>NC_132845.1:7165085-7846085 GCF_048164855.1 Canis lupus baileyi
TGATCCAAAAAACCCCTCTTGACACTTATAGTCTGCATCGCTTCTAGGATTTTAGTGTGTATCCTAATCAACTGCAGAGCTCGTTAACACAGATTCTGCACTCTTCCTCTAGATTTCTGATGTAGTAGCTCTGGGGGAGGGGGGGCAGAATTTGTGATTCTAGCAAGTTCCCAAATGAAGTTGTTGCTGCTGGTCCCAGAACCACACTTTGAAGGCCACCTGTCTAGAGCTTGCAGGCATCAATCAAAGTTGTTAAATTCCAGTTGTGTTAAGTGCTGAAGAGGAGATGAGTCTTGATGCTACCTACAAAACAGCGTATGAATTTAGAGGGAAGGAAGAAAAGTGGAGAGGGAAGCAGAGATATGATCTATTTAGTGTTTTAAGACAAATTGCTTTATCATTTGGCTGCAGTGTTGAGACCATGAGTGTGAGGAGACAAGGAAGGAGATGATGTCAGTATCCCAGGTAAAAATTGATGACACCTTTTAAAATAGGATTAATAATACACAAGGTTTTTGGGTTGGAGGAATAATACATGTGAAATGCTCAGTACTAGTACACAATAAGTGCTCAGGCAATGGTAGCTAATACTATAATGAATAAAAACAAACATTTTGAGACCAAGAAGTTATCAGGACCATAGAAAGTGCCATAAAAATATCCATACTTGAATTTTTAGGCTCCTCCTACTCCACCCCAGCTAGAGTAGCCTTTGAAAACGTGGCAGTGTATAAAAGAGAAAGGACAAAAAAACACCCCAGATTACTAAATCCTTACGCTGAGACTGAGAACCCAGAAAGAAAAGAGAATCCATCATTGAGATGGAAACTGAATTTATAGGTAGTTGTACGGCTAGTTGGCACTGATGACAATTATTTGTAGTTCTCTTGTGTGTAGAAAAAAATAATGGTTTCTCTGCTCTGGGATGTACATTGTAGGGAGAAAATAGCTGTTCAAAAAAAGAGGGCCAGAAAAAATAAACTGTACTTCAGTGGAGCTACTGAATTAAAAGGGTAAGAGGGAAAAGAAAGGTAAAAAGGGGAGGAAGTCAGAGGCTTCCGCTGAAAGGTAGGCGAGTGCCTGTGAGTACTGTCAGTTGGGATTCTAACAGGATGACATGCAAAATGGCAAGAATTTGTCCTTGGACGCAGAGTGGCAATTTCCAGTTTATAATTACTAATAACCTCCATGTGCACAGCATTCAGCATGTGCAAAATATATTGGCAAATGCATTAGTAAATTTAACTATCCCAAAGCTCTGGGAGCATTGGCTTAGTAAAATAACAGAATCCCCATTAAAGCAAAGGTAATTAACTGACTCAGCACTCCTTCTGGGTAAAGTGACTCGATGTCAGAGATAACTGTGAAGGACACAGAGGGCAAATCAGGAATCATCTGGCTACAACAGAAGGAAGACACAGAGAGACAAAGCCGTGCATATACCACTGCCTTACCACTTTGAGTTAAACTCAAAGGCAGTGGTCTTTACCCAGAGAACTAGGGAAAACCATTGGTGTTTCTAAGGGAGTCCTTTAAGGTGTTGTGGATGGATTCTGTGTGTATTGTGTGTGCGTGCGTGTGAGTGTGTGTAGACATATGTACAAACACAGATATGCATTTAGCTCCAAGGCTTCAAAGAAGTCCAACACGAGTATTTATTGTGAACCTTCTTTGTGTGAAGCTTCTGCAAGGTGTTGGAGAGGGTGTGTATATAGGCAAAGCCCTATGCTTTGCTTTTATAAAGCCGAGCATCCAGTGGGAGTGAAGAGCACTCCCTCCTATCTTTCAAGTCCTTCTGCTTTAGCCTCCCCTTCCCCAGTCATGGCTTTCGTGAAACTCTGCAGGAAGAAATGGTGAATGTGTGAGGTGAGTTGTTGGGAAGGGAAGTAGAGGGGATATTACACAACATCCAATGAGTGGAGTGAAGTGTGAAGTGTCTGCAGTCAGAGACTGCCTATTTTGTACTGATGAATCCAGTCAGCCTTGGATGTTGAGATCAATGTTTTCAGTGAAAAAAATCTGCTTAGAGTCTTAAAAAGTGCGGGCAAGTCATCTATATGTGGCCTTAGTGCATTGCATTTTTAAAGGACTGATTTATTAGGTATATATTGATGTGACCTTTGGGCCTCTGGTGTTCAATATGGAGATCTGAGTGTTCTCCAGTTCATCTTAATTGTGAAGAAATTGCCTGTCAAGGAAGGAAATACTTCCTGAGATAATCAGGTCTGCAGCTTTTATAGGGATCCACGTACTGTAACTTTTAACGTGTAATTAAACTTTATTGGTCCTGATTAATTTGTGGGAAGTTACAGAATCAGAGTTTAGAATATTTTAAATGGAACTGTTATTATATATTGAAAGAAAAAAAACTTAATGACTGTCCCCCATGTGCAGGTGCTAGGCTAAGTCTTCGGGGATACGCCAAAGAAACATGAGGTTGTTCACAGCCTTGGCTTCAAAGTAGTCACCTGGGGCACTTTAGAAAAATCTTGAGACCCAGGCTGAAACTCAGATCAATGAAAGCTTCACTCAGATCAATGGAGGCTGCACTCAGATAAATGAATGATACACTCAGATCGATGAAGGACACACTTAGATCAATGAAAGCAGCACTCAAGTCAATGGAGGGGGCACTTAGATCAATAAAAGGGGCACCTAGATCAATGAAGGACACATTCAGATCAATGAAGGACACACTCAGATCAATGGAGGCTGCGTTCTGATCAATGAAATCATAGCCTCTGGAGAGGGTCCTATACATCACTAGTTTGTAAATCTCCTCAGATGATTCCAGTGTGCAGCCACCTGTGAGAACTAGATCAAAGCTCCGGAGAGCTCCCCTAATGACCCAATATCAATTAAACAAAGCCTCTGGGGATCAGGCTGGGGTCGGTAAGTTTTATAGCCTCCCTCGGTGACTCCGCTGCACATTGAGGATTTAGCACCAGTGGTATAGACCTTGGCCTCTTGAGGATTACAGTCACAGGAGGGGGAAAGGCGATTTGATGTGTGAGACTATTGAGGAAAAGCACAAGACGGCCTGTGTTTGCATGCCAAGAAAATGAATAAAAGCAAGCAGTGATAAGAAAATATAAGCAGTAAATACTTAATGAATAAACAAAAATGGTTTGTATTTAGCATGCTGATTCAGATGGAGGTGTTTCCAAGTGTAGGAATTCTTAGAAATTCTTTTTTTTCTATCATATACTTTTCACCACTCACTGTACTTTATAGATTAAAACTTGATTCTTTTTCTCTGCCAGAATTACCTTAACATTCTAAAGTGGAAGAGCCCCGTTAACGGGACTCTGAGCAAGCTTAGTTTCTGTTTGTAGAGGCAGTAGAGGGGGGAGCTGGGTGTGCTGGCAGGGCTGTGGGGGTGGGAGTCCTTTTCATTATACTTTGGAGGTGAGATCAAGGGTGTGTGTGGGAAGGGTCATTGGCCTAAATATCCAAGATTGTGTTTCCCAAATGTGCACTATTTAGAAAATTTAATATTGTAGGGGCGCCTGGGTTGAGCCCCTGTTTGTTGAGCGTCTGACTCTTAATTTTGGCTCAAGTCATGACCTCAGGGTCGTGAGATCAAGACCCACATCAGGCTCTGTGATGGACATGGAGTTGCTTAGGATTCTCTCCCCCCCCCCCACCCCTCTGGTCCTCTGCTCATGCTCGCTCTCTCTGTTAAAAAACAAAAGAGAGAAAATTCCATATTGTAGGATGTGTGTCTTACTGCTACAATCAAGCAATTGCAGTCTTTTTATATGGAGTGTGAGGAGAATTACTTGATAGAATTTAAGAAACTTGAATGAAAGATGGCATGAAAGAGTTCTTTGGATTCCCATAATACTCTATCAGAGTACCAATAACCTTGGAATCTTATATAATCATAATTTCTTTTTTTAATATTTTGTTTATTTATTCATGAGAGATATATAGAGAGAGGCAGAGACATAGGCAGAGGGAGAAGCAGGCTCCTTATAGGGAGCCTGAGATGTGGGACTTGATCCCAGGATCCCGGGATCATGACCTGAGCCGAAGACTGACGTTCAACCACTGAGGCACCCAGGTGTCCCTAATGATGGTGTCTTAATTCATAGGGTTCTTAGCCCCTCTTGGATGAAGTGGCATATGTCAATGTGCTGAGGACAGAGCTGGGTACAGAGTGAGCACTCGGGAAATGTTAGGAGTCCTCGAACTTCCCCATACTGCTGTTATTCCCATCTTCTGTTCCTGGACAGTGGGACCCTGTAGGGCGGGCAAGTTCTCCTCCTTGCCTTTATATTCCCGATACCCTTGGCACAGAATCAGCGCTTATTAAATGTGTGCTGAGTGAAGGCTTGTCTAGTTTAAATCTGATTTGGGCCCGCGGCCCTTAGGCGATTATTTTAAGTGTAGTATACGAGTATTTCAATGGCACTCTACGTGAGTGAAGAGCTCCATGTCTTCCAAATGCGTTCCCATGTCAGCCCTGCAGAGCATGACTTTGGAAGAAAGGGCCCAGTGTGCACTTGGTAATCCACGGTGTCCCGTTTCGCAGGCCGGGTGGTGGGCAGGGCACGCCCCACCTCCCCATCCACCTGCCCCCCTCCCTCTCGGTGTCCCTCAAAGCCCGGGGCAGTTCTTGGCTCCCCATGTTCCACAGAAGACTGATCTCAACACCAGAAGAGTAGTGGATATGACAGCAGGGAGGAGGAGAGGATGAGGGCCTGGAGATGTGCCAGCCAGACACCTGCGCCCCTTCCCCAGGGAGCGTCGTGTTTGTCCTGTCCGGCATCCTCTGAGGGAAAGTGAGTGCCTTTATGAATGGGACCCTTGCCGCTACTGCCATGTCGTCGAAAAGGAGGGGAATCTACAATGGGAGTGAGAAATAATGAACATGCATATATATTTTTTTCTCCCAAAGAAACCAAAAGCATTTCCACAGCTATATTATCCGATGCTGCCGATTTTATGCTTCAAAGAATTGAGAATGAATACCTGGCAGTAAGTACTAAATCTGTGTGTGGTGACTGACAGATTAAGCACTGGGGACGTTAGAGGAGATTAGACGATGGATCCCCAAACAGCAAATGTCAGTATTATTTTCCATCTTGGAATTGAATGAAGTTGCCTTCGTGTTTCTCTCCCTAGCCGTCATCATTACATTCTCCCAATTTTGTTCTTCCATTACTTCTCTCTTAGGACATCATTTCATTTATTCAAATGGCACTTCTTGAGCCCCTTTCATGTTATGGCTTGGTGCTAGCTACCGAGAAGGGCAGAACAAAGAGTGAGGCATGGTCTTTGGTCTCTAGAAGCTTGTATTTCAAGAAACAGAGAAATGAGACCATAAAGTGGTCCGATGGGGCCTTATATGATGAAGTTCCAAGAGGGCCACGGTGAAGGAGGGGGCACCGCACAGAACATGAGACCAGCTTTGAGGATCGACGTGGGCATGCCTGGTCTTGTCAGCTTGAGGGGGCTGGGCCTTTTACTGCTCCTCTGGGTTTTGGAATGGGGGTGGTACAAGGAGCGTGGCCATTGGCCAGTTATTTCTGGACTTGAATCCCGCCACTTTCACAGTTGTAGGCAGAGGGCTTGATATTTCTGAGCAAAACTAGACACATCCCTACCTTCCAGAGACGCGTAAGGCGTAGCACTAATGCCCACAGTTAGCAAAGGGCTGGCATTTAGAAAGCACTCAATAGGTGGTGATGGTCATTAACAACAATTGTAACAGTGAAGGTATTTCTATGGGGCCACTAAACTCATACTTAAATGGTTACTTCCAGCAAAATGACTCCATTCACCTTGCTCAGGTTAACCTGTCTTTCTTTATATGACAGATTTAGTACTTTTCATTCCCCTAAATTAGCAGCGTTACACGATATATCATGGAGCGGTGCTTGTTCCCCTTGAGGAAGCAATATGTTGTTTTATTTTTCATCCCATTGACATTTCTTAAGAATTCCCAAAGAAGGAAGCCTCAGGTGGCTTCCACCACATAGTAGGAGGGTGCTGGCCATCCATTATTTTTGGCTTCTGGTTCCTCTTTCTGTCATTCTGGTAACAGCAGTAACAGCACGTATTGAGTCCCCGTGCTGAGCATTTTATGCAATGAGTCTCCGTTAATTCTAGCAGCAGTTCTGGAAGGTAGCTGTTAGGTCCCTTTGACAAATTAGGAGCCCAAATGGCATAGGTGGCCGGCGAGCGAGAGGGTGGCAGTCTGGCTGCAGACCCCGTGCCTCTTCCCATGGGGTCCCGCTCGCCTGCTCTCCCACCCGCCCCTGGGCTGCACCCCCTCTCCTTGGGCTCCCTCTGCCCCTGCGCTTGGAGTTTCTGCAGCATTTGGCAGTCTGTACAGTGGGGAGGTTGCCTGCCCCCCCTTTCAAATTGGTGCTAAAAAACGGATGTTAAATTTATCTTCTCTCCACTGTTGATTCCCCACAGCCCAGATTCGTTACTGACCATTAAATTTTCACCTTAAATGCTCCAACGAGCCCTAATTTATAAAATGACCTTGGAACCCGCTTCATAAGGAAGCTGTCCTGTCCTTAGACGTGGGCATGAGGAACCAGGCCCTGTGCCCTCCCTCTGTGCTGCAGAGGGACTCACACTAGTGTTTGGTCCCAGCTACTCCCCACCGTGAGTGAGGAGTCCCCAGCTCCTGGGAGACAGTTCTCCTGGAAACCATGCCATCCCTTCTACAGCACAGGGATCCAGGACCCTAGAACTGTCCACCCAGGTAGCCCTTTCCACATCTCAGGGTCTGCTGGGACCTTATCCTTTCCTTTTTTTTTTTTTTAAGATTTTATTTATTTATTAATGAGAGACCACAGAAAAAGGCAGAGACACAGGCAGAGGCAGAGGGTCAGACGCAGGCTCCCTGAAGGGAGCCTGATACGGGACTCAATCCCAGGACCCCGGGATCACGCCCTGAGCCAAAGGCAGACGCTCAACCACTGAGCCACCCAGGTGTCTCGTACTGGGACCTTTTCTCCACATTTGTCCTCCTGAGGGCTGACCTTGGCCTCCTAGAGGGAGCACCTCGAGGCTTGAGGCATATGGGGAGCCCTTGACAGGTGGTCCTGATGACTATAAAGACAATGATTTGTATATCAGAATGCTTTGCAAATGGTAGGATGCTTAGTCCCATTGAGCTGCTCTAGCAAAATCCCACAGACTGGGTAGCTTGTAAACAGCAGAACCTTATTTTTCACAGTTCTGGAGGCTAGAGTCCAAGATCGGGGTGCCAGTGTGGTTGGATGAGGGCCCTCTTCCGGATTGCAGACCTCTTGCTGTATCCCCACAAGGCAGAAGGGGAAGGGATCTCTCTGGAGCCGTTTTGAGAAGTCACTGCTCGCATTCGGGAGGGTTCCACGCTCATGACTTTGGCACCTCCCCAAAGCCCCAGCTCCTAATGCCACGATCTTTGAGGGTTAGGATTTCAACATACGGATTTTCATAGGGGCACAAACATGCGGACCACAGCAGGTATCATAGAAATTTGTTGTATCGCAGCTGCTGGACGAACAAAAGCTCCAAAACAAGACATTTGGTTGGAGGATTAGTCTATAAAGGATTAGAGTCTAGTAAGTCACAACCTGCTGGAAGCTGAGCAGAGACTCAAACCCTGCACCTCTGCCTTCGAGGGTCTGACTCTGCCACTCAGGATGAAATTCATAGACTTTTAGTCTAACTTTCTGAGGGAGGCATTCAGGGGACTTTTTATATCAAGCCATTGAGTCCGACCTCAAAAGGCTGAGAGTGGATCCAAGCACAAGCCCGTTTATACATGGTTGGGAGAGGTCGGGTGGGTCATTGCACCTGTCTCTGATTCTTGTCCTCAGCTGGGATCTGAGTGCCTGTGTTGTACGGAGCAGGGTTCTCTTGCTGTTGTGGTGATGAGGGAGTTAAAGTCATTGTTGGTTGACTTTTTTTTTTTTTTTTTTTTTAACATCTGCTTCCACCATTTTCCAATCACACTGTACTTGGAATAATATACATCATAAATGTTTTTCACATTAAGTGTGCTCTTCAAGTGGATTAACTGTATTCTATAGACATCTCCCCTCCTCCCCCCACTTCTCTGGAGACAATGAGTGCTGATAAGGATTTTATGGAGTTTCTCTATCTCTTCTGTGCTCTCTCTCTTGCTCTCTCTCTCCCCACACCCACCCTTCCCTGGTGTTTTCCTTAAGTTTTCTTGGCCCAGTTTTGAGTTTCTTTGGTCGCAGAAAAACCTCCTGTGCTTCATGTTTAGAGATGAATTTATCTTTTGTACTTCTCAAAGCTTTTGTGTTGAGTGGCTCTCTTTGCTTACGTGTGAGGGCTTTCTCGGGCATTTTATTATTTGATTCCTCTAGTTTCAAAGGTTTCTTAGAATTTGCTGAGCCGATGGTCTAATGCTCGCTTGGTAAATTGTGAAGTTGCGTTGTCTCCAGAGCAGGTTCATGATGTTTGGCCCATTATAATGGCTGCTTCCACCCCACATCCACTTTACTGGGATGCTTCTTCCGGCCACTGAGCCTGTGCTGTAAATAAAAGCACAGACTTTTTACTGTCACGAGCACAGTGGCTCACAAGGCTTCCCAAACTCCTTTACATCGCAGCATCTCATATGGTTGTGCAGATTGCATCCTGCTCAAGCGTGCTGGGCCGAGGGGCCAAGTGGGGGCTGACTGCCAGCCTGGGCTTCCTTAGCCAAGTCTTGCACCTGGTAACAAGGCTGCATCCCCAAGGGAGGGGCCTTATCCTAATATGCACAAAGGTGTCATATGGGCCAGCAGCTGGTCTGCTTTAACTTGGCTAGGTATCTTGAGAGGAAAAGGTGAAAGAAGAGGTGGTGGTATTTTTTGTGGGAGACTAAGATATGCTTACCCACCTGGAATCTTGAAGGATTAGAGGCCAAAAGAAATTGTTTAAAAGTTGTTAAAGAACCACTTGGCATTTGCTAGCATTTTACATGCCCAGGATGATTTATTATGTTCCCTCGGTTATTCTTTACAGAGTAGGGGACTGGCAGGCAGAGCTACGGATCTGATTGTAGCCCGTGGAGCCCCTGCAGTACCCTTGCCTGCTGAGTCCCCCTCTCCCTAGGCAATTGCTGCTCCCGGGATCTATTCAGGCAGCCTCGCTCTAGTAAGGTAACCTTGTCCCCAGGGGCTCTGACCAGCCAGACTCCATTTTTCCACCCAGTTTGGTCAGTGCCCCGAGCAGCCCCACTCGTCGTCATCGTCAGGACTGCATTTTCTGGAAGTCAGCCTTCTTGGCCACGCTGTAGTGCTGTAGGTGTATCCGAGAGCTGCATGTGCCTTAGATTTTTTATTGTTTTCCTCGTGTGAACCATAACCATAACCCTTTCTCTGCCTAAAATGCCGAAAGGATAGTACTATTCCATTTAGCAAACATTTCTTGGTGTTGCCCTTTGTTAGAGATCTGTGGCTTGGACCTTAGCTACGATGAACTGAGTTGACCTGTTCGCCCGGGCGCCTGTGCTAGTGTGGCCTAAAGCTTTCTGTATTCGTTTTTGAATTAGTCCACCAGGGATGCCATCATAAACTACCACAGTCTGTGTGGCTTATACAACGAGAGTTATATCTCCCAATTCTGGAGGCTGGAGGTCTCAGGTCAAAGTGCTGGCACGGGTGGTTTCCGGTGAGGCCTCTCTCCTTGGCTTGGAGATGGCTGCCTTCTGTCTGTATCTTCAAATGGATTTTTCTCTGTGTGTGCATCCCTAGAGACTCTTGCTTTTCTTCTAAGGACACCAGTTGGATTTAGGGCCTCACCTTCCTGACCTCATTTAACCTCACTTAGAGACCCCATCTCCAAATGCAGTCACCTTCGGGCTAGGACTTCAACCCATGAATTTTGGGAGGACACAATTCACTCCATGGTAACCCACCCTCACTAGACTTTCTCATCTGAACAAATCCAGTGGATAATAAGACCACAACATTTTAGTGATACCTTTCCCGTCCATTTGGGCTGATGCAGCCATGTTAAAGACTTCATTTCCACCCTCAGAGAAACACTCCATTTAGCAATAATTACACTTTGGATCCTGCCCCTTAGATGGCATCCTAATTGTTATATCCAAAAATCTAAGCCTCATCTTTGGAAACTGCTCCCTTATGTTAAATATAGTGAAATGCTTCCAGGCAATCTCATTTTGTTAAAATTAAATTGGTGTTTTCTGGACCGTATTTGTCCCATAAGCAGCATTCTCGAAGGGCTTGGCAGGCTTGGCCCCCAGCCTGTGCTTGCAGTAATCATGTTGATTTTTAATCAAGAGACTTATTTTGGCAGCTTCTCTTTTTTGATCATTTGAAAAATACTTCCTGATGTTTTGGAGTCCAGATTCCTGGGATCCAGATCACGAAGAGGAGTTAGAGGCCTTAGTTACCTGGGGGAAAAAAAGCACCCACCTAGTATATAACATTAATGGGTAATTTTGGTAATGGTGTTAATGAAGAGGAGGACATGATTATCCACCTCGCATCTCCAAATATTTAGGGATCATCAGGACTTATTTTCATGTCTACCAGGCGATAGTAAACAAACTCAACAACTAGATTTTTTTCTGGGAATAAAAGTGATTTCCATGAGAAGAGGGTGTTTTTTTCAGACCGTTTTGAAATGCAGGTGCATGATAAAAAAATGCAAATTCCTTGGGGATTAATCATGAAATGTTTCAGGGTTGTTATAAGGAAGCTTATCAGTATAATGAAATAAGGGCCATTTTCTTGGTCATGAATTTTTTATTTGTAGTATTTGATCAGTTACTTGCTGGGCTACATAGTATCTGTGGGTGTCACTGGTGGGTCTAAGACACAGGATGGGAGAAAGGAAACAGCTGAGGCTTATTTAGTAAAGTCTGATCCATTCTGGGCTAGAAACATTTGGCAAATAGCTAAAATCTACTGCTTATGCTTGAAATGAATAGCTGACTGAGTAAATGAATGACTTCATTAATTCAGGCTAGACTACTTCCCAATAATCCAAATTACTGCCACAGGCAAAGACAGTGCTCTGTGTTCACCAAGCTCCTGTTTTTTCGCTTCCTCCTGGGCACATAGCTGGAATTGGGTATTGGGTATTACCCTTTGATGTTGGGTAGGGCCATGGGATTGAATTCTGGTCGGTGGGGTTTGGTAGGAATGACGTACAGCACTTTAAAACCTGGCTCGCAAAAGTCGTCCTGCGTGACCCTCCCCATTTGCTCTCTTCCCTTATCCAATGACTGGATGCAAAAGATGCAGGGGAAAAGCTAGGGGGTAGTGGAGACATAAGATGGAAGCAGGCTGCGTCTCTGAAACACTTCATGGAACAGAGCCCCTCACCAACCCACGTGGGACTGTAATGTCATTTGATCAAGAAATAAACCTTTATTGTGTTGCAAGCCACCCAAACTGGATTTGGGGGTTGTTGTAGTACTGGATTTGGGGGTTGTTGTAGTACCCTGCGCCAATTAACAATAAGGTTTCACCTTGGCTTTGTTTCCCAGTGTTATCATGCTGAAAAATACTTGACTCCCACAAAAGTGAATGCTCACCAACGCTGTACCTGTGCCAGTTTCTGCCCCGTTAAGAGTATCCTCCTTTTGCCCTACTTATTTGTAGTGGAGTCCCAGCCATGTGCTAACTTCCAGGCCGGTTGAGCCTTTGTCAGACACCTTGTGAAGTCACATGCACATTAAAACAACAAATACATACACAGTGTTCTAGAGAGGTGAACAGTGCCAGGTGTTTTTCCTGCCTCTGACATCTCTAGGTGTCTGCGTTCCTGGGCACAGCTCAGCAGGTGGGAGCATCTACCTCTGGTGGCCAGCACCATCCCGATTAAGGGAAGGCAGGCGCCAATTCAGGCACATGTTCTTAACTGTGAAGAATCCCACGAAGGAAATGTGTTTGCAGAGTCAAAGCTCGTAGGTCCCACGTATGACCACCATGTAATTTGCTTTAGGTCTTAAGTGAATGCTTATTTCTTAGGCATATATTAATGAACTGCTTGCCTCTCAGGATTGTTTTGAAAGAAAATCAAGAAAAAGCAATTACCAAAGGCCGTAAAGAGCAAATTTAAAAGTTTTTCTCAGGGCGCCTGGGTGGCTCAATTGGGTAAGTGTCCGACTCTTGGTTTTGACTCAGGTCATGAGCTCATGGTGGTGAGACTGAGCCCCACATGGAGCTCCATGCTCAGCGTGGAGTCGGCTTCAGATTTCCCTCCCTTTCCCTCACCCTCTGCCCCTCTCTCCATTTGTGCATGCTTGCTGTCTCTCTCTCTCTCAAAATAAATAAATAAAATCTTAAAAAAGAGAGATTTTTTTGCTTCTTCCTCCCCATCCTCCCTTTGAGGGGCAGTCACTTTATAACCTAGGTTCCCTTAAAGCTGTGTGACCTGTTACAATAGCCACTAGTCCTATGTGACCATTTAAATGAATTACAGTTAAATAAAATTAGCAGTTTCTTTCCTTAGTCACATTAGCTGCATTTCATGTGTGCAGTGGGCACACGAGGGTAGTGACCGCCGTGCTGGACGGTAGAGGCAAAGAAATTTTCATCATGGCTGAAAGTTCTATTCTATAGCAGCGGTTCAGAGAGCTAGCTTTGATATTTTTGTGACACAACCACATTTTTAGATTCTCTCACTACTCATATATTTTAAAAGCATTGTTGAAAAACCAGACAGTAGGCCCAAAATGGAGTCACTTATGCCAAGCCCACATCTTTACCCCAAAACTTAATTAGTTTCAGCTCTCTCAGACTTGGAATCCTAAACCAGGCAATTAGGAGTCATCTGATCAGCATTAGTTAAATAATCTTCCTGATAAATGTCTACCATACCCCAAAGGAAAATACCCTGCAATAACTAATTGCCTTCTTTGCCTGTACAACTCCCCTGTTTCTGCTCCCCTCTACTTATAAAATCCTTTGCCTTGCATTAGCTCTTTGGAGCTTTCTGTATGTTAGATTGGATGTTGCTCAATTCAAGAATTTCTGAATAAAGCCAGTAAGATCTTAAACTTTACTTATTGGATTTCTCCTTTGAATAGCACTATGCTGTTTTGTTGTTGTTTTGTTTGCGTTTTGTTTTTGCTTTTGTTTTTTTAAGCACATGAGATGTTCTTAGGATTGTTGTAATTTAAATTCTGGGAAAGGTTCTGCAGCAAATAACAAAAGGACGATTTCTGAATACTTGTAGAAGAAAATTATGATAATTAGGAGCTATCAAGGATTCACTAAGTTAGGTTATGACAGATTCATTTCATTTTCTTCTACGACTGGCATAGCAATCTAAACGTCATGAAGGGAAGAATTTTTTACCTGTTTTTTTTCATTGCCGAGTTCTCAATATTTTCAATCTGTTTTCAGCATAGAAGGTGTTCAGTAAATATCTGTTGAATGACTATCAGAGAAATAAGGTTGATTTGGTTCGTTTCAGTTTTATTAAAAGAAAAGAAGAAGGTTCTCATGCTATCTTTGAAGCAACAGTTGCTGGGTAATAAGACAGTTGCATGAGTTGCTCAGTAGCTGAATAACCACGATAAGCAGCTCGTGAAGATAACAGAAGACTTGGAATCAAATATAGACCTACCTTCAATCCTTGGTTCTTTCACTCAACCTCTGTGATCCCAGGCAGTCATTTCACTTCTCTGAATCACCGTTTCCTCGTCTTCATAATAATACCCACGTTGTAGGGCTGTCATGAGTATCAAATATGGCAATATGAAAGGCCAGCATGAGAGTAGTGTCAAAGGAGAGAAGTAGGAGAATGTCATTGGTGAGTCTCCATTCCGTCCTCGCTAATGTCTTTCCTTCAACAACCAGGATATTTGCTTGAAGTGGATATTGCAACCTGGTATTAGAGTCCGATTCAGAGGGACGTTAGTAGACTGAAAAGATAGTCTAAATCTAATCCTTTCAGGTTCAATATGGAGAAATGTGATGATTTATATCGATTGGTTCAAAGAAAAATTGCAGTGGTGGCGGACAGAGCATGTGCAGCTTGACCTCAGTTTGCAAACAAACCTGGAGACTTCGAAACAATTAGTGTCATGCACCGTATGATGTGGCTGCCAGAGGTAGTTTTAGAAATAGGCATAAAGCATCCAGTGGCGCATGTTGGTGCTCCCGCGAAGTTAAAAATGCTAATAAGTGGACCTTTCTCAGAGATTCTGGTTTCATCGGTGTGGGATACAGCTTTAGCATTGGGATTTTTAACTTCTCCTGTCTCTCCCCACCTCCCCCCAGTGATCCTGATGCGTAGCCAAGTTTGGGAACCCCTGGTCCAGGCTGAAGGAGGTCCTGCTTCATTCTGTTCATTCTGGATTTGCACAGTCTATAAATGTTACTTGCATGGAAAAATGCATGCTGCATGAAGTGGTGAATGCCCCACACACGTCTGGAGTATATTCAGGGGGTGGTGTCGGGGCAAGGAGCACACTGGCAATTGTACTGTTCAGAGGGGAAGGTTGTTTTCTTGGGGAACGATAGGAGAGGTAACAATCCTGGCCATTGCTCACTTGGTCTATCTTAGGAAGCTAGATTTAGTGCCTCTCCCTGGTATTTCAGAGGGTAGACAGGGATCCACTGAGTAGAAGCTTTAGGAGATGGCTGTGGAGAAGGGTGTGCTGACAATAGTACTTTCTAGAAACGGCGGGATTACCAGATTCTGGAGATTGGCAGAGACCTCATAGATTTTATGGTGGTCCATATGGTGGTCCTATGGTGTTTATAGATTTAAAGGCTGGTTGGTGGGTTCAACTACCAGCACATTTTCTTTCACCCTCTACCTCACCTCCTACTCTCTTTCTTCCATCCTGTGCCTCAGCCATGCTGTTCTCATTGCTGTTCTCAGAGGTCCCTCCACTCCTTCTCCAGCGTGTTCTCCATCGCAGGATGGAGATGCCCTTCCTTCTTCCTGAAACACCTTTTCTCCAGATGGCAGTACAATTTACTCTCACCTCCCTCAGGTTTTTGCTCAAATCACAACCTTGACTCTTTATCCCCCTTTCTTTTTCTTTTTTCCCCTTATCACTGTCTGAGCTCACTCTCACACACACATATATTAATTGCATGCCTTCCTCACTGTGTGTGACCTCACGCAGTCCAGGCCTGCTGTCCGAAGTGTGCACTGATATATCCTCCGTGCCAGAATAGTAGTGCGCTTTCAGAGGTGCTCAAGAAATATTTGTTAAATAAACCTTTGGGATCATCTGCTTCTGTAGCATCTCACCAATTGTGTCTTGAATTTTCTATTCTGGCCTGAATAAACTCCTTGCGAAGGAGACCACGTAGTTGGCATCTTTGAAGGATAGATTTGGTAACCTATGTGTAGAATGACCACTCTCAAGCTGTCATTTTTTTCTTCTCCCCTCACATCAGATGGGAATAGCATCTTCTAAAGACAAAACATTATTCACCGATTAGCAGTTTTCAGGCAACTGTTGAATGAAATCCAATGTGGAACGGAAATACGAAACTTTACTGCAGTGTAATTTGTTCCTTCTGAACCACTCTGGATACAGGAAAGGTCAATAATGCAGAGGAAAGCTAGGTTTAATTTCTTTGATGTGTAAAAATTAGTGCTTTGTCATCAATTACAGATTCAGGAGGACAAATCACTGGCACATTAAGTTGTTCTTGCTACATAAATTACAAATCTTGTTACAAAAAAAAAAAGTATTAGCATCATCCCTTGTTATTTTAAAAATGCCAACTCTGATAAACAGTCAACCTTGGGCATATATTAAAATGCTTGAGTTGTACAAAAATAAATTCAGCGCTTTAAGATAACACCTCATTTTAATTTCATACACGATTAAATCTATCAATTCAAAGGTCTTTTAACATACAAGTTTTAAAATCACAATAGTAGCCTTTAACTCCCTGTGGAAAAACTTAAACCTCTCTCTGCTTCTTTAATAACTTTCCTTTATTGACAGAAAATTTTAAGAAATCCTCGGTTACTTTGTTTTGTGTTCTTGTGTGTTTTTCTCAAGGAGAAGAGGAAATTAAATTGTGATCCTAAATCCCTTTCATTTTTGGAAGTAGATTTTTCCTTTAGTCTTAGTCCAGAAAGAGGTTGAGAAAGCTTTGTGAATCAAATATTTTATCTCTATCATGGTGAGCTAGTCTAAATTATGGTCCTATATCCAACAAAATCTTTATTCTGGCATTCAGTAGAACTTGTGTTTTTTGTTCTTAGCATAAATAGGACCTCCTCACCGCCATCCAGGGTGACTACGTCTCAGCTCCCTTGTAACTTGGGGACCTTACTTTGCAACTGTAATTTTGAAGAGACATAAGTTCAGGAGATGGCTGTGGTTCTCACTGCCCGACCTAGCCCACCCAGCCCACCTAGCCCACCCAGCCCACCTAGCCCACCTAGCCCACCTAGCCCACCTAGCCCACCCAGCCCACCTAGCCCACCTAGCCCACCTAGCCCACCTAGCCCACCTAGCCCGGGGACCTAGCCTGGGGACCTGGCTTGGAAGGCCTTCTGTAGGAGAACAAGATCACAGCCTTCCCAGGAGGGGAACCTTTCCAGCCTCTTGTCCAGTTCACAGACCTCAGAGGCTCGGACAGCTGGCCATCTGTTCTCATGAGACTCTCCTTTGAGAGAAAATTCTGTCAACAGATATTTTATTGAGAACCTTGTCTGTATCTCAGATTCTGTGCTTGGGGCCAGAGGTGCTGAGGAAAACAGTAGGTTCTGAGAAATTCCTGACTTAAAGAGCTAAGGTGCCATGTGCATATTAATTACCTCTTTGAAATGAAGAAAAACTGACCACCATTTCCTGCAGAAAAAATATTATATTCATACATATATGTATATATATTAGTATTTGTTAACTATTTGTTTACTTTTCCTCACCCACTTCCTTCTTTCCCCTCCTGTCTCTCTTCCTTCCTCCTTAGTTCTCCCTCCCTCCCTTCCCTTCATCCATCTTTTCATGCATCTTGATTCTTATTAGCTAAGTACTGTATTGCAGGTGTAAGAATTAGGATCAGAGTCTTTAGAACCCAAAAACCTGTATTTGAATCCTAACTGCCATTTCCTGGTGAGACTGGGGATCGCTACCACCGTCATTATTGTTGTTAGTGTTTTGACTGTGGATGACAATTGCTTCTGCTACTTGTATTTATTAGTCATTTACCCTATCAGGCACTAAGGGATTTGCATGCATTTTGCATTTAAGCCTGTAACCATCCTATGACATAGATAATCTTATTGTCTCCCTTTTATGGCTGTGGCAAGGGTGCCTTGAGATTTTATATGATGTGTTGCCCAAGGTCACATAGCAAGTAGAGGAACTGGGACTAGCTTTGTAATTCAAACTTCCTGAGACTTGGTTTCATTTTTGTAAAAGGAGGTACTGATTCCTGCTGAGGAAGTTGCTTGGGGTGATTCGGGGAGGCGAACTATTTCATGTCTGCAGCTGGGCACCTGGCACAGGATAACATGGTAAGGGCCCACATGGTGTATGGCTGATTCTGCTCCGCCTTTAGCTGTCTGTCTTTAAGACTGAATCATCTGCTTCCTTCCTCCTGTCTTCTTGGCTATTTCCTAGCCCCCTACTTGAGTTTGGGACTTTGTTCTTTTCATCAGCCTAGAATACCCAGCAGAGTCTGAAGTATGGAGAACTCATGAAATGTTTTGGAGTGATCATGGGGGTAGATGCAGCGTGGGCACGGCTACAAACCTCTTGTAGTGGGCTTGTAGATGCAAGACCTCTGCCTGGTGCTCTCTCCTAAGTTCTCTCTGTAGCTAAGCAGGTGCTGGGTCCAAGCGGGGCTTCTAGGGCAGGCTTCCCCTGTGCACAGAAATCTAGAAGCACCGCAGCTGCAGGACTGGATGTGGAGACTGTGCCTGGGACATGGCATTACTTGCTAGTGTGCACTTCTCTTTCTGTAACTGAATAAAACTCCATGATAGAGAAAATGACCCATTTGACGCATAGACGTTGCCTCCTGTAACCCAGGTATAGTTCTTGTTTTACAGGCGTTGGGATTGGAAACTTGGATTTCTAGGGACCTGGAGAGTGATTCTGGATCTTGCTCTGAGTCCTGAGTTGCTGTGTGTCCCAACCCTGAGTCATTCCTCTGACTCACGACGGTTGTCAGAGACAAAGCATCTATCAGTGAATGAAGAGGAAGCTTATTACTGTTATTTGCAAACACTATTTTTTTTTTTTTTTTTTTTGCTTGAGAATCTATAATGGCAAACTCGGCTACAGTGGAAACTTATTTTCCCAATTAATTTGTTTTTGCTACAGTTTCCTCTTCATTTTTGAGTGTTCTTTGGCTCACATTTCATAAAAGCTTGCCTAATCTGGTAAATTTTATCAGAAGTGTGGGGACAGGGCAAGGCTTCTCAAATTTTTGCCCTGAAACTCAGTGGTTTGGTTATAATTTCTTGGAGATCTATCCTAACTTTGTATTTTTTGGAGAGACTTCAGAGACAGGAAAGAGTGTGTGTTGAGGTTATACATATCACATAAGTAAATTCTCATTGCTTGTAGCTGTTCTTTAGATACATGCATTTTACCTAGAGTAAAAATATTTTAGAAATTTGGTTCATTGTAAGGTATCTCATGCCCTGAGTCATTTATTCCATTTAGTTAGTTTTTGAGTCCTTCTATATGCCAGGTAATAGGGCTACTGAAGCCTTTGTGGAACTTATAATCTGTTGACATAATATAAACAAGTAAGCAGATCATGGTAATTTGGGACGAGCCCTGTGGGAGCACACAGTATAGTGACCTAATGGATTTGGGGGAGGTGCAGGACTTCCTCCTGGAAGAAGTAGGATGTAAGGCAGGTCCTGGGGAAGCAGTGAATGTTAGCCTGGTAAAACTGCGTAGGGGGTTTGGATCAAGGAAATAGCTCATGCAGATGCTGGGACCTGGGAACGAGCCAAGGCGTTGTTGAGATCTTCTTCCTCTCAGAGATATTTGCAAGAGCAAGAACTTCAGATTGTTTCTGATTCTGACATTTGTGGTTTGAAAAATATTGCAAAAGCTCCCTGGTGAACACTATCCCAGTCTTGATAGGTGCATAGTATGATAGGTCCAGAGTAGCCTTCATCACCAGGCAGTCAGTCCTCTGCCCTTAATTGAGGCACAAACCTGCCGAAGAGTTTATCCCCACTCCATGGCCAGGTTGGCTTTGGAGTGATGAGTACGGATTGGTGTGGCCTGGGACAGAGATACTCTGGGCGGTTGAGACAGGAAGCCCTTGTAAATCAAAGGTTCCAGGACTGCTTCTAGTGAGAAGAAAGAAGTAATGGGTGTGAAATGGAGGAGGAGATATCAAGAATCTCTTTGGTTCTGGAACCCTCTGTGAAAAGAAATATTAGAGGCACATGGATCATAGTCTTGGGGCATAATTTGAATAGTTTCCTAAGAAACCTTGAAGTTACAAAGTCATATTACATCAAAAAGTCATGTTTTATGGTGCAAAGAGCCCTGGACTTAGGAAAAGCCCAAAGAGTCTGGGTTCTAGTTCCAAGCACATGCCGTGGGACCAGGGATTTACTAACCTGTAGTGAAGCTACTATTGTCGTGTGCTGTCACCGTGACGTGGATTTGGCCATACTGAGAGCAGCCATTGGCAGTTGGGTACCTTAAAATAATTATTTTAAGAAGCTTCAGCTTCTCCCTGGGCTTGATAGCTTCCTTCTTCCAGTTCTCCCTGGGAATCTGTCTCGCCGTACGTCATTCAGATCACCTTCCATCCATCATTTCAAGTCATAGTTCCTTGCCCAAGTGAGTCCGCAACAAGGATCTGTGACCCTGTTTTTGCCTCTGCTCTTTCCTTTCCCTTCACGTGCTCAGCAGTTCAAAACAAAAGAGTCCTATGCGTTTCTTGTCAGACTTGAATGCAAACTTTGAAGAGATAGGCTTTGTTTCTGTTTGTTCCCTGTAATGAATGATAGATTTTTTTTTCCCACTTAATTTAACCCAGGGGTAGAAATTATTTGTATAAGTTATTAGTATGAAAATTTTTCGACTCAGGAAATATCACTGCTAGTTCACACTCCTTGCAAATTTTATTATTCAGTTCTTGGTGTGAGCTTTGTGTGGAAAGAATGAACTTGTGTTTTTGGCTCTTTCATGTGAGTGATGAATAGGGGAATGATTGCTCTGTTGCTGGGTGGCCAAGGTTCTCAAATTTCCTTTTTCTCTATTTTTCCCCCCTCGTTTCTGGCCTCCACGAAAGCTCTTTCTCTAAGTGTTAAAAATTAGACATTTGGAATGTCCTTCTGGCAGTATCCAGGCCAGGCCAGAGCTTGTATAAATCCATGTTACTATCTTGCGGTTGATCAATGTACGAACCTGTGCTGTGGTGTGCTCTGGAATATTGCAATAGCCTTCTGTCACCCTGACTCTACTCATTCACGTTTCTAGTCTGTCCTGATTATTGATGCTAGCTAGGATGCTTTTGTTTCTTCAAAACAGTTTGGTTACGTAACTCTCTGGCTCAAATCTCTCCAGCTTTAGGAATTCTTAAACCTGGGTCCATAAATTGCAGTCAGGAAATTGGTGAACTCTGAATTTGGATGCAAAAGTTTAGGTGTAGAAGATCCAGGGGTTTGATCAGAGTCCAAGGTATCCTTCGTCCACTCTTGAGTACTTAAACTCTAATAAGGAACACACCTGGGGATCCCTGGGTGGCGCAGCGGTTTGGCACCTGCCTTTGGCCCAGGGCGCGATCCTGGAGACCCGGGATCGAATCCCACGTCGGGCTCCCTGCATGGAGCCTGCTTCTCCCTCTGCCTGTGTCTCTGCCTCTCTCTCTCTCTCTCTCTCTCTCTCTCTCTCTGTGACTATCATAAATTAAAAAAAAAATAATAATAATAAGGAACACACCTGCTTCGCTTTACGTGCAACTTCCAGCCATCATATGATGCTTCCCTTGCATTGACCTAGTCAACATTTTCTGACAATTCTGTTTTTTTTTTTTTTTTTAAAGATTTTATTTATTTATTCATGAGAGACATAGGCAGAGGGAGAAGCAGGCTCCATGCAGGGAGCTCGATGTGGGACTGGATCCAAGACCTGAGCTGAAGGCAGACGCCCAGGCATTGAGTCACCCAGGCATCCTCCTGACCATGCTTTTCTTCCGTACCTCTTTCTTTGATCCTGATGGTCATTCTGCTTGTAATGCCCTTTCCAGATCCTTGACTTTGCCTGGTGGATTTCTATTTGACCCTCAAGTTTTTACTCCAGAGCCATGTTCCCTGGAGAGATTTTATTTCTTTTGCCAGGAACAAAATGTTGCTCTCTCATCTATTTGCCTCCATCGTAACACTCATTCTGTTTCCCCACTAAATTTGAGGACAAGACAGGTATTCTGTTCATCTGTATAGTGCAAAGTACAGCTAAAGGCTCATTAAATATTTGTTGAACAAATGGGCAAAAGGATGGAAAACACATTCTTTCTTTAGATGGAATTAAGACAGACTTACAGACCCTAGTGCTGCGATCAGCTGTGCCTTCCTGCTGATGAATGGCTTATGTAATCAGAACATCAAGTTGCCTGTGCCCTGGATGAGGTTCTTGGTCTCCTACATTAAATAATAGTGTACTGATTCTCTGTTCATCACATCCCAGACAGGTTATAATGGATTCTTTTAAGTTTTATGAAACAAAGGATTCCTGGTGGTAGAGATTGATTTTGGCACTTATAAGCTTCTCACTAAATCTCCAAGGGGAACAAAGGGGCCTAGGTGGGTGGAAAGATTTCTTCTAAATCAGCCTGCTAAAAGGATCTGCACGACAAAATTGCCTTTGTCTCGTCTTAAAACGCACTGTTGCTCACTTGGGTGACTTCGGATAGTATGTATGCAAACCTTCTTTTTTAAAAAGAGAGATCTGGTCTGGTGCTGCGTCCCCTGGATGTTTTGTTCACATTGTGGGCATCTGATGACAGCAGAGAACCACGGTTCACTTCAGACTGCCTAGATGTCTACCTGGCATTATAGCACAGGGAGGTACCTACACAGGTGGTGGCCTTCTGATTTGTGCATCAGGAACCTGGGTTGAGCAGTGGCTACTCATGGGCTGTGGTGGTTCTTGTGATGCTCTTCTGAAGCCTTCTTTTATTTTTCAACTACTGAGAAACAGAGCGCCTACCTGCTGATCCACGAGGCAAAGTCTTTCTTATTTCACAATACATTGGATGCACTCAAAGTTGACTACGCCCAAAGACTTTAAAGGGCTTCTAAGTTTGCTGACATGGGATTTAATCTGATATTTGAATCTTATGTCTTCTATGCAAAGAACAACACCTCCCCAACCCCACCCCAACCCCAGTCCCCATGCCTGTACCTGGATGCCAGAACTTTCATAATCAGAAACACGATGCTTTAACGTAGGTCTGGGTCCCTTGTGAAGAATGCATTATGCTTTTTAAGCCATGTGTGTATTAGTCTGAATGAGTCTATCCGTGGTTCCTTTCCTGAGATGAGCCATTGATGGAGGCAAGAAAGAGAGCTGGTACAGACATCAGGGGAAAGAGAAGCCCATTAAAGAAGAAAAAGAACAACCCCAGCACCCCCTACTCTCTCTCTCTTTCTCACTCACTCACACACATATAAACATACACACACACACACACACACACACACACACACACACACACACACCAATAGCATTAAGGCCACCAGAAGTAGTACTGTCTATATCACTATTCTTTTTTTTTTAAAGAATTTTATTTAATTACCTGGGGTGGGGGGAGCACGACCAGGGGGAGGGGCAGAGAGAGGGGGAAAAGCAGACTCCCCTACTGAGCAGCCGGTATGATGTGGGGCTTGACCCCAGGACCCCAGGACCCCAGGACCTAGAGATCGTGACCTGGGCCGAAGGCAGACCCTCAACTGACTGAGCCACCCAGGCGCCCCGCCTGTGTCACTATCCTGAAGACAGTTCCTAATGTGCCATATGCTTCACTAGATTTAGAGAACTTAATTAACACACTCTCGTTCGGTGAGGATGTAATATTACTTAGATAATAGCTTGTGGAAAAGTGGGGTAAATAGTTTGCTAATAAGTTTCAGGCATCCGTGATTTGTACAAGGGAGAGAAATGGATGACAAATGGGGATGAGAAGGGAATGCGAGTTCTATGGGAACCAAAGATTTAAGCTTTGAAAGGAGCTGTTCTGTTTTAAGAGGCACTTCCTCTTCCTCTATGCATCTTGCTCACTTGCCTCCTTCTACTGCTCCGCCCACCCACACACCAGTCACCCAAAATACTCACGAGTGTTTTCCTTGAACATTATTTTTGTATTTAATCCTCATGAAGGTTAATAAAGTCCTCTCTCTCTATGTGGTGTGAAAGCATAACCAATGACTTTATTGGTGCAAATATATTATGGCTGCTTTGACATTTATGTTTTCAGCCCTGATAGATGAATGATTCCGATGAAAGTAAATCAATTGCACCCAGACTGTGAGTATAAAACACAGCACTCTGGGTTTTTTCTTCTTGTCTGGCAGATAGTGGAGGGTGAGAAATAACGAAATTTGACTTAATAACCCGTGTTTCTTCTGAAAAAGAGAATTCACTTTGTTTGGTTTCCTAAAGTACATCTTTCATCAATATTTGGCCTGGCACTTAAGGACAACCCAGGGTCAGAGGTCCCTGGAATGGGGGCCTCTTTCCTTTCAAGGGAGCCTCGGTGGTTTCTCTTGGTCTGTTTGGAATGACTTCTTTTTTCTTCTAGAGGGTTGCACTGAATTAAAAGTTATTACAAATATATTATTAAGCATCTTGTTGGTATCGGCAAATAGAATTTTACCAGAATCCCGGTAATTGGAGATACCAGAGAATAATTCCAGTTCCTGGGTTGGGTTTAACTGATTTTTGTGACAAAAAGAGAACTATTTCTTCATCCTGTAGAAACACAGGTGTTTGGTTTTGTTTTTCTAAAAGCAATTTGAGTTTACAGTGAAATCAAAACCCAGTGCGACTGGAAATATCATTCGTTGGAAACTGGAAATGACAGGGACATTCAGGAAGGGTATCCTTGTTTTCTTTTAAGTCTGGAATGCCCTTGGTTAGACTTCGTCTCCTTCCTCTACATTCAGGAGGGCTTTGGTCCACATCAATCAAAGATAGATGCAGGCTGTAAACATCCAATATGGTGCTGGTGCCCAAGTGTCAGTGATGTCAGCCTTCCCAGGTCCTCCCTGGAAGAATTAATTGCCTTCTCAATTGGGATGCCTAAGAACTTCAGGATCAATCTCTCTTGTGACATTTATCACATAGTATTAAAACTGTTTGTCTATTTGTTTGTCCAGCTTAATTTCTTACTAGACAGTGACGTCCCTGAGGGCAGGGTCTGTATTTACCCATCTTTATATCTTTACCACCAACTTGGTGTCTAGCAGAGAGGGCACTTTGTAAATATTTGCCAAATGAATGAAAACTGTAGGGCATATTTGTAATTTTTATTCTAAATAAATGCAAGTGTGTCGTTGTGTCACGAACAGACCAGTATTTAAATCACACTCACTGGAATATATTTTAGCGTCAGTTTAGTTTGTCACCCGACTATTGACTGGGTGAGTTTCTGACCTATATTTTGAAAATCTCTAGAGAAAATTTCAAAACTTCCTTGTTACTCTTTTTAAAAGTTCATTGAGAGTTGTAACAGCATCTAGTAAAAAGTAGGGTAAATACCCTAAAGACTAGTTTATTTATAGTATTATTTGCTCTCCTGTGACCAGATAGTGTATATCCATCGAGAGTAATGCGAGATTTGCGGCTATGACTGTACAGAAACCTTGGAAAAACTTGTGCTGAACTCCTTTGTAAGGGTTGTGGTTTCTAGAACCTGTGTTCAGGGGGGAGATATCTACAATCTGCAAGTACACATTTGTGGAACATTTAATTTCATTACTTTGTTAACAAAGTGTGTATCTGGAGGTAAACACCAATCAGCCACAATTATGCTTCAGGCCCAAGAGAATTGAGGTTAGAATGTCAAGGCAGAAAGATGCCTATTGTAGCAAAATGCATTTGCTCTAGATGAGGATAGGTTTTTCTAGTTTTTTAAAAAAATATTTTGCTTATTTATTCATGAGAGACACAAAGAGGCAGAGACACAGGCAGAGGGAGAAGCGGGCTCCCTGAAGAGAACCTGATGTGGGACTTGATCCCCGGGACTCCGGGGATCATGACCTGAGACGAAGGCAGATCCTCAACCACTGAGCCACCCAGGGGCCCCAAGGACAGGTTTTTCTATTGAAATGTTGAAAATAGACCATGGCACCAAGGTTTGCCTGCCACTTAAGAAATTTTAAGAACATTATAGTTCGGGAGTACCAAATTTTAAGCAAAATCTTGTGGTTTCATTAATCCTATGACTCAAATCATGACTTCTGTAGGAACAAGCTTCCCGACTAAGGTAGAACTTTCTTCACACACTCACTCATACATTCTCTTTCTTTTCCGTCTTGCATTCATCTGGGAAGTTTAGGGCCCAAGTCTGATTCTTTTTCTCGAACATTTGCATTAACCAGGTTAGTTCATAAGCGACCCCGGCAGGAAAGGTCAGTTTTGAGCGCATGCAGATGAAGCCTCCTTTCAAATTCATTTCTGCGCCACTTTATGTTCAACTCAATCCACTGCCATTTCCTTGTCTCTCTTCTCTGCTCTGGGTCAAACCATGGCAGCATTTTAAAACTCTGTAGGAAGCCAGTCTCAGAACTCTAGAGGAACAATTATGTCAGTCTTGCAAATTATTTTTTAATTATCCATTCCTCAGACATCCCACTTGGTCTACTTCCAGGAAAAATGTTATCTCTGTAAATGAGATGTGCTTTCTATTGTAAGAAAACATAAAATGTGTAGCTCCTTTCGTTTTAGCTGAGAGTAAATTTAGATTCAAATTGTTTGCTGTATATTTGTTTTGTTAAGTTTGAAATGAAGCAGCATAAACAGTGGCATCTGCCTGGAGAAGCTCACACCAGTCAGAGAGAGCCCTGTATGCTGCTGATCATCCTCCGGTGATAAGTGTTGACTCGATATCTGAACAGTTAATAAGGCGGCCTGGAGAAGGGAGCTGCCATCAAATAGGCTTTATCAGATTCAAATTACACTCACCAAGATAATGTTTAATGTGCCTGCTCTGGTTTCATTTAGGGCCGAGAGACTAAATACGTAAACAGACAATTGCCAGACAATATATAAAAGTGGAACTTTGGCCAGTGACCTGCAGCAATCTGCCTAGGAAATTAACCCCTAGCTGCGATAAATAGCCCAGGCGGCACCTGCTATAAATTAGACCTTTGGAAGTCAGACTGCTATCTCTAGTAACAATCCAGGAAGCTAAACAGTAACTTCTCTAATAATCAGCCTCAAACAGCCAGGAGTTGATTAACGATTGACCACTTTCCTAATTCTTGTTTCTCCCTCCAACTTAGGACCAACCAGAGGAAGCCACATATGTTCTCCTAATCAGTCACATGCGATACCTTGTTTCTAGGTCACCCACCTCCGGTTACCCAAAGCTCTTCCTTCTTCCCACTATGAAGCTTGGTCCACAGCTCTGTTCACCTCTGAGTCTGCCAAAATGCAAGTGACGGTGGCTGACTCCCTTGCTGTAGTAAGGTCTGAGTAGCCTATGCTTATTCTCATTCGGTCGGTCTTTGCTTATTTCCACTGGGCCTGGTTGGGCAAGGAATGATATTGTCCAGTAGTACTTTTTAATCTTTGCAGATGGGTGATTTCATGTGACTGTTGCTCCTTGGGTGCATTAGAACTTTCTGGCTCTGAGGGGGGCTGTGGTTGGCCTTAGAGAGTTGCATCATGGCCCCCAGTTGCCATTCCGTGTGTGGAAAGGGCAGAGTTATAAAGCACATTACTAAATGTCAGTGCATGCATTACCATCTGATGGTGCACCTCATTCTCGTGGCACCAAGTAGGGAGAAGCAGAGGGCCTCTTTGTCACAGAGATCAATGGCCAATGGCTTTTTTTTTTTTTTTTAATGTGAGAATATAAAGGAAAACCTTTTCAAATATTATCCTCAGAAGATTTGGAAATAGGAAATCTGACCTTTGCGGGTCACTAAAGGGCTCGTACTTGCTTATAGATGAGTTGACTTAGAAGCTTCAACTTCCTTATACTCTTATTTGTACTGATAATAGGACCCAATATAACAAGACTGAGAAACACAAGCAAGTTTTTTTTTTTTTTCCCTAATGAAAATTCAATGACATTTTAGCAATGACCTCTTCTCAAACCTTAAGTAGCACATATGAGCACTAAGATGAGAAGCTGGAAAATTGCCTAAGAACAGTTTGAAACCACATCACACCTTCTTTTGTTATTATATTTGGTTTCTTCTGCATTGAGTTCACTATCTGCCTTTGCTCTGTTATTACTGTATTTAAAAATTGCAATTATGGAGCTTTCATAAAATGAAACAAAAGAAGGATACAAAAATATTTAAACATTGTTCCTGGTGAAAGATCTACATTGTTTTAAAATTATCTTTTACTTTTATTGAGTTGAGCTTTTAGGATCCTATGGCAATATACTAGATTCTAAGTATTTTTTAAAATAATTTAATTTTATGTAATTATGATTGGTTAAACCTACTGAATTATATTGATTTATAGAAAAAGCATGAAATGAGCATTATTAAATTTAATAGTTTAGTTTTTGGGTTACCTTGGTTTTTTAAGACTTTAGATTGGCGTGCCTGGGTGGCTCAGTTGGTTAAGTGTGGACTTTTGATTTCTGCTTGGGTCATGATCTCAGGGTCCTGGGATCGATTCCTGCATTGGGCTCCATGGTCAGTGGGAAGTTTGCTTCTCTCCCTCTCCTTTTGCCTCTCCACCTGCTTGTGTGTGCACTCTCTCTCTAAAATAAGTAAATAAATATTTATTAAATATTTATTTTAAAACTTTATTTGAGAGGAGAGAGAAAGGGGGAGAGAGAGAGAGCAAGCAGCATGACTGGGGGGGGGATGCAGATGGAGAGAGAGAGGGACAAGCAGATCCCCTACTGAGTGGGGACTCCTCCGTGGGTCTCCATCCCAGGACCCTGGGATCATGACCTGAGCCGAAGGTAGACACTTAACTGACTGAGCCACACAGGTGCTCCTGAAAATAAGACTTTAGATATATAAAGCCTTATATATCTATATGCAATATATATTATATATAATATACATCTTCTATATGTAGATATATAATGACTATTAAATGAAGATGCCTATTAGTAACAATGAATTTTCTTCATCTCGGCGATCACAAGAAATACTGTTGGAAAGATCAAAGTCAACTCCGATTTGTGAGTTGGCAAATATTTCTGAAATTCACAGGATTATAACAACAATAACAACAAACCAATAACTGCCTTTTATTGAGTGCTCACTATATACTAGGCACTGGTCCTTGGTGCTTTATTCTGTTCACCTTAAGTGGTAGTTTCTTTGTGACGATCATTGTCATAATTCTCTTATAGCTTATTCATGTGCATTTACAATGTAAATTTGATGTCTATCCCCCCACCCCTACTCCATGAGGGGAGTCTGTTTTCCTACTCTGTGAATCTAGGTTAACTCCATGACTTTCTTTGACCAAGAGACTGGTGGAAATGGTGTTTTGCACATTATAAGGCAGGGCTTTGAGCGGCCTCACTGCTTCCTCTCTTACCTTCTTGGAACACAGGGCTAGGGTGAAAGACCATGTAGAGTGGGAGGTCTAGCCGAGTGCTAGGAGAACTTACCTGAGTGAGGCTATATTATTCTGGGTTCTCCAGAGAAACAGAACCAATAGATCTAGATTTATAAGGATATTTATTATAAAGAATTGTCTTATATAGTCATGGGGGCTGGGAGTGCCAGGATCTTTCGTTGGCAAGCTGGAGACTCAGGGGAGCCAATGACAGAGTTTGAGTCCACGTTCAAAGGCCTGAGAACCAGGAGAGCCAAAGGTATAAGTTCCAGTCAGAGTCTGAGTCCAAAGGCAGATGAAGACTGATGTCCCAACTCAAACATAGACAAAGAGAGCAAATTTTCTCTTACTCAGCCTTTTAGTTCTATTTAGGTCTTCGATGCATTGGATCAGATTCACCTACACTGGGGAGGACAGTCTGCCTTATTCAGTCTACCTATTCGAACATTCATCTCATTCAGAAACATCCATACTGACACACCCAGAATGTCTGCCAAATATCTGGGCATTCCCTGGCCCAGTCAAGTTGACACATAGAACTGACAATCACAAAGGCCATCTTGAGCAATCTAGATGCCCAACTTTGGCCAACTTTGGTAGGTCCAGTGGAGCTACCAAATGACTGCAGGGAAGACCCAATTCAAATTGTTGTTCCACTGAATTGTCAACCAAGACAATGGTGGTTTTTAAAATTTGTTTTTATGGTTTTTTAAATTTTAGTTGTGATAAAATACACATAAACTTACCTTTTTAATAATTTTTAAGTGTGGAGTTCAGTGGCATTAAATATATTCGTATTGCTATCCAACCAATTTCCAGAACTTTTCCATCTTGCAAAACTGAAACTCTGTGTGCATTAAAAAAACTCCCCATTTCCCCTTCCCACCAGTCCCTGGCAGCTACCATTCTATTTTCTGTTTCTTTGAGTTTGGCTATTCTCATATAAGTGAAATCATTCAGTATTCATCTTTTTTGTGACTTATTTCACCTATCATAATGTCCTAAACATTCATCTGTGTTATAGCTTCCTTCCTTTTTAAGGCTGAATAATATTCCATTGTATGTATATTATTATTTTTTTGTTTGTCCGTTTATCTGTCAGGTGTTTGGGTTGCTGTCACCCATTGGCTATTATGAATAATGCTGCGATGAATGTGAACGTACAAATATCCCTTCAAGACCTTGCTTTTAATTCTTTTAGATATATACCCATAAGGGATATTGGTGGATCATATGGCAACTCCATTTTTTAAGTCCTTGTTGTTTTAAGCCATTAATAATAAGATGACTTGTTATATAATGACAGCAGAAACAACTAATCGAATTTTGGCAACACCTAAAGGTAGGTTCTATCATCATTCCCATTTTGTAAGAGATAAATTAGTGTATCTGAGGTTGTGTGGTTTATACAGAACAGGACCAGGCTTTGATCTCTGGAAGTCTGGCATCAGAATCCAGCTTTTTAGCATTGGCACAGTGCAGTACTTTACAGAAAAGTATGTTCAGAATTGTTTTATTTATAGTGGTCTACACTGGACAGAGAGAAGCATCAGTAACCAGTAACATTGAAAAGATGACTGTCTATGACTAATGCAGTTCAAGGAAGTGTGCTTTTCCAAAGGTGACAGTATTTATCCATCATATGGTAGTATCTTAGTCTGTTAGGGCTGCTATCCCAAAATACGACAGACGGGGTGGCTTATAAACAACAAAAATTTATTTCTCACTATTTTGGTGGCTGAGAAGACCAAGATCGAAATGCTAGCATGGTTGTGTTCTGATGAAGCCTTCCTGCCTGGTTCACAGCAGATGCTTTCTTTTTGTGTCTTCACCTGGTGGAAGGGGTAGGGAATCTTTCTGGAGCCTCTTTTATAAGGGAAATAAACCCATTCCTGAGGGCTTTGCTCTCAGGACCTAATTATTTCCCAAAGGCTCCACCTCCCACTACCATCATAGTGGACACTAGGATTTCAGCCCATGAATTTGGAGGGGGACACAAACATTCACAACATAGCACATGGCCTCAGGGCTTGTTTTTGTGTTGTCACCAGGTGGGAATGGTACTGGGACCAACAGAGACCATTCCCTCTATTCTGTGGCTATTTGGTACAGCTGTGCAAGGGGCCAGAAAAAAAGGGACTTACTGGGAGGGGCATGAATGGGCTCTGAATCCCAGGCCACATTCCACTAAGGTGCGACCAAGACTATGCCTTGGCCAAAGTTGGGTTAGACCTAGATGAACCTTTTGTCAGTGTGAAATCCAGAAGGATATCTCTACTAGAGGAACTTAAAGCCCTGGGCTTTGGGGCCAGAGCATTTTCTGGTTTTACCACTTAGGAACTATGTGATTTTGTACAGTGCACTTAGCCTTGCCGAACCTCTGAGACGCAGGCACGTGAGGAGTGCCTATCTCACAGAATTGTTATAGGATCAGAGCAAAGTCTCTAAATGGCCTGGTGTAGTGCCTACTTTGTAGTAAATACTCAACTCATGTTTACTGCTGCTTCACTATACTTGCCCTTCCTCATTCCTTCCTTCCTTGACTTCCTCCTAAATTCCTTTCCAGTAATAATAATATCAATACTGGAACTATTATAATTAAAACCACTACCAGTACTACTAAGTCATACAATGTTAGCACTGGAAGAGTCCCATTAGTTAGATTTGGTGGTATTTACTTTGATTCAATTAAAAATTATATGTAAACTGAAATAGAAAAAAAATTGAGAGAGTTACGAATATAGACAGACTTTTGATTTCCAAAAATTTACCTGCATGTGTATAGGATGCTTGAGACATGGATTAGCAGCAACATTATAAAAAAGACTTCAAAATTTTAGTTAAGAATAATCTAACATCCATTGGCCAAAGCGAGCACACGTATCAGCCCCCAGAGTGAGGAGTGATGAAGGGCATCCAAGAAATGTGAGCCAAGGCAAGACATGGGTGTGTCTCTTTTTACAATAAAGAATCGTAACCTCTGATTTAATCTACCACAAAGGGTCTGAACGGGTATGAATGAACTGTTGTTGGGGACATTTATCATTCTAAATGGGCAGTGCCCATACTTGACATGTTAGTGCCAGTGCGGAGCCTGTTAGTAAAGATATTGAATATCTCTCCTTGTTGCCAAGCATTGTGCTAAGGGCTTCATCTACAGTATAACATTTATTCTTCAACAATGTCCTTATATGACATGCACTTATCAATGGGGGGTGACTTAGTCAGTTAGGGCTGCTCTAACAAATTGCCGTAGACTGGGCAGCTTAGGTGACAGACATTTATTTCTCACAGTTTTGGAGGCTGGTAAATCCAATATCAAGGTGGAGATCTTAGGGTCCACGTCTAAAGATCTGGTGTCTAGTGAGGCCCTTTTCCTTTGTATCCTCAACATGGTGGAGAGAACACTGAAGGAAAGAGCTAGCTCTCTTCCCCTTCTTGTAAGGACACTAATCCCATCATTAGGGTTCCAGCCTCATGCCCTGATTATCTCCCAAAAGGCCCCACCTCCAAATACCATCATATAGGATCTCAACATAATAGGAATTTGGGGAGGATACAAACATTTATTCCATAGCAGGGCAATATCTCCACCAAGGGCAAAAATGAACAAATAATCTTACTTTGTTTATGTGTAAAGCACAGACGTACATAAGAATCTATAGACAGAAATGCAGTATTATCTGTAGTATTATAGTCAATGGGGGGCAATGAGAAAAGATATCTAAAGGGCTTCTTGGGGGTGGCAATAAGTTTTAAAAAGCCTAAGAACTACTGCCATCTGGTATTATTTTTATTAAGTCGATGTTTAAGTGTAGGTTGAGAGATTAAATAATTTGCCCAAGAACACAAAATGATTAGGTGGGAAAGCTCTGACTCATACCCTCTGTGATGCAAAAACATGTGCTTTTTATTCACTACACCACCTTGTCTCCTCGCTGCGTGTTCTGGGGTGGGGGATAGCTCTCTACCCGCTCCAGGTGCTTCTTGCTTCTTTTCCTCCCCAATTCCTCCATGTCCCCGTGGTGGCCTGGGCCCTCCTTCCCCCTCTAGGTTCTGAGCCCCTAACCCACCTCTCCCTTCCCCACCCCCGCCAGTCTCTGGGGTTTAATAGTTAGCTGAGGAATGCTTCCATAGAAATATTTAGGTTCCTGGGTTGGAGGGGTGGGTATTTGCATTTTAATGCACTAAAAAATAGAAAAAAAATTAAGAGAGTTATGAATATAGACTGACTTTTAACTCCAAAAGTCAGAAGAACCGCCCAAAGGACTGGCTATTTCCCAGTGGGGTGTCGGAGCCTCTTCCAGGCCAAAGGGAAGCAATTTGGAACCCTGTGCTTTGCAGAACCGCACAGCAATTCATGGCAGGAAGGATGACGTCCAGCTCTAACAGAAGCCCTTCGTGCTCTGTGTCTCCATCTGACCTCTTGACTGCAATCTCCTGGGGTTCCCCTGTGGACTGGGCTCTGCGCCCGAGTTCCTCTGTGTAGCAACTCCGAGAAGGTTCAGTCTTAAAGCACATTTTATAGTAAACAGTGGCAGCCAGGACAGATGCTTTGTTGTTGCTTAGAGAGGCGCTGCTTTGCAAGAATTGAATAGGCAGCCTTGGCTTTTTAACCAGGGTATCTAGGATCAATTTATCAGGAATGAGTGGATTCTGTTCTCTTCTTCCCAGAGGGCCCATGGAAGATGAGGAATATGAGCAATAATAGCATATCAGTCAAATTTACATTTAAATGCTTCCTTCACAAGAGCACTCCGGAGGGCCCTACTTAGGTAATCTAACGTCTCGCCCCTCTCTCCAGAACCTAGAAGAGTGGGCTTCAACGTCAAGGAGATGCTAGTGGTTACACCTGACAAAGCAGGGACCTGGCACTGAGACAGGGTCGCTCACTCAACTGATGGTCTCTGGCTCTTGAGAGAAAAGCAAGAACTGTTCTGAGCCGCTGCTCAGAAGAGAACATGTTACTCCTTGCATTTTCAGTACCCAGACTCACACATGTGAGTGCCAAGTGCTAAAACATACCTGTTTGGGATGCTTGTGAGAAAGCCAGGGTTCTTTTCTTAGGATGATCAGTAAATAGGTGTCTCTCACTTGATATGATAGAGAAATCCCTATGCCACAGATTCCCCATCCTTAAAACGCGGGGGTCATAGAGGATACGTGCCTGTACTAGTTGGCTGGGGCTGCTGTACCAAAATACCACAAAGGAGGTGGCTTCAACAACAAACTTACTGCATCTCAGTTCTGGAGGCTGGAAATCGTAGGTCACAGTGTCAGCAAAGTTGGTTCCCTCCTCCCAGTTTGGTGGCTTTCTGACATTGTGTGGTGTTCTTGGTCTCTGCCTTCGTCTTCACGTGGTATTATCCTCCCTGTGTGCATGTCTGTATCCAAATGTCCTTTTTTGAGGACATCCAGTCACATTGGATTAGGAACCTCTTCTACTCCAATATGACCTCATCATAATGTAGCATGGATTGTTACAGGTAAATATATCTAAGTGTACACCTATTTCCAAGTAAGGTGACCTTTTTAGGTACTGGGGTTTGGAATTTCAACATATGAATTTGGGGAGGGGCACAATTCAACCCATAACACCTCATAGGGTATTGTGTGGATTAAATGAGTATATGAAGGACTATGTGAGAGTTTGCTCTAATTATTATTGGTAAGTAGGCAGCCTAAAGAATAACAATATAGATGATTATGATTACTATTTGAGGACCTACTATGTGCAGGGACTATATTGTTATATTTCTTTCTAATCCACACAGAACCTTTCTTCTTTTTCTAAAAAAAAAAAAAGTTATTTAAATTCAATTAATTAGCATAGAGTATATTATTAGTTTTCAGAGATAGAGTTCAGTGGTTCCTCACTTGGGTATCACACTCAGTGCTCCTTATATCACAACCTCACAGAAACTTTCAAAATAGGTTCTTTATCTCCAGTATCCCCAGTTTACAACTGGGTAAACTGAGGCTAGAGAGATGATGTGATTTTCATGTGCCTGAAGCTTCACAAGTTGTTTATGATTATAAACAAGACTATACACTCAACTTTATTATGAAACACTTGGGATAATGGAAGAAGATCTCAAAAATTTATAACCCCTTTCTTGCCTTTGTATGTAAATGCAGTTTTCTGTGTAGTATGGAGTTTGCATAATCAAGAATCTGCCTTTTTTTTTTTTTTTTTTAAGACTGGATGCTCAGCTGTTGCATAAAAACTATTAACTGAACAGACATAAAAAAAGTCATTTTGATATTGTCCGTAGTGGCAGGTTTCTGATTTAGTTAACATTCAGTGGACAGTTCCTGATATTGTGTAAGGAATCTCCAGACCAATAAAATGAGGCTCCTGCTTTCAGAGAGCTCATGGTTGGATTCAGGAATGTGCTGAAGGGCTGGGCCACCGGCCAGGCTTGGAATTGGTTGGGTGAATGCGGCGGGGCTGGGGCCCAGTGAGAAAGGCACAGATTGATGGTTAGTGAGGAGTGTGCAGAGGGACCTACATGGAGTCATTGAATGATTTCACGTATTCTTACTCTGCAGAGAATCTTATTTTCATTGCAAGTACAGCAAAGTGGGGACCCAGTTCAGCTGTGCCCCTGGACTCTTAGGAGGGACCAGTCAGGGCAGCCCGGGTGGCCCAGCGGTTTAGCGCCGCCTTCAGCCCAGTCGTGATCCTGGAGACCCGGGATCGAGTCCCACATCGGGCTCCCTGCATGGAGCCTGCTTCTCCCTCTGCCTGTGTCTCTGCCTCTCTCTCTCTTTGTGTCTCTCATGAATGAATAAATAAAATCTTAAAAAAAAAAAAAAGAAGGGACCGGTAAACAAAGCTGAAAGGTTTGAGATCTACTTATCTGTATCAATCAATGCCTGATTTTCTAGAAAAATGGTGGAAGTTAAATGGGTACCATAGGCTTCGAATTTATCAAGCAGTCACAACAAATGGAGGAATGAAACCAGTTGTTTTCTCATGGGGCCATCTGCCATCGGAACTCCTAATCGAATGGAAGGGACATTTAACAGCCAGTCATTCACTAGGACTCCTGACAAAATGAGTATTTTCTGGAGATGGGAATACTGGGTTTGGTGCCATGTGCAAAAGTGAGTGTGGTAGCGTCCTTGCTTTAGAAGAGCCTCCCAATTTCTCTCCTCACTTGCCTGAGTACGAAACACTTCCTGCTCTCAAATGAAATCATTCAATGACTCCATGTAGGTCCCTCTGCACAATCCTCACTAACCATCAATCTGAGCCTTTCTCACTGGGCCCCAGCCCCACCAACAGATGTTGATTAATGATAATGGAATAATATTACTTTGCATTTATAGGATGCTTTTAACTTTTCAACGTGCTTTGCCATACTAGTTTCTTCTGCCTGTCAAACAGGCATGGGTATGGATCAGGCTGGGCCGAGACCAGAAGCGGCCCAGGACTTTCGGGAGCCTGGCGTGGCTGTCACCGTGCTGAGAGCGGGGACCGTCTCTGGTCCTTCGTTCCTAGCTTCTGCCCTTCCCTCTCCGTTTTCTGCGCCGTGCTTCCGTCGTTCTGGTCTTCCTTCTGTTGCCCTGGCATTTTCTACATATCACACTGTGCTCTTTGGAGCAAAGCTATTACAGAAATCTAATAAATAATAAATTTCAGTGCTCAAGACAGATCAATAAAATGCATGATAAGAAGAGGCCATTATGGCAAATGAAAGATGCACCAGAGGAGGCCCACAGCATGAGTCAACCTTCAGCCAGGAGAGGTTGAGCCTCCTGAAACACCAAAGACCAAGCAGGCCATCTCGGGGGATTTCGAAGCCTTCATTTCTTGGTTCATCCACAGATGTTGGCGGAAGGTATGTTCCCTGCTGGGCCCGGCCCTGGGCACCAGATGTGCAGGGACCTTCCACAGGGCCCCACGGTTTAGCCAGGGAGATGGATGAAGCAGCCCTAGCTAATAGGAATGCAGTGCCATTGCCTCTGCACACTATAAACAAAGATCTGTGAGAGCCACAGGGGAGGGGCCGGTACAGAGAGGAGACGGGAGAGGCGTTTATTAAAGTGATGACCCTACACTTCAACTATAAAGGGTGGATAGGATTTTTTGAGGCGATGGAAGAACTGAAATAACTTGAGATAGAATGTTTTCCAAGAGCAGGAAATAGCAGGTGCAGAAGGGCCTGGTTGTACATGTACTGACACGTCCAGGGATTTTTTTAGTCCATACTCTTTATCGAAGCATGTAAAGTCTTTTTTTTTTTTTTTTTAATCCGGAACAGTCTAGATAGCCAGTATTATCTTCCCACTCAGCCCACTTTAATATTTTGGATTCTTACTGTTTAAGAAAACAGAAGGCTGGGGAAGCAAGCAGCGAGCACAAGAGCAAGAAGACTCGGCCCCAAGAGTGTTGGCAGAGCCAGTGGGCCAGTAGTTGAATCCTGGGGAATCTCAGGTTGGCCCCTTGGAAGGAAGAATCTGGAGGGGAGTGCTCTGGCCTTCTTATCTCCCTTGTCACGTGGAGAGAACACATAGAAGAAAGGGCATTTTTACCTCAATGGTGCTTTTCCAACTTCCCGGTTTCCAAAAATGTGGCCCAAATCAGCATCCCTGAACTTGACCTGGCAATAACAACACTCTTCTTCCATGGGGAAGAAGAGGAGAGTATGGAGACAGGAGCCTGAATTCTCCTAGAAGGAAACTTCCACTTCTAACAACAACTTTGTTATAAAACCTGATGCAAGGCTGAGATAAGATGCAAAAAAGGCCCTGTGCTAAAGAAATTGTCCTCTATCAGCACCTTAGTGTTTTCTTCTGGACTCGCCTCTTTTATTTATTTACCTACTCTTTATTTCCACTTCCTAGGCACAAGGTTTGGTCCTCAGCCTCATATCTGCCTTTCCCTATTAAGGTGACTATTGGTAAATTAATTCTGGGTGAAGAGTCTGTATAACTTTGAAGTCAGAGTGGGTTCAAATCGAGGAACTATTACCAGCTTAGCTATATGACACTGGGAAAATTATTTAACCTCTCTAGGTCTTAGTTTCCTTAAATGTAAACAGGAAATAAATTTGTGTCTTTAGATTCGCTGGGAAGATGAAGTCAGGTAACATGTGTGGAAAACATCACGTAGGGCCCTGTCCTCCAGACAAGTCCATAAATGGCAGCTCTCACCAGTTCTTTATTAGGAGGATGGTATACTAGAAAGAGCTTTAGGTTGTGACAGCCTTCTCCAACAATGGTTGGCTCTTTGTCCTTGGGCAACCTACTTCACCTGGACTAGGTTTAGGTTTTTCCTTTGGAAATTGAGAAAACGAGACCCACCTCATTGGATTTGCATGAGGATCAATTGGGGGAAACCTACATAAAATACTTAGTATAGTATTTTACAGAAAATGCTTAAAAATGCCAGCCCCTCCTCATCCAGCCTCATACAAAGTTTCTAACTTGTCTTACTCTTTGCTAGCATTGCGTCTCAGTTTCTGGTGGAATTCCATCGAGTTGGCCATGGTGCACGCAAACTGCTGGCTGTCCACCCAGATCCATTCTCCTGTTTTCCTTTTGTTTGGCCATTTTCTCTCCATTTCCAGCCTTCTTCATCGGTAGGTGTAACCCCTTAACTAAGTGTTTACTAGCGGGAGGTGAGCGGAAGTGATGTGGGCCACTTCCAGGCTTGGCCATTAATTTCCCAAAGCCTTCCTCTGTGCTCTTCTGTCCCCCTTCCAAACAACTGGGATGGGGCTTTCCAGAGTGACCTTGGAAGCCATTCACTTGAGATGCTCTCAGCCTGAGTCCCTGCAGAGTAAACCTTCCACATTTACCCAACACACACACACACACACACACACACACACACACACTGAACTGGAGCATTTGGAAATAAACTATTGTCTTTGAACCGTTTAATTTTGGGTCTTCTGGTGCTGGTTGTTTAGCCTACCTTCACACTCATTTTTTCCCTCCTTCTATCTCCGAATGTCACTGAGACAGCCGGAAGATGTCGAACTGTAAAGCACTTTCAAAAGAGCAGTGAACCTACAAGCGGAACTGGGTTTGAGACTTGGCTTTGCACCTAACAGCTATGTGAGCATTTTATTGACTTATCCAACCCTTCTCCTTCTTACTGAAAAAAAAAAAAAGTGGTGTGATAATCTATGTGACTTTTTTGGACCATTGAACTTCTTGGGTTTCAGATAATTTACTTGCACATTATGTCACAGAACTATCGTAAAAATTAGTTCGGATAATGCGTGTCATAATTTTGAGTCTGTACAGCCCTATAGAGCCCTACTGTCTAAGATGGTAGCCCCTAGCCATATGTTGCTATATTTTTTAAAAGATTTTATTTATTTATTTGAGAGACAGAGATCGAGAGAGAACATGAGCAGAGGGGAGGGGCAGAGGGAGAGGGAGAAGCAAACTTCCTGCTGAGCAGGAAGCCTGATGCGGGGCTCCATCCCAGGACCCTGAGATCATGACCCGAGCTAAAGGGAGACCCTTAATACTGACTAAGCCATCCAGGAGCCCCTTTATGTTACTATTGAACATTTGAATTGTGGTTAATCTGAATTGAGACACTCTATAGGTATAAAATACACATCGGATTTCACAGGCTTCATACAAAAATTGTAAAAAATATTGTCCAAATTACTCAAGAATTTTAATGTTCATTAATGTTGAAATGATAATATTTTGGATTTATTGGGTTAAATATATCATTGAAATGAATTCTTTTTTTTTAACATTTTTTAATGTAGCTGCTAGAAAATGGAAGATTACACACATGGCTCATATTACATTTCTACTGGAGAGTGCTGCTCTAGATATGAAGGCATTATTATTTAGTATCAGTGGACATCCTCTAATACCTCCAAATGTGGGACATGGGTAGTGGGAATTGAGAAGTAAGGTTATTTTTACTTGGAGATAATGGTTCTTTTAGGGCTGTTATTGGGACAAAAAATTTTTATGTGTCTAGGCTGCATGGGTGGAACAGTCAGTTGACTGTCTAACTCTTGGTTTCAGCTCAGCTCCTGCCCTTGGGGTCATGAGATCAAGCCCTGTGTTGGGGTCGATGCTCCTTGCGGAGTCTGCTTGAGATTCTCTCTCCCTCTCCCTCTGCCCCTCCCGCTCTCTCTCTCTCTCTCTCTCAAATAAATAAATCTTAAAATTTTTTTATATGTATAGTCTGTGGTTTATAGAAGTCGTTCAACAATGGTAAGTGCTGTTATTTTCCCACCTTTTCTTTTTATTCAAGAGCAGCTTCCACAGCCAGTGGCTACTGGCTTTGGCTTTTCTCATTAAGGAGAACATTCTTTTGTTTCCTCTTTTAAAAACCCTTCTAAAATGTGTTTGCAATATCAAACTCTGAGGCTGTTTTTGTTCTCCTTTACAGCCTTTTTAATGTCCCCATCTCCCTAAGTGTGTAGTAATAACAGCTCACCTCTCTCTGCATCTCATCTAAGGAAACTGAGAGCAATTAGCTTCATTGGAATTAGGGGAATGGGTTTCAAGTCTAGCAATCCCTATTTTTAAAGCCCTTTGCTTATCTAATGCTTTTCTCTAATCAAATCACTGCCCCTTCATTTTTAAAGGGGTATGTGTGTATGTGTGTGTGTGTGTGTGTGTGTGCATGTGAGAAACTAAATGGCTATTATCCTAAGCCCAGGCATGTTTTACTTTTCTTTGATTTTGGTTGAAGATCCATAGTGTGGATTGTCTACATGAAGCAAGTGTTTTCCAGAACTGCTCTCTTAGAAGCAAATTCCTATTTTTCTAGCTCCTCTTGTCTTCTCTTCCCATCTCCTCTCCTTCCCCACTATTTACCTTTTTCCCTTCCTTCCCTTCCTTCTCTTCCCCCATCCTCTGCTTTTCCCTTTTCTCTTCCCTCTTCCTCCTTTGTTCACAAAGAGAAAGATGAAAAGAGGATGGCGCAGAAGATTGAGGAACTGTCCCATTTGTGGCCACCTACAAGCTGGAAGTCACTGAGATCAGGTGTAATAATACATTACTCCTCCAAGCACTGACGTATTTTGTATTAACATGGCTCTCTACACACTGTCAAGGCCAGCGTGCCCCTCTTCCTTCCTGGATGGAAGCTGTTTATGTTCTCGGTTGAGAGGGTGACCCTGAGAGATGTACGCGTTCAATTTCTTTTTTAAAAAAAAAATAGATCTAGGGACGCCTGGGTGGCTCAGTGGTTGAGTGTCTACCTTCGATTCAGGTCATGATCCCGGAGTCCCAGGATTAAGTCCCACGTCAGGCTTCCTACATGGACCCTGCTTCTCCCTCTGCCTATGTCTCTGCCTCTCTCTGTGTCTCTAATGAATAAATAAATAAGTAACATCTTTAAAAAAAAAGCTTTATTGAGATAGAATTCACTTACCATAAACTTCGATTCTTTTAACATATACAATGCACTCATTTTTAGCATGCTCACAGAGTTGTACAACCAACTCCATTACATGATTTCTTCAATCCCTCCCGACAAGGACACCTTTGCACTTAGTTGCTATGACCTCTTCTGCTGGCCCCTGGAAACCATCCATCCACTTTTTTCTCTACCAATTTGCAAGATGCTGGACATTTTCTCTAACTGAAATCATGCAGTATGTGGCTTTTTGTGACTGGCCTTCACTTAGCATCATGTTTTTGAGGTTCGCCCATATTGTAGCCTGTGTCAATGTCTCATTCATTTTCTTGCTGGAAGGCATTTCATCCTAGGAGTTTGCATCTTTTGCTCATCCGTCTGTCAGATGTGTTCATCTTTTGGCTGTTATGAACAAGGTTGCTATGAATACTTGTACACAGATTTTTGCGTGGATGTTTGCAATTCTCGTGGGTATGTATCTAGGAGTGGAAGTGCTGATCAACTGGTAACTGTTAAGTTTTGTCACCGAACTGTTTTCAAAAGAGGCTGCATCTGGGATCCCTGGGTGGCGCAGCGGTTTGGCTCCTGCCTTTGGCCCAGGGCGCAATCCTGGAGACTCGGGATCGAGTCCCACATCGGGCTCCCGGTGCATGGAGCCTGCTTCTCCCTCTGCCTATGTCTCTGCCTCTCTCTCTCTCTCTCTCTGTGATTATCATAAATAAATAAAAATTTAAAACAAAGAGGCTGCATCTTTCTGTAACCCGACCAGACATGTATGAAGGGATCTAATTCATCTGCATCCTTGCCAGCACTTGTTATTGCCCATCTTTTTTGTGTTAGCGATCTTAGTGAGTGGGTAGTGTGGTCTCATGGTTTTGATTTGCATTTCTTTGGTGATTAATAACGTCAAGCACTTTTTCATGTGTTCATTAGCCGCTTGTATGTCCTCTCCTGAGAAAGTCCTACTCAAATTCTTTGCCTGTTTCTAAATTGAATTGTCTTTTTATTGTTGAGCTATGAGAGTGCTTTATATATTCTGTATACAAGTCCCTGATTTATATATGATATGCACATATTTTCTTTCATCTGTAGATTGCCTTTTTGATGGAATTCTTTGAAGCACAAAATTTTTAATTTTGTTGAAGTCTACTTTATCTGCTGTTCCTTTTGTCACTTGTTCTTTGAGTGTCACATCTAAGGAACAGTGGCCTAATTCACAGAAGTTTCTTTCAGGTCTTTAAAGCAGAGATATATAGAAGAGGATGCTTTATGATTTCTAGCCTGCTCTTGTCGGGCCTCAGTGGCTTCCAGGCAAAGTTTTGGCCATGCTATCAAAGAATTGTTCAAATCTTATTTTCATAGCAGGCTGGTGGTGTGAGGAGGGCACAGCTGCTAGGCATTTGGACACTGCAGCAATTGCTTTAATTGGACATTCCTCACCTCTCTGATCTGACTTGTTAATGGCTTTTTAAGTGAGACACACCAGCCAAGTGAATTAGACGACTTGGCAAGTCAATTCCAGCTCACTTGGAAGCGTTAATCCATGGAAAATAAGCAGAGGCCATCAGCCAGGAGTAAACCTGAATCTCATTTGCAGAGGTGAAAGAGAAAGAGCTGTTGTCTGCAATCTCAGGAGCTTCCAAGTACACTTCCAAGGGCTGTCTTATCTAACTGCTCTGTCTCTCAACCACACTTCTTCAGTTCAGCAAATGTTTGTCAGCGCCAGCAAAATAGCCATGAGACACAAGGAAGGTCTGTCATGGTGCCTGCCCTGAGGAGTTTCTACTCAGTGGAAGGGATAGAAAATACACATATGAAATCTTTAGAAATAATTCATTAATAATGTAAGATACTCTCCACCCACTCCTCAGCTTCATGTATTCTGGCTTCAGTTGACTATTCTACACACATTTTTCGCTCAGAGAACGGTGAACATCACTAAAAACCAATTAGTTGCCAAATATGATGAACTTTCAAATCTGGGTGTTTACAACCTTGACTTTTCCTCTGGTCTCTACCCTGACTTCCCACCTGCCTTGGGATAGAAGTCTTGGCAGTGCAAGTTCCATACGTTGAAAATAGAACTTCTTGTCTTCCCTCCTTCTCACTTCTTTTAGCCTCACCAACCTGTTCTACTCCTTTAGAAATGGCAAAACCACCTACCCTAGTTACCAAAGTCTCCTATTTTCACCCCATCATCACCAGTTCTAGTCCATTATATTCCTTCCTTTCCTACCCATGGCCTTCGTTCTGATTTTGACTGTCTTTCTGAATATTACTGTATAAAGCTACTCTACCTCTACCCATTTTATCCTCTAATCCTTGGTCTACATTTCTGCCAAAATTATTTTTCAAAGCCTGTTACTTCATTCAGCCAGTCCTTTGTTTAGAGATCTTTGGTGACTCTCCCCTGCCTCGAGAATAATCTAAACTCTCTATACAGCTTATGTAGACCTGTTAATTTTTGCCCTGGCCTCCCTTTCTAGCATTACCCCTCACAGCTCTGGATTCCTCTGTTCTCGGATCACATCATGGGCTTCATCCACACTCTTGATGACTCTCTTTCCTGTGCCTGGAATGTCCTGTCTCTTTCTTTTCTGCTTGGTGAACTCTTACTCAGTGTGGGTTTCCATACCCAAAATGAACACTATAAAATCATCCTGGAGATCCACAGAACCTTGCAGAGCCTTCTGCTATGGTTCTTAACATATTCTATGATTGTTCACAAACGTTTCTCTCCTGCCAGTCTCTCACTCTTGATTCCTTCAGTGCATTCTCCAATCCTCATTCCCCCCCTTTCTTCCTCTCTATCTCTCTCTGTCTGCAGACTCCACTTATAAACCTGTCAACTGCTCGATAAGCAGCAACTATCTTGCTTCAGAACCTAGCATAGTGCCTCTTTCAAAAAAGATGTTAGGTTAAGGTCCTAATGAATGAATTTGCTGCCCCAAATATGATTAAAACTAAAGGCAAACATGTCCAAATTTCAAATTAGCCCATAGTGTGGTTTACGTGTTTTTCAGGGGCTAATTGTTTGTTTGGATGGTGGAGAGAGGTATGCCAGGGCAATAAGAACCAGAAAGACCAAATGGGAGGAATTTAATGATGCTAAATTGGCGATGGAGGGCCAGGATCCAAGCCTGGAGTAGCTCATCTGGTCCTATACATGGTGCAGTTGCTTCTGTAACTGCTGCACATAGGCCCATGGAGATGGCTCATGGGCTGGGTGGCCCTGCACTGTGACAGCTACATGGACACTGGCTTTAGAGTCCGGAGGGATCTGAATCCAGGCTTAGAGATCTCATTAGAGGTGATTGACCTAACTTCTTTGAACCGCAGTAGCACCACTGGGATAGGAAACAAACACTCCCCTCAAGGGTTTCATAGGAATGACTAGGATAATACGTGTGTGGTGTTTAGCCAAACCCTTGCATGCGGTTATCAAATGGGAGCTGTTTCATGTGTATGTGTAAAAGGATACGTGTGCATTGTTTAATCTGAAAAAAAAATGTAAGTGATATTTCTAACACATCTGATCCAGTTCCCTTGAACATGATCCCTTTTCTTAATTTCTTGGACCGGGGACCAGGCTCTCATTCCCAAATGCTACCGATGCTGAGAGAGATGTGTGGTTCGAGCCAGTGAACTGAGATTGTGCAAAGTGAAATTATTCCTAGAATTTATATCCTTGGGGGTATTTAAATAGCAATGTCCAAGGCTGTAAACACAGCTGAGAAATGCTGTTATTGCATTTAAGATTCTCTTTTCTGTAATATTAAGACATTGTGATTTAATTGGTAAGCTGTTCTGTGATCACATTCAATTTAAATGAGGTTTGTGGAGGGGAGGATCATAAGGCAATCTTTCATGGATCAAAGATTGCTGATGAAGTCTACCTTATTGCCATGTGTCAGAAATTAAATCACTGTCTACTGTCATGAACCGATCGATCAGATTCTCTTTCTGTGGGAGGAGATGGAGAAAAGAAGGCTATAAAATAGAATTTTACCACTTGTACATTGTGTAGCTTCTTTACAGTATTGGAAGTGCTCTGGCTCACTGTACTGGAATGTCACCAGCCAGTATTTTCATGTGAAACACATGCACATACACTCACTCCCAGAGTGGAAATCTGAAGGAAATGTAATATAGAGAAAAGTATAATTTTATCTTAAAAAAAAAGCCCTGGGAGTCTTGGGTTCGATGGTTAGGAGTATTTCCACCTTAAACTTCTTTCTTCTGCATTGTTTTCCACCAGTAAATTGGTAACAGAGAATATGCCCTATTCCCTTTCTGAAGAAGGAAGTGGAAAGGAGTGTTTCTGGAATTCCCTGAAGTTCTGGACAAAAATACTGTCCTTGATATCGTTTGGCTCATTTAAAACGGGAGGCCTCTCACTATTAAAGCTCCACATGAACCTGGACTGACACAGAATCAAAGCTTTTTTGAGACCACGACAGAAAGAGATTGATTATGTCAACATACCAGGTCTTAAAAATGTTGTGAAGCGTCAGACTTGGTATATTGCGTGACACTGCTAGACTGTATCTCAGATTTGGTCAAATTACAGAATTTTTTTTTCACTATTCCCTAGTTAAGATGGGCTTCATTGGAGTGTGGTCTCCCATGGAAAATTATTGATGCAATTACAGAAACCCTCATCACCATGGTGACATATGACTCTAAGTTTGGCTGAAAACACAGTAAGGCAAGCAAACCAGGCATCGTTTACTCTTTTAGCGCAGGAGGCCCCTCTTTGCAGAGCATCCTGACATTCTTGGTTGCCAGTACTCTAACAGACGGCATGGGCTGTTGGGGTACAATCTGTTCCCCGCTGGCTTGCGTCTTCCAGAGGGACTCTGTTGGAAGGTTGGTGCGTGCCGCGTAGACCTCGGGATCTTTGAAAGGATTCTCAGTGGCCGATCAGCACTTAAGGGGGAAATGGTGGTAAATGAGGTAGAAGACTTCTGTGCATGAAGTAATGGTCTGGAAGGGGCGAAGTTTGGATTCTCATTCTGTTAATTTTCCTTGTGACCTTGGCAAGTGACTTTATCTCTGTGCTTTTGCAGATGGAAGGAATCATGCAAATGGTCATACGAAACCTTGAAGCCATAAAATGCTGTAGAGATCTAAATATATGCCATCTCGGATGTGATTTTCCTCTGTTCTTAGGACAGTTACTATTTCTAGGCGTAAGTGGATCAGAGGAGAATAGTGCTCTAATGCTCTAAGAAGAAAACGAGTGTTAAGCTGGATATTGGTGTGCTTAGCTGCAATTAAGGAAGCTGCTGTGGAATTAGCTGTCACCCTTTGTCAGGGTGGCAAAGCTGTCTCATGCAGAGATTTGACTTTTCACCCCTGTTTGGTTTGTTAGAAGCCTTTTTTTTTGAGGTAGGAGAAAAAGACAATTATGCTCCTCTTGTGTTGGTTTCCACTTTTGGTAAGCAGTGGGCCGAGTTTACACTGGATGCGATTTCAAAGACTTGTTTTTGTGACAGATTATTCCCTCCTGACAATGGCAAAATGGTAAGGGAGAAACTGTAGTTGGCTTTTATTTTACCAGGTTCAACCATCTGCAAAGGCTACATTCAGTGCCTAAATTCAATGTCACATAGACACTGGGAATCTCGTTATTGTCACAATCTGCCTGGGGATTTCTCGTCTTAAAACCATCCTGAATTTTAAATGAAGCTGTCTGGTCCCATGTGTTGACTATATCCCTGTGTCATGTTATCACCCTCCTCCTCCCTTAGACCCCCTGAGTTATTTGGGCTTGGGAGGAATACAAACTATTTTTAGTGCAGGGTTAGCTTGACCTAAATTATTGCTAAATGATACGTTTTGTAGGAAAAGCAGTGCACACCGAGGCCATCCGTATGCAGATTTTGAATTATCTGCTCTTTTGTTTTATCTATTCTATAGTATAGAAAGAGTCAATTGAACTTCCTGTCTGGAGAGAGATAAACCGAGATGGGGAATGAAATCTTGCAGAGGTTGCAAACTGGCCCTGTAAGGCTGAATTCGGCCCCTGAATGTGTTCGATTTGGTTGTTGCAAATTTAAATTCAGCCGAATTTAAGTGGCTTTCCAGGGCTGTTTGCTACAGTCCCCATTGCTCCCTCCCTGTTTCACTGCTTTGTTGCCTCCTGCCCCCTGAATGAACATGAATTTTCAACCTCTGGTTGAAAGGCTTGTTCCTACCCAGAAGCTGTGTGTTCTTACGCTAAGGACTTGATCTTTTTCTCTTATGTGCCAGGAAATGAAAGCTATACCAGAACAATAGTTGAAAACTGAAAGGCTAGAAAGAAAAGGACAAAAGCAAAAGGCAATAATAGTAGGGAGGGCAGTGCTGTTCAACAGGTGTGATGTGATTGTTCAGGTTGATTAAGTTTATGATTAAGTTCTGCTGCACAAGGTTGTACCTATAGTTAGCAATACTCTATTGTCCACTTAAAACATTGCTGAACGTTCTTACCAAAATATTAAAGAAAAGCGCAAGGGATAATATGTAAAAGTCAGGAAAATAATGGTATAAGGAAATGCAGTAGAAAGCAAGTACACTTACTTCTATGAGAACTTCTATAAAGGAAAAGGAAAAATAAAGTATAATGATACAGGACAAAGATAGAATTAAAGAATTAAAGAAAAACTCTCAATGGTAAAACACATGCACACACACCCCACCCCAGAATCAAGTACAAGTGGGAAATGCTATAAAGGGGTCCCAAGTCTAACTTATTTAACTAGTCAAGAAAAAAATATTAGGTATTTGTAATATAAAACTTAGCAAAATTGAATCCAACATTTTAAAGGTAAAAATTAAGGTACTTTAAAATAGTGTAAAGATATATTTCTACTTTGTGTACATTTGACTTGTTATAACAAGAATTAAATTACCTTTGTAATTTAAAAAAGAGAAGAAAAAGGTAATGGTCTTCCCTCCCTCTTTCTGATTCTATTTCTTTGGAAGGGCCATTGTTGAATTGATTGCAAATCCATTCACTTTTTAAAATTGTAGTGATTTTTGAGGGTAATTTTCATGTAGGAGCAGCCCAGCTATTTGTAATATTCTTTAATCATAACAAAAAGACACTGAATCTCAAGTCAGCGAGAGACCCCCATTATAAGTGCAAAGAATAGCAATGGGAAGAAGGGAAAATTCTTGAACAAGTTGCTTCACAGCAGGGTAGGTGTATGTTAAAGTGGTATCATAAGTGGCTTCCCACTGCTTCCATGAGTTTAAATTGTATCGCTCCCCCCCCCCAATATAAGTCAACTAAAAAGAATTAATTTGGAGGATACGTGTGGTTACGTTAGAGTTTTGTTTTGTTTTAATAAAATTTAAATGTATCCCCTCTTCTGGTATTTATTATGGATTCACAGGATGGCAGCAGATACCCCAATGGGATTAAGTAATTGGAAGTACATCATGAAGTTCTTTTTTTTTTTTTTTAAGATTTTATTCATTTGTTCATAAGAGGCACAGACAGAGAGAGAGAGAGAGAGAGAGAGAGAGAGGCAGAGACACAGGCAGAGGGAGAACCAGGATCCATGCAAGGACCCCAATGTGGGACTCGATCCTGGGACTCCTTTTTTTTTTTTTTAAGATTTTATTCATTTGTTCATAAGAGGCACAGACAGAGAGAGAGAGAGAGGCAGAGACACAGGCAGAGGGAGAACCAGGATCCATGCAAGGACCCCAATGTGGGACTCGATCCTGGGACTCCGGTATCGTGACCTGAGCCAAAGGCAGATGCTCAACCACTGAGCCACCCCAGGCGCCCCTACATCACGAAGTTCTGAAAACATAAAATTACTTGGGATTTTTCTTTTTTTTTTTTTTTCCATCTCCAGGAGACTTGAGAAAACAAGTGCTGTGTAAGTTATAAACAGGACACACTGAATAGTGATTTCACAAGAGTAGGGAAAAAAACCCTCGTCGCAAAAGTTAGAATCAGAGTAATCTGAGGCATTCACAATACTTTGAATATCCTGTCCATATTCAGGGCTACTGATTATATTTCTAAAGAAACTTACAAAACCAGATGTCTGGTTAGCAATTCATTCTGATGAATCTCCAAATGTTAGCAATGAGAAAATCTGACAGTTGTCAAAAGCAGCTAGTTATTATGAGTGAGACAGGGAATTTTTTTTTTTTTCCTCTGCTGCAAGTATAGAACCGTTACAGGGAGGCTTTGCATCATGATGTCATGTTTATAAAGAAGGTTTCAGAGCATATGGTGAAGCCCCCAATTTTTAAAAGTGACAGTTAATTTTCTTGGATGTTGGAAAGGTATTTTAATACCTCTATTACACTATATGGTTTTATTATCACCAATCAAAATGTCTTGATATTCCTTAACTTTAAAAAATTGATTTTATAAGAATTACATCGTCAAGAATGTATATTGCCAAGAATGATGCTGATGTGGCTTATAATAGTGCTTCTGAAGCCTGTGTGCGTCAGAATAACTTATTAAATATATAGTGGCGTGGGTCCTTCCCCGCCCCCGGAGACTCTGATTTAGGAAATCTGGGGTGGAGTGCAGGCATCTGTATGTTCAACAAGACCCTGGTGAGGTTTGAAAGGTACTGGTTTGGGGAGCACCTGATTTAGCTCAAAAAATTTCCAAGTGCCTTTCTTGAGTTGTACGCGTCAGCAGTGGTAGCTCCTTGATATTCCAGGAGATCTCGCCTTCATTCGCTCTTTCATTGCCTCTCTTGAGTCCCTGCTTATGCTCTGTCCCTGTCTTTTTTGGCCTATGCCCACTGTTCACTAACAAAAGCTGGTAGCTTCTAAAATGGGCCACGATTCACAGTTGATACAAACCGAGGAGAAATGCCAGGCCATTCTGCTGAATGATACTGGGGGGAAAGGGTGTGATGGAAGCCTGATGGTGTTATTTTATTTTCTGTCCGGTATCTTTGCACTCTCCAGTGCTTTTCCTTTCATTAAATTGAATCTTAGGCAGAGTCACACCCTGTACAGCAGATGAGCCGCGTGGCTCTGGCTGGCGGCCCTGCCCATTTAGCCTACCTCTGACTCAGGCCCCGTGTTTAGGCCCCTCTCAGGAACCTGAAAGCTGCTGTGACCTTTCAGCTTTACTGTCCCATCTACAAGCAGTAAGCACGTTGCAGTGGCTTTTTCATGTTTAAATTGTCTCATATAACTGATACGTTCTCAAAGTAGAATTGCTCTTTAATTAAAATGATTCACGTGTTATCTAAAGTATTTTTCGTCATAAACCTATCTCCCAACTTTTATAGTGAAACTCAGTTGAAAAGTAAGATGAGGCATGGGGATCCCTGGGTGGCTCAGTGGTTTAGCACCTGCCTTTTGCTCAAGACATGATCCCAGGGTCCTGGGATCGAGTCCCGCATCAGGCTCCCTGCTTCTCCCTCTGCCTGTGTCTCTGCTTTTCAATCTCTCTCTCTCTTTCTGTGTCTTTCATGAATGAATGAATAAATAAAATCTTAAAAAAAAAAGATGAGGCGTTAAGTTTCATTTTTTTGGAAGAAGATATTCATTCAATAAATATTTATTAAGCACCTTCTAGATATGATACAATTTAGTTTTAAAAGTAGAGTGTACCCCCTTATAAAACTGTACAATCTTTAAAATTGGAAGAACAGAAATTCTCATCCAATATTGCTTCTTCAGATCTTCGCTTCCTTGGCTTTTTAAAGAAGTGGGTACCTTTAACATGGATGGGTTTATATTCAGATGATAATTTCAGAGCCATCAGGGCTTCCTGTTGCTGGGGAAGGAGATCAATTTTATTATCATTTGAAGGCTCCCCTGGGACGAAGCAATACAGTCTATAATGTGGACTTTTCAGAGTCAGAGTTTGCTTAAAAAAATAAATTATCTCTGATTTAATTGAATTTCTCTTGAGAGCCTGCTAGTATAAGGTATTGTAGGAGGGCTGGGTGTGCATGGCCTGGTGAGCCGTGGCTTCTGCCCACAGGGGGCTTGCAGTCTAGCTGGAAATAAAGATCTGGCAATAAGAACACACAAGGAACTCAAACGAAAGGGTCAGAGTCTACATACTACAGGATGCATCATGGGATTGAAGAAATAGAAACCTCCAGGTTACACGGCAGACCTGGAAAACCCAGCAAGGTTGTTTTGGACATATTTGTGGACCCTCAAAATGACTTCCTCCGAAATTTTCTAGGGAACCGAGGGCATCGGAGAACTCTAAACTCAATCAAATGTGAGGGGAGTATCTTGTTTCTAGGAGAAAATTTATAGTCTCCCTGCCTTTTCAATCCCGCTTTCCTATCTTAGATGCAATAAGCAAAACCTCATTCAGGAAAATAAAAGACGAATGCATGTTCTGAAAGAATGCAGAATTATGATGCTCAGCTGAAATGGCCATGATTTCTTTTAGGAGATGGAAAAATTAAATATGTAGGTGGGAGGCCTTAGAGGGAAATGCTCTGGGTTACCACGTGCTTGCAACAAATTCAGAAGCAGCTGCAGCCAGCGACACTCCTAATGGCAGGGGACATCCACTGCTCGGTGCAGTGGGGGACCACCGGGGGAGGGAGGGTTATGTGGGAAGAGCTCGGGCACCGAGGAGGGACCGCGTGGGTCTGACCTGCTCACTGCTGCCCCGGAGCCGGACTTTGGCCTCGCAGGACCTGTCACCTGCACTGGCGGGGGTGGGGGGGGGGGCGCGCGCTCCCATAGCACCAGGCCAGTACCTATTAGGGGTCAATTGGGGTCAATACCCCAGGGGTCAATACCTGTTGGCTCACCGCCTCACCCTTCTCTAATCGAAATCAGGTCCCAGATGTCTTGGAGGAGCCCCCACTTTAATACCAGTGGGCCTTTAAGTAGTCTAAAGGAACCCAGGACTCCAGAGATCACATGGGGGAAATTGCAAGTACGGATGCCGTGATCTGTGGGGTTTTGACTGGGTGGCCTCTCTCTATTACTATCTACGTACAGGTGCTGAGTACACAGGCTCTGAAGCGAGGCTTAATTCACTTTGGGCAGTAGCATTTTAACGGTTGATAAGCTTGCATTTATTTGCTGTGGATAACGGAGCCACTAGGGTCGTCCAAAAATCTCTCCAAAATTAAAAATGTTCTCCTTTGTTCATATAGACTTGCTCCGGAGCCTGCAGTGACCCTCCCCAGGGGGAACAGAGGCTGATCCATCTGTCCTCCTTTTCTCACGCTTGCTCTCGTTTTTGCTTTTTTCTTCCTTTTTCCAGCTGAAGCACGGAATAACTGGGTTGTGTTCGTTGAGCTAATTACCTCACCTGCTTCAGGGCCTTGGAACCCGAAGACCTGTGGGTGATCTGTGATCATGGCAAGCAGGAGGCTTTGGGGACCATACTTCACATTTGAAATAGTCCCAGTTTGAAAATGTGGGAGGGAAGCCGAGCAGCTAGAGAGTACCATGTGGCTGCCTAATCAGAAAATGTTGAAATGGAAAGATGTTGGAATAGAAAATCAAATGTCATTTATTCATAGGCCTACGCTTTCACAAGTACCTTCCTGGAAGCCTAAGCATATTCTTTGTGGTGGTGGCCTTTTAAATGTCAATCTGCAGAAGGATTTCTGTTTTTAGCAAAGGCTGATCTCTAAGGCAATTAGAAAATAGTTAAAGTAATAATCATTACCGATTGAACACATGCTATGTGCCGGGTACCGTGCTTCACGCTTTCTTTGCATTACCTCATTCCATCAGGACATCCCAGTGAGGTAAGATACTCCCATCCTCATTTTGTAATTGAGGCAAGTGGGGTTTAGAGATAAGTGACTAGTCCAAGGTCACAGGTAGTACCTTGCAGAGATGGGACACGATCCTGGATCTGTCTGACTGCCAACCTTGTGCTCTTAACCACTCTTCTATGCTTCATCATGCATGTTTCACGGGGGTATAGTTTATACTGAAAGGATATTTCACTTCGCTGATAAATCAGAAGGAGCCTAGAGAAAATTAGGTACAGACTCAGATTATATTTAATGTGTCTCCTGAGTCTGTCTCTTGAGTCCTTCGTGTTTTCATTTAACAGTCTTTCTTTAAAAAAAAAAAAAAAAAAAGAGAGAGAGAGAGAGAGAAATTCTTTTTTCAAACTTCACACTATACCGTGAACATCCAACCAGGTTAATACATTTTGGTCTGTCTTTTAGTGGTTGCATTATATGGTTTGGATACACCATAATTTATTACGTCATTCTTTTGTTGGATTAGATACACTATAATTTATACAATTGCTCTTTTATCGATGGGCATTCATGTTATTCCATGGGTGTTTTTTCCAATTAGACACATTTTCCATTGAAAGTTGCTGCTGTCTGTGTGGCAGCTGCTGTGTGACAACGACTGGGTATTGGCGATGCTTGGATAATCAGGAGACATAACCCAGCGATGAGCACCAAGGTGGTAGAGTCGGCCAGACTCTGCTCCCAGTTCTGGCCTTACCATCCACCTGCTGCGTGACCTTCCATAAGCCATCCAGCCTCTCTATCTCAATTGCTTCCTGTGAGAAATGGGAGAAATAGTGCTGCTCTCAAGGAATGACCCAGAGAACTAATAGAATACTGTGTGGAGTGGGCTTCACACAGAGCTGGGCATGGAGTAGGTGCTACACAACAGGAACAATCGTGTTGCGGGGACCCAGCAAAAACATCCTGTGACTAGTCCTAGTTCTAGGACTGGTTGAGGCCAGGACTGTGTCACTCACCTTGGGCCCCAGTGCATAACAGAAACTCAATAAATATTTGTTGATCAAAGAGGTTTGAAAAAGTGCTATTATCCTGGGCAATATTTGCCTCTTCTTTCCAATATCTTTATTCTAACAAATTTCTGAACCATATTCAAGGATGTCTGGGATAGAGAAGCTCTGGGGGTTTAAATAATTTTGCCAAGGGAATGTTTTTCACATGGCAAGATGATTGGGTGAAATTTATAGAGATCTTGCCTCATGATTTTCATTTGCCCAAACCATGTGTTTGTGACTCCAGTGTCTGGGCTCTCAACCACTAAACCATATTGCTATAATAATGATGATACAATGATAGCGAACATTTACTGAGCACTTATTTATATGTCAGAAAACTGTGCCCAGCATTCTTTACAAGTATTCCTTAATCATCACAGCAATCCCATGAGGAAGACACCCTCATTGTCTTATCTTATATTTAGGGAAACTGGGACTCTTCGATTTACCACATTTATTCTGGTTGGTGGGACGAGGACTCTAACCCAGCTCTGCCCATGCTAATTTCATACCGTGCTGTTATAATTATAATTATATGTGATTATTATAATATATAGTTATATATTATATAATTTGGCTCAATTTCTTTTTTTTTTTTTTTTTGGCTCAATTTCTATGGGAATTTGTATTTGTAAAGATATGGGGACCTTTACTCTAAGACTTAAAAGAGTAAAGGAGGGATATCTTGAGGGCTAAAAGAGGAGAGTATCAGTTAAAACTACTTATTCGTTTTGATGACTCTTCTGTGTTCATATTTGGATGATTTATTTTTATTTTTTATTTTATTTATTTTTATTTATTTTTTTTAAAGATTTTATTTATTTGTTCATGAGAGACACAGAGAGGTAGGCAGAGACAGAGGCAGAGGGAAAAGCAGGCTCCCTGCGGGGAGCCCGATGCAGGACTCGATCCCAGGACCCCGGGGTCACACCCTGAGCCAGAGGCTGATGCTCAACCACTGAGCCACCCAGGTGCCCTGATATTTGGATGATTTAATTAAGTGCATGATGAAAACAGTATTCAAGAGGCTGCTCTGGCTACTTTGCATAGAATAAAGTAGGGGTGGTAAAGGCTAGAATCAAGGAAAGCAGCTCAGTTGTAGCGTTTAGGCATGAGGTCAGGGAATCTGGGATGAGAAGGTGGCAGTGGAAATAAAAACAATCAACAAATGTGATAGACAGTGTAGCAGGACATAGAACAGGCAGTGATTAGACCTTTCTCCAGGAGTGGATTGTGGAGAGTGGGGAGCATGGCTCATCATCCCTCAGAATGTCATCTGTCCCTGGAGGTTGAAACAGTACACCCGAACATTCCCTATGTCCCCTTCCAAAACTTTAGGGAACATTCACGGGTGGTATTTCCCAACCTCTGGGAGTCATCTCTCCCATTTGTCAAGTCCTAGTTGAGGAAGCTCTTCCTTTTACTGAGGCTCACTGGGTACGTGGTTATGCGGTGATCCAAAGGCCATATCTAGGAGGATATTGTCTAAGAGTACCTCAGGCGGGGATTCTCAGGAGCAGTATCTTAGCTCAGTTGCCATGTTTCAGGTCTAATCTTCAATTTTGTGAGAAATTTCGGGTGATACAGTTCAGTCTCTGTCTCAGGAAAACTAAACTGGAAGAACAATGCAGAGGTTATGGTTCTAGTCCTTTGCCGCTGTTAGCTGTGTAGCCTTGGGTAGATTCACTTAATCTCTCTTAGCTTCCGTTTTCCCATATCAGCATGGGATTTTCCTTGTAAGATACCATGCTCATTGAATGTATGTAAAACACTTGAGTAGGTGCTTAGAACAAAGCAAGTGCTCAATAAATATTATAGGTTGATGTTGTCATGATTGATCTGTAAATCGGAGTTAATTTATGTGATATCCCTTTGGTGGGGACGTCAGATCCCAAGTCCCCATATCAAGAACTCTCTGTGCTCCACTTGTTCCCTCTTCTCTCCCTCCTGCTCCCATTCTCTTAATGAAGTTACTGGGAAATGGAAGTGCTCATCAAAAGGTAGCTTAGTGAGCATGAAGCCAACAAAGAAAGGAGGTGATTTAGGCATGTAATCCTGAAGCTCTGGGAAGGTGACAAAGTGTTCATGCCTCACAGTAGCGGTTACCTTTCTGGTCACAGAATTGGTTTAGTTCCTCAGCTCTGGTGTCTGATTTGTTCGGGGACTGCTGGGTAAACAAACACGTTGTGCCCCTTTGAGCACCGTGTTTCTCTAATGCTCATCCCTGGCAGTTGACATCCTCTTTCTGTTAATGTTTTAGGATCACTCATTAAGCCAAAGTCAGCGTTGCCCATCTTGTGGCCTGGGAAGTGCTCTTTTTCTGTCTTCCATCCTGTGGCTTTTGTTCACGAGCGGCATACCGTTGCAATACGATTGTTATTTCGTACAGCATACAAAACCCATGGTGCTGGAAGGAGCCAGAATGATTACCTCTGTCCCCCTCATTTTACAGATGAGGAAACTTACTTAAGTAATAGTCTGAATTCTATTAGAACACGCAGAGAATGTGTCAGGAGGGAGCTGGGGTTGGCTCTAGGCAGCCACATCAGCATAATAGTAGTAACTTCAATTTTTCTTCATACTGTGCTGAATTCATTTGTTATAATGAACCTATCTATCTCTATATATTATAGTCATCAAATTATCCTCAGTAACTAGATAGGTGTTATTAGTTTAAACCTTTAAGATCCATGAAAATACTTTGGTTCACCAGGCACGTCTGCCATATGCACTTAAGGAGATTCTTCACTGAATGGTAATTGTAGTAACTGCTGCCCTACTCTTGTAATATCTTCTATAAAAATAATAATTTGTGCTTCAAATGTCTCTTTCTGTGAGTTGCTCAAAGTACTTTGCAGGAATCACTTACTTAAATCCATCCTTCGAGTTGGTATGTGGAATAGCTTATAGTGGAGTGGCTCAGTGGCTCCAGCACCAGGAGCTCCTAGAAACCACACCTACACCTGGTCTTGTTCAGATGTGATCCTTAATCATGACGTTAGAACATCAACATATGTGTTCAAAGCTATTTCATAGTGATTGAATTAAGAGATCTTCATTAAACTCTCCTGAAACAGTAACAGTAATGGGAGATATTGTGACATTCAAACAAGATGGGGATGTCTTTTTTTTTTTACTTTAAAAAAAAACACCAAACTGGTTATTGATAAAACTACACCCAAGTGATTCTTGGCTCTAAGTCCAATGCTTTTTGTACTAGATTATATTACCTACAGGTGTCTTTTCCTTGATATCATAGGGGTACTTTTAAGGAGTGGTCTCTATCCTTCTGGATTGCAAAAGATAAATTACCTATTCCTCATATGAAGCCCGGTGGCTCTTTCAGGAGCATTAAGAGAACACTTACAGCATCCAAAAGCTAGAAACTCAATGCCATTTTGCTCCAGGAATAATTATACAGGTGATATTTGACTTGGACAACTGCTTTGAAGGGGAAAAAAAACATTTTGGCTAGAGTAAGCACGATTAAAATTTGATATGGCAGCTTTCCGTGAATCATAGGTTCTTGCGCACAACTCAAGTTTTTGAGACTACTTTTGGCTGCATTGGTCTTCCAAGGTTACCTATAGGCAGTCATGGTGGTTATGGGTGGTGATACTGATACAATGTCTTGCCCTAAGCCCGTTATGGCATAATAAGCCAGCATTGCTGATCATTTTAAATCAAGATTGCTAAATTCAGCTCTAACACTTGATTTTGGTGCACAAATATTGCATTGTCCATCCACGTTGCCTGCCTTCCTTCCTTCCTTCCTTCCTTCCTTCCTTCCTTCCTTCGATCTTTCTGCCCCTACAACTCTTCACATTGATAGGCTGTAAAAACAAAAGTACCCACAAGTGCAACCGTATTTCCTCTCAGTTCTAACACCCCAAGCATATATTTTCATCAAAATTAAAGTAAAAGAAGACTGAATATAACACACAGAGCATTCTCTTTATCATTGATTGTGGGGCTGGCATTCACTGAACCGACTCCAGTGTGTAAGAGCGAGGGTTTTGGATTCAGGCAGACCTGGGATGGATCCTGGCGCGGCAGCTTACTTGGTTGTGCGACTCGTTCAAATCAGTTTCCTTGTCTATAAAACAAGGAGGATAATACTTGCCTTATAAGATAGATACAAGGATTAAAAGAAAGTGTGGATGAAATCTCAAACTTTGGACCTATATAGAGTGTTTTCCAACCAATGTAAATCTCAGTGTTTCTCAAACCCATTGTATGCATAAGTATCAAGCAGCAGGGCTTATGAAAGCTTCATATTCTTCTGTTTTCTCCCATCCCCTGCTGAAGATTTTGGATGTAGGACTAGGAATCTGGAGTTTCACAGGTAGATGGTCTGAAGATTACAGTTAGAAAAGTCATGCTTGAGGTTCTAGGCAAATGGGCTGTATAACGAGTTCTTCCAACTTTTCTGGGCTATGGTCAACTTCCCTCAATTTTTCAGAGAAAGAAATTGTAACTTTCAAGGGTCACTTCACCCCCTGCAAATAGCTAGTAGTGGAAAAATTGGATGTAGTGGTATTCATTTATTCCTTCACCATGTGTTATCAGGCACGTTCTCTCCAGCAAGAGCCTCCCCTAGCTGCAGGGACCACAGTGGCAGACAAGGCAGGTGTAGAGGCAGATCACCAGGTAAGCACCTCTCTCTCCTGGGAGCCTGGAGCTCTGTTTCCCAGCATATTTCTTTCTCAGTATCAAGATGATCCTATCAAGTAGGTCTATCGATCCTTTCAAGTCCCTGCTGCCAGGAGTCTTGCTCTTGTTCCATAAAGATGTTGGGTCTTGGAAGAAGTTGTCTCAGAGGAAGTAGAGCGTGAAGTCTCCTTTGTTGGGACCAGACCCTGCATTCCTGGCTAAGATCTGATTCACTGTTCTGATCATCACTCATGAGCACAGGCTCTTGTGACAGCAGATACGGCCTCCCACCTATAAAGGCAAGGCGCTCCGATGCCTAGAGGAGGAGAGTCGGTTGCTCGTAGGGCCTTGTCTAACCGCTAGCTAATAGATGTCATCTCCAGTTCTCATCTCCCTTCTATGTCCAGAGTCTAGCTGCCATCTGAGCTTCCTGGTGCCACCCTCCCTGTGAGCATTACAGCCACTAACTCTATACCCCTCTGTTCCACTGTGGGCAGAGACAATCTGGGATATTGAAAAAATCTGACCTCTCATCTTGTTTGCCCCTGGAGCCATGTATTAGATTCTGTGGCCACCTATAATCTCAGGCTCAGCTGCTCTGTAGGATCCGTCACAAATGGCTCAGGGAAGTGATGTCTTTGGGTTGTAACTCATGGAGAGCCATGCTCAGATCTCTTTGAGTGGCAGCAATAGTGAATGGTGAGTGAACTGGGCTGCAAGCCAGCAAACCCAAAGCCCTCCTGCTCCATCCAGCTCCCCAAACTTGGCCAAAGACCACATCTTTCTAGAGAATTCCAGATCTCCTTCCAGCCCAGAATGCCCGCGTGGGGCTGTGCAGCTGCACCCCAGCAGACCCTAAGCCAAGGGTGGGTAGTGGTCTGGTGAATTCAAAGAAAAGACTCAGAGGCAGGGACTTAGGGATGTTCCCTGGGGGAACTTACATCCAGGGAGCCCAGGACCAGCTGACTGGACAAAGCATCCGCTGGTCCGCTGGCGTCTAGGTGCGGCAAGCGTTTACAGTGTAGCGACATAGCCTAGTGACTGTCTGTAGCTTCCTCCTCCCTACAGCCAGGTGCCCAGGAGATTGAGACCTGCCATCCTGGCATTCTTCAAAGGACCTGCTCCAGATTGGCCATTGCTGGAGCCCTTGACCTTGAATCCTAAACAGCATGTTCTTCTACGTGTTCAGTTTGAGGGGAGTATGGAGGCTCCCCATTTTCAAGATGGTGACTAACAAGGACATTCAGGGTCTGCTGCACAAATGAGCTGTCCAGAAAGTACCCTACAGGGGCAGTGGCAGACAAGCACCTGTGTTAAGTTCTCTATCCTATATCCTGACCTCTCTGACTTAGGTCCCTGACCCTTTGTCCCCAGTTACCATCTCCAGATTATGCATCCTCAAGGCCTGATCTCTTGGTCATGACCTCTTGCTTGATGGATTCATGGAACTATCATCCATCTTCTTTTTCCAGCATGTAGCGACCTCTCTGGACTCGGTCAGTCGTGCACTTCATGTATGATCTTGCTAAGTCACCTCCTCTTTAGCCTTCCTTCTCATCCTGGCTGAGCTCTGTCCTGCTGCTGGCCGAAGTCGGACGAAGCAGAACTGCATTCTCACTGCATCTTCCTCTCTTTTCCCCACTTTTCTTCTCTACCAGGGAAGAGCAGCTGCATTACTCTCATGCTACTTTCACCACTTTTTCTTCAGGGCCAACCAAGGATAAGATCAAGATTCTGAAGGAAAATGTGTCCGTACTGAGGCTGTCTGAATATGATCTTCATGATTCTCAGATTTAAAAATATATATACAGGGGCACCCGGGTGGCTCAGCGGTTTAGCGTCTGCCTTTGGCTCAGGGCGTGATCCCGGGGTCCTGGGATCGAGTCCCATGTTGGGCTCCCTGCAGGGAGCCTGCTTCTCCCTCTGCCTGTGTCTCTGCCTCTCTCTCTGTGTCTCTCATGAATAAATAAATAAAATCTTAAAGAAAAATTTATTAAAAAATACATATTTTCTGAAGAAAGTAGACTATTATCTTAATTGTCACCCCTGTAAAATTGCTAAGGGTCAGAGGCCCAAGAAATGGCTTTGTTCTGACTATGTGTGATATGCAAATGAAATGAATTCAGGGCCACTGAGACCCTGGCTTTAAAAATCAGCTCTTTGTGAATCGAAAGCAGCCAATATTCCGTAAATCCTCCCTAGATAGGGTTTCTTACAGAAATACTGGCAGTCTCTGTAATGACTGTGACTGCTTTGATATGAGGATGTAGTCGATATCTCATGAAAAAAGATTTCAACTCTCTACCTTCTGCAGTACAGAGAGGAGAGGAAGAAGTACGCGATGTTCTCATGTCCATCTGACTCAGCGACCAAAATGCTTTATAATTTTTTAATTGATTTGTCTGGAGAGAGCCCGTTCCCTGTAGAGCTCACAGATCTCCATTTGTGTAGGGAAGAACACTAGCCTCTCCCCACAGCTGCTTGAAATTCCATTATTGATGTGATAAGCTCTCTTTGTTCCTCATTTTGATACAGATAAGATATCGAACTGAAGAAAATGCACAAAATACATCTTTCTCCGCTAATAAAACGAGAAGTGGTAGTGGTGCTGTTTGTTAATTCAAGATTTGTTTTGCTTTGCCAGATGGATTTGCCGTTAATTTCGCTCAGGCCACACAAAACTCCACCTCAGTGACATACAGAAATGGAGGTGGGATTTTCGAGGAGCTGCCAATATTTGTCTTGATGATGCTGGAAGCAAATTGAAGAGAGAGAGGAAGCAAAAGCAATACACCGCACTGGGCTGCCTTGGGGGGGGGTTAGTAGGGGGCAGGAGGACGACAGTGACTGTCTCTCTGAGCGCGGCCTTAGGGGCAGCCAGCCCTTCCCCTCAACACCCCCCACACCCAACAACTCAGGAAAGCCACGTGCCAGTCATCTTGACTTGAAGAGAGAAAGAAATTGGGTCCCAGAGTCTCAAAGCTGAGGTACTTATGCACTAAACTCTAAGAGGCATTTCATTTTTAACTAGCTTCGCGTTTCCCGTAGTTTGACAACAACGCAAATCAAGGAAACACTTGAGGAAGAAAAGTAGAGCTGCCGGGAATTGAGGGCAGTGCCTCACAGCTGAGTGACTTCGACGCTCTCTCCTCTTGTTTTGATGTTATTATTTTCCTTTATTCGGCTCTGGGCATTGGGCCCATCTTCCCAGGCCCAACTGAGGGCTCCTTTGTCAGCCCCCTATGCCTCCCAGGCACCCCCCCCCCCCAGGTTACTTTTGCACCAGTAGCACACGTCTGGGCACTTTATGATGCGTTGCATTGCTCTCTCATGCTTCATTGCTTCATAGGAATTAGGGGAACCACCATAGAAAGATTGTATTTCACTCAAGGGAGAAAATGTGACTTAGTTTTGGTCTCAGGCCCTAAGCTCTGGTCGGCTGTGGAGACGCTGCGAACTCAATTTGCAGCCCATGTCCAGCTGAGTCTCGACCTGTGTGCTGGACACCGTGGGTCATGACCCTATCCCTGGCTTTATTGCATTGTTTCTTTTCCTCCCTCCCCTTTCTTCTTGTCTGTCTCTTCTGAGCCTCTTTCAATCCTTTCAGGGATTAGGAAGTATAAATAACCTTCTATATGGGAAGCCAGGGGTCATCCACACAGACGTGTCCAGCCTCCCTGCAGGTAATGAAACGCCTCAGCCCAGGGAAGAGGGCATGACCGGTCTCTCTGCACAGCTCGGGGCCCTGACAGCCCCGCTGGAAGGAGAGAGCCTGTGGTTGCCAAATTTGTAGATTTTTCAAGACAAGTCCAATCCAGTCTTGAGTAAATACCACAATTTATGTATACCATGTGTGCATGTATGTATATATATCCCTTCGTACCTCCGCGTCCCTACCCCCCCACCCCCCAATTATTTGGCTGTCATATTTAGCCTGCGCCCTGCTGGTTTGCACTGTGCTTTAAAGTTTTCTTTGGTAGCTGCCCAGTTATAATGGGACTGACTGTCCTAGGTGGCCCTCCTAGGATGGGGCCACGCAGATTTGGTCACCGTTGGCTGACCAGCCAAAGCCTTGAAGGATTCGGAAGGGAATAGCAAGAAGGAAAGTTAGCTGCCGAGTTGTGTCAAGAGCCGGCCCAGGGGCATCCACTGGGTGTCCGGCGTTCAAGACCCAGGAGCTCTCCTTCCTCCAAGACTTGGCTGCTCCAGAGCGTCGTGACTTCGCGGGGAGCCCAGCTCTCCATGTGCCTGCGACCCAGCAAGGCCGAGTTCCTCTCCTTTGGCTTTTTATCAGGCATCAAGCAAGAGGCAGGGCCGTGCTCCCGATGCCCGGCCCCCTCTGAGGTTTTATCTCCAGATTAGGCATGCGGGAGCGTCTACATCGGTGCTCCCCAAATGCCAGTTCCTGAGAAAATTTCTCTGGCCTACATCGCATGCTGTGCGAGAAAAGCAAGTATGTCATAAAGTCAAAATTATTAAACTTACTTTGTGATTATGTGCCTCGCGCTGCCTGTGAGCGGGGTCAGAACATGCAGCCGAGGAGGTCCTTTCAGAAATACATTTGCTTGACAAAATAAAAAGTTGGCAACCTGGTGTTGGATCCTCCCCGCTCTCTCTCTATTTCTTTATTTCTAGATTGCGTTGCTCTCTGAGACCAAAGTCTATGAGCCAACTTGAGCCACACCCTCAGTTGATGGAAGGTGCAGAGAGGGAGTGAAGGGTGGCAACAGCGAGGGCGCCGGGGGCAGGAGGAGTGACAGGGGTCACCTTTGCAACCCCAGCATGTCCTCGTTCCGCCCACACTTGAGATTTACCCAAAAGCTGTTGCAAGCAGCTGAGGGTTGGGAATGTTTTTAGGGGAGAGGGGAGGAAGGAGGGCTTGAGCAGGGGATTTGACCTTTGCTAGTCTTTGAAAGAGGATGTATTGCTCTTGAGAAGCAAAGGATCTTGCTGTCCGCATGCCTTGAATTTAGCAAACAGACCTGGAGATGGCCCCGAGGGATGATGGGCTCAAAGAACATGGATGATATCATGGAACTTTGACCTATTTCATATGAGCATCCCCGAGCCTGCTTTTTTGGGGACTGGCTGCCTTGTTTGTTTTATAAATTAATCCTTCTATTGATTCCTTACTTGATAGCTGTGGAAAAAGAAGTCTCCGTCCTGTTTGAACTCCTGTCTTTGTGGGCGACTGTTAATAAAGGACCGGCCTGCTTATCACATGAAAGTCTCCCTAACCCTCATTGATTTGGCAAGTGACTTCCCCGCTGAGATTTTTCCAAGCTGCCGAGTAGGTGTAAAGTGGTGTGCTGTAACAGTAAAGGTGAGAAGACAGGATCCTAGCTCCATTTCAAAATGACACTTAACTGAGGCTACTTCTTGGAACCAGAAGAACTTATTCCAGGAGATAGATTATTCTTGGATTCCTGATTATTCACAATATTTACTGAGTATCCTCTGTGTGCCTGCTTCTACTGCAGGCACTGGGGCTCTAGCATCCACTCAGCAAAACAGATACAAATGCCTGTCCTCAGTGCTGTGACACTCTAGTTGTCAAAGGAGAACAAGAGCAAACCCAACCCCCAACTTAGAAGCACATTATGGGCAGCCCAGGTGGCTCAGCAGTTTAGCTCCACCTTCAGCCCAGGGCCTGATCCTGGAGACCAGGGATCAAGTCCCACATCAGGCCTCCTGCATGGAGCCTGCTTCCCTCTCTGCCTGTGTCTCTGCCCACCACCCCTGTTTCTCATGAATGAATAAATAAATAATCTTAAAAAAAAAAAAAAAAGAAAGAAGCACATTACGTAGTGTGTGAGAAGGGATCAATTGTATGTGGAAAATGAAGCCAGGTAAGGGCTCTCAGGAGCATGGGGAATGGATGGGGTTGCTATTTGAAACAGGGTGGTCAGCGTAGGTATCCCTAATTAGGTGACATTTGAGTAATGACTTCATTTATATTTTAGAAAGACTACTCTGGCTATTTCTACTGGGAAATGACCACTGAGAAGCTGGGCTGGAACCCTAGAGACCAGTTAGGAGACCATTGCAATAATCCCAATGAGAGCCGCAGGTGGCTTGGAGCAGGGTGGTCACAATGGAGGCGGTAAGAAGTGGTCAGACTCCAGGGTATTTTGAGGGCACAATGAACATGGATTCCTGATAGATTTATAAACTTGTAACACAGGAAGGGACTTTAGGGATCATTTAGCTCTCCCAAGGCCAGATAGGGAACGTAAGTAAGTGAAACCAGCTGCATGACAGGAGGGGCTTTTGGAAATAGAATGCTATGCTCTGTTGCATTAAAAAAAATTAAAACGCTACGTGAGCCAAACTAAATACATTTGCACAATTGGCCTGTGAACTTCTAAACTGCATCCTCTAATAGTCAAGCCCTTCATTTTACAGATGAGAGATCCAAGGTCATAGGAAGTTCATGGACTTGTCCAAGGTCACGAGAGGCAGAATCAGGATCAGAGCCTCAGGTTTCCTTGTTTGTGGTCCAGTGTTCTTTCATTACATTAGTACTTGAACCATGAATCGCTTTTCAACTTAATGTCGCTTTGAGTGAGAGCACCCGCGGAGTTAGAATGTTCTTTTTAATTTTGTTCCAGGGAAGCAGCTTGATGTAATCATTTTACTATTTCCTTCATCTCTGTCGTCAAGTGTCCTTTTCTTAAACTTCAAGTCTTTCCTGTCCCAGCACCCCCAGAACACCCTTGGGACTGACCGGCCCCATCCGTGTGTGTCCCCAGGAATTGTTGAGCATTGAGAGGACGGGGGTAGCTCAGTGTCCTCACGAGTTTGGGGGGCACTGCGGTGGGGCGATGGGTAACAGACAGAGCCTACCTAAAATGGGAACCAAAGTCTATACTTGGCTTTGGGCAACCTGATGGATGGGTCAGTATTTACATAACAGATAAAAGGGGAAGGTGTGGGGAGATGAAAGCTGTTTGAAAAAAATGTTCAGGGAGTTCAGTTGTGGTCTCTTCCGTGACAAGATGTTCATTACATTTATAAACCTAAAAAAAAAATTATAACTTTTTTTCTATTATAGGAGAAATATATCTTGGTAGATAGAATAATTTAATATATTTGATAAAGAGGGTATTGCCAGGAAAAGAGTGTCGAGAAAATTAGATATCTGGGGAAGCATCAAGTTCTATTTTCATCTCATATCATAGACAGAAATAAAAATCTTGATGGATTGGAATTTAAATGAAAAAAAATCATAAAAAACTCTAAGGTAATTTAGTGAATATTTATCTGGTTCACTGAATAGGGAAGGATTTTGAAGGCTTAACAAGCAAAGAAAAAATAGGGGCAAAAAACCATAACACTTTTCACAAAAACATTAAAACACAACCAGAAAAATGTTTGTAACACATATTTGACAAAAGGTGAATAAACGTAATATAAAAAGTACATCTTGAGGGGAAAAAACCCAAACATCGGTAGATAGTAGAGTTGAGAGGAAGAAGTCACAGTTCACAAAAGAGGAAATAGAAATGGCAAATAAACTTACAGGAAAAGGTATAACCTTCTGGTATCAAAGAAGATGAAAACTAAACTAGACCGAAACACCATTTTCTGTTTGTCAAATTGGCAAAGGTTAAATAACATTTTTAACACTTAACACTAACAAATTAAGATAGACCTGCTTGTGCATTCTTGTACATTAATCCTCCTTTTGAGACTTTATTTAAAAAAAGGAAAAGCTAAAATTTGAGCCAAGATTTACATCATGGCCTGATTTACAAATGAGGAACAATTGGAAACAATCTAAATACCCAGTCAAGATGTGTGAGTAAATTTTGCTAAACTTATATAGTGGAATGATGTTCCTGGAAGTTTACCTTCCCACACACATGGTCCTTGTACCACTTTTGTGCTTTATATACTATGAAGATCTATTGTGAAAAAAAAAAAAATCTCTGGCCGTTTCCAAGGCCAGTGGCACCTCATTACTTCATTCAGTAGGAACACGTTATATGGCTCAGAAGTGAGAGTCCCATTTATCCCTTTGGAGCATACATAAAATGAGAGAAAGACTAGCCATGAGTATGACATCTGAAGTCAGACACAGTTAATATTGTAGTATATTTCCTTTCTAATCTTTTTTTTTTTAAGATTTTATTTATTCATGAGATAGAGAGAGACAGAGACATAGGCAGAGGGAGAAGCAGGCTCCATGTGGGGAGCCCAATGCGGGACTTGATCCCAGGACCCCAGGATCACGCCCTGGGCCAAAGGCAGACGCTCAACCACTGAGCCACCCAGGTACCCCTCCTTTTAGATCTTTGTAAAACAAAATGATGGAGAGAATTTTCCTTAGTCGTCATCTCCCCCAAAATGAAAAACCCCCTCAAACTCTGCTTAGATTATGTGTGTGCAGTTGTGGGTACATAGCTATTACATATTATGGATTACTGAAGCAAGCTGTATCCTAATTCTCCGGCTCAATGCTAGACTCTGAACCTATTCCAACTCATATTCAATTTTTAAAGTTTTTATAAAGATTTTAATTTACCCACAGCCTTTTAAGAACACACCTGCTATGCAAAGTGAAGTTGGAGGATCCAGCTGTGAAAGCTGTCTCAGTGACAACGCCCTGGTGCCGGAGCAGTCTTCACGAGTTTGCCCCCAACCTCCCGTAATTCAGGCTTTTCACTTTGCTCAACCCCATCTCTGATGGGCCTCTTCTCCCATTACTCATCATTCCACATCAGGAATCCACTAGTAAGCAATTCAAAAACCTTGAGGGGAACATGAGTTAAAGCTATTTCTGCAGCCCAAACTTCTTCAATCAATAAGAGAATGTCAGCAGTTCCATAGTCAGAACTTATTAAATTCTAATATTATGCTGATATTATTTTTAAAATGCTAGCCCCAGTCCTCTCTGTCTGATTTCTAATCTCTGAAGGAAACACTAAATGCAAACGTAGGCATTTTAAGGGTCTGGGGGGGTCAAAAGGGGGGTGCTTTTCCAGAGTGCTCGCCTACTGCTTTCTTGACAAACTCGTGTGATTGAACAGTCACCGGTGGAGACTTTCACCAACAGTTTGTTACTGTGACAGCAGAGGCTTTCAAAATTGGGGAATGTCAACCTTTATCTGGTGGTGAGTCCAAACCTGGCGGAAGGCCATTGCTTCACTAGGAAATGGAAAAATGTCACTCTGAGGGGGCAATAAGTGGGGCCTAGCGTTCTGCTTTGTACACAGACTGAGAGGATGACAATATGACGTCCCTGCAGACAGAGGGGCCGGCTGCTTGTGCTATATGGGGACGGTGTTTTCTAAAATGTGTTCAGCAATTCCAGTTTCTCAGCCTGTGATAGATGTTCCTTTAGAAAAGTTCATCGCTTAAATGCATTTAGGGAAAGATTCACTGCAGGGCTTTACTATTCCAAGGTGCATTGTGAATCAGTAAGAACAGGTTGTAGCGTCCAATGTTTCCTAAACTCGCATCACCATGAAACCTTTCCTCACGAGAGAGGCGGGTCTTCTAAAGCTCGCTTCGAGAAATTCTGTGTTGGAGCTCTGCCAACGTAGCAGATTTGAATCTTGGTCTATGAACTCAGATATGCAAGAAATAGCACATTTTAGTCTTTCAAATGTTAATTTCTGATTTTAAAGCCCCATCCCTCATGGGTGGCAGGAAGTCAAACCTTGACCTTTGTTGGGACTGTGCCAAAGTCAGCGCCGTGCCAAAGTTCTCATCCTTGCTCATTTCTCTGTACTTGAACACTTGTCTGGGGTCCCACATGGTACCTAGGAACCATCCTGAGGTCTTTCCTGAATAATACTGGAGTCTCCACTGCTGGAGATGTGGGTAGATCTTTTTACTTGATGGTTTTCTTGGTATTTAAGAAAATTACCTCTAGTATTTATGGGTTTTTTCCTTAAAGATATTTATTTATTTGAGAGAGAGAGAGAGAGAGCATGAGCAAGGGGTGGGGCAGAGGGGGAGGGAGAGAGAGAGAGCTAAGCACAGAGCCCAACACCAGGCTCCATCTCATCATCCTGAGATCGTGACCTGAACCAAAACCAAGAGTCAAATGCTTAACACCTGAGCCCGCCAGGTGTCCCCCGTATTTATGTTTTTTAATCAACAAGATAATTTACTGACTTCTATATCCAGCTTATCCACTGGCAGTGCAAGCTTTAGGATTCGTTTGATTCAGTAGTTTACCAGTGTCGCCGTGATACCAGTTTGATTTTTCTATATTGTGTTGACTGATAAGAGGTTGATCCTAAGAGCTATTTTTTTTTTTTTTTGGAGGGTGGGAGGAGGAGTAAAGCGATTCTAGACTGTCTATTTGCATACTACATCTTCCAGAAGGAGAGAGAAACAGTTGGCTTGGGATACCTTCTCAGAATATATAGGATTCCTCTCCCATCAACCTTCTGTTAGCTTCTTACTGGTCTTCACTGGATCCCAGAAGTTCATTCAAATTATTTTGAAATATTTTATACGTATAAAACTATATGTAACGTATAGGATATTTGAAGGACAATATATGTAATGCAAACCCATAGAACTACCACCCAGCTTAAGAGCTAGAGTATTGCCATTCCCTCGGAGGCTAAATTCTAGTCTTCGCTTACGGTGCCTCCCACAGTCACTGAGATAAGGTTTCTTTGCGTTTATTAATATCTTGCTTTTCATGATAATTTTACTCTCTGTCTCTCTTTCTCTCTCTCTCTCTCTCTCTCTCTCTCTCTCTTTTCTGGAACAATATATTAGTGTGGTATGATTTTGAATTTTGTAGTACAGATATCATCTGTGTACATTCTTCTACCGCTTGCTTTTTTCATTCCACATCATTCATGGGATTCGTCTGTCGATGGATGTTTTCATTGTGATACAGCATTTCATTGTGTAATTAAAACACGGTTCATTCATCTGCCTGCTGTGGTGGGACCTTTAGTTGGCTTCCGTGTGAGACTGTCATGAATGATGATTCCAGAATCTCTTGTGCGTCCTGGTGCCTGCATGGGAGGAGTTCCCAAGTGTACATATATATTTAAGAATGACATTGCTAACTGGGATCATGCACAGTTTTTTTTTTTTTTTTTAAGAGGGAGGTGTGGGCAGAGGGACAGAGAGAATCTTAAGCAGGCTCCACGCCCAGTGCAGAGCCCGACATTGGCCTTAAGCTCATCACCTGAGCCAAAATCAACAGTCAGATGCTTAACTGACTGTACCATCCAGAGGCTCCCATCATGCACAGTTTCTAATATTACTAGATAATGCAAAGTTATTTTCCAAAAGAGAATAAAATTAACTTCAATACAAGCAGAATATGAGATGTGCTGTTATTCTACATCTTTCGCAATATTTGGTGTTGTCAGGAGTTTAGATAATTGCCAAATCGGCCTGTGTGAACTGTGGTTCAATTTACTTTTTCGACACGTTAATTAGGTTGAAAAGATTTTTATTTATTTAGCAGTATTTTTATTTCCTTTTTTGTGAAATACCTATTCATGCCTTTTACCCATTTTGCTTTTGGGTGTTTTTTTTCCTCTAAATTGACTTATAGAATTTCTTATCTATTGTGCTTACTAACCTGGTATCGGTTATTTACGTTACAATATCTTCTCCCAGTTTGCAATTTATATTTTCACTTAAAAAATTAATAATAATTAAAAATTAGATGATTAAATATATCAAACTGTTCCTTATGACTTAGAGTTTGAGGTCTTATAAAAATTTCCTACTCCAACTTTATTTTACACACACACACACACACACATGTACGTGTACACACTCTAACACACACATACATGTCTTTGGTTGACCTGGCATGAAAGAGAGGTCTATTCCATTTATTTTTTAAATATGCTTATTTATTTATTTATTTATTTATTTATTTATTTATTTATTTCATTTATTTGATAGTCACACAGAGAGAGAGAGAGAGGCAGAGACACAGGCAGAGGGAGAAGCAGGCTCCATGCACTGGGAGCCCGACGTGGGACTCGATCCCGGGTCTCCAGGATCGCGCCCTGGGCCAAAGGCAGGCGCTAAACCGCTGCGCCACCCAGGGATCCCTAAATATGCCTATTTATTGTCTCAGCACCATTTATCTTTTCCCAATGAGCCGTAATGATATCTCTGTCACCTCTCATGTTTCCATATATACGTGGACTCATTTCTGGGCTCTCCATCATGTGCCATTGTTTGTCTGCCTTTGTGTCGGCAGCACATTGTCACTAGCTTTAAATCTGATTAGGCAGGTCTCTTCCCACTTCCCAACACCCTGTACCTCATTCTTCAGTGATGTCTTGGCCATTCTTGCTCTTTTGCATAAATTTTATAAGGGCTTGAAAATTTCCAGTATTTTTATTGAATTACATTAAAATTACAGATTTGGGGGAGAATTGACATTTTTATAATTTTATGACTTTGAGTCTTCTATATCTTTACTCCTATCTTTACCAAGTTAGGTCTTTCTGTCTTTAGTTGCTATTATAAATTTTGTCTTCCAATGTCCTATTTTCTAAATATTGTTGGGCTCCCCCCCCCAAGTGGACTTCAGCGTTTACATAAGGAGGGCCTTTGATATCTGTTCACCTCTACTTTTTAGTAGCCCAAGTCGCCGAGGCAAGGGATGAGAGTTTGCCTACTTGCTTGAAAGGAGAAGGAACAAAAAAAACTAAAGGGAGAACAATACAATTTAAAAGTATTTTAGTGAATTTGCCTGCCACGTCTGCATGATCTTTCCAAACCCCACCTTGCAAGGTAGGTGTTCTTTCTCCTATTTCAATGAGAGGGAAACCGAGGTTTAGAGAAGCCAACCGAGTAACTTGCTCAAAGTCAGTTAATGTGTTTACAGCAAAGCCAGGATTTAAAATGAGGAGAGTTTCATTCCAAAATGGTTTTATTCATCACACTGTGCTTTCCCTCAGGCACACAAAAAAAGGATGTTCAGAGTTTTCTAAGCATGGAGTACGATGGCCAGAATGGATCATCCATTGTGCAGCCCAATTATGTGACACCCCACGTACCCGCCCCAGGTTGCCAGAGGTGGGAGAGCACTTCATCCTCCTCCCGGGCCCTGTTGCTCCCTGAGGAGGCCAGCTGGTCCCCGGGAAGAATTTTTGCCCTCATGAGAAAGCAGGTAGCGGAGGTCACTGGCTGCTTCCCCTGGACTGGCTGCCCCTACACGGGGTCAGGCTGGGGAACTGAAACTGTAAAGCAGAGGTCTGTGTGGAGCCTTTGAATATTTTCTTAAACAGCCAGTGATGGAAACCTTCCATAACAGCTCAAGTAAAGGCTGATGGCTGTAAGAGTGTCCTCCGTGGATGGGACTGGAAAGGAATCTCTGCTGCTTGTGGTCCGGCTGCCTGAGCCGGTGGTCTTCGCCCACCATCTGGGATCCTCGTGGTGGGTTCTGCTGCCCGAAGCCTCAGTTGTCATCAATCAACCTGCACCCCCACAGGCCTTCCGGGCTTCGGGGGATTTTGAAACCAAAGAAATGGAAAGGGGGACTCTCTTGGGAGGGTCTTCTTGATGGCCCACCAGCTGACACCCCCCCTGGCCACGTAGAGGCCCACGGAGACTGTCCTTGTGGCTGTGGCCTCAGGAGGCCTCAGGAGGCCTAAGGAGGCTGGAGCACAGCAGTCACTGGGTCACTGCTCAGGTGCACCAACCCTGGCGGGGGGGCCCAGCTGGGTCTCTCCAGAATCCAAAGGCCAAGGAGGAAGAATTCCAGAACTTAGTAGAGATCCTCTTCATAGAAGAAGTTAGAGAAACTGAGTAGCAATGAGGGTCACTCAACTGGAGCAGCTCTACGTGCTCTCCTACCATGACAGCTTTTTGAGAAAGTGGGTGCCCAAGAACATTTTTTCCATCTCCCCTCCTCTCTTTCTGGCCTCTCCCTCAGCTCTTCTCTTCTTTTCCTCCTTTCATCTTTCATTCTGTCTTCCATTCCTCCCCCTGCCGCCATCGCCTCCACTTCTCTTCCTCTTCCTCTCTCTCGCCTCTGTCTCCTGCTCCCACCATTTCTCTCTCTCTCCTCTGTGTCTCTCTCTTCTCGACGCTACCATTTTTTAGAGGCCAAGTCTGTGATGCCAAAGTAGAAAATTGGAAAAAAAAATGCCAGAACTCCTATTTGTATTTATGTCAACACTTGTATATCTCTGCCTTTTGTGGGAGTCAAGGGAGAATGTGTTCTTAAGAATATGGGGCTAATGGACTCAGGAAAGACTAGAGCCTACTGTCTTCAAGTGTTTGTTTTAGAACTAACTGCATCCTTTCCATTTGGAGGGCATGGAATCTGTTTCTTGTATGGTTCTTTCAGCATTTATTATTTCTGGTAAATAAATTCCTAGTGTGCCATTTTGGGCGCTAATTCTGTAACTATTTGGGTCAGGGGCAAGGACTATGATCTTGTGTTGGCATTTCCCTTGCTGGTGCTTCCATCAAGTTGGAGGCACCATGGGCAGCATTCGGGGCTGTTCTATGGTCTATCACCAAGCATTCTTATAAGAATTAAGTGAAATTATAGGCATGGAATTAGGAAAGAAGTAGCTGCTAGCTGTTACCATCATTGCTAATATTACGTGCATGGTAGGGTACAAAGATTTGGATTCACATTGACCTCCGTTCAAATCCCAGCTCAGTCACTTGGAAATTTGGTGAAGTCTCTTTATTCCATTTGAGCCTCTGTTTTCTTTTCTTTACAGTGGGATCAACGATACCCATTTGGTCACAGAGATGAATGAGAAAACATGACATTACCTAACAAAGAGTAGATGCTCACTGATGATTGCCCTCCTTCTCCCCTCGCATGTCTATTCCTTGGGCCCAGTAGTACATACATACGTGTGTGTGTGTGTGTGTGTGTGTGTGTAGCTATGGATCCGATACTTATCTAATGCTTACTTTGTGCCACGCACTGCTCTAAGGGTTTTATAAACTTGACTCTTTCATATCATAATAGGCCTTGGAGTACTTACCATTATTACAGACTTTACAGATAAGGAAGCTAAAGCACAGAGAGGTTTAATAACTTGCCCAAAGCCACTAACTGATATTTGTGTGAAGACACCTTAATGCAAGTTTTCTATTCTTTTTAATTGAAGATATCATTACCCTGAGATGTTGCCTAGAAATCAACATAGATTTTTCTCTCGAGTCTGCAAATTTTTTCTTAGAGGCCTTAGGAAAAAAAACAAGAACAACATGACATAAGAACACACTTAATTATGAGTTTATTTTCTGTGTTAATGTAGGGAAGGGGTGCGTGGATTTCGCAAAACATGTTCTCATTTGGTTCCAGTCTGAGGAAGCATCAGCTTGCAGCCCGGCTGCGGTTTCCGCCACGGAGCTGGCCAGACAGAGAGGCCTGCAGCGTGCCTGGGTGAGCCCGTGCCAGCTGCTCCGGCAGCGTGCTTGGGCCTCATCTGCACAGAGTGTGCGCAGCCTTCAGAGGCACACAGATGGGAATTCAAGTGGGGCCAAGACCACTGGGAAAAGTGTTGGAAAGTGAAACCTGGCCAGCAGACAGCGCCCTTCTGTTTCGCCCGAGCTCTGGAGCCGAGTCCAAAGAGTAATGACTACAAACTGGCTGTGGTTTGGGTTCACTCAGCATCTTGTTCTCATTTTCAAATGTTTGGTCCTTGGGAAGACCCCAAACCTCACTTTGCTACACAATGGTACAGCCTATTTAGGAGTTATCAAGAAAATCTTAATTCGTGCGGCCTAGATTTATCATTATTTAAGATCATTTACACATTTTTTTAGGCACAATTGTCAATAAGGAATGGTCAGAAGGGAGCGCAGATTGAGGACAGAGCAGGTGCCAGGTGCTGTGGTGGGCGCCTCTAGCTGTATTAGCTTAGCTGATAACAGCAGAGAAGCAGAAATGCTTTCGGACAGTGATGGCAAAGGTAGGAAAAGATTAATGGAGAAGGTAGGATGCATGGAAACTGGAACTGGGAGAGGTAGGACATCCTTAAGCCTTTTTGATTTCAGAATCCATACCTGCAAGTCACCTGAAGTGATTAGCAGCGATACATAATCGCCTTGTGTGAGGAGACAAAAATGAAATTATGTGTATTTCTCATCTTTTCTCTCCTTCTGCTGAAGGAGTCTCAGCTTCATTTATTCAACTCCTTTCCTTCCTTTGTCTTGCCCGAGAGACTGGTTATACAGGCTTTTGTGACGGATTTTAGGAGGGAGGGAAGGGAGAAGGAGGCAAGAGGCTTATGGACACCTATATTCCTATGTGTTAAGTGCATTTATACTTTATATATATGTATATATAAAACTTCATAGGAGATAAATACATGAGCACTGTAAAATGAGATCTTCCCATACTTGAGCTCCTGTTATCTGTTTTAAACCCTTTAAGTTTAGTATGAGCATTTTTCCTTGCCAAAATGTTTCAAACTACAATATCATTTTTAATATTGCCTAAAACTCTATAAAGTCTATGCCAATGCTTGATTTTTAGATATTTAGCTCATTTCCAGTTTTCAGCATTAGGGTGCATTGACGCCTGGAAAAAAAATATATATTTTAAAGATTTTATTTATTTATTCATAAGAGACACACAGAGAGAGGCAGAGACACAGGCAGAGGGAGAAGCAGGCTCCATGCAGGGAGCCCGACGTGGGACTCGATCCCGGGTCTCCAGGATCACACCCTGGGCTGAAGGCGGTGCTAAACCTCTGAGCCACCTGGGCTGCCCTGGAAAAAATATTTTTAAGTGGTACAAATTTCTATTTCTCAAGGAAAAGCTTTACTGTGACTTTTCATAAGTCAGAGGAATCTCTATATTTTCAAAGTAATTTTTTTAAAGCAGTGGAATCCTTCTCTCAACAGTACCTTGTGGAGGACACACTGTGTGGAACCCATAGAAGTGGCTCTTCCTTCTGTGGGTTTGCCTCTTGCTCCCCACAGTGACCCTTAAAGCTTCCACAGTATTCCAGATCACCCCGGGACACCGTGGTAAGACTGCCAGCTACATACTAGCTTTTTAAATTAATTTTTAAAAAAGATTTATTAAAAAAAAGATTTATTTATTTATTTGAGAGAGATGGAGAGAGAGAGCATGTGTGCATGTGATTGGTTGGCAAGGCAGAGGGAGAGGGAGAGAGAAACTCAAGCTGATTCCTGGCTGACACAGGGCTTGATCTCACAACCCTGAGGTCAGACCTGAGCTGAATCCAAGAGCCGATGCTTAACTGACTGCACCACCCAGGCGCCCCTGTTTTTTTTTTTTTTTTCTATGATGTAATTATCTGCTGATTTTTGCATAGTACTAAAACTGTTTTTTTCCTTTAAAGAAAGAAACAACATTTCTACTTTCTAACTCATAATGAGCTTTGATATGCTACTTCGCCAGCAGAATTAATAAAAAAATTTATTTTAATTTTTAAAACCTATTTATGTGTATTACAATAGAGCCGTTATACTTAAACACGCTCAAACACACTCAGCAATCTGGGGCAGACTCACTGAAGTGTGACGTAGGCCTGCGTAGTGACATGGGATCCATTCAGTGTCCACTGTCCCGTGAATGTAGGGGAAGGCACAAGGGACCAGGATCCTACCACAGCTCCTGGAAATAAAACAGAAAAAGAAAAATCTGCTGTGATTGGAACTACTGTGCTTCTCCATGTCTTGCCCCTTTTGCTCTTCTAGCATCAGATTGGGCTTAAAACCTTGTACATCTTATCGTTATTATTTAGTTATTTATTTAAAGCTTTTATTTATTTATTTATTTGACAGAGAGAGAATATAAGCAGAGGGAGAAGCAGACTCCCCAACTGAGCAAGGAGCCCTACAGGGGGGTGGGGGGGGGCAGATCCCAGGACCCTGGGATCATGACCTGAGCTGAAGGCAGACGTTTAACTGACCGAGCCACCCAGGTGCCCCTTGTCATCACTGTAAACAGTCAGATTCTTTTCCTGTGCAACGAAGCTCTGGTTTTCCTAGGACTTCTGAGTTTCCTCCAGGATGCTGAGATGGGGAGGAGTCAGGAGATAGAAATGCAGGCGTCCACCTTTGTGTTTTCATTGCAATTCTTTTGTTTGTACCCTGCAAGGTGAACCTCTCTGAACGTGATCAGAGCTGCTAATAAAGAAATAGGGGACATTTGTTTTTTCCTTCAGATGTTGGGATTCAAAATGTCTGGAAATCTCACATGTTGAGCCTAATTCATAGACTCCATGTGACCATGCAAAAGAGAACCTTCATGAATATGTTATTAGGAACCTGATCCCTTTGTCATTCATCCTTTCTGTGTCCTTGCTTGTTGGAAGACGAGAATTCTGTGATTGGTTCAAACCAATGGAAATGTCAGAGAACTGAGTTAGATATGCAGAGGATGTTGAAAGGACAGAAATTTATGCTTTAGAATATTACCATTATTAGATTTATAATTTTAATTTTTTCCTCTAATCTTAAGTAAGGTGAATTGTTGACAGGTTTCTGAGACTAGGAAGGAAACCAGAAGGTAAATGTGTACAGGTAACACAAAAGATCAGAGAGAAAAATCTATTAGCAAATAAAAGCAAATAGGAAGAGGACATCATCATAAACAAAAACTTGACAGAAAGGAAAGGTTTGGGGCCAGAAGCGGTGAAAGGATTGTTTCAAAAGTGAGAAATCTTTTTAAAAAAGCACAGTGAACTATTTTCTATTATACTGGGGCCAAAGGAAGTAGAAAAGTATGATTGAAACAGGTGAGATTTAGTTGTTTTTCAAAACTTTAACAAGCAAAAAAAAGCTTTTTTTTTTTTTTTTTTTTTTTTGGTCCAATTAGCAGCATTAAGATAAATTTAATGTGCTGGCTTCCTGGGATTTGTGCCTTCAATTTATAAGCTTTGCTGATAAAGAAGAAAATCAATTTCATTTTATTCTATTTCCCAGGGAGATAGCAGAAAGCTTAGGGATTTTGCCGGGGACTTTTTAATTAGGACTATTATAGAAACAAGTTGAAGAACCAAATATCAAACCTGTAAACTATGTCTTGGGGATAGAGTGTGGATGATGGTTAGGTTTGGAGGCGAATGATTATTCAAGTTTCTCACGTAAAGTTTCTCAGTCTTCATGGGTCAAGGTGATCAAATCAGTTGCTCCTGCCCCTGCTCCTGCCCTTGTGTCATCCTTTTGTTAGTCCTCCGAGCAGACTATTTCAGGCGTGAGATGCCAAAGTATCCAGAGAGATGATGGTGGATGTGAGTTGAGGACGAGGGAGTCGGATGGCCAGGTACCTTGCTGCCCAGACCCAGCTGGCACCCCTGCTAAGAGAGGCAGGAAAGGAGGCAAGGAAGGGAATATCAGAGTCCCACTTGGGGCGTCAGCTGCACCCCAGGGCAGGCGTCTGGTGGACCAGACCTGGCTGCACGGAGCTCCTTTTTGCCTCAGCTAGAGCTAAGGTGGGCAGGAACACCCGCTTGGTTTATCTCTACCTTTATTTCAGTCTTGGCCTTCCAGCGCCTATGCCAAATAAAAGAATATACGGGAACAAGGTAACATTTGCCCCAAAGCCTAGAGCAGAAGGAGACTCTATGAGTTAGCTTCTGCTTTTCTAGGCTGGGAAGGCAAGTCAGTCCCCTCGCTGGAAGGGGGTGCGTGTGGAGAGAGAGAGAGAGGGAGAGGAGAGACTCTAACTACAGGGCACAGTCATTTCAGGGGCCCAGAAAAATGTTTTAAGGCATTTTTTTGAGTCAGGAGGAAAAAAACCGAAGTGTAATAATAATAATGATTGTACAATAATGGATCTGCCCTGGATTATACTTGTATACTTGCCTCTTCACTAATGCAGCCGGAAAATAGGTGTTTATGTTTATCTATAAAAGGAAAGAAGGGGCCCGTGAAGGCAGAAGGGTCCAGGCCCCGTGGCAGTTCTAACGCGGCCCCGGCCAAGCTATCTGGGGGAGGCAGAAGGCGGGCGGGCTCAGAGGCAGCCGGCCTGGGAACAGAGGAAGGCAGGAAGGCCCGGGCAGAGAGGCCAAGTGAGGGCTGGAGGACGCCCCCCCGGAGGGAGAGGCAGGTGCACGCACGGCCCCACGCGGCGCCTGATGGATACGGAGGGGCCAAGAGAATGAGGTAGATACTGGAGAGCCAGGACAGACACACTGGACTAGACAGACAGACGCAGACAAAGCTGTCGTGGGGCACATTCTGCTCCAAGGGGACAGCCATCACTTTAGTTTGATTTCGTTTTCCCCAGCCACCCAGGAGCAAGTGTGCCCCAAGAGCTCCCCAGCTCTGAAGGCACCCCCTTGTCCCCAGCCCGGTTCCTCTTGGCCCCGTGCTGCCAGGGACGCGAGAGTCCTGAGAAGGACGGTGGTGTCCATCCCCGGTCTTGCCCTTGGGCCTGGGTCCTCTTTGCAGGCGAGCTGCGATGCAGGGGTCTCTGTGCTCCCCCAGGAAGTGCCCTGGGCCGGGTCACAGAGGCACAGGGCTCGGGCTCCACCGGAGTGGCTGGGATTTGCAGAATCAAGATTGGGGCAGGACGCGTTGCGGCCCGGGCCTTCCGACGGCCGCCTTGGTTAGGAACGCAGGCAGAGGTTAGGGGCGGGGAGGCGTTATTCTGGTCCCTCTGCAAGCAGAATTCGGACAAGCTGGGACAATTGGAACATGAGGAACTTGTCACTGAATCGAGCACCACACGGTCCCTGTTCGCTTGTATTGTCTCTGGGAAATAGGGTTTAGGGATCGTTTATAAAAGATCCAGTAAGATACACACCCCGTAAAAGGCCTTACAAGGAAGGCCAGTGAAATGAAATGACCTACACTAAAAGAGTGCATATAACTTCAACGCGTTCTGAATTCTGGTCTTCCGGTGTTGCCGGAGATGGTTATAGGAAGAAATCAATAGGAATAAAAGAAGAAGGGGGAAAAAAAGAAGAGGGAAGAAGAGAGAGAGAGAGAGAAATTAAAAAAAAATTTTTTTATTGGAGTTCAATTGGCCAACATACAGCATAACACCCAGTGCTCATCCCGCCAAGTGCCCCCCTCAGTGCCCGTCACCCAGTCACCCCAACCCCCTGCCCACCTCCCTGTCCACCACCCCTTGTCCGTTTCCCAGAGTGAGAGAGAAATTATTAAAGCCGAGCTGAGCTCAGCCTCCCCACCTTTCAGGGCCAGAAAGGAGCAATAGGCAGTGGGCACTTTGGGAGTCGGTGCCAGCCTTGAGGAGACACCGCTCACCTGTCCTTGGTCATGCAGCGAGTTTCGTAGGTGCAGTGATTTCTTACCTGGCACAGATGATCCCACGGTGTCTGTGAGCGCAGCCGTAGCCCCTGTCCAGCCCCCTTCCGGAGATAATGTCCTAGCGAAGGGAAGAGGGGCAGTCGCAGATTTAGAAGTCTGTTTTCTGTCACTTGTAGGTTATTTTTCTGCCCTTTGTTGACAGCATCAGAGTGTGGGATGATGCGTCAGTCCCATCAAAACTGGAGTGTTGAGGTCCCATTCAGCTGAGGCCTCCCCCCACCCCCCAGGCTAACTGCAATTACTCTGGATTCATTTTAGTAGGTGTGAGAAGCTCATCTATTTAGAAGATGAATAGTTTATTTAGGATCATCTGGTAGCAGCAGGTTAATTAAAGAGCGCCTCCATCATCGCCGGCCAAAATCACAGGCATTCTAGAAGCAAGCCCGCTTTATGACTGTCGTGTGGGAAACGTACCCGATGATGCCCGGAGAGCTGGAGCGTTATTAAAAGTTGTCCATTGGGGTGACTTCGTTCTTCTTCCACATTATGCAGATGTAAACAGCATCTGCCGCTTTCTTCTTTCCTGGTTACATGCACTTTTGCAAACAGTAGCGGAGCTAACGACTCTCCGCTACGTGTGCCACGTTTGAGTGTCAGCACGGCCTTTGAATCCTGTCCTTTGCCAACCCCGTTTCATACACGAAGAAACTGAAGCACAGAGTTGTTGAGTAATTTCCCCGAGGCTGCAGAGCTCCTGAGCAGCGGAGCTGAGATGGGCAACCAGCCCGCCGGGGGCCTGGCGCTCTCGCGCCCGCCTCCGCTGCCCTCCTCAGAAGTGGCGCAGGACACTACACCTCCAGCTCTCTGTCGGGGGACTTTTGATTTGTTCTTCGACTGATGGGACAAGCTCCTCTGCTCACCAGGATTTGTGGCTGCTGCCTTTCTAGCTATGGGGTGGGGGGGTGGGGGTGGGGGTGGGGGTTTGAGGCTATGATTGTGGCCTAAAAAGCTCCGAGGGAAAGGATACGGATGGTACAAGATTATTGTGGAAGTGTAGACCTGAAATGTGGATGGATTCTTTTCTTTTCACCAATCTTATATCCAATGAGAAAATTTTTTAAGTCTAGTGGTCCAATTTTTGCTTTCAGAGTGAGCACAACTAGTTCTCCTCCATCCCAGACCTTTTTATAGATGTTTGAGTAAAATAGCAAACCGCATCAGACACTGGCCGCCCCAACATGCCAACCCAGCAGCAACCCACTGTTTTCTGGGTTCTGGAGAAAGTACCTAAAAAGCGTTAAGTCCTGGCCAGTCCTTCCCACCAAAGAATCGCGGGCTTTCAGAGACAGTGGCACTCAGAGCCTTCAAGTCCACCCTTATTGCAAAGAGCCTCAGATGAGCGGGGCACTCATTGAATCCTGAAGCCCAAGTGAGAGAGAAATCCTGTCTGGCTGGGGGGTGGGGTGGGGGTCTCCCAGGAAGGCATGGGGTGTGGGCCTGAGATTGCATTTGAGGTAGCCGCCCAAAACGGGCTGGGCTCGGAAGACTGGAGAGAAGGACATTGCACGTGCAGAGGTGAGTGAGCAAGCCTCTGGAAATGTAAGAGACTGGCAATGGCCAGAGCCAGGGAGAAGAGCACTGTTTTTGGAGTCCTGGGAGATGAGGTTTGATACCAACTGACCCGACTTCCCTACAAGGAGCAGGAAAACAAACATGTGCTTTGCTCCTTGGTGCATGAAGGGATGGAGCTCAAAAATCTGATCTTTGTGTGTGGCATGTGCAATCCGTCTTCACCCTCCAGAGATATACGTCTTGTGCTATTGTGTGTTTGTTTTATAAGGGTTTTACTTCCTTATTTGAAAGAGAGAGCACAAGCAGAGGGAGTGGCAGGCAGAGGGAGGGGAGAGGCAGGCTCCCCACCGAGCGGGGAGCCCGATGTGGATGTGGGGCTCCATCCCAGGGATCACGACCTGAGCCGACGGCAGGTGCTTAACCGACTGAGCCACCCGGGCGCCCGGTCTTGTATGTTCTCATGTTGTCCAAGAAGCTATGTTTTTAAATGCCGTGAACTCTGATAAAAACAGATTTGGGTTTTTTTTTTCTCCCGCTTGAGTTCTTGAAGCCTGTGTTTACAGGGCCTTATGTTACTTACGCTCTGGGGTGTTACCTTTAATCTCAACTTCTGTTTGCTACAAATACAGAGAAAGGTGACCGTTCCATTCAGGATAAACTCCATTGATCTCTCTCTGTGAGGCAAGATATTTTTCTCAAGCACTTGGGGCACATTTTCTCTCGGAGGCGGCAAGAGCGAGGAGGGAGCGCACGCTGTCTGGGTTGGGAGCCCAGCTCTGATGCTTTGCTGCTGCCGAACCTCAGACACCTGCTCAGGTGTCTCAGCCGCTTCAGGTATGATGCTCTGAGCAGCACCTGGTACACAGTGAAGAATCCTTAGCTTAAATCTGCATTCTCCACAGGGCGACAGCACCCCGAAGAGGGCAAAAATTCACGAATGACGTGATTAGGAAAAATATTGCCCTTTTGGGGGCATGTGCACTCCCCAAATCGACTCTACTTAATTAGACCCAGTGAAACACTGATCAAAAGAATCCAAAAGGAAGTTTAGATGGACTTTGAGGCCTAATAATCGGCGGAGCGTTCAATCAGCAGGCATTTCCCAAGGCCTGTTGTAGGGCTCAGCCTTGGGTCACATGTGCAGAGTGAGGTAAGCAGAGGAAGGAAGCTCCCCTTCCAGCTGGATCTTCTCTTGAAGCCAGTGGTAGGGGGAGAACAGAGCTGAGGAGGGACAGAGTTGCTTTGCCCACTTTGGCCAACGAGCCGATGGTCTGGGTCTGCGTGGCTTGGCCTGGACAGAGGAGACAGCAAAAGCTCCCATCTGCCCCAGGGATGGGAGCTTTGTTTTTTTTTTTTGGTTTTTTTTTTTTCGTTTTTTTTTCCCAGAGTAGTTTTACACACATTATCTGACAAGCACTGTTTTCCTTTCAAAGGAACTTTAAATGACACATTTAAGAAAAAAATATATTCTTTATAAGAAAATCAATGTATTACAAGTCAGCATAAGAATTCTTTTTTGGGTCTCATTCCCTGCTCCCCTCCACAGGGTTAGCCACCATTAACTGTGTGGCTTTTGTTTTTGCTTTTTAAAGATTTTATTGATGTATTAGAGAGAGAGCAAGCAAGCAGGAGTGAGGAGGAGGGGCAGAGGCAGAGGGAGAAGCAGGCTCCCCACTGAGAGGGAGCCCTACGCAGGGCTCAATCCCAGGACCCCGGGATCACGACCTGAGCCCCCCAGGTGCCCCAACTGCATGTTTTAATACAACACAGTTGTATAAACCTTTTTTTCCTCTTCATTTACACGCAGATAAACCTATTTTTAAAAGTACATATTTTTTAAATTTTTTACATTGATAATAATATACTATATATAATTTCTACCACTAGTTGTTTTTGTCTTTTTCTCTTTCTTTTTTTTTTTGTAACTCATGATATGTCTAGGAGATTGTTCCCTAATAAAACATGCTGATCTCATTCTGTTAAGCTGCTGCATGCCCATGGGAGGAATATACCGTTATTTACTTACCCATTTCTCCTTCTGGTAGATATTTATGTCATTTCCATATTTTTCTTTTACCACAGCTAGGAATGCCACCTCTTTGGGTATGTGGGTGTATTTCTGTAGCTGCTCTTTGGAGCAAGGATTATCTTACAACAGAGGAAACCAAGACCCTCCAATGGTATGTCTAGTAGCCAGTAGCAGGTCTAGCACCAGAACCCAGGTCTTTTTGTTCCAAATTCAAGTTGGATGAGTTTTCTTCTCCTCCCATCCCACAACTCGCTCACATTGTCCCAGACTGGAGCATGTGCGTTGGGCGGCCTGTTTGCTCAGGGTGGCATTCGAGGGCCTGTCCCAGACGTTGCTGCTTCTTTACTTGCTTTCGATGATAACTCAACTGCCTACCTTTCCTGCGGGAAGGGCATGTTCTGGGGGTGGCCAGTTATGTGGGAATTAAATGGGGGTGGAGGAGATTGCATGGAATGGCCACAGGCTGACCTGTTTACCACGTCGTTGTGCCAAAGCAGGCACAGATTTATCCATCCGTGGCTGAAATTTGAAAGCTCCGGCTGAGAAATGTCAGGATGAAGTAACACTTAAATTATTAAAAAGAAGATCCAAATGAGGATGGGGAATGAAAACCTATGGAGACTGGCTTGTTTTGAGCAGGAAAGCAAGAGATGGATGCTCTAATTGGCCATCATACTTTAACATAAAAAAAGGTTCCTGGGGCCACCTAAAAAGCTTAAATTTCAGAGAACCCTAAGCTTCTCTCTGATAAGATATCTTCAAGATTTTACAATGGCATATTGAAAGGATGTTTTAATTAAAACACCCCAGTACATCGTTGGGGCTGCAGATCGGGTTGGCTGACCGGCCCCTTCTTCCCCAGTGATGCCAGGGGCCAGGCTGCCCGCATTCAGCAGCTGCCCCAGACCAGGGGGCACTCGGCAGCCCTGCCAGGCAGGATTCCAGCCAGAGCAGATCCTGGCAGAGAGCAAGGAGCCCAGCGAGTTCATTATGGCCTTGCTGCCCCGATCCATCCAGACACTCCCCTGGACCCAATTAGCAGATTGGAAATAGCATCCAAGTGTGCTGCAACCACTAAGTTAGAGACGGATAACACACATGAAAGAATCAAGTGGGAAAAGAGCATTTTGGATCCTAAAGGAGCAGGTTGCTTGTCAGAGATGTAACGAACCGAAACAAAATAAGTTGCTGCTCTTAAGCCTTTTTCTAACACTGCTGGGGTTCATTAGCTTGGGGAGAAAGCACTGAAATTGCAAAAGAACAAAAAGAGAGAGAGAGAGAAGAAATACTTATTGTTCCTATGTCCAATTTCTTATTTAATATAACTTAAAAAGGGAGATTTAATAGAAAAGGGAGGGTATCATTAATTTTCGAGTCTGCAAGAAATGAAAATGAAAAATGATCCGCTGATTAGTGATATGCAATTTGTTCCTTGAACGTCTTCAATAATGTGTGAATGTCACATTATATAACACTTATAATGATTAAACCAGAAGATGAAATAAGATAGGATAGATCTTGTGTTCTTCCCTTGACTAGTGGACAACTTATCTCATTAATCTCTCTAGGCTTGCGGCCTTAAATTGAATAAGCAGTGTTATTGGGGGAGATTTATAGCCGCACGACTTAGCAGCCTCACTGAGGAAATCCTACAGTACTATTTTGAGAAACCCCCGAGATGATTCTCAGGATCTGTATTCATTGTAGCCTGTCATAAAACTTTGCCGGAACCAGTAATGAGTAGTGAACCTTCTCGGGAACTTAATATTCTGACAGCAGCGTTGAAAATGGGCAGTTGTTGTGGCCTCATCTCACGAAAAGTTATAGTATTCTTGATCCCAATATAAAATTATTTTGTTAGAAATGTTGGCTTCTGTATAGTAGGAGATTATCTACTGAGAGACCTGGGTCCTGAGGGATGCTCAGGAAAGATTCGTGAGTTTTGGACTTCACAAAGGCAGACCTGGACGGAGCAGGTCTGAAGTGACCTTTGTGATGTATTTGTTGAAAGAATGAATGAATTGGTAACCATGAGTCCTCCTCTCTTCATTTACGCACTCCCTCTGAGTGGAGTCCTGACACTTGGTGCATGTGCTGCTAAGCTGAGCTCATCTTGGGGCACCTGGGGGGCTCAGTGGGTTAAGCGTCTGCCTTCAGCTCAGGTCATGATCCCAGGGTGCTGGGATCGAGCCATGCATCAGGCTCCCTGCTCAGTGGGGAGCCTGCTTCTCTCTCTCCTCTGCCCCTGCCCCCCTTGTCTTCTCTCTCTCTCTCAAATAAATAAATAAATAAATAAATAAATAAATAAATGAAATCTCAAAACAACAACAACAAAAAGATGAGCTCTTATAAGGCAATTTTTTTTATATAAGGCAATTTTTAAAGGAAATGCCCTGCCCCCCCCACCTTGGACTGGTGGCTCAGAAGCCAAGTTGGAAAAGAGGTGGTGTTACATTTAAAGTGTACGGTGTGATGATTTACTACATATACACGTTGTGATATGACTGCCACAACTAGGTTCATTAACACATCTATCACCTCATGTGGTTACTACTTGGTGTGTGTGTGGGGGGCGGGTGAGAACATTTAAGGTCTATTCTCTTAGCAAGTTTCAAGTATAAAATACACTGTTATTCAATAGTCACTATGCTGTGTGTTAGAGCCCCAGAACTTACTCATCCTGTAGCTGATGGCTTGTACCCTTTGGTTAGCATCTCCCCATTTCACCCACCCCTAGCCTCTGGTAACCACCATTCTACTCTCTGAGTTTGACTTCTTTTTTCTTTTTTAGGTTCCACTTAAAGGTGAGATCATACAGCATCTGTATTATGTCACTTAGCATAATGTCCCCTAGATTCAGCTATGTTGTTGCAAATGGCAGGATTTCCTTCTCTCTCACGGCTGAGTAATAACTCCTGTGTGTGTGGGTACATACATACATACTCCATCTCTTTTATCCATCCATCCATTGATGGACATTTAAGAAAAAGATTTGGTTTAACTTAATAATTCACCCAAAGCAAAATGCCTCTTTAAAAGTCATCAGTAAGCCACTTCATGCCCTCTTCCTTCGGAACATCCATTTCTGTGCAAAACCTGTTGAGCTTGAGTCTGTGCCTGTCTCTGTAGCTTCACATCTTGGTTATGCCTGAGACATATTAAATATCCTTGACAAACATTTTGATATATGAAACAAAATTTATTTATATGAAGTCGAAATCCACCTTTCTGAGCTTCTGCTTGGCAGACTTAGCTCTGTCTTTTGCCCAAATAAGAATATACCAACTCCTTCTTCCAGGTGAATATTTTGATTCTTAATCACTCCTTCGGTTTTCTCTGCTCCAGATTAATCCCTAGGTTCCATCAATTAATTATTTTCTTTAGCAGCTGTGCCAATCATTTTGAAACTTCCTGGCCAGCAAAAACCTCAGGTCTTTTTGCTTTTAGGTAGTATCAAGGAAACATTCCCACTCATCTTTTATTGGAGCTAAGGCTTTTTTGAAAACTGAATTTGTAACCTATCCCATTTATCATTGTAAAATTTAATCATACTGGTTTTACTCATTTTTCTACCTTCTTGAGAGTTTTTCATTTGTTGATTTTGTCAGTAGTGTCGTTCCACAATGTTACATCTTTGCAGATTGGACCAACAAAGTTGGTAATGGAAAACCGTGGATACTTTGGTAGATGCCTCTAGGGTCCTCTTTTCCCCATGGGGTGACATTGTGCTATCATTTGGCCCTTTGGTGTGATCGTTAGGCCTACACAAATTTAAACATGGTGCTGAAAGCGACTTTAGAATGTGTTAAATCTATTCATACTCTCTACGGATTTTACATATAAGGAAACCAAATCAATCCAAAAGAGCCCAGAGCTACACAGCTGGTTAGTAGAAAAACCCAGACTAGAACCAAGGCCAAATGATACTGAAGGCAGTTATCCCTTTTTTCTTTATGACAACTTTTTTTTCACAAGCAAATTTTTTTTTTTTTTTTTTGTAGCAGTTTTAAGTTTATAGCAACACTGGGCTGAAGGTAGAGATGTTCCATACACTCTGGCCTCCCACATGGATAACCTCCTCCACTATGGACATCTCTCACCCAAATGGCACATTTGCTACAGATGATGAACCTACATTGACACATCATTATCACCCAGAGTCCATAGTTTACATTAGGCTTCATTCTTGGTGTGGTACATTCTATGGGTTTGGACAAAGTTGTAATAACAGATATACACCATTATAGTGACATATGGAGTAGTTTTGCTGCCCTAAAAATCCTCTGTTCTTCACCTATTCATCCCCCTCTTCCCCTAGCTCCTAGCAACCACTGAACTGTTCACTGTCTTCATAGTGTTTTTCCTTTTTCAGAATGTCATATCGTTGCAGTCATATAGTAAGTAGCCTTTCACTTAGCTTCTCTCACTTAGTAATATGCATTTAAGTTTCCTCCATGTCTTCTCATGGCTTGATAGCTCATTTCCTTTCAACGCTGAATATTCCATCGTCTGCATGTACCATTTATCCATTCACCTACTGAAGGGCATCTTGGTTGCTTACAAGGTTTGGCAATTATGAATAAAGTTGATATAGATATCTGTGTGCAGGTTTTGTGTGGACATAAGCTCTCAGATCCTTAGAGTAAATATCAAGGAGTGTGACCGCTAGATCATGTGGTAAGGGTATGTTTAGTTTTTTTTTTTTTTTAAAGATTTTAGTTTTTTTTTTTTTTAATTTTTATTTATTTATGATAGTCACACAGAGAGAGAGAGAGAGAGGCAGAGACACAGGCAGAGGGAGAAGCAGGCTCCATGCACCGGGAGCCCCATGTGGGATTCGATCCTGGGTCTCCAGGATCGCGCCCTGGGCCAAAGGCAGGCGCCAAACCGCTGCGCCACCCAGGGATCCCAGGTATGTTTAGTTTTGTAAGAAACCACTAAACTGTCTTCCACAACTGCCACTCGTTATCTCATTCTCAAATTCAATACAGAAACATTAAATGTCTTGTTGAAGTCCCAACATATTGTGGAAGGTTTCCTAGTCTTTTTTTTTTAATTAACTTTTTAATTGAAATATAGTTGACATACACTGTTACCTTGGTTTCAGGTGTACAACATAGTGATTGGGTTTCCTATTCTTTTATACGAAGGTCACATCACATACTAATGATAATTTGAAAATAAAGCAAAATGATGGTCTTCCCTCTTTCTTATTCTAAGACCATCAGTAAAATTCTTTCCATGTCTAAATATGAATCTTGAAAACGTGTTATGGTGGCATTATCTAAGAACTGGTACACTGTAGATAAAAGTAAGCATGTGTGTGTCCAGGTACGTGGACGTACATTTGCTTTATCCCATAATTAATTTTTTTTTATTTATTTATGATAGTCACAGAGAGAGAGAGAGAGGCAGAGACACAGGCAGAGGGAGAAGCAGGCTCCATGCACCAGGAGCCCGACGTGGGATTCGATCCCGGGTCTCCAGGATCACGCCCTGGGCCAAAGGCAGGCGCTAAACCACTGCGCCGCCCAGGGATCCCTTTATCCCATAATTAAAGAGCCCGGGAAACAGAATGATTTCCTGATCAGTGAAAACTTTTCACAGAAAGGCAAAGTGATCATTTATGTACAACCATTGGGGGGCCGTGGAGCCTTGCTCGGTGCTCACTAAGGGAGCTCTATTTTTGACCAGGGATTATACGTTGTTCAATGGAAAGAAAACAGCTCTTTGTACCTTGCTGGCTGAATTGCTAACTGCTCTTCAACTACAACTTCATTGTTCTCATTGTTCAGTATTTAAATATACATAATGTAATGTCTTGACTATCATTAGTATTTCCAAAGAGCCTTTTTCCTTAAATCTCGAAGACTCCGAACCAAAGAACACTTTTCTCTTAGATGGGTTTTATTTTTGGTTAGAATAGAACTAATCCATAAATTTTTAGAGTCAAAAATCACCGAGTAAAAATTTTCCTTAAAATCTCCTTAGAACTTAACTTTCATAGGAGACAGTGTTCTTAAAAAACCATCTTTAAAATCTGTTGTTTCATCAGAATCGTTTGTAGGGAAAATGTAAACCTCAGTATTATTTAACTGCGGCCCAACAGAGGACTATCATATTGCACTTCTAATCAAAAAATAAATTGAACATAGTGGTAGGCTTACCGAAAGAGAGGGAATTAGATTTGATTAGATTAGCTTTAACCTGCCCAGAATAAAACTGTCTGCGTTTCCTGTTATTTGTCAGTGTTTATAGCTGGGTTCGTCTACAATGCTTTCACTATTATTTCCAGGCGGTAAAAGGCAGTCAAGCAGAAAAGACACTCATAAATGTCAGAAAAGAGTAAGTTTTTTTTTTTTTTTTTTTTTTTTTTTTGCATTTCAAGGGCTTTGAAGGTCAGGTTCAACCCACTTAAGGAAAGCAGAGTGATGGGTATGTGGTAGCATGTTGCTAGTTGGTGTATTTAGGCATATAATTTATGGGATGTTCATACACTTGCCTATTACTCTAAGCAAGTGAAATATCCTGAGAAGATTCTATTGATTTTATGTGTCTTGTTCACGTGTTAGAAGGTGAAATAAGTTAAATTTTCCTAATTCGTTAGGAGGAAGGGAAGATGTTCAACTTGTCAAAACCAGATCAGGGTATGGAGCACTGCGAGTCTTTCCTTGCTCCTCCTATTATTATTCTATTTTACCTGACAGCTTCCCCACTCCTTTCCAGGAGGAAGAAGAGCTCTGTTAAGGATTTTGCAAACCAGCGCGAGATTTTTCCTCCAGAAGCCTCTATTGAGATGTTTCCTTTTTCTTCATGAGACTTGCATTTTTTTTCCCCCAGCAGAGAGCCTCAGCAATTATAGCTTAAAGCTATTGAAAATAGGTACGTTCTTTGATATCAAAGAGTTTCTGGAGCTTATTGAAGATTTTTCAAACTAAAGAGACCCGAAGGTTGTATTTCAAGATGCTAGTAGCACGGGACTTTGTAGTTAAAAACTCGCAGAATGTTCTACCAAGAGTATTATTCTTTGGAGATGTTGGGCTTCAGTGCTATCGCATTTGGTAGAGGGTAGGGTGTTCGAGTCTGTGCGCGTGTGCCCATGTGTGTTCCCACCTCTGCTAAGCTGAACCTCAGTAGTTGCTCTCCTGATGCAGGAAGAATAGACAGGGGGTCGGGAGCAGGGAGTGGCATAGACATCTAGGAGCACTCAATATTCTCAAATGGAGCGTCAGATGCACAATGCGTATCTCTTTCTTCAGTGCACACTGTTAGCATGAGAAGCGGTAGGTTACTGTCTCCAGATTGGAGGGTCAGGGAGGTAAAGTTTACTTGTCCAGGAGCCAACCCAGGTTTCTTTAATGTCCGCGGTTGGCTCACTAAGGTAGGCTCCGAGAGCTGGAATTAGAGGATGGAGAATAGAAGCTGGACACCAGAGCTAATTCCTTGAGGGCAATTATGCGTGCGTGTTGGGTAGGAGGGAGAAAAAACATTTTCATGCAACAAAATGCTTTGAGAACTGTAGTATCACTAGATGGTAAGAGTTAAGGGGTTGTCTTTTCTTTCCAAAGAAACGTGTTTTGGTCACCGCCATAAGCCCTGGCTTGCTCCTCCTTTCCCGGCCTTCTTTTCATTTGTGATCCTTCTCTTTCTGTCTCGTGTTGTCAGTTTTCACCTGAAAATTCCTATTGCTTGGGGCACCTGCATGGTTCAGTCAGTTAAGCATCCAACTCTTGATTTAGCTCAGGTCACGATCTGGGCTCCGTGCCCCATGGGAAGCCTGCTTGAGATCCTCTCTCTCCCTCCCCCTTTCCCTTTCCCTGCTGCACTCTCTCTCTCAAATATATGAATGAAATCTTTAAAAAATTAATGTTGCTCTTTATATAGAAAATTCATTTCTCTCTCTTTGCTTTTACCCTCCATTTCCAGACCATACCCTATCTTAGAGAGCTTTGTCCATGACGATTATTTTACTAAACAGTGAACCATGAGCGTGTATGCAACAAATGTTCATTGAGCACTATCTGTATATCAAATATTATATGAGGATGATGTATTGGCAATAAAATCAGACACAGTTCTTGCCCTTGTAGAATTTCAACCTTAATGAGAAAGACATTAAGTTATTTTGTGGTGAATACATGCTAGTTTTCTTCTTCATATTTTCTGCCACCATCCGGTTTCTTATTTTAGGAGAACAGACTGAACTCAGACCCCACACGAGCATGGTGTTGATGCTCGGTAAACGTGTGTTGATTTGTAGAAAATATTAAATCTCCTTAGCCCTTGTTTTTCTTGTTCCACAAGCAATTTTTTTTAAAAAAATGTATTTATTTATTCATGAAAGACACAGAGAGGCAGAGACACAGACAAAGACAGAAGCAGCCTCCCTGTGGGGAGCCCAATGTGGGACTCGATCCCCAGACCAGGAACATGCCCTGAGCCAAAGACAGACACTCAACTGCTGAGCCACCCAGGTGTCCCAAGTAATGTTTTAAAATAAATATTCTTTGAGGAAAACCATCGTCTGTCTATAGGTGACAATCAGCATCAGTCAACATTTGTATGGAACTTTGGTGTTGATGAAGGAAGGGCTTTTTATAAGTGATGTCAGAGTTAAGCCAGATCAATCTGTGAAAAAGGGGCTCTTATAATCTCCATTTTACGGTTTTGAGATCTGTAGATAGGAACTAATCCATTCAATGTGGAGCTGAGATTAGACTATAGTCTATCTTCAAATCATCTTTTCTTTTGACTACCATTGCCTCTTGAAAATGATTAAAACAAAACATCAAGAGATACATAAGCATCTTGAGTTCCACTTGTAATAAATACTTTTCACTTGAAAAGCACAAAGGCAAATTATTATATTCATTTTATTTATTGATTCAGCAACATTTCTTAGCACCTAATATGTGCCAAACAATGAGTTTCCAGGACAGGAGGTCCAAGATGTAGCTCTTCCTTTCAAGGCATTGTAATTTATTGGAGTAGAGAGACATATAACTAAATAAGTACAGACCACGAGATAAGATATTCTCGAGGCACAATGCAAAGATCACTAACTTTTTGGACAGTCTGGCTTGAATCTTGACACTAATTACTACTTATTAGCTATTATCCTGGGCACATCATTTATCCCCTTTGGCCAAAAGTTTCCTCATCTGTGAAACCGGATAAAAGTATTAATTAACCTGCATTACAGTTGTAAATACTAGAGGAAATGTGTGTAAAGGGCCCAGTATAATTCTACACACTAGTAGGTGCTCACTTAATGGTACTACAATCATAACATAACTGAGCCAGTACAAATTTTATGTCTATAAAAATTGTGTTTTATATTTATCTTTGTTCTATCTATCTATCTATCTATCTATCTATCTATCTACTCTTTGAGTACTCTCTGACTCCCCAAGAATCAAGGAACTCATTTCCTGATAAGATAGTAGAAAGTCTAGGGGCAATATCTCAGAGGAGGTGAAGTGTTTTGTGTCTACAGGGAGATTTTTTTGTTTTTTTATTTTCCTGAACTGAAATTTTTGGTAGACGGAACTAAAGCAGATACGAAGCCATCAAAAAAGCATGGAACCTTCCAAGAACCTTGAGATGCTTACTACTAGATAAAGTATGAAGTACGAACTTGGGGACAGTGAGGGCTAGGCAGGGCAAATTGTCAGAGGTAAGATCATAAAGGTCTTTTAATAAATCATGTTGAGCCCTTGGACTTTATCTCACCATATAGACAACTTTCTTTCACCTAAATAGAAAATGACAAGCTTGGAATAAAAGTGATGGAAACAACTTATTTTGGTTTGTGGAGTCCTTGATTGCATGGAAAAAAAAAGAGGAAATTTACCAACAACTTAACTGAAGAACTAAGAAATGTATGTATTGGACAAGACTGTTTATGAGGAATGGATAATGGAGAGTTGAGATTTCCAGTGAAATATACCCTTAGGAGGCACCTTAAGCCAAATTCCAGAAGGGACCAGCTGTGCCGAAATGTTATAGGTCTCAGCTCCCTGGGGCAAATTTAGTCCATTACGTGGCAAGTTCTAAAGCAGAACGGAGAGTTCCTGAACCCCAGATAGGACACTTACCGTTTTCCCTGAAAGTCAGCATAAATATTTGATAGTGTCTCCCTTTCTGTGAGGGGCCCCTCTCTCAGTGGGAATGGTATCTAGTATCCTTTAGCAGAGCAGAATTATTTGTTTTCTTAAGCTTTTCTTTATGTCCTGGAGGTGGATTCTAAAAGCTCCTAAAGTATTTTGATTTTGAATTCTCACAAAAGTATTTTTTCTTTCACAGTAATTCAATATAAAAGGCAATAAAAGTGATATATTCAGAAGTATTCAGGACCCGCTATCAGGGCCACATGGGAATAAACTATCTTGCCACTTGCACATCCCACGGGAGAAAAGAATCACAATTCACATATAGGAAATATTTAATGTGTTTGCCTCCGTTTTGCTCATATTGTCTGCTCTGCTGAAAGGCAGATTTCTTGCAGATAAAAGCTGCCCTATCTGGCTGAACTGCTCATCTATTTTGCTCAGGAAGAAAAGCCTTTGTTAAAATCAGAAGCAACACCTGATTTTAAAAATATTGCCTAAAAATAACAAAAATGCAGGAAGATATCAAATTATGCTGAGATTATGGGCCGACTTGGTGCTTTGGGAAATTACCAAACAAATTTGGCAGATATTGTCTTTAAGTGAACAGGCATTAGGTTTCCTAACCATCGCCTTGTGAATTGGTGGCTCAGTGCTGGAGAGTACACTAGGCCATAGTGTACTAGTGGCAGGCCCACAGACGCAGGGTTGAAGGTGGTGAACCATGCCACACCCACTCGGGCTTTCAAGACTGTTCACGGATTACTTGTGTGTTTTCAGGGTTTGTGTACACAAGACTTCTGACTTGGCTGCTTTTGCCAATGAGGAAGCACTGGTGAACAAGGCAGCTAGAGCTTCTGCTTTTCAAGAATTCAAGAACTTTCTAGCAGGGAAAGAGATACTAGGCCAACCCTTGCACCAGTGAACAGTGATATGCAGGGGAGGTTCGGTATATTGTGGGGCAAGCCCTGTAGTAGTTGTGCAAGTTCAATCTTTGGGACTTAATTCTGCCAAAACAATACCCACCCAGGCTGGGTCTTGGGCACCAGAGCTGAGATTTTAGTTAAAATATTAAGATCTAGTGCAAGTTAACTCCTGTCAACTGAATGTTGCTAAATTTTGGGAAGTGGCCTCTGTTTCTCCACATCTACTTATTGGTAAGTCTTCCCCCTAGAACTACCTTTGTGAATATTTTTATGATAATGTTTACTGAGTAAATCTGAGTATTTGACTTGTAGAAGCAACAAATCTCCAGAAAGACCTTCATCTTTATGCAGTTGCATATAAGATACAAAACCAGACATTTTTCTTAATTTAAGAAATATGCACAGAAAAGAACATTTTCATAGTCTCTTTGCATTGATTTCAGACCTTCAACAAACTAAACTCAATTTTAAAACTCCTCTTGTGAGTGCCAGGGCTTAGTGGGAGTGGTTCAACCAGGTGTTTTAACCTGTCAGTGTCTGTATATGCATGAGACTGAGCCTGATTCTGTTCTATACAACTGGGTGAAACATGGTGGAAGCTTCTTTCCAGATAAGGGTTAAAAAGGAAATAATCTCTTTTGCTGCAACTTTTTCTCAGCAGGTGCAAAATAGCTGCAATCAGGTAGGCTTTGGTAAGTGGCAGCTGCTATCTACCAAGTTGAAAGATCACAAATTCTCACCCCATTTCTATTTCAATTACATAGACACTGGGTTCAATTTGTGGGCTTCTGAAGGCATCCCTAACTCTGTGATAAGAAATGGGCCTTGACCAAGCGTGGGGCCATGTACACAGCCATGCTGCGAGCTTCACTTGTAGTGACACTAGCTCAGGCCAGTCAGGGTCCCTGGGTCATCATTATGGTGTCATTAGCCATGAGAGCCAGCTAAGATCTTGAAGACATTCCATTGTCTGGATGAAGAAATCAGGGCCTAGAAAGGATACCACCCTTACCTGTAGTCATGTTCATTATAGGCTTATCAAGGCATGGCGCTGGCCTCCAGCTGCTACTTGTTTTGTGCTACAGAGGTCAATATACCAGGTCCAATCGATGACTATCACTACTGCCTGGAGCATTGTGTTGCTAGGATTCTGAAGTTGCATCCTGATTCAAGAGGCCATGGTGCTGGGCTTGATGAGCAATGCCTGTGTGCAGAGAATGTGGGGGCCCTGTGTTTTCTGAATTTGATTGGAAGATGGAGGGGGATTGGTAATCAAATAATTGCCTTATGATTTGAAGCATGTTTCAGAACAAAGTGCTCTAGAGTCTTCCTGGAGGGTCAGGACCATTTCATGGGAGATGATGGTTAGATTTGGTCTTGAAGAATAATTAGCAGTCTTCCTCCCAGAGAAAGGAAAGAAGAAGACATTCCATGAAAGGAGAATAGCTTGTGCAGGGCACCTAATATGTGAAGAAACAAAGGAAATTAATGCTCACTCATTGCCTGCTCCGTGCTGGGCCCTGAGCTAGGGTCTTTATGCATTACATCATTATTTAACTTTCACAATAACTCTTAAGATTTTATAGGTGAGGAACATGGGCAAAGACAATTAAAATGCTCAAAGTCATATAGCCAAGTAGGGTGAGATATTAGTTACTGGGGCTCCAAAGGCATGTTAGTGGTAGCTTTTTTAGAGGGACAGGGTAAATGAGGAAGAGTGGATTGGGGAGGAAGGATAGCATTGGTTTGGATTTGGACTATTAAATTTGAGTTGCCTCTGGGACATCTAAATAGAGAAGGCTTATAGGCTGTTGGAAATATGGCACTGACTGATCTGTTTATGATAAAAATATAGATCAAAGACTCACTGGTAACAGACTTTGTATATTTCTAGGCCTCTGCTTAACAGTGGAGATCCTTCTGCCTTTGCTACCATAGCACAGGAGACTATAAGTAATAAACTAATATGCTTTATGTTGCGTGAGCGATTCAGATTACTGCCAATGCAATATTAAACCCAGAATTGATAGGAAAACTGTCTTACTTGGAAATTCAAGTGTTCTTGGCACAGTACAATTTATTAGCACCGTGAGACCTGTGCTCTGGCAAAACTCTACTTGTGTTCAGCAAAGACTTTTGAATAGATGTGTTCCTCTGCCAGGGTCAACTCTGACCCACAGGAGGACGGTGTCCGCTCCTTAGAGAGATGTGGGGAGCTGCCACAGTTGACACCCGTGCATGGAGATGGGGTATGACATGCATATGTGGGCAAGGTCATTGATCCGTGTCCAAACAAAGAGGGCTTTAAAAATATATATATTTTTTTAACTTGCACATTTTCAGAAAGAAGAAAAAAAAAAAAGGCTTTTATGTTGGTGAATTCTAACGTCCTGGGCAACTCCAGGACTTTTTGTTATTCTTTCTTTGTGGACTTGTGGTTATGGCTCCTTTAGAGTACACAGTAAGGGATAGGTGTTTAAAATAATCCAGGTCCCATTCCTGATTCACTTTGCTCTCCAGGAGGAGGAAGAGGATGAGGATAATGGTGATGACAAAGATTTTGATACCACCATACTTCATTGATTTTAAAATGTTATTCTTCCCACACATCCGAGAGTGAGGTGCGGGGTATACTCAATACCACCTTCAGCCACTCGCAGCCTGCAATGAAGTTGAATTCTCCCAGATAGGATTTGCATTGTTTCCAACAGTCACCTGGGGATACTACCAACCTGAGACCTTTAAATTGAATTATTTACTGAGAGTTTTCTGGAATCACAACGGTAGTGTGAACTTGTATCAAAAACCTGCATGAGTACCTGCTTGTGGTTCGAATTCTCAGGGGAGATTATTTTTCCTTTCTCTTCTCTTGCTGTGCCTTTCTGAATGGCAGCTTTATTTCTGGAATATTCTAACTTTAAGGAAATAGCATTTTGGTGTCTTAGCTTTTTGCACAGGTCTGTTATTAGACTCCCCATCTTGCTTTCCTTTCCACCATATTTTGAGTAACCGTGTATCTGACAATTGACGGTATCTTATTGTTGATGAAATACTGTTACCAATAAAAGCTAACATTTACTGAGTGCTTTCCCTTTGCCAGGCAGTGCTTTTAGGGTTCTTCATAGGTAGTAACTCATTTAAACCGTTAACAAACATAGTAGGTAGGTACTGTTGTTTCTCCAATTTCAGGTAAGAAAACGGAAGCACAAAAAGGTTAAGAGCAACGTGCCCAAGGTTACATACATCGACTCGTGTAGCGTTACCTGACCACCCTGAGTCTACTGATAGGCTACTGGTGAGAATCTGTTTCATCCGGGTAAAGTACTTGCTGAGGAGTCTGGACAGAGTCACAGGAACTGGGTAGCAAAGGGGCTTTAGAGAATGTTGAGATGCCAGCCTGAGAGAGGGAGGGAGGAAATGACAGATGTGACATGAGACTTCTAGGCATCCACACTTCCTTTCCTACTCCACTGGTTATAGGGAGAATCACGCAGGGTGACAGGTCTCAAAGTGTTTTTAAAGATAGATGCTGTACAGTATTAACGTGGCGTAGATTCACAGAAAGATTAAGGGTCTCATCATTGTTTTCAGGGTTGTCATTGTCATCATTATCGTGATGTCTCCGGGCATGACCCCCTCCCTCATGACACCAGGATCACCAGAAGTTATCCTCATCTTCTACTTCTGTGTCCTGAATAACCTTGAAAGTAAAAATTGGATTCTAAGAGACAAATTCATCTCTGTAAGAGTGAAAGATGCCAAGCAGATGTTTATAGAAACTAAAACAAACAAACAAAACACAAAAACCCAAAAACAAAAGGCCAGTGGTCCATAAGGGGGCAGAAAATTAAACAAAGTCACCTGGTCTGGTTGCCTAATTATCTTCATTGTCTCTGGTTAGTTAGCACCTCTCTTCCCTCTCCAGAAAGCCAGGGGTACAGAGAGACAACAACAGGCAGACTGGAAGATATTTGCTCCCCTAAGTTCCAAGAATTTAATGGAAAAAAAAAAAAGAGGTCACCTCTTCAGGCTCACCTTCTTCAGGGCAATCTGTCCCAATCTCTGATGTTCTCATCATGAGAACTGGCCCTTGGGATTAAATTTCCCTGTGTCTATCTGCACAGCCACACGGAGAGACGTTGCTCTCTGGGCCCCTCGTTCTACATACTCCATACCAATCTGCAGCTCTATCTTGTGTATCTGAAGAATTTTGATTTCCCTCTGCCCTGTGACAGGACATATGCCGAGGCAGTATGATCAAGATGAAAGGCAAAATGAGATAAGCTGGCTTTATGTAATTTTTCAAAATGAAACAAACTCAGTCAATGTAGCCATGATTGTTTTCATTGGATATTATAGCAGTTCGAAAATCAAATCAGGACAGGAAAAACCTAAGTCCTCTCCTCAAACAATATGGAAAAGATGTGTAGGCGTACAAAATATTTATTGACAGTTTTCATTATGGTTTTAATATAGGTGCTAGAACATTCAGTGTGACCCCTTATCGTGTCACCTGACAGACTCATAGTGCTCATGCTAACTTGAGCTTCTCTATGGTGTTTGCAACTACAGGGGATCCCTTTAGGCAAAAAAAAAAATCCCTGAAGAAATTTTGGTTACCTGTAATTCCTCTCTAGGACTCTTCTGCAGAGAATAACATATGACAGTGGTGCCCATGAGAATTCTATTGCCTTGGTTTTTGTTTGTCGCATTGGTAATTCTTACTGGACTGTACCTGTTTCTGATGGTGACACATTGACATGGGTTCCAGATTCTTAAAGCAGGTCACCATATTGAAGGCTGTCTGCTAATTAATTTTTTTTTAATGAAACCATCAGCATTATGCTGTTTCGCTGCATCTTCCTTGTGTAGAGGGATTGCAGAATTGTGGAGCTAAGAAAGGAAGACATCTCCATGTTATCCTGTTGGTTCCTAGGAACTGCTGGTAATGGGACTCCATTCTATTGATTGACAAAGGGCACCTAATATTCTCTAGCAGAAGTGGAAAAGTAATTGCTTTATTTTCCCTGAGTGCTAACCAATGGTACCCTGACGTTGTCTTGTTAGTACTGGGAATAAAGCCAGAATTAAATTTGCCTACAAATTACTGATTTTGAGGTAAATATAATTACCATGCTTCAGATCAGCCACTTAATTTTCCATATGAATTATTTTGTTTATTGACAACATGTATTACAAAATCTACTTAGGGTTAGTACCAGTTTTTAAAATTTCCGAACCAGTCCTCTAAGAGTGTCCCCTTCCGTATGAGTAAAATCAACAGCTGGGTTAATTCATACACTAGATCACAGGCTCTGGAGTCAGAATATCTGAGTTAAATAACTGCGTTTAATGTTTTCTTGCGCTGCGACCTTGGGCAAGTCACTCAGTCTCTCTACATCTCTATTTCTTTGTCTGGAAAATGAGGATTACAGACGTATTTCTCCAACTCATAACACTTGCTAAACATTGTCTTCTATTAAGACTCTGATGACTGTTCATACGTAAATACTCTATCTGGACTTGAATCCTAGTTCCCCTTAGTAGGAAAAGAAAAGCCAGTCGCTAAGAGCAACAATAACAGTTTTTGTCTTGAGAATTTACTGTCTATGAGTGATATCTGATGAAGTGGCCCATGTTGCTCTTGTCATTGTCTTTCCCAGAAGGGTCTTTCCCACCTCCTCATCCACAGACCATACCATGTCCAGAGTGAGCTTCCCAAAACAAATCTGGTCCTGTCTGTCTCTCACACAGACCTCTTGTTTGGATTCTGTGGTGTAAGTCCAGACACCTTGGTGGGATATACAAGACCTTCCAGAGTCAGATCCCCTTCTGCCTCTCTAGAGTGGATCTAGAGAGATCCACTCCTCCTGCCCTCCTCAGAGTCTACTCCCAAACTACATTTCTTTTAGGCCATTACATTTTCTTCCGCAGCTTTATGCATTCTGAGATGCTACTTATTCTCTTATCTTGATCTTGTTTGGCATTCACTACTGTCTTCTTGATGACCTCAGTGAGTCTGTCCCCAGCTCTGTTGCCTAAGGTATGGACTCCACCAATTTAGGTCTGGCCCCCTGTTATTACCTCCCTTGCCTCATCCCCCCTTCCAACAAATGGGTGGTGTTTTCCCTCAGAGTTCACTAGAGTTTAATAAGCAGGATCCAGCGTGTTGATTTAATAGATAAATAAAACAAATGAAGATCTTATCTGTATACTCTGAGCTTTGCTAATTCATCCTTGTACACATGAGAAAAGGCTTTATTGTGTTTTGGGAGAACCACATTTGGAGCTTGGCCAATGGCACAAGGTAGAATTAAATTGATGATACAATTTTGTACATGGGAGAAGAATTTTTATTTGATAAGGTCGCAAATATGTAGTGGGTAGGCACTCGTCAATTTGTGAGGTGTTTGGACACTCATATAAATAACACAATCAACACCAATATTTATTATGGATAAATGACAGCATATGGACAAAAATATATACAGTTTTATCCTGGAAAGCAACGAGTTTAGTAATTAAATAATACTACTTAAATGGAAACATACAGCTTTATACTATTGTTAATTATTTATGAAAAAGAAACCAAAAAAACCTATCAACTCGCTAAATTAAAAAGGTAAAGACTTCATCCTGAGGTTAAAGACCTTAGGTAGAAAGAATAGAAACATACAAACCTTAATATAGCTTGCAAATTTGCTAGGTACAAATATTTGCAATTGTTTTCTCCTTAAATCATGAATTCTCTGTGGGTGTTATTTTGAAATAGGTATTTCTGCTATAAGTCTGATAAATGATATTCCAACTCTAAAGAGCAAGCAACTGGAATGCCACATTTTTGATGCATATTTTTGCAGCACAGAGGGGATTAAATTCTAAATGTCTCAGCTGTTAAAGGCCCCTTCAGACTTGCCCAAAATGAGGAACAAAGAAGGAGAAAGCTTTCCCTAAAGCAATTCATCAGATCTATTTGGGCACAGTGACATTCTCTCAGAGCTTGTGTGGGTAAGTTTCACTGAATAGTTCAAGGGTGTGCAGCTGCTTAGAATATTTGAAAAAAAGATATCTCCAAGTTTTTATCATGCATGCACATGGGCTGGCCAATTCTTACCAACTGGCTAGTGGCCAAAAAGGCTCTGACAATTAGTAGTTATATCATGATAATAACATCTCCCATTTTTGAGTACTCACTGTGTGCCAGCACGATGCATTTTCCACCTGTTGTGTTATTTTAAGACCATACTTCTTTTTTTTTTTAAGTAGACTTCATGCTGAACACAGGCTTGAACTCAAGACTCTGATGTTGAGAGTCACAGGCTCTGCTGACTGAGCCAGCCAGATGCCCCTAAAGTTCATACTTCTGATCTTAGATTTAATGACCTATTAAATTCTTTTTTTTAATTAAAAATTTTTTTATTAGATATTGTATTTATTTGTTCATGAGAGACACAGAGAGAGAAGCAGAGACACAGGCAGAGGGAGAAGCAGGCTCCGCACAGGGAGCCCAATGTGAGACTCGATCATGGACCTGAGATCATGCCCTGAACCAAAGGCAGACGCTGAACCGCTGAGCCACCCAGGCGTTCTGAGGAATGATCTATTAAAGTTAATGCCTATTTTTGCAGTATGAAAACTTTGTCAGATGGAGTCTTATACATTATAAACTTGATGAGTACTTGCTGTTGTTTTTTTCCTACCTAGTTGCTGGTTGTTGGATCTGAGATGCCCCGATTACTTGAGTAAAGGCAGCAATGATCACTTCCATGAACAGATGGGTAGATGTAGAGCATAGAAATAGGTAGAGTCTTCTAATTTGTCGAGTGCTGATGGACTCAAAACAATCTCTAGAACAAGTCACTGATGGAATAAGCTTAAGTGACTGGAAACAAGGCATCGTGGTGTGTTGGATGGCAATCTCAAATATGATGATGTGATTGATGCATTTTCACTTGATTGGAAAGTGAAGAATGTTTTCGTATTACAAAGCATAAGCACTTTTATGCGTTTCTCCTTTCATGATCCTAATGTAAGATGGATGGGACAGATAACTGGATCTGAGTGAATTCATTTGGCCTACTATTTTTTTGTGTTTCGATTTGAACCCTGTCTACTTCCTTACCATCACCTCCCACCGCATACGGTCTATGTACCAAATCATTTGCAGGTTTCTAACCGACTTCAGGCCTTAGTCTATGCTGTTCCCTCTGCCTGGAAAGCCTTTCCCATCTTCACTTGTCTAACTCCTCCTCATTCTTCAGGACTTCTTTTGAATACTGCCCCCCGCCCCAAACCAGCATTCCTGGAACCATCCCATGCACACCCCTTCCCACTTCCTCTGAGCTGGCCCAGCGCCCTGTGCGTGACCTCCACTACCTCATTTGATGTTTGGCATCACACCCTTCTGTTTACTTTCCAGGTGTCCTAAGGTGTGACTCTAGAGGCGCTGTCTTACGGTCTTTTATGGTTTTATTTCTGCTTCTCAGCACCTCACCAAATCTGTACAGGGCACGGGCTCTTGAGTACATGGGACTTGAAGAAGGAGATACATTCCTGTACATCATACACAGTAGCATGTTGTGACTTCTCCAATGCCCCGGACCCTCTCTCTCTCTCTCTCTCATACACACACACAGTCTCATTGCATTCTGCTAGACTTCCAGGAGCCTCATCCACAGTTTGCATTGTGATCGCCGAAGCTCAAGGTCATGCTTTGGCAGGAATGACTGCCAGGCGGAGGCGGATGCCCATCCGTGTTGCATAGTGTCGTCCTCGCTGTCTCCAGTGCAGAACGTGCTGGAACTCCAGCATTTTCTGGTGAAATTTCAGGGGGGCAGGATATCAGCCCTCTGAGAATGCTTTCATGTTCAACGAGAGTGCTGAAACGTAAAGAAAGGCAGAGGCTCCAGTCGAGGCAGGCCTGAGCCATGAAAGGAACACCTCTGTCCCCCGCAGAATACGATTCCGGGTCGAGCACAGGGGTGTCCGTGGGGCTTCCATTCTCCATTTGCTCCCGTCATCCTCTCTGGGCTCATTATTTGGTTCCCTTTGATAAAACACGGGAGGCAGACGTGGATTACTAGGGAGCAGACTTTGACAACTGTGATTTCATTTCAGTTTGAAGCCTCTCTCCACAAACGGTTGATTTATTTTCCTCTCGTGTATGCATTATGTGTGGCTGTGTAAGATCAGGGAATTCAGAAAGGCCCTCTGTGCCTTTGTCCCCAAGCCCCCAGCCATGCAACGCAGTGCAGGTACCAGGAGGGCCAGAGAGCCCTGCCGATCTCTGGAATAGACAAAGGCACGGATCCCATCTGAGTCTCCTTCAAAGAAAACTGCTGCTTTGCAACAAGCTCCCGGATGGCGATAAAAAAGGTTCTTACCTGTTTACTTAATGGGTGACTGGCCTCTTTGCTTTTATTTAGCCATCTGTTCTGGTCTGTGTCCCTTTAAACTTGTAAGATCCATCACCTCATTTAAGCTGTTACCTTGACACATTGCAATGTTGTGGACATAATGATTCCACAGAGGAGCAAATTAAAACAGTTTTTCATGATTAGAAGGTTAAATGAGGTAAGGCGGTGGGAGTTAGTGGTGAGATAAGGGGTTTTGAGGAAGCAGAACTCAAGGGACTTTCAGGTGATTGAGAAATGAGGCTGGCTTGACGGAGGGATGGGGCCTTTACAGATGATGGGGGCTGAGCAAGAGCAACGACTTCCTTTGGGGTCTCTGGCTTCTGGGGGCTTATTCCACTGTCCTTGTAGAGACTGGGATCATGGCCCAGGAGGGGACAGGGGCTGGCTTTGGGTTCCTTTTCTCCTTTGGGATGTTCTGTGAAGAGCAAAAAGAAGCCTATTTCACCAGGCAGTGGTGAGCTGGAAACACAACAATGACGCATACGCACTCGTGCTGGAAACGTTATCTGGCCTCCTTTAAGTTTGAAGAAGAATCAAGGGCCAAGACCAGCTTCACGGAGGAATATCTCCTTGCACCTTCACCCTGGACTCGAAGGCAGGGTTGTTTCTGACACCTGCCCTCTGCTCCACTCTTTCTTCTTGCTCTAGACTTGACCTTCCACCTGCCCCCCGGATGGCTCCATTCAGATGACCCACCATCTGGATGAAAACGAGGACTTAGAAAGCCCAGGGTTTTATCCTCTTAATCTTTTATATCAGTTCTTGCTCTGACTGCTCTGGTTTCTCCTGATAGGACCAGTATTCTTGCAGTTACCTGTCTAGACTCAAACTCTCCGGCATCTCTGAATTTTCCATCGGCACCTCGGTCCCATCAGGAGCCACGCTCTCTGCCTACCTCCTAAACTGAGTTTCTCACATCGTTTTCTACCTTCGTGCCCCTCACCACTGCTCTGGTGTCCACCCCTCATTCCTTCTGTCCCAGCAAGGTGGAGTAGCATCCTAACTAGTTGCTGCCTAGCTTTAGTTTCTCCTGCTCTAAAACATCTAAAGCACTGACGTTTGATGGTATCAGTCACCTTTAAAAAAATTAAACAATCGAACAAACAAAACCCCCTTTGGTTTTCCGTCACCTAGCAAACTCCTTAGACTCCTCAGCGTGGTGCTGCAGGCGGCCTCCATACAGTTACCATTTGCGTTTCCAGCTTTTTCTCCTCCTCTGTGCCCCAGGAAGACAAAGTGCTGTGTAGCTATGAGTAACCCCATGTTTCTTGCTGCCTTGGGGTGCTCCCTCTACCTAGAAAGCGTCACTCACACATCTCTACCGATTAAAACTCATGCATTTTATCCAGCCCCATCTCAACAGCATCTCTGCTTTCCCCCACCCCAGTCAGCTGCAGTTGCTCCTGCGCTTGTTCCATGGCAACACATTTACAGGAATGTTCTTACGCTGCTTGGCATAGATTTTTTTTTTGTCCCGCTCATATTCTTAGCTTTTTGAGTCTTACCTTTTGCATGTTCTATAGCACAGGCGAAGTTTCCTGCGTGTCATGCGTGCTGGATAAAGAAACAAAGTAGTTGTTGATAGAGTGTCTACAAGGACGTGAAAAATCCATCCACTTATTTGTTCATTTGTTGATTCGCTCAAATGTTTCTTGGGCGCCTACAACTGTGTTAAGGACCTGGGGTTCAGAGAGATCATTATGACAGTACGTGCGCCTTCTCCAGGACATCACGATTAGATGGAGGAAAAGTCACGTAAATAATTATACGATGAAATATGTGCAACAATAGATGTGCCTGCGAGGTATGAGAGCGGCAGGACTACTTGTTTCTAGTAGGGCAGATAGGTTGGGGTGAAGGGATGATGGTGGAAGGGGCCTGAGCAGTTAGGAAGGGCTTCCTGTAGTTGGGAATGTGTGGTTTGCATTTTGAAAATGGAAGAGAAGTTGTTGAGGAATACAGGGAAGCGAGGAAGTGTAGGGATAGAAGGAAAGGCGATGTAAGAGAGCTGCCCTGCTTGCTCTCAGAGGCTCACCAAAGCGACCCGGTCACCAAATGATTACATTCTGTCTCCAAGTGAAATATCCTCAAGGGCACAGTCCTTTGATCCCTTTGAAAGAAAAAGCGAGAGAAATAAAGAAACCTCCCTCTGTGACTACTTTTGGTTGAAAGTCATTCATTTGTTCATTCATTCACTCATTCTTCTTCTTCTTCTTCTTTATTTTTTTTTTTAATGTTTTTGTAGCGAAAGTCAATGATTGCAGTGAGCTTCATAGCCGCGTTCCTCTTCCTGCTGGTTGTACGCCTTGTAAATGAAGTGAATTTCCCACTGCTGCTAAACTGCTTTGGACAGCCTGGCACAAAATGGATCCCATTCTCCTACACATATAGGCGGCCCCTTCGAACTCACTATGGCTACATAAATGTGAGGACACAAGAGGTAAGACCTCAGAGGGTTTCCTAGGATTCGTGAGTATCCAAGGTAACAGGCTCCCAATCACTGAACTTACTCTCTCTACCCCTACAGGCTTCTTTGGGTCCCTGGCATTTTCTGTTTTCTCATTCTTAGACATTTACTGACACATGCCTAAAGTCTGCTGACCCCGCTACACCAAATCCTCTGATTCACTAGCTTCATGTGGAGTTGAGGAGGCAATTACTTGTTTTCCTGGTGGTTTGTGGCATAACATACATATCTTTCTATTTCAAAACTCTGATCAGCAGTTACCAGCTGGAGAACTGGCTGGCTTTATTTCCTGGAGGTCAACTGGTTGGGGACAGCTCTTTGTAGAACTGCAGAGAAGCATTTATTTTCTTTAAAACTCTGTAATCCTTAGACCTGGAGCTAGAAAGGCCAAGCTGATTTTAAAATTCTCCATGGCTGCAGAGATAATGGGATTTAAAGAGTCTCCAAATTTAAAGGGGTTAAAATCATTTAAGTCCCTTAATCACTGAACCTCTAAATGTTCGTAGCCATTTGGTAGTACAGGAGAGGATGGAGGCACATGGACAACTGGAAAGTATGCTACAATGTGCTAATAGCATGTTTGCAAGCAAGGATTTGTATCGTGGAGGGAAGTAAAAAATAATGAACCTCCCAAAATGTGTGAAGTGTCAAGAAGTGGTTAATTCAATTGTTTTCACTATTTGTTTCTATAGGGTGGGATAAATGCGAGATTCATATTTATAGATGTGAAGTCCAAAGGCTAGTTGGAGTTGTTGGTGACAAGGGTGCAAGTCACCTCACTGGGAAGAGTTTTGGATCAGATCCCATTGAAAGGCCATGTTGTAGAGATACTAGAGAGGAGACTTAGGTACAAAAAACTAGCTGCTCCTGTCCCGAGAGCTTTTCTTTTTTTTTTTTTTTTTTCTTTTTCTGAGAGCTATTCTTAGTATCCAGGGAAGATTACTGAAAGCTGGCTTGGCCCATCCCCTTTTGTAAGCAATATTAGTCATTGCTTCTGGTTAATTTGGTTTTTTTGAAAATTCTTTTCTGTATCTGTAGGATTTACAGCCTTTTTATTAGACCTTTATAGTAAAAAGAAAAAATGCACCATTAATAACTGGTAAATTCTTAGGAGACTTGCTTGATGTTTATCCTTTCAATGGTTTTAAATTAATTTTTTAAAAAGTGCCCATTGCTTGCATTTGTTCAGTGTCCTAATAAATTGATTACCTGTATAAAGATGGATCTCTTAGAGAATCGTTTGTGTCACTCTCATCTTCTGTTACTTTCATTTTTGGCTGTTACTGAATATTCTGTAACTGCTGGATTGTGTCGATCATCTCACAAGTGCCTGTTACAGGTAGAAAATGAAACGTGAGTAAAATGTCTCATGAATTACTCTCGTGAGTGAAATCCCACCAAATATTAAAGATCCTGTCATTTTTCTAAATATTAATGGATTGGATCTTGGAGCAGTACTGGAAAACTGACCTGAAGATGCAGTTCTTTAAAGTCACATCAACCAGGCTACCTTTGAAATTCTGTTGGTATAGTTTTTTGTTTTTTTTTTAATTTTTATTTATTTATGATAGTCACAGAGAGAGAGAGAGAGAGAGAGAGAGAGAGGGGCAGAGACATAGGCAGAGGGAGAAGCAGGCTCCATGCACCGGGAGCCTGATGTGGGATTCGATCCCGGGTCTCCAGGATCGTGCCCTGGGCCAAAGGCAGGCGCCAAACCGCTGCGCCACCCAGGGATCCCGGTATAGTTTTTAATATAGTGAATTTATCAGATGATACTGATCATTATTTTGCTCCCACAGAGGGTCCATCTTGGGAGGAAGCATGATTCCTGGAAAGAGTTTTTAAGCTTTGGAGGCTCACAGGCATGGGTTGCGTGCCAGTTCTGACATGTAGAAAGTAAGGACAGCAACAGTATCTGTCAAAATTATTATAAATACCAGATGGGCAAAAAATTAGGAAGCTGACTATAGCAAGTGTTGGTGAGGATATAGAACAATAGGATTTTGTTTTTGAGAGAGAGAGAGGGGCAGAGGGAGAGGGAGCAAGAGAATCTTCAGCATATTCCACGCTCAATGCAGAGTCTGACGTGGGGCTCGATCTCACAACCCTGAGATCATGACCTGAGCTGAAATCAAGAGTTGGATGCTTAACTGACTGAGCCACCCTGGTGCCCCTAGAACAATAGAGATTCTTATACACTAGTATGGGCAATATAAATTGGAACAACCATTTTAGAAAAAAAATAGCTTCCTCTTATCGAGTGGAGTTGAAGATCTGCAATACACCACGCCCCAGAATTTCCAGTCATTGAAATACTGGAGACGTTCATGAGCACACGCACCAGGAGGCTTATGTGGCAGCATTATTCAAAATAGCTAGAACCTGGAAGCAACCCAAGTGTCTGTCAGAAGGAGAATGGATTAAAATTGTGCTACATACCCTGAAATACCCTACAGCCATGAAAATGAAGAAACTGCTATGCATGACACTATGGATGAATCTTACATAAACAATTTTGAGCCAAAGATGCAAGAATAATAAAATGCAGAGTGTGATTCTGTTTATAGATCACAGGAAACAGCAAAACTAAATGATGTTGCTTAGGGACATATATCGGAGATAAAACTACAAAGAAAAAAAGAATAAGAAAATTATCGTCGTAGAAGTGAGGAGAGAGTTTGTTATCAGGGTGGGTTTCTGGATATGTGCAGTATCCTGTCTCTTGATCCAGTTGGAAGTTACATGGGTGTTCACATCCTGAGTATTTATTAAGCACACGTTCATGTTTCACTTCTGTGCACGTCTATATCATAATAAAAAAAATTTAAAAATATATCCTGAGCCCAGGTAGGGTATTTCCTGACCAGGAATCATTACAAAGCATTTCACCTAATTCAACAGCAGGAAGTAATTAAAAAGAGGCAGCGGGGCATTAAGCAACCTAAAACAAACTAGAAATATTTGAAATAGGCAATTTTACCAAATGCAAAGACTAACAGATATACAGGTAACTTATTCCTCTAGTCTCTGCATGACTGAGAATTTCCATACTGTAACATGAGTGCAGGTGATGAGCGGGAAATTTTGCATGGAAGTTGAAAAACAATATAATAATATCCAAAGAGAAGGATGGATTTTCCTCAAACAGTTTTAGGATAAATTGAGAGGAAAAGCAAAATTTGGTGGCTCTTTACCTCCCTTTTCATTGATTTCATCTTTCCTTCTCAAGAGTTCCACCCCATTCTCACCCCCATGTCTGCGCTTCTCTCTTACTCCCAAATGCTCTGTGCGCTGGCCCTCACCAGATAATTGGCTTCAGATGTAATCCTTGCCAGAGACGGTTGCATTTAAATAAGGCTTGCATTAAATAAGGGAAGAAAAAAATCTTCAAGAACCAAAGTAATGTAGCTTAAATGATAGGTGGTAGACTTGATGTTATGAGGCAAACAGCTTCAAGAGTGACCCTCAAACCTCGCTTCAAGGATGGCCACACACTCCTATGTTCCTATTCTCTCCAATTTAATCAGGAGAAGAGTCAATAGCCATGGCTTAGCTGAGTCAAGTGGTCACCAAGCTGATGTGTTTATTTTAATATCTTGGTCCTTGAGGTTTTCTCAAGTTTCTCAGAAGAAAGCACAAGCTTCCTAGAAACCAACAGACTTCCAGGAATTTTTTGAGCATGTAGGCATGCCAGCAATGATTTCCAGACCTAGAACATCTGCAAACGTGATCATTGCCGATGATGGCTTTATTGCCTGTTGCGTTAGCTGGACCAGACGTTGCCGCCACTGAATAAAGGTTTGGTGAGCAAAAATGTTTACCAGAGAGGATCTCTCTCCGCTACTGTCTAAAACAAAGTGGGGGTGGGAGGGGGGCAGAATTAGGTTGAAGATATAGTGGACTTTGGGGAGAGCTGGGTTGCTTGGGAGCAAAATCTGATTCTCTGGTTCCTGTTAAAAATGAGATGAGCTCTGGTCCCTTTGGCTCGGCTCAAGTGGAAGTATAGGCAGTCTTATGAATCTACGGCAGTCTGTCTTGAAGGCCTCACAGATGGTAAATTATACTCTGTTCAAGCTTGGCTTGATTTTATCAATACCCTGTTCTTGAATGACCTATTCTCAAGGGAAGTGCCCAAAGTAAAAGTACAAGGAATACAAGAAAGATTAAACAGGTGGACTTGCTTATATTTTAGATTGTTAGAGTATTTTTTTTCCCCTGGTTCAGACCCATAAAAAGGACTATGTTTTGAAAACTATGGAGACTTATTCTAGAGGATTTAAATTGAAAGAATTAAAATACCCTTCCCACCAAAGCATGGACATTCTAAAAATCAAATAATGGGTGGTTGGCTCCCATTCTTTACCCTGTGGCCCTTCTCTTTCTTAACCAGTATAGGCTAAAGTCCTTATCTTTGGGGAAGGAGCAGTCTTGAGAGGCAGGGAAGTAAAATGAGTATCCGTGAACTGGGTAAGTGCTGAAGTCCTGAAAGTCCCTGCTGGCCTCAGAACCTGGAATTCCTCATCAGTACTTCTGTTTGATCTGACATCAACCATAAGGTAGTACCAAACTGAAGTGTGGACCTAGGGAGATTTAACTTTTTCAGTTGGCTTTGTACTCCCCCTGCACTCCACCCCGCTTTAATTCCTGACCCCCTAGCTGCTCAGATTTGCCCGCCAATGTCTTTACTGTGTTCATAATGCAACTCTCCATTTTACTAGGACGCATCTGGGGGAGCCCACCTATAGCATTATGGCAGAGTTACTGTATTCTCATTTGACCTTGGACATGGTAAAAAGCACATGACACCCAATGTGTTTCAAAAAAAACAAAAAAACAAAAAACCCTACCAATGCTTGGCAGTAACCCATGAACTCTGCTTTCTCCTTAATGCAAATGTTAATGATTTGTTTTAAAATTAAGGAATTGTGCCAGATGGGGAAGGTGTAAAAGGCTAACTACTGTAGGGCTTGGTTCAGGTAGCCATTGTCTCTCCCTGTTTGAAATCATGGATGATTTTGAGGAAAGGGAAGGAAATGAACTGCAGGCTAGATTCTGTTTGCTTTCTAGACCATGGAATTAGTCACTGTGTTGTCTTTTTTGTTGGGTGACCTGGTGTGAAGACACTGCTCAGAGCAAGGAACCTGCAACTTATTTGCATTAACTACTTAGATAAGAGAATCAGGCTCTGGCGATCAATAGGATGCCCAGCCAGATCTTCCTGGGGATCAGTGGGGGTGACAGATGTCTTCCTCACATCTGATAAAAGAATATAACATGCTAGAGCCGCAGAAGATTTCTGGTGTTTGTGGAAGAGTGCCCTTTCAGCAGGTACCCAAAGATGTGCTAAGTGAAGAGACACAGGATTTCTGGAACATAGCAATCAAGTTGTAGGGCTGCATATTGATTTGCTTAACAATTTAATGAGGCCGAAATATGCCTCTTTTAAAAATGAGAACATTTTAAAGCCTCAAGTAGACTAAATAAGAATACTTAGGATCAGTTGCTGTGACAGACAGGCCGTACTAGCCTAATTAAAGATGTGCATAACATATTGATGTTGCAATAGAATTTCCTGAATTGTGGTTATGGCAACAATTAAGGAACAGAGCTGACTTTCTTGGCAATAAAAGCACACACTCCACAAATTCAAATAAATGTACACATGTAACTAAAACTGACATGAATAGGTTTTCTATATTTGGGAATATAGGCTTTGGGCTTTACATAAGTATATTGAGAACAATTATATGCAAATGAATGTTCCAGAAGTTTAAATCTGATCAATTTAATTGTTAATTAAATTCTGAATATTCGCATTAGTGTAATCGTAAAGCAAAAGGAATTTCAACTATTAAATTGTTATAGAAAAGGAAACAACTAAATTAACATATCGTAAAGATTACTTATTTGGCATGTGCATATTGGATGCATCATTTTTAAGATAATTTATCTTTTCCCTAAGTACGAGGGCATATATTTATTGAGTGGAGAGGAGGTGATATGTTTCTCAGTGGGATCGTGAGATAGCAACTCCCAAGCAGTGGCTGCATCTCCAGGCTGTCTATGCTCCAGGACTGCATGAGGCGGGCCAGACAGAGCTGCGGGCTGGAATAACTCCAGGAAGCTTTTGTGGGAGAGGTGAGACATGTGTGTAGGAGAAGGATTTGGATGGGATGGAGAGAGGAGAGAAAGTTAGTTGGGGAAAAGAGCGGGAGCCAAAGTTCTGAATAGACACTGCCCATTTTCTTTCCACTCTTAACACTCCCAAGAGGCCAAGTGCATGACATCAAAAGTCAAGGTGGATTTCTGCTGGCCATGCTGGTCACCGCCAGTGCCTCCCACTCCCTTGATCCATTTCTTACCTCTTTCTGGTTCTGTCAGCCTTGTTGCTAATCTCTTGCCTCCTCATTTTGTTTGGCTGGTTACCCCAAGTCTTGGAGTGCTCTTACTCTGGTCCTACTCTCCCAAAAACTACATGTGGGGTCACATCTAATAATGCTTCTCTCTGTGAACCCCCAACATAGACATGGAGTCCCGTGCCCCGGGGATCCCACAGGCACTGCTATAGGCCTTCATGATCCTCTGACTTTGCAGAGAAGGAAATCAGACACCTGCGGGGGGAATAAGTAGGCCAACCTGCCTGGAATGCAACTTACTCTTGGGAATAGAAGGTAAACTGTGCATTCATTGAGTAATGGTGATGTAGGATGTGAATGGGATCCCTGAAAAGGGAACAACAATGTGTATACTTAGCAAAACAGTAATATATACATAAATACACATTCATGAACCAATATATATAAACATGTAGGAAATACATACATACATATATATACTTTCATGGATGCAATTTCATGAAATTGAAATTGCTCCCATGCTCACAGGATAATTTATATTTTCTTAAATATGCACATACTATATATGCATGTATACTATATTACATAATAAAATCATTAAAATATATGATTAGCCAGTTAGGTGTATGTGGTGTCTCTTAATGCTTGTCTCCTCTCTGCCACCTCCTTATTACAGAAATAGTCCCTCCTTTCTGATGACAAGGGTGAGCAGAAAATTCAGGCCAGTGATTGGCCAATCAAGTGATTGGTCAAAAGATGGACACATGGCTCAAGAGAAACCGTTTAGAACTCTTCCCAGATTTTATTGTTTTTCTGGGTAATGCTATGCTCTTTTCTTTGGTCTTAGAGCCATTGAGATGTGATTCTCTGGGTGGCAGTGGCTGTGTTCCCTGGAAAGAACAAGACCAAGGCCCTGAGAGAAGCAGAAATAGTTGCAGAGCTAAAGTGAGGGCCTGAACAAATGCTCTGGTGCTGAGACCAGCCATTCCTGAAGCCAGTCTGCCTTCCTCTGTGGTTTGGGCACATAAGCTAATAAATCCCTCCTTTTTACATGTGCTACTTTGAACTATGTTTTGGTCACTTGCAACCAGGGTCTTAGCTGATACATACATTATATGTTGTAGGTGTTTTGTAAGAACAACAACCAAACATTTTGAAACTCATCTTTAAACAAGGGGCTGCCTGCAGAATGAGAGGAGCTATTTCTCCAAATCCATACTTCATACCTGCTGGGAGGCTGTGCACGAAGAGACATGTCTGTCCATCCATTGGTCAGATCAAGTGTCCACAGAGATGCACACTGTGTATCTTCTTGCTCAGGGATATATATTTAAGAACCTAGCTTGTTCTTTTGAGGGAGTAAAGTGAAGGTCACAATGTCCCAAGGTCATCAGCCTGAAAAATGGCCAGACGAGACTGATTACTTACTGACTTTCTAGTCTTACTCAACTGATAAATCATATAGTTTTATTATAATTATTCAGATGAAATCTTCCCTATTGCTATGAGGCATCATCAGTCAAAATAGATTGATTTTCACTTTACAAATCACATTTGTTATTGATGAAAGATCCATTATTATCATAGTTTTCAATGTAGTAATTGGTTCCCTAGGAAGATACAGGGAATTTTATTCATCACAGAACCTTAGGTAGATAAATACCCATTTGCCAGCTGCCATGTTAACACACTTGAAAGGGGCCTCTCAGAAATTGAAATTTATTTGTGACAAGCAAAGAAAGACAAAACAGAGCACCCATGCATGAGCCCCTTGATTTGAGAGTTGAAAAAGATGACTGTACTACGGCCCCAATGATACGAGCTTGGGTTCACCTTTCCTCAAGTTCCAGCTAATAGTCAACAGAATGACTAGCACAAAACCATTTATCAAGTGGCAGTTAGTATTAACTATGAATATTAGTCAATCCCCAAATACTTAATACGTGCTTGTTCAGTTCCAGATCATGTGCTAGGGATCAGCAAGAAACCTCACTTTCCAGAAAAACTAAAATTGGGATTCACCAAGAAAGAGAATGAGAAAGACCCAGTTACAAGTGTCCTGGAACAATACCACCTAAAGGGCATTGACATTCAGCACCACAGGTTTATTCCACTGCTGTTAAGAGTAGAGAACATTCAAGTAATTTCATTAAAAAAATATATATATATATATATTTTTTTATTTAAATTCAATGAATTAACATATAATCTATTATTGGTTGCAGACGTAGAGTTCTGTGGTTCATCAGCCTTATATAATACCCAGTGCTCATTACATCACGTGCACTCCTTAATGTCCACCCAGTTACTCCATCCCCCGTTCCCCTGCCCCACTCCCCTCCAACGACCTTCAGTTTTTTTCCTATAATCAAGAGTCTCTTATGGTTTGTCTTCCTCCTCTGACTCTGTCTTCTTTTATTTTTTCCTCTCTTCCCTTTCAATCCTCTGTTTTGTTTTTTAAATCCCACATACGAGTGAGATCACATTAACAATTGTACTGAATGTCTGGAAGATCATTTTTCACTAAGTAGATGGCATCAAGTCGTGATTTCTCTAGCCTAATGATTTTCCAGAGTAGGCTTACAAAGGCTTACTTACAAAAGAAAAATATTTATTAAAGAATTTTCATTTCTAAAGTAATTCTATAGCCCCTATATCAAATAGTCTCCTACAGGGAGATGGTGTATCTGGTTCATTAAGCAATCTGGCTTAAAGGAAAAATTTGAAGTATCTAATAAACAGATGATTGATATAAAAGAAAATGAAATTAAGAGTTCTGGCAATATCTGTCTAAGAGAACCCAACAGGCCTCTTGCTGTAACACCAGGTTCTGCTGGATAAAATAGGACACCTTATTTAATGCCCAGCTGACCTTGCCAGGAAGCAGGGAAATCTTTAGACACCCGGAAGTGAGAAGGAATGGAAAGAAGTAAGCATGAATGCTGACGGTGTGGTTTCCTGGGGTTTTATTAGACAATAAGAACCTACCCCTCCCTATTCCCCATTCCTCACAGGGCCCTAAAGCTGGGCTTTTACAAGCTCTCCCCTAGTGAGAGAAGAGGCTAGGGGAAAAACCTAAAAACTGGCACAGAGGGCAGATAAGGAGGCTTACTTTTATCTTTGGTCTTTGGATAACAAAAACTTATCTCTGGAAATTCAAAATGCTAGACCTCTACCCTGGTGGTCTTACAGTTTGAATTTTACTACTTGCATTTCTAGGAAACCTGCAAGATGAGAAATCAACCCCAAATTTGGTGCCCAGCTAGCGATAAACTGGGGCTAAAGAGACTACAACTCCTCTGGAGGGTGTTCCCACAACTCAGACACAAGGGAGTCTTCAAATGCACCATTAAATATGACAATACCCAAGGAAGCAGTCTGTTTATTGTGATTATTTGCATGCTTTGCTGTAGAAGATATCACTGTTGATTACCCTGTGTTTCCCTGTACTTAGTTGTGGTGTTTCATCGTATCCTGTGCGTCTGTTCTCTCATCCTCCTCAATGGAAGAATTAATTCCAAAATATACGTGGTTCAAGGCATTTGGGAGAAGGGATTGTAGACCTGTGTACTTAAGCACTTCACGTGCCTTTATTTCTTTTAGTCCGTACAGACTATATGCTGTTTTACTGATTTAATTAATAAGCACCCAAATTGGTGATTCTGTGCCGGTGACTTTAGTTGTCCTGTGAGGGAAAAGGCAGAGACTGAGATTGCACTGGCCAGCAGATTTCATTAAATGGTTTCATGAGGGTTCGTCAGTTTGGTCAGAAAGGTCATTGGCTCACACTTGCTGAATACACGGCATGCTGTGCCCCATGGTAGGCTCTGGAACTGTAAAGATAGAAACACTTTTTTTGTTGAAAAGTACAGAGCAATTATTCATAATGTTAGGTGGTGATAAGCGAGATGGAGTAGTATATGTGGAGGATGGTTTCACCTCTTGAAATGTAGACCGAGAAAGGTTTGGAGACAGTGGCTCAAGATATTAAGCATAGTGGTCTTTGTCTAGATGGTATTTTAGGTGAACCTTCTCTTAAACATGCTTTCCAGTTTTTCTACAATGAACGAGTAGTGTGTTTATTATTTAAAAAAAAATTACTAGAATTAAGCACTTTATTTTTAAAGCAATATCTATCTGAAACATTTCAGAGCTGTTTCCATCATCGACAAAAAATAGAATTTAAAATAGCTAAATAAATACTTGCTTGGAGTATCTTAAAAGTGAGTCTTCTCACACTCCTTACGTGTGGGTTGCTTATAGTGACTTCCTTCCAAAAAGTACAATATAGAAAGAGGAAAAAATAGTAATTTTATAGTAAGAAACCTGGCAAATACTACCTCAGCCAAGTGAACAAGGTCAACATCAATAGTGATAAATCATGTTGGTAGTATATACCCTTGGTGTGATGCCATGAAATGACATTTTGCTTCTATGTTTTTCTCCCAAACCCATAACTCCTGTGTACTCATGAGAAAAGCCCCAGACAAATATAAGTTGAGCACCATTCCCTCAAAAACAAGGGAAGTTTTAAGAAGCTGCCAAAGCCAAGAGGCTCCTAAGGAGACATGACTACTAACTGTAATATGGTATCCTGGTTGCATTCTTGGAACAGAATAAGGATATTAGGTCAAAACTAAGGAGATCTCAATAAAGTGTGGACCTTAGTTAATAATAACTTATCAATATTGGTTCATTGAGTATAATAAATGTATCCTAGTGTCAGATCATGATAAGAGGGCAAACTGGATATGGGGTATTTGGGAACTCTCTGTATTGTCTTCTCAATTTTTATGTGACTCTAATACTCTTCTAAAATAAGTTTATTTTTTAAAATGGCATTAGATTTTAGACCTGTGTATCTGGAAGCTTGGAATCGCCATTAACTGAGATGAAGAACAGAACAGGTGCTTCAAAATAATTTGAAATCTATATGAGTCCAGCTCCACAGCAAGGGATTAGTATAATTCAAATGAATTGTGAACACAGCATTGTCTTAATTTTCTATGCTGAATACAATAAGTACTGTTGGAAAAAAGTGACTGTTCCAGAGGTAATTCCTGTAGTCCTCAGAAATCTTACAAAATTCAGATTCTTCCAAGATTCCTCCAAGAACACATTGGAAGCCAATCAGAGCTTTTAAATTCCTGGTAGTTGTCTTCATGCACTTAAGCAATTTCCTCTGTTGTTAATACAACCTGTTTTTTTGGCAATGCAAATGATTTGTACAATTCCTAGAAAGATACAAGTAAATTATTTCTTGGTGGTTCTGTATGGTATTGCATTTTGCCAATAACTTTCTTTTTTTTTTTTCATTTTTTAAAGATTTTATCATTTGTTTTAGAAAGGGAGAGAGTGTATGCAAACTGGGAGGGAGGGGGAGTGGGAAAGAATCTCAAGTCAGCTCTGCACTGAGTGCCAAGCTCCATATCACAACCCTAATATCATGACCTGAGCAGAAACAAGAGTCGGACACAACCGACTGAGCCACCTATGCTTCCCTTGCCAATAACTTTCTAATCAGGCTCAATAATGTTTATTGGGGGCAGCCCGGGTGGCTCAGCGGTTTGGCGCCTGCCTTCAGCCCAGGGCACGATCCTGGAGACCCAGGATCAAGTCCCATATCAGGCTCCCTGCGTGGAGCCTGCGTCTCCCTCTGCCTGTGTCTCTGCCTCTCTCTCTCTCTCTCTCCCTTTCTGTGTGTCTCATGAATTAAAAAAAAAAAAAAAAAAATCTTAAAAAAAATAAATAATGTTTATTGGATTGAGGACACATATATCTTTCCCAAAGCTCACATAACAGTAGTAATAATAATGATGATGATGATAAACCAACACGTACAGTGCTTGCTCTGTGCCAGACACCATTCAAAGTGCTTTACACGTACTGATTTATTTAAACCTCGTAATTCTAATAATTCGGTATTATTCTCATCCCATTTTGCAAATGAGGAAACAGAGGCTCTGAGAGGATAAGTAACTTGTCAAAGGTTTTCCATTGTCTGGAAGTGGAGTTGCTGGGATTTGTATCCTGGCTCCAGAGCCTCTGTTCTTCGCCACCACACATACTGCCTCTTATAATAAGAGCTAACATTTATATAGAGTAATCACATCTCTGCTGCAGAAAAGATGTTAACTTGAGGATGAGGATTTTTCTTCCTCAAAAAATGCCTCTTTCACATTTCTTATATATGCCAGAGGTAAGATAAATGCTCCTGAAGCACTGTAATAACTTCAAAATGTTCTGTATAGGTAATATCCCCCTCGTTTCAGTATGTAGAAGGACTGTGCACCTATCATATATTGTTTTCTGGTCTTTGTTGTTTCTCCCAAAATCCTTGAGACAGAAGTAGTTTCATTTAAATATCTTCTTATGCCTTAGTTTTCTATTTAGTCTTTCTCGAAATGCAGGCACAGTTACGTAGTTATGATTGTGCTATACATAAAAGTTTGTGTATATTTTTTTACACTGCTAACCATTTATCACTACATTATTCTATAAATCCTTTTTCCCTTTGTTTTGGGAAGCCCATTATATATTTGTCTTGCATTTGTTTGTTGTACTGAACTCTCTCCTATAAGTCCCAGTCAAGTTTTAGAAGTTTCCCTTGGATTGTTTCCATGTGCAATCTCAGTGTTTTTAAATCATCTTTTTCTCACTTCTTTTCAATATTTTATTGCATGAACTAGAGTTTACCAACCAATGGTAAATAGTAGCGCCTAAAGAGATTTTTAAAAAGAGTGCTTCTACTGTTTGATCACTCAGTATCAAATTGACCTGACTTGATTGTCTTTGCTATATTAAGGAAGACTCCAATTGCTTCTAAAATTATTTTCTAAAATCCTATCTAATGTGTTGAATTTTGCCAAATGACTTTTTGGGCATCTATTGAAATGACTACGATTTTTCTCTTGAAACTTATCAAGATGGTGCTTTCTTGTTTTGAAAACACCTTTACCAATTAATTTCTTTTTTCTTTTTTTCATAGTGTATGCATTAGTATGAATTCTTCAGGGAAACAGAACCAACGGGAAGTGTGTGTGTGTGTGTGTGTGTGTGTGTGTGTGTAGAGAGAGAGAGAGGGAGAGAGAGAAATTTGTTTTAAGGAATTGGCTCACATGTTTGTGGAGGCCTGGTGAGTCCGAAATATGATGGGGTAGCAGTCTTGAGTTGCAGTTTGAGTCTAAAGACAGTCTGCTGAGAGAATTCCTTTTCATTTGGAGGAGGTAAACCTTTGTTCTAGTAGACCTTCAACTGATTGGATAAGGCCCACCCACATTATGGAAGATAATCTGCTTTACTCAAAAATCCAGCTTAAATGTTAATCTCATCAAAAAAACAAGTTCACAGACACATCCAGAATAATGTTTCACCAAGCACCTAGCCATCAGGGCTCAGTAAGTTAACATATAAAATTCAGTATAACAGTATGTAAGGCTTTTAAGGAATCAATGCATTTAAAAATATCTGACAATGTGAATTCTGTTAAATTATTCTCCTGTGTTGTAGATGAGGAAATTGAGACTAAGCAAGGTTATGTGACTTGTTCCAAGTCACGCTTGCTCATGGTGGCAGGGCTGAGTCTTGAAATGTGGACTCCAGAGCGCTAGGGTTAGTCATATGATGAAGTGCTCCAAGGTGTTGACATGTTATTCTCCACGCTGGCCCCCTGCTTCCTTTGTTCAGGGTTCAACTGCCTGCCTCTCTCATATACGACTTGATCTTGCTTGCTTTTGTTGTTTGGATGCCGAGGATGGGAGTGGAGATTTTTACTGACTGCTGTGAGCTGGTGTAAGTTGATGATCTTGTAGACAAGTGAAGCTCTCCTGACTTTTTACTCTATTGTCCTGGTAGGCGTCACAAACCACAACACCACCGTCTTTGCTATCTTGCTGATGAGCCGACCTCATGCTTCTTTCCTTACATTTTTCAAATGACACCGTGCTGTTTTGTAAGTTATTTAAGCCCCGTTTCAAAGGCAGTATGGTTGATAACCATGTTTCATCCCTGGCTGCACGGAGCCTTTTAACCCTGTGTTGTTGCAGTAACAGGAGCTTTCAGACAGGATGTGTTCGGGACAGACTTTCAGAGCGAAAATGTTGACGTTCCCAAATTAAAGAGCTCATGGTCTACGGTAATATCTTCTCTTGATTTAAAATTAGGTGGAAATTGGTATAGTTTGTCAGAAATCCACTGAGGATGAAAATGAGGCACAGTTTCAGGTGCTGAGCTATATGCCAGATAGCCCTTGTGTTTCTTTCTTGGACATCTACTTCAAAGAGGCAGATTTGTTTTTGATATCCGTGGGAGCATGAATATGAGCTGATCCCAGATGCCCTCATCATCTCCAGAATTATTTATTTGTTTGTTTGCTTATTTATTTATTTATTAAGTGCATGGGTCTGTGGTCAATGTGCTTATTTGTTTCTTGAAACCAGCATGATCATTATAATTCTCCTTTTCATTAAGGAAGCCACTCTCGGCCTGTTGTTATCACCTCTTAGGGGTTGGGAACGGAGTCACCTAACATGAGGTCATTCATCTCTTCAGCGAGTGGTGTGCCCGCGTTACAAATTCTTATGCTGACAAAAACACAGGAATCATGGCAATAGAATAATATTCACCACCTGAGCCACCTTGACATTTTCCTGCTAGTAGGAAGCTTTCTTTTTTCTCTTTTGCTTTTAACTCAGAAGAATGCATCCTAAATTCTGGTGGCTACATAATCATGCCCATGAACTTTCTCTTTTCAGGGCAACCTGCCCCCATAACTTTTTTTTTTTTTTTTCTGGAAGTGATGCTAAGTATGCAGAAAGTCAATTAGGAGATTTCACTTAGGATTCCTTTGCTTAACTGTTTCTCAAAGCCTATGTGGCATAACCACTAGAAAAAGATGTTAGGGGAAGAATAGCATATTCTATATTGGTCCTTCGAGTTCTCACCTTTGTGCCTTAGTTCAAACGGGAAGGCCTCTAACTGCCATCTCTGTGTGTGGAAAATCTACCCATCCCTCAAAGCCCTGTCCAAAGGCTGTTTCCTCCAGGGCCAATTTGCCTGATTCCCCTTAGAGGTCACAGCTCCTTCCTATGAACCCCCTCAGCACTTTCTGTTGTAACTAGTATTGACAAACACATGTATCATTCTTCTTGCCTTACAAAGCTTATGAACATGTTATCCCATTTAGTAAATAATCTTGTGTACGTGACGTAGTCTCTGTTTGAGTTAGAAACATTAAGCAAATGAAGCACGGAGAAGTTAAGTACTTTGTTAGGATGCCACATGGCTGGCCTCTGCCTTCTGACGTTAAATCTCTTCCTTCACTAGTTACATCCTTTTGGTCTCAAATTACTGTCATCATCCTAGCTAACCCTACAGAGCCCCTCTTTTCACCAGGCATTCTTCTGGGTGGTTATATGACGCAGAAATAAGACCTAACACCTCCTCGCCGGATCCTTAGTCTTCAAAGCCACCCTATGCGATAGATGTCATTATCATCCCACTCTTTGCAGATGACTACTCCAGGGGACAGATACTCAAGAGCAGATAACTGCAGGAAGTTTCTAGGAGCATCACAGTCTCCACATCACAAACGTGGTGTCTTGTCAGCGAGAATGCTGTGGAAACTCACAGTTGTCTGAGACCACATGTCAGCCCCCAAAGAAAGATTGTCCATCCCCTCTGAATTTCCATTCTTGCAGGAGTGCATTCCATAGACAGAATATAAATGCCATCAAGGACTGTAGTGATCCAGAAGTCTGGGAAATGTAGCTGTTCTTTATTCAGGCTTCTCTCTGCAGGGTAGGGGAAGAGCACAGAAGAAGGTAAACATAGATACTGAGCACTAGTAGACGATACCTAGCATAGCCATGAGGATGAAGATGTGAGGCTCTTGGCCATTCCTTCAGAAGAAGACCCTGCTAAGATGGTCATCAAAAGTTGTCATCAGATTTATAGTGGTTTCACCCGACCAGTGCGGGGGAGATGAACAACCACATACCTGTTGTAGAGAAGGGTTTCTGGTTAGTGAGTAGTGAGAGAGGAGTGGATGTTTTCTATGGCTTATGAGGAGAAGCTTCTTCTATCTTTAATGGAAAATTATTATTTTTTAAAGGATTTTATTTATTTATTCATGAGAGACACACAGAGAGAGGCAGAGACACAGGCAGAAGGAGAAGCAGGCTCCCTGCAGGGAGCATCATATGGGACTCCATCCCAGGACCCTGGGATCATGACCTGAACTAAGCCATGGAGCCACCCAGGCTCCTCCTTTAATGGAAATTAATTGGGCAAACAAATGCCAGAGGGCTATATTCAGATGTGTTCCTACCTGCAGTCACTCAGTGGATGTGCAACCATCCAAAGGCTTCTTTAATCTTTCAGCTAAGTGATGATCGAATAGAACCTTTGTTCCTTCCCCCCCCCCCTCACATGCCTCCTTCATTAGTATTACTTCTTGTTCATAACAGTCATCTCCTATTGTTCTGCAACTTACGTATTTAAATGCTGGATAGATTCCTATCAATTCCTCCTCTCACCAGTTGTTTCACCAGTTGCTTGCAGGCTCCCACACTAGTAACTGTCTTTAGCATGAAAATGTCCCATCACCTCAGTTCCCCAGGAGCCCCAGCTGATTAGGGCAGGCTTTGCACTGATGAGTATGTGTCTCAGGGGGCCTTGTTTGAAGAAGTGTCAGAGAATCCTTTTATAGGGGAACAAATACAAATGCACAAGTAGATCATTTGTTTTACCAAAAAGGGTGGTAACTTAAGAATTACTAGCTAATAATCACCCTACTCGTCTGTGTACTGTGTCTTTTCCAATTAGTCCCTCTTTTTTAGGAAGAAGCCTGCCTAGAACATCTCATGGATTTTTCTCTCACAAATGTGCTTTCGTGAAGTTTCCTGGAAGATTGATTGGAACACAAGGATTTCAGTTCATGGCATCCTGTTAATCAGCTCAGATTTGTTAAAGTCATTAGTGTTATAAATTTCCTTGTACTCACAATTTTCCTCACCTGGAGTTAATTCTGTGGCGGCACTTTAGTGTGGAAAGAGTACCTTCCACCAACTCAGTGTTTTTAACGGAGCTTCCTCGATTTAATAACAGTGGAGCTCCCCAGAAGGAAAACAAGGGATTTGGTTCAGATGTCTTGTGGGAACAGAACCCACCAGAATGTTCTGTGGGGTGTGGGGGGTACTCATCACTAATCTGCCAACAACTGGAGTCTGTATCCCATCAATTCCTCTTCACTGAAGCCGTGAGGTGTGGCGTACTTCTTTATCCAGTCATTTCTCTTTTTCTTGCTTCCTAATGCCTGAAGGAGACACAAGAACATTTGGGAAAGTTGGTACTCGGCAAATTGTAAGGTTGATTTTCCCACGTTGGTCCCCATAGTATTCAGATTGAGATAAGGTACTTAACTTCACTGGGCTCTGAGTTGCCTTCTATAGAACAGAGTCGATACCAATTCTTGGAAAGAAACAAGACCATGATGAGCCAGGCTTTCGCCATGTGTAGGCTCTGCTAAGTGTTTCAGGGCTCACGGCATTCTTGAGGTACCGGATAAGGTGGTTTCGAGGTTAGAGCCTGCCTTGTGAATCCATGTTGAGTCCTTAAGACCGCTGGGTCTACAGACTCTGACAGCTGCCCACCCCTGGGTTTATCTCTCTCTGCACCCTCCTCATGGTGCTCATGCTTTGGCCATGCTGAATCACGTTGACTCCCAAAATACACAGTATATTTCATAGCTTTCTGAATTTTCAAGTGCCTGCCCCTCCCCTCGTTTACCTGGTGAGCTATGCAGCTTCCAGACCTTTTCTGATAGCCTCCTCTCTCATGGTATGCTTGTCTTCCTTGTGCAGCCTCAACATATTTCTATCAGAGCCTCTATAAGCGTTTATTACCAGTACTTGTGTGCAGAGCTGACGTCTGTTCTATAACCGTATGCCACTTAGAGGTAGGATCCTCTTTATATCTTGAGTCCCTTTCATTTTCTTCCCACCGGTATTAGGGCCTCCACTCAGAGAGAAGCACATCCAAAAATATTTCATAATGTGTGAATTTCAGTGTAGTATTTATTTCAACCCGAACAGAAAAACAGATTGATTTTATCCAGAGATGTGATTCTTCTCAGACACAGCATATTCAATGGGTGGAAATGCTCAGCAAGATTTGTATTTTATAAAAATCACAGGAAGGAAGATCAGCGACTGGAAAGTATGAAGGCAGATTTGAGCTCAATACAAGTAATAACTTTCTGGACTTCAAAACTTCAAAGTTGGAAGGTGCTGCTGTCTTGTCAAATAATGGGGTCTCATGACTGGAAGTATTCATCCCAAGACTCACAGGGATGCTGTCAAATATATAGTCTTATGTTGTTTTGGAAATAGGTACTTGGCAGGATCCTTTCTGATCTTAAGAGTCTATTTTCATCTGTATAATTCAGTTTAAATATCATTAAGTTTTCATAATTTCCAATTATGGAGTTGATATCCATCAATTTATCTCAACCTTCATTACAATTTTTTTTATTAATCTAAGTCAATGAAACAATTATCTTCTGCCTCAATCCCCAGTGAATCCTCTCTGTCCTTGTTTATCTATGTTTCGTTTTGCTCCTTGTCTATAAATATGTGGTAAAAATCCTAAGACTTTTAAAAGATCTGGCAATTTAAATCAACCAATACTTGAATGATGGGCCAGATGCAATAGGACATCCAGAGAAGATATAAGGATGATTAGGGTAGCTAGCATTTATCGAGTGCTTGCTGGCATTTTACAAATATCAACACATTCGTTATTTGCCAGCAATACTATGTGGTGGGTAGTGTTTCCCCATTTTATAGATAAGAATCCTGGGACACAGGGAAGTTCATTAATTTGTCCAAGATCATAGAGCTACTAGATGGAAGAAACCCAGTAATCTGATCTAAAATCTGAACCTGTAACTTTAAGAATTATTTTTTAAATTAAAGATGTTACTTATTTATTCAAGAGACCCAGAGAGAGGGGCAGAGACACAGGCAGAGGGAGAAGCAGGCTCCCTGTGGGGAGCCCAATGAGGGACTCAATCCTGGAACCCCGGGATCATGTCCTGAGCCAGAGGCAGACACTCATCCACTGAGCCACCCAGGTGCCCCAAGCATTACTGACTCTTGATGAATAAATTTAATAAGAGATTATCTCTTACCTTCAAAGATGATTTCACTTGGTAGAATTACATGTGTTTACTATACACTGGACACGGGAGTCTTGCTTTTACTTATTCTGAAGATCTCTTCTTTGGAGTTTCTCTTGGTTTTTATCGCTTTATACTATTCTGGCATTGGCCAACCAAATCCGTGCTTATTTGGTCTGTACCACTTATGATTTTCTAAACTTGCTATCTAACTATATATATCTTTAGTCTGACCTCCAAGGAATGTGATTCTGTCTCCATGATCATGTGAATTATTCTCCCCTGAGACTTCTCCCTTTATATTTTGCTCTTGTGGGAACCACAGGGTTTGCAATAATCCAATGACAGACCGATTTCTTCTATCAGCACATCTTAGGCTTTGTAGAGTATAATTTAGAGAAGCCATTTTCAAATTTTAGCATTCACCTGAAGGATTAGGTAAAGCACCGTGCTGTGCCCCAGGCCCAGGGTCTCAGATTCAGTTGCTCTAAGGTCAGTTTCGAGAGTTTGCATTTGGAACGTATCCTCAGGGAACGCTGCTGCTTCTGGTACTGGAACCCTCAGCTTTGAGATGTTAGGCTTTTTGGAGACTAGGTGGGGCACGATAGCATAGGTATGTTTAGGAGGCTTCACGTGAGATTCTAATGCACGCCGGGAGTTACACATAGTCACGGCATCACTCTAGCTCTTTCAAAATGCTTGAGTCAATGCCATTCAGTCCTCTACCGACTTTGTTGGTTTGGCCCAAACACTCTCTGCATTTTTCACTCCTTGGGGACCTGTCTTGCACCTACTTGCTTCAGAAGGTCCTTGGGAGCAGAACTCTGCCTAATGCCTGTCTCAGTAAAGACCAAGCAAGTGACGAATCGAGGTTTTAAAATACCTCCTTTTCCCAGTTCTGTTCTCCAATTGCCACGCGTGACACAGCACGTGGTGGATGCTCCAGGAATGTGTGTTAGATGAACGACTATCTCTTACAGTAATAGCCTTTTTCCACCAGGCTAGGTTGACCGACCATCTATCTATCTCTAACCTGGCTGGAATAAGAACTTGCTTCTGATAACATTATTGGTTTTATTAACCCAAAAGAGCCATGTAAAATTGTTTTCCTCTTTTTTGCCTGCTGTTTTGCAGTTTTTCCAATTTGGGCTCAGCCAGCAGTGCCACAGCTGGATGGGCTGCATAGATGTTAATAAGGCCTCCAATTTCGGCGAAGGGTAAGAAGCAGGTCTGGAGGGCAGGGTCACACTCTCGGAAGTCGGCCTGACACGAGGCAGAGCTGAAGGTGCTGGAGCGCACTGAGCAGGCTGCAAGGAGGCGGCCGTTCCTGGCCGTGGGTTTCCTTGGAGCGCCGTTAGCTCACCGGGAAGAACACAGGTAGATTGCTTTGGTGTGAGGGAGGTGAGGCTGTGCTCAGTTATCTTGCATTTTTTGGCATCATTTCAACTACTTGTTGGAATAATGGAACTTTGATCTAAAACACGTTCCAAATAAATAAATAAATAAATAAATAAATAAATAAATAAATAAAATTAAACATGTTCCTTAGTATCTTATTTTCTTAGCATGGCCAGGCACGGAATATTTCCTGTTTTCCGTAATGATCGTCATGCAGCACCCTTGAATTTACTAGGTAAGTGAACCCCCAGGACGGTAGCGTAGAGAGCTCCAGTTCTACGCAGCTAGTGTGCCTGTGGTCTTCAGCATCCGTGATGGAATCTCTGCATGTTGGGCAGGGGACAACAGTCACGTTTTTATTTGCTCTCCATTAGAAATGCATGAGATAATCATTGGGATCTTAACCTCTACATAGGTGAGGAAACTAAGTCATTACCAGTGTCACTGATTTGTCCCAAATAAAACAGGGGCGAGTGGTGAGGTCCCGGACGACGTCTTGGGTTGTCGCACCCCTGGCTCAATGCCTGATATGGGACACTGCGCTGCCCGGGACCTTTCTGAGGAGGAGCTCTTCTTATGCCCACTTGTCTGATGAGAGAAAATATGAGGCAGGGGAGAGAAAGGTGACTTGGCCAAGGTCAAAGGGCAAGGCTGATGCAGTGGTGCGGACAAGGGTGAGGATCTAAACAGAAATGCACCCTCCCGGCCATACCCAGGGGATCCCGGGCCCCCCATCCCTCCCCTCCTCATCTGGCCCAGGCTGCTGCGTGTTTGTGAACAGCAGCTGCAATATCAAGTAGCCAGGGCTTCCTCCGATGAGCTGATGCGTCGCCGGAGTGGAAACGAGCGGGCCTCACTCGACAGGCCAGCAGAGGCATCTGCCTTTGCCTCGCAGCCCCAATTATTCAAATCTGCCCGCAGCTGGAGGAGTGACGGCCTGGGCAGAGGCCAGCCTCTGATCTCCAGACTCCGCTTGCCCCCAGATCGGTCCCCTCCTGTTGCTTAGGCAGAGGCCCCTGGACACCATGCACAGTCACTCTGCAGTCCCCGAGCACCCTCCGGCTGCTGTGTCAGCAACTGGATGCTCGCCCGGGCTCTGCAGGACTCTGGAGTGTGGAGCCCGCTGGCCTGCAGGCAAGAGAGCTGCCAGATGTGCGTGCTAATAAATGGCAAGAGCTACTGTGCAATTATCGTGGTACAGAAATAAGTCGGGAAATTATCTCTCCCACTGGGTTTGGAATCCAGAGTAACCGAGGCAGCAAACTTCTCTTTGTGTGTGAAGTAGAACTAGTTACCGTGGCTTCCATCCAGGGCTGTGCTCCTCCTGGAATGAGGCCCGTTTCAGCAGTCTGCGGGGCAAGGGGCTTAAGAGCAGGTTGTCCAGCACAGGATACCTGCAGGCCACCAGCACTTGGGCGCTGGTTAGAAACGTGGCATCAGGAGCGCCTGAGTGGCTTCAGTGGGTTGAGCGTCTGACTCTTGATTTCGGCTCAGATCAGATCATTAATCTCAGGGCCATGGGGTTGAGCTCCTTATCGGGCTCCTCGCAGCTGGGAGCCTGTTGGAGATTCTCTGTCTCCCCCTCCCTCTTCTCCTCTGCCCCCTGCACACACACACACACATGCTCTCTCTCTCTCTCTCAAATAAATAAATAAATAAATAAATAAATAAATAAATAAATAAATCTTAAAAAAAAAAAAAGAAGAAATAAATGAGGAATCAGGGCCCATGCCAGACCTACTGAATCAAAATCTGAATTTTACTAAGATCTCCAGAGGTTTTGCTTGCAACGCAGCTTCTTTGTTTGAGAAGGTGTGACCCCAATGCTGTTGAGCCCGGGGAGAGCCTGAGGGGCCCGTGAGACCCTGGGGGGCTGTGACACTTCCTATGTAGTTTTGTAGCATGGCTTGGTCACATCGAACGGAGTGTTACCTCCAGTACTGAGGGCGCAGTGATATTAGCCCCGCTGTCCTTTCTGGCCCGTAGTGACATTTGCAGAGGCCTGCGTGAAGCGGTACGTGTCCAGACAAGGAATTACCGGTTGCATGAGATTTCTCCCAGAAGTCCTTGAGCTACGTGGCCCCCGCAGACCAGCCTCTTACCACAGTGCACCTTATCTTCAGAAAAGCCCAAGCGGTGCTGTGTGGGGGAGCTAATGGAGGAGCAGCATACTGAAAATGATGTTGTGGCTATTAACATTTTTATGGGTGGACTGCTTTGCAAAGCTGAGGGAAAGTATTATTCTTCCAGGATTAATATATTTAACAAAAAGTCTGCCAGGAGAGGAGGCTTTTGCTGATAAATATAATTCTGCTGTTGATTTATCTAGTAATGGAGACTTGAAATTACAGGAATCAATGTGTATGTGAAAGCCATTGTCATTTGGTTAATTATGTTTTGCCAGCAGTGTGGGGAAGCACTTTATACTCGGTGCAGCCAAATGTGTTCCAGCCAGAATCCTGCATTATAAGTGATGGGCCTAAGTGTAGACGAAGACAAAGACACCTATAATTCCAGACTCCTGGACGTGTGAGGCACCCGTCTCCCCTGGCACTGGGGCTGCGGCATTTTGAGCTGCTCCCTCTAGGGCAGTGGTTCTCAACTGAGGCGATTTGCTTTTACTCCCTCCCCCACCCATGGGACATTTATGAATATCTGGAGGCATTTTGGTTGTCATAACCAGGAGAGAGGAGGTTTGGGGAGAGGCCGGGGTGACACCGATGCTGAATGTCCTGCGGCGGATGGGACATCACTCACTCTCATCCCCAACAACGAAGTATCTGGCCCCAACCATAGTAGCACTGAGGTTGAGAAATTCTACTCCTTTGTCTCCGATTCTGACCCAGAGAATTGGGACCAACTTCATATCCTGTTTGTCAACAGATAAAGCGAGCGAGTCTCCGGGCATCGCGGTCGTCGAGGATTATCTGCCAGGATAGGCACCTAGGATGGAGTCAGGAGGAGATGCAGGAAGAGAGGCCGAATGGTCCCCAGGCCACGACCAGCTCTGTCATCGGTAGTGATGCTGTTAGCAGGTTGTCTCAGCTTTCCTCTTCCTCCTTTGTGATGAGGCAGCCACTGTTTGGAAAGCCCAACCGACCCCGTCGTCCCAGCGTTGCTATATACCGACAGAGTGACCCTGAATGCGGTGGGCAGAGCAATGGCCCCCAAAGACATCCCCATCCCAATTGCTGTGAATGTGTTACCTTCCCCGGCAAAGAGGACTTGCAGATGTGATGAGGTCAAGGATCTTGAGATGAGATTATCATGGATGACCTAAGTGGGCCCAGGGTGATCACCGGGATCCTTACAGGTGAAAGACACACAAGAGAGTCGGAGTCAGAGAGTCGAGGTTCTGTGCCGCAAGGTTTGAAGATGAAGTAAAGTTGGAAGATGGGCATGAGGCGAGGAAGGCAGGCCGTCCGCAGGAGCTGGAAAGGCAAGGCAGGGGATGCTCTCCTACAGCCTCCGGAAGGAGCGTGGCCCGGCGGATGCCTCCATGTTAGCCCGGGAAGCCCCGGCGTTTGGCCTCCTGATCTTTGTGACTGAAAGATAATGAGTTGGTGTTGTTTTAAGCCTCAGAGCTTGTGGTAATTTGTCATAGCGGCGACAGTAAGCTAAGTATGTTGAGTCACTTTCCTCTTGATGTCCTGCTGTGAAATAAGGCTTGATCCACTGGAGAACGGGCCTCATTCCAAAAATGAATAAATAACCTGGGCCTCACCCTTCCACAGTTACTAACCGATGACGTGTTACGTGCCAGGCAGTATTCTGAGCGCTTGGGGTGGAGCAGCGAACCACACAGACCAACCACTGCTCCAACCTAGTGACAGGAGACCAATAAACAACCAAAAATATGTGGAGGCGTCAGACATAGTGAGGTGATAAGTGCCCTAAAGGGAAATTGAAGCAGATAAAGAAGCCGGAGCCATGGCTGTTTCTTAGGAGACGTGCAGCGAAGGATTGGTGATAAGGTGACGTTCAGCAGAAGCCTCAAGGAAGTGAGGGAGACAGCCATGCAGGTGTCGGAGGGAAGATCGTTCTCGGCAGAGGGCAAGGCAAGAACACATGCCCTGGACACATGCTTGCTTCAGGGATTCAAAGGAAAGGGAAGGAGCCAGTGTGGGTGATGATGATAATTACCTCACAGGGCTGTTGTGAGGATTCCTGGCAAAGTATATGAAACCCCTTGGTGAACTTCAAAGCACTTTGCGAATATTACTTATTATCATTGCTATGGCCCGTCTGAATGTATGTGTGGGGCTGCCAAGGGACCCAGAGGGTGACCTTCGTTTTCTTTCTGGACGAAAGTAAGGAGGAAACAGCTTGTGGCCCAAAATTCTGGGAATTGTGCACAGAGGCCCAGGAAGAGGAGCATTTTCCCAGCATGGAGATGCTGGCGAGAGTATGTGTGCCCCTGAGATTGGCAAACCTTTATGGGGGGGGGGGGTGTGGACGGGGCCGATGGATGGGAGATCATTGCCACTGTGGCCAGCCTCACCTCTGATACCTTTCCACAGGGAGGATACTCCCCATGAGCCACCCGGGGCCTGGAAGCAGTCTACTTGTCTCTCATGAAGGCGCACAGCCACTCTGGGAAAGAGCTCGTTGAGGAATTTAGAGACCTTGAACCCTACCTGGCCAGGGACCAGCGAGAAGCACTTAGGATAGCTCCTGACAGCCCAGCCTTGCTGGCAACTAATCCCCCAGGAGGAATCAAGCTCTGCCAAAGGATGAAATTGAAATATTTGAAATATAATCTGCACACTTCTTTTTCCAAGGCAGGTGGTGATATGTTCTAGTTTTTATAAAAGGCTGAGAACATTAAAATGCTGACATGCTGCGCAAGGCTTTGGAAGTAAGACTCTCCTCGGCAACTATGGGGGGGACTGGAGGAGGCTCAGGGCGTGAAGCACCCAGAAGGTCCCCGGAGTCTAGAGACCTGCGTGCCTTCCCATTTACGTCTTAGGTTTAGGGGACTTTCCAGTGCATTTTGCATCTCTAATCTCATAATGACCACGGCAAGGTCATAGACGATGCCTGTGTATTTCATCCTTCTTTATGCTGAATAATCCACTTGTAGCTGAGAGGCATTTCCGTCATTATTTGATTATCCTGTTAGATTTTTTTCCCCCTAAATGAGTTTCTCTAAGCTGTCTTTCCCTACTTTTTGATAGATAAATGGGGCATCTTCAGAATTGAAGGATTAATGTGAGTGCTTTATCATCGGCGGAGGGAAGCTTTCTCTTCTGAGACACACAGTAGCAAAAGCAGAGTGGACATCTTCAGCCTTACCACTCTTCCCGTGAAAGAGCCTCATTTATAAAACTTAGGCCTCAAGATCAGTTTGCTCTGCGGTCTGGAGGGACCTTGAGAGGAGAGGTAAAGGAAGGCTAAGCAAGATGAGCAACTCCAAGTCGGAAGACATGAAAATAAAAAGAGGGGCAGGTCTGTGTGTGCTCTGAGTTCTGAGAGAGTCGAATCTGTATCCTCGAATGCTTGGGAAAACAGTCCAGACCGGACAGAAACCAGGCGTGCAGCCAGGATGAGCAGCGAGAGAAACTCCGAGGAACCGTGGCCTGTCAACTGCTGGTCTGCAGGCAGCTCCCCCTGTCCTCCAGGTCAGAACAAATGCCTACCTCGCTCCTCCTTTCTTCTCCTCCACATCGAAAGCGAGACCCTGTGGACTACAGAGAAGTGAGGACCAAACACATCCCTCTCGCTTTGAAGGGCTTGATATTCTTCGCCTTTTAGTTTCTGAAGGCCTCAAGAGTGTGCTAATGCCACGGAAGAGCAGGATTCCCTTGCATTATAGGCTCAATGTGCTGGTGAAAAGTAATGGCGAGGCAAGTTGGTACAGAGGAATTAAGGCAATCTGAGAATTGCTTCAAGTGGCGTACTCATTCATTTATTTCCCAAAGGGCTGCGGTACCTACTAGATGACGGGCACTGAGCTAAGCACCGGTCATGGGACAGGTGTGGGACAAGGCCTTGTCCTGGGCCTCCCGGAAGTCAGAATATAAATGGCAGCGGAGACAACATGCAAGGGAACAAATGTGCAGTTTGCTTGATAGGTTGCTGGGAGTGGTATGAAAGGCCAGGCATGATACCCGGGTAGAGGTCAGGGGCCGCAGGTACAGGATGACGGAAGCAACTTCCAGCAGTCAGGGACGGCCTTCCTGAGATGTCATCCAAGAAGGAGCCATTCCTGGTTTCTAGAGACCAGGAATGGAAACAGTGCTCACTCTGGCTACGCTGGGAAGACGGGAAGGCCTGTGCTTACAAAAGGGGCTTGTCATACCCTTTGATTTCACATGTATGTGGAGTTGAAGAAACAAAGCAGACTTAACTGTGGAGAACGAACTTGATGGTTCTCAGAGGGGAGGTGGTGAGTGGGTGGGTGGGTGAAGCAGGTGCTGGGGATTAGGAGTACGCTTAACGGGATGGGCACTGAGGAACGTATAGGATGGCTGCATTGCTCTCTTGTACTCCTTGAGCGAATAGAACATCATACATTAATTACACCTAAACTAAAAATAGAATTTCTTTTTTTAAAAGGGGATTTTTTTTTTATTTTATTTATTCATGAGAGACAGAGAGGCAGAGACACAGGCAGAGGGAGAAGCAGGCTCCATGCAGGGAGCCTGACGTGGGACTCGAAGGATCTCCAGGATCCTTCGCCCTGGGCTGAAGGCAGGCGCTCAACTGCTGAGCCACCCAGGCTGCCCTAAAAAGGGGATTTTGCTTTACAAAGTCACATGGTCTACCAGTAGCCTTTCAACATATGCTTCTAAGGAGACTACTGGGCCCCCCTTCCCAACCACCCCGCCTTCTGCTCTCTTTTCCCTTCGTACTCTTCCCCAGCATTATTTTTTCTCCCTAGCTATTACTAATATCTGACATACTTTCTAATTTACTGACCTGGTTTATTGTCTGTCTTCCCCACCAGAGTGGGAGCTCTATAAGGACCCGCATTTTGTCTGTTTTATTCATGATGACTGTGTCTCCAATGCCTAGAAGAATAACTAGGTGTTCAAAGAATACTGTTTCCACTACGCTGAGCTATTTCTTTTTGCCCCTAGAGAGGAGTATGGCATAGAAGAAAGATCAACAATTTTGAAAACTGCCAGATCTGGAATAATATGCTATGCTTCACAGGGTTGTTATGAGATTTGAATGAGAGAACGTACATAAAGAATGAGTGCCACGCTGGCATGTGAGAGCTGAACAAACACTGTTCTCTCACGGTTCCCCATCTCTCTTTCTCTCAGCATGCTCACCGAGGGGGAGAGCTACAAACCATGTGAAGTAGGAGAAGGTGATATCTAGTGTGTCTTCACTGCCTTGGTGGGGGTCCTCCTAGACTCCTCTGGCCTCTCTTCCAGCCTCCCTCCATCACACAGGGCACCCAGCTCTAGCCTTCCACCATGTCCCATCCGGTCCAACCTGTCTGTCTGGCCTGACCCTCGGGATCCTTGCCTCTGGGGTACAAGGAACAGATGGTGACTCATAGCCAGTTGGTGCTGAGCCCCTCGTGACCGTTGCTGTGCCAGGAGCAGGCCCGCCTTCCTTGCCGTGGATGGGTAAGAGCAGGCAAAGCCAGCAGACACCCTCACCCTCACTGTTGGCCTCTACCTGTCCCATTTCCATACTCACAAACCAACCTCAAGAAAATGAGGTTGTTGAATCCTTTTCCTCAAGGAAAGCAGGTGGATGCGAGAGGCATAGAGGGAGCACAGAGTATGAGGTAAGGGGTGAAGGAGGAGAAAGGGGATAAGAGAATGAATGGTAGAGCCAAGGAGAAAAGAAGCCATAGGTAACCAAGCCTGTTAGATGCTGACGACTCTCACACCCACAGAAAAGATGTTAACAGCAAGGTCTGTGAAAATCCTAGCAGGGAAGCATCTTTACCTTGGAATACTCTCTCTAAGGACAGAAGTAGTAACACAATCACATGTATTAAACACAACGCTACGAGTTTACCTACATTATCTCCTCTGCTGGATCCTTTCAAATGAAGGCAGATCCTAGCATCCAGAAGTCTTCAGTCATGCCCCATCCTACTCACAGTAAAACAGAAATCCACGTAGGACCACTCCTCAACCTCACCCCTTAGTCGGATCTACTTCCCACCCCCATCTCTGAAAGTATTTCCTCCCCCTCTCTCCCTTGCTCCTTCCATCCCATCAACATACGCCTCCTTGCTCTTCTCCACCCAACTCATTACCTGCCTTAGGGTCCTTGCACTGGATCTTATTTTCCCTAGAACAGTCTTCTTCCAGATGGCTTTCTGACTGTCTTCCTTGCTTCCTGTGGGGCTCTTCTTCCTTTACTGGCTAAGCAGATTTTCCCCTGACAACTCTCTATTGCCATCGCTTCCTTCTGCTCCCCATCCTCCTCACCTTGCTTTAATTTTTCCTATACTACTTGTCCTCACCTGGCATATAATATTATTTTAGTTGTTTCTCTTTTGACTCTAGACTATGAGTACAGGAACTGTGTCAGCTTTCTTGTTGATTCATGATAGATTCATGATTATTATGTTCTCGCAGTAACCCTAGAAGGTGGATAGCTGCCTTTTATCCTCTGTAGTGAAAAATAGAAGAATTGAGCTTACATCAGGTAAGTGAATTTTCCACCATCATCACAGATAGAAGGCCTAATTGAAAGCCAGGCTTCAAATAGACATCTGCAGGGGTATAGGGCCAATACCCTAACCACTATGCTAGCTGGTTCCCCAGGGGCTTCCCACACTGTAAGGACTCCTGTCCCAAGGGATGTTTTAGCACAGTACCTGGTTCATGGTAAGAGTTCAGTAAGCATTCAAGATATTACTATCATCATAATAATTATGGAGTTAACTTACCATATATATGCGGAGAGGCTTTGTTTAAAATGTTCTCTGTTCGCACATTATTTTTTAAGAAAGAACATCTAAAATTTAGAAATAAGGCAAAAGATGACTGCATATCCTTTCACTGTCATACCAGAACATGTTTTCGTGAAGGTTGTCTGACTTTGTTGGACCACATAATTTTGTATGGCTTATTATTTACCATTGATTACAAACCAGACTCTCTAAAATTGATGTTAACGTGTATAAAACTAGTAAGATGCAAATCATTACTGTCCAATAGAGAAGCAAATGAGTTCTAAACAGCAGAGACGGTAACTCTAAATGTTCAGGTTTTATTGCTTTCTAAACCATTAGGCCATTTTGGATATATATATCTTAGAAATGTTATTTCGGCAATTTTCCCCATCCACCCCTCCATCTATCTATCTGCCTGTCTGCCTATCTACCTACCGACCTGTCTACCTATTTACTTACGCGTCACTTCCTTGTATTCTCTTTCAAATCAGCTTTGTTGTCTTGCTGATTCCTTCATTAATGATTTCAATATATTTTGACACATGCTTCTTATGTATTTGTATGACAATAATTATGGTTTTCATTTTGTCACGTATATTCCAATAGAATAGCTACTAGAATAGAGCAGAATGTTATTATGGTATGATATGGTCTCCTAGTAAGGAATCGGTGTACCTAAGATTGAAATCCTGGTGTACCCTAATAACTATCTAGGTCCTATGCAGCCATCCGTGTTAAAATTGTCTACTTATGATAAGGTTTATCTTACTTTTGCTTAGTGGATACGAGAATACCATAATACCATCAAGTTCTTGCTCTGCCACTTATTAGCTCTGTGATTGTGATGAATAATTTTGTGTCAACTTAACTGGACCATGGGAGGGAAAAAAAAAAAAAAACTGGACCATGGGATATCCAGATGTTTGGTTTTATTTATTTAAATTTATTTAAATATTATTTCTTGTGTTTCTGGATGAGATCAACATTTGAATCAGTATATCTAGTAAAGCAAATTTGCCCTCTCCAGCGGAGGTGGGCCTCATCCAATCTGTTAAAGGCCTGAAGAGAATAAAAGCCTGAGTAGGGAAGAATTTTTTTCTATCTTCAAGCTAGAACATTGGTCTTCTCCTGCCTTTTGACTTGGTCTTGGACTGGAAGTTATACCATCAGCTGTCTGGGGTCTCTAGCTTATTAAATGTAGATTTTGGACTTCTCAATCTCCATAGTCGTGTGAGCCAATTCCTTATAATAAATCTATCTCTCCCTATATATCTATATGTAACAACCCAACAGAAACTATCTGTCTCTCCATATCCATCCATCCATCCAACCATCCATCCACTCACCCATCCATCTCTGTTTCTCCAGAAAACTCAGACTAAAATGGGGATATTGGACAGGTTGCTTAACCATACCAACAAAATGGGGCCATAGGAGTACATCTTATATCAGAAGGTACTTTTAGGAGTAAATGCAGTGATATATGTCAAGTGCTTAGTGTGATGTCTGGTTTGGTGTTTAACAAGTATTTGTTCTTATGACTTCTGTTTGATTTTCATTTTAGGAAGTTATGTAAAGGAAAAGAAACTTCACAAATCTATCAACAGATGTTAATTGTAATAATCTCTGCAAACTATAGCAGTATTTGTATCATAAGACAACGTTTTTCCTGGGCTTCCTAGAAGCTTATCAACCAGAAGCTCTGGAAACCAGTGTTTACCATGAAGGATATTGTATGCTTAGAGAGCCCTACAAATTAAAATAGCCCATTTTGAGTGCGTTTGAAAAATGGCCTCCGTTATTTATTTCCTGACTTTCTACACTGTGTTACAGATAGAGATAACTTATTATTTAGCACTGACTGTCTACTGTGTAGTTTTATTGTCTTGTATACTTTCTAACCCTATTGATTTACCCTGAAAGTCTAATTTAGTGTGAGAGACCACTTGTGATTTTTGTGCAATTCAGAATGTGGAAGTATCTTTCCCAGCAACCTGTACATTCTGATTTCCTTTGCACATGAGAGTTGATGTGGAAAAGGCAGCTGAGCAGAGGTTGGCAACCTTTCAGAAGTGCTACGTCGAGTGTCCACTTATTCGCTCTAATTTAAGGGTTTCCATGCCAGGAAGAACCTCCTCTCTTCCAAACCACTGGAGACTGAGAACTTCCAAGGCAGAGTGAGGCTAGACAAATTGAAATTATCATTTAATGATAGATTTTCTCTTTCTTTTTTCTTTCCTGGGAAACAAGAACTTTGCAAAACCAGATGCCAATTTTATGCAATCCAGGCAGAAATGGTCATATATGTGATAAAGTGGTGGGTGGACAAGATTGGAGTTCTGAAATTGAAGTTTTTCATGCAGTATTTGTTCTCATATGCAAGCACAATGAGAGACACACATTCTGCATTCATTTGATAATCCATTCAATCAGTAATGAGCCCCTGACTTTACATATACAATACTTAATTTGTTTTTGAAGAATAAATAAAAGATTGTATTTAACATACCCAACACAGTGCCTGGCTCATAGTAAGTATTTTGTAACAAGAACCATTAGTTTTAATCTTCTCTTTAAATATTTTACAAAAGTAATAATGTACATAGTAAAGAATCTAATAGTGCAGAAGAGCTCACATAAAAAGCAGCAATTCCCCACGCTGCTTCTGTTCTTTCCCAGTCATAGTCTCCAGAGCCTTGACTTTTAAACCGATTCAGCTTTTCCAATAGTTGCCTAAATAGCATTAAATAATCCAGGCACCGGGGTGATGCATCCTCCATGTACTCTCACGGGGACAGCGGAGATTCGCCTTCATCAAGGCAAAGTTCCCTCTTACCCTAATTCAAGTGGAGGTCTTACAAGTGCCCACAATTGTTGAAGGCATGACCTGTTGTCCAGGGGGATGCATTTAGGTGGGGGAGTCCACAGTTGGGGAGCTTATCTTTCAGATCTGTGTGTACCTCTGTCTGGACCTCGATGGGAGTAACTTCCCCTTCAGTCTCGCCAGGATGCCTTCCTTTCCCTTTACTGGGTTGGCCCTTCCCTTCTCTCACATTTTCTCCAAGTCCAACCTCATTCAGTCTCTGCAAGAAGAAAAACTCTGTAAACCTTTTAGTCTGGCTCTTAGAATCTCTGTTTTCCTCTGTGGTATAGCCTGGGGGTAAGTGTGGAAGCTCTTAGGGGTACAAAGGAGGCAACTAATTGGAGGGAAATGCACGGGGCACAAGTAGATTAACATTTTGAGATAGAACCATCCTGCCCTTTCCTTATTTTACTGTTCTTTGATTTATCAACATTAGACATGACCTATTTTTCCCATCTATAAAGAGGGAAAATTTAGTTCATTCTTTTTCCCTACTTTTTTTCTCTTTCCCATCCCAAAGTCTAAGGGTTATGTTAGTATTTTGCATCTTCTGTTTTCTTTTTCATTTTATTTTATTTTACTATTTTTTAAAGATTTTTAATTTATTTATTCATGAGAGACACACACACACACACACACAGAGAGAGAGAGAGAGAGAGAGAGAGAGAGGCAGAGACACAGGCAGAGGGAGAAGCAGGCTCCCTGCAGGGAGCCCGAAGTGGGACTCGATCCCGGGTCTCTGGGACCACGTCCTGGGCCAAAGGCAGACGCTCAACTGCTGAGCCACTCAGGTGTCCCTTCATTTTGAACAATATATTATTTTTTTGTTCCATCATCTTTAGGCAGCCTCTCTTGTCTATCCACCAAGGTAAGCGTGCATGCCCTACTCTTCTTTCCTCTTTTGCCTTGTTGAGGTTGCTAGTGTTCTGTTCCAGAATCACATTTAAAATTTCCAAGTTTTTATAGTTTGATTATAAAAGTTGAAGAGCAATACAGAATTTATGTCCTAGTGTTAATTAGCATAATTTGAAAATGGACTGTATATTGGAAAATGCTGTCTTGCTATTAAATTTCCTCAATTTGGCAATTCCATTTTGCTTACAGAGAGACTATCATTATACTTACAACATACATGCCGAGAGACCACAGCATGCTCCCACAGAGGTCTGCAAAACAGCACACAGGAGATTTGGAGGACCTTGAGGTCTACAATGTATTTTCAAATAGTTTAGCAAAAAATAGGTGTATATAGAAAGATCGATGGAGAGAGAGCTAAGGTAAATGTGGCAAGATGTTAACAGCTGGTGGTTCTATGTGCAGGGGATATACATGTTTCAGTATATGTACTGTAACTTAACTGTTAACTTTTCTGTTGGTTTAAATTCTAAAAAAAAAAATTAAGAAAAAAAAAGTCCATTTCAAAGTCTAGAATTTTGAACAAGTTTAAAACAGATGAATATAACCATGCTTATATCTCCCTCCCAAGATTTACCAAGGACTGAATTCAAAATGGACTGTTTAAGCTTCAGTTACTTTAAGGTATAACTACGGGAGAGTTAGTAATTTTAAGAAGAAAACATGAAAAGGTCCATTGAGTGACACATTTTAGAAGCATTAATTTGAATCAGATTTCTTCTGCTCAAGTGCAATTAATAGTCTAACAAAAGAATCATCAGTAAGATGGGTAAACGTGTGAATCATGTCTTAGATTTTTAAACTAAGACAGGTTGAAAATAAACACATTTCCCAGCTTCTTAGATAAGCTTTCTATTATACCAACTCTGTGGCATGGATTAAAATGATGATAGTGGATTAAAAGTATTGTTTTATCTCACCTAAAATGGGAAACATTAGTGTCATGAAGCCGTTTAGTACTTACAGTATTATAAGGCTGGCAGTTGTGAGGCAAACCCTGAGCTACTGAGGTTTTCCTGAGCATTATTATTCTGATACATGATCATACTATTTTAAACACCACATCTCAATTTTCTGACAAATTTTTTACTTTTATAGTTCTAAGAATTTGCAGCATCACATTCTTCTCTAATTCCTTGCTTATGTGACTAAGAAAAGTGTTAAATTTGAGAGTCCAGAGTGTAATGTAGTGTTGAGAAGTAAGGTGGATTTTGTTCTGGATCATGCATACTAATCAGTTTGTGAAGAGAGATTAATTTGCTATGACTTCTTTTGCATGTGCATGCCTATATGCATATGTGAGATTGGTTAGCTATTCACTATTGCTATAGTTTTCTTTTTTGTGTATTGATTTTGTCCAGTTTGGGTCATTAAGCATATATTAGCTTTATAAGATGAGTTACATAACTTTCTTTTTGTTCAACTTGAGAACAGATTATGTAGCATATTCTTATGTGTCTTTGGAAGGTTTCAAATAATTGTTTTCTAAGGAAATGCATATTGTAAGTTTCTTTTGAGACATATTTCATTGTTAACATTTTCATTTTCTTTCCTGATTCTCTATAGCTTTATTTTTTTAAGTTTTAATTTTAATCCAGTTAGTCAACATAGTGTGATATTAGTTTCAGGCGTACAATATAGTGATCCAGCACTTCAATACAACACTCAGTGCTCTTCACAACAAGTGCCCTCCTTAAGCCTCATCACCTATTTAACCCATCCCTCCACCAGCCTCCCCTCTGGTAACCATCAGATTGTTCCCTATAGTTAAGAATGTGTTTCTTGGTTTGTCTCTCTCTCTTTTTTCCCCTTTGCTCATTTGTTTTGTTTCTTAAATTCTACATATGAGTAAAATATATGGTATTTGTCTTTCTCTGTCTGACTTATTTCACTTAGCATAATACCCTCTAATTCCATCCATGTCATTGCAAATGGCAAGATTTCATTCTTTTTGATGGCCAAGCCATATTCCTGTGTGTATGCATATATATATATATATGCATATACATATATGTAGATAGATAGATAGATAGATAGATAGATAGATAGATGTAGTATGTATGTGTATACACCACATCTTCTTTATCCATTCATCAATCAATGAATACTTGGTCCATTTCCATAACTTGGCTATTGTAGATAATGCTGCTATAAACATCAGCATGCACATATCCCTTTGAGTTAGTATTTTTGTATTCTTCGGATAAATAATCAGCAGTAAGATTGCTGATCACAGAGGAGTTCTATTTTTACTCTTTTGAGGAACCTCCATACTGTTTTCCATGGTGGCTACACTAGTTCACATTCCCACCAACAGTACACTAATGTCTTTTTTCTCCACATCCTTGCCAATACCTGTTTTTTGTTGTGTTTTTCATTTTAGCCATTCTGACAGGTATAAGGTGATATCTCATTGTAATTTTGATTTACATTTCCCTAATGATGAGTGATGATTAGCATCTCCTCATATGTCTGTTGGCCATCTAGATGCCCTCTTTGGAGAAATGTCTGTTCATGTTTTCTGCCCATCTTTAAATTGGATTGTTTTTTGGTGTGTGTGTTGAGTTTTAGAAGTTCTTTATGTATTTTGTATACTAGCCCTTTATTTATTGTGTCATTTGCAAATATCTTCTCCCATTCCATAGGTTGCCTTTTAGTTTTGTTGATTGTTTCCTTCACTGTGTAGAATCTTTTTATTTTGATGAAGTACTAATAGAAAACCCAGAAATAAACCCACAACTATATAGTCAACGAATCTTCAACAAAGTGGGAAAGAATATCCGATGGGGAAAGGACAATCTGTTCAACAAATGATGTTGGGAAAACTGGACAGCAACATGAAAAAGAAAAAAATTAGACTACTTTCTTACACCAGACACAAAAATAAATTCAAAATGGATTAAAGACCTAAATATGAGACCTGAAATTGTAAAAATCCTTTAAGAGAGCACAGACAGTAACCTCTTTGAAATTGGCCATAGCAACTTTTTTCTAGATCTGTCTCCCAAGGCAAGGGAAACAAGCAAAAATACAATGTTTTAAAATCCTTGGTCCATTTAAAAAATTTATATTCTCCCAGAAAATTCTCTTTTTGCATAGATTTTCAAATTTCTAAGTATAAAGTATATGTAGTGTTCTATGATACATTTTAAATCATTGTATCTGTGTGTTTATATCCTTTTTGACTTCTAATTTGCTTTGTGTTTTCTGTTTTCTTAGATTTTCCATATTTGACCATTTTGCTCATTTTTTACAAACTAACTCTTATTTGTCCATTTTAGAGTTAATTTATTGTCAATTTTATCTTTATGTTTTTTTCTGAGTTTTATAATGGGTTGGAGGGTCACACATCCTAGTTTGTCTGGGACATTTTGGTGTATGCCTATTGTCCCATTATAATACCAACGCACCCTCTTTCCTCTCAAAAATGTATCAGTTGGGTAATAAATTATAATGATAAATCTAACGATGAGTGAATTATACAATTTCCCCTAAATGCATCTTTAACCACAGCCCATAATCAGAATGTGAGTATCCTCAACCGGAGTGATGTTGCATTCACAGGGGGATGAAAATTGATTCGCGGGTGAGGCAAAAGTTCTTTGATATTTTAATGGTTTGGGGCCACTTAAAGGGGTACATTACGTAGAATAGATATACAGTCTCTATTACAGTTGTTAAAATTTCACAGGAGTGGCAGTGCAATTAGGAAACAAGCTCCTTGAAGGTGTAATGATGAAATAAAGATGGAGAAACACTATTAGACTACTGTTTGAATACTGCCATTCATTGTTTTGTTACTTTTTTTTTTTTTTTTTGCTTAATAGTTATTCAGGTATTTTAGAATTTGAAAATTGTAGTTCTGTTTAAACAATAGGTTATTGTTTCAACACTGAGACGCCCTTGTGGACATTTGTGACGGCGTTGTCATCACAGTTGTCTCGTTCATGTCCTTGGCTAACTTCACCTCTCAACCACCTTTGACCCTGCTGACTACTGTTTTCTTACAGCCTGAATATTACCAGCCTCATAGGAGTCGGTAAACTGACAGTGAATTGATCAGAAATGGGTGCAACTCTTGGCTTCCCTCTTCCTTACTGGCCGTTTTCAGACTTGTTTGATTGCTTTGTCACCTCCAGCTGACTTCTAATTGCCAGAGTGCAAAGAGCTTGAGCCTGGGTCCTCTTTTCTTCCCTGTATCTTATTCCTCCATGATCTTATCCGATTCCATTGCTTTAAATCCTCTTATATAAATTTATGCCTCCAGCCTGGGTGACTACCATGAGTTTCTAACTTAAGTAACCCATTGCCTGCTTGACACTTCATGTGGTTGTGTAAGAGTCATCCCAATTCTGTACATGTTCAAAATAGAGTTTTCTCTTCACACTTAGGTTTTATTTCTCCTCATCCCTGTAAGTGACAATGACATCCATTCAGTTTCTCAAGCCAAAAACCTAAGAGGCATCCTAAGAATTAACCACCTGCCTTCCTCCACATGCCATCCTTCAGCAGTGGTATCTCCAAACCTGTCCGCTTCTCTCGAATTTCCCTGTTACTCTCTAACGCAAGACACCACTGACTTTCACCCAGACTGGTCTCCTGTCTCCACTCTCCTCCTCCAGCCTCCACCACACCCACCCATCCTCCAGAGCTGCCAAAAGGACTTTTTAAAAATATAGATCAGACTACTTGGCTCCCCTCCTGAAAATCTCTATTGGCCTTTAATCGCAGTCGGAATAAATGCCAAGCTCCTTATTGTGGCCAGTAAGGAACCTTGCCCACATCCTCCCTCCAGCCACACTGGCCTCCCTCTGATCCCAGAATGTGCCTCCCAGGTTTCTGCCATGGAATTGCTTGCTGTTTCTTCTACCTCGCTACTCTTCAGTTTCCAGTCTTCATGTAGTTGGTCACTGGTTTCTGAAAAATCTCAACTCACTTGTCACTTCCTCAGAGAGGCTTTCCTTTCTGGCACCATAATTCAAACTGGCCTTTCTCCAATAGCTATGAGGTTATCATGTCCAGTTTTACTCCGTTTTGTTTTTGTTTTTGTTTTGAACCAGATTGACTATTGCAGAAATTTGGCCACAGTTCCAATGGGGTGGCCCCATCTGATTTTGAGCTGGGGTTTCCTGCCCAGGGGCAGGTGAGGTAGTAAAGAGTAGAAGGAGAGAGGGCTTCCAGGTGTAGGCTTCAGTGCTGTTGCGTTGATGCTGGAGGCCAGACGGCAGGTGAGGCCTGTCACTTCAGGCTCTGCATTCAGGCCTTCACCATACCTTCATCCATTGCCATGGAGAAACCCTTAAGCCAAGCAATTGCAAAGAGTGGCAACAAAGAATCATGTTGTAATAAATTTCTCACCTCCCCAAAGGCCCCATGGGAGCTGCACTTTGCCTTCCTTGTTGTGGGCTCGTACCCACTTGCCAGTCACAGTGACATTGACACTCAGACAGACTTGGACCCCTTTGGACTTCACAGCCTCTGCTACTCCACAAACCCTAGCAAGTGGGTGTGGCCCTGCCAGGTTCATTTTCCCTTTATGCAGCACCCACATCAGAAGGCATCTCCCATCTTGATGGCACTGGTGGCTGCAAAGGCACTGCTGAAACTACTCTATCCTTCTCTTTCTTCCAGTAGCCATCCTGCTTCTGCTGCTATCACTGCCACAGACTCATAGTAGCTGCCAGGATTAGCATCCTGTCCCATCCTGGTCACCTTTGCCACCTCCCTGGGCTTCCCTTGCCTGGCCCTGAGGCTTTGACTAGCCTACCTTCCCTGTGGGCCATCCCTTGTCCTCTACAGGGGTGTTAGAGTTGCTCTTTTTTTTTTTTAAAAAAAAAGATTTTATTTATATATTCATGGAAGACACAGAGAGAGAGACAGAGAGACAGAGACACAGGCAGAGGGAGAAGCAGGCTCCCTGTAAGGAGCCTGACGTGGGACTCGATCCTGGGTCTCCAGGATCACATCCTGGGTTGAAGGCAGCGCTAAACGCTGAGCCACCCAGGTTGCCCCTAGAGTTGATCTTATTTTGGGATATGGCTCTTTCTTTCTTGTTGCTGCTCCACTGCTATCTTGTCAGCTCCAGAAAAGAAAGGACCTTGTTCTCCATTCACAGTGCATCCTCAATAGCAAGAGCCATAACATGTCCTACGTTAGGTATTTGAGTGCGTATCTTACATAATAGACTTTTGACTGAATTCTCGTAGATCCAAATGATGACCCTTAAATCATTAAATGCTATGAGTATGCTGTATTCAGAACTTTTTGTTGATTGGTTGGTTGGTTGGTTTTAAAATCAAATCCGCCTTTATGTTTTGAAAATGTTATGAGGGGGACCTGAGTGGCTCAGTTGATTAAGCACCTGACCCCTGGTTTCAGCTCAGGTCATGATCTCATGGCGGTGAGATCAGCCCTGCATGGGATTCGGTGTGGAGTCTGCTTCTGATTCTGTCTCCCGCCCCCTCTGTACCACCCCCCCACCCCAGCACACGTGCTTTGTCTCCTCTAAAATAAATAAATAATTTAAAAAAGAGAAAATGTTATGGAATATGATAAGGTATGTGCCTATGCAAATGAATATATAGGGAAGCAGTTCCTGTTTTATCCTTTCAAATGACTAGTTATGCTTTGCCACTATCGCTCAAGAAAGTCTATGAATATTGGTTTGGGGAATGTAACCAGTACTGAGAATTTTACATTTATCTGTATTTGGCTATCAAATTGGTTATCTACCCCTTGCATTCTGCTGTTTTTCTTTTCTATTATGGTCCCTTAAAACAAAACAAAGAAAAACAAAACAAAACTGTTTTGATAAGCTCTTACTGAGATAGGAAAGGAACTTTTAAAAGGAAGAAAATACTGAATGTTTTGAAATAATTTTTGGATACTTAGGTAGACTATATTGGTTAAACAGAATTTAAGGAATATCTATGAATTCAATTTAATTTAATATACTTAGCATCTCATCAGAGTGATTAGAACTGCCTACACTTTGGTTGTTTCCTAAATAATCAAATGGATTCTTTTTTTTTTTTTTAACTCAAAATGAATTGGATTGATATAAAATCTCCCCCCATTAATTCTTGCATTAGAGATGAATACTGCCAGGATTTCTTTTTAAAAAAAAATGACCCATGAGCTTATTGCCAAGCAGCTTAGAACAGTGATAGTTTTTTTTTAAAAGAAGTCTTGTATTTATTTTCTCTAGTTGGAGAATAATATACATTGCAAAGAAATAAAATAGAAATTATATGTATTCCAAAGAAAATTTCCATTTTAGTATATTTTCTTTCGGTCCTTTTTCTGATATATAATCTTTCTCTCTTCCACTTTGAGATATGCATTGTGATTTCCCTTTGTGATAAAGAGGATAAATCTGCTGGCTCATTTCCCTTTATAGACTGCCACCTTCTCCACAAACCAAGAAAAAGCGGATTCCGGATTTCGCTTGGTTTGCAGCAATTTATGCTGGAAGAATTATAAAATGTAGAATCTGTAATCCTGAATTTGGCCAACTCTGTATCAGAAAAAATAACTTCCACCACAGCCAGACAGGAACTTTACGTATCATTCAGAGAGCCAATGCTTTTGATACATATTTTATGATCACAGCTGAGGCTTTTCCAAGCTCAGAGTGCCATATCATTCATTCACTCTTTAAAACTACAAGATTATTTTTGGCTCTTTGTGTTGGCACGTAAGACTTCCCATTACTGATCTGCATGAACCATTTATCAAGTCAAGGGTTTAATCTATCAAAGTCAGAATTCCTTTGTTCTGCTTCTCTCTGTCTCGCCTTCCCATATGGTACTATCTTGTATGTGTATACTGTTGGCTTAAAGAAGGTTATTTGAATGCGAGGATTTATCATATTTCTCTGCTTTTTCAAAATAATATATTACAGAGTAAAGTGATGTTTTATAGGGAATTATAATTATACTGTTAATCAGTTTTTAGAACATTAATCTCCAAACCTGTTCCTTCACTAGTATTCCTGATTCTGTCCTTGCCAGTAACCCCTACTTTTCCTGCTTATTCAGCCTGAAAATCTGAATTATCTTTGATCCCTTTCTCTCCTCTTTCCTAAGCATTTACAGAATTGTCAAATCCTTTAGATTCTATCTCCTGGATATGTCTTGAGTCTACCCTTCATCACCTTTGTTTACTGGACTCTTGATGCTGTCCATTGTCTTCTAAGAAGCAAGACGAGTTTGTTCAGGGTGCTTTTGTTGGGATCCAGATATAAAGACCAAAATAAAGCAGTTCAATCAGTAACACTGAGTGCCTGGTTTGTGCCAAACCCTGTTTGTACTCCAGAGATCCAGAAGTGAACAATAGAGTAAGGGGATTTTTGGCCTCATGGAGCTTACATTCTAGTAGGGGAATGGAGGAGAGTGACCCCAAAATTAAATAAATAAATAAATAAATAAATAAATAAATAAATAAATAACAGAAGTAACATAATCTGAGTATGTTGGATGTTGTTAAGTGCTATGAAGAAAAAGTAAGGCAACGAAGGGACATAGGGAGAGCTGAGATGGACAGGGAAGGTATAGGTAGATATAGAGCAGGTCATGGAGATGATAATGAAAATTAATTAAAACTTGAGCAGTATCATGAACAAAAGGAATACCGAAAAAGGCATCCTAATTCTATAAACTATAATTGAATCTCCTGGTAGTGTTGCCAAATCATAGCGATAATCTACGCCTGAGCATAATGCAATGAGAGCTATTATAAGAGCCACCAAGCTCTTCTCTCTCTCTCTCTCTCTCTGAGCATCCCTGTCCCAGGTCACTACTTTTGGTGAAATCTTATGGAGATCTAAATATAATTGTATGGAAGGAAGGAAGGAAGGAAGGAAGGAAGGCAGGCAATAGGGCAATATGGAAAGAAGGGAGGAAGAAAGGAAGGGAAGAAAAAAAAGAAGGGAGGAATTGTGCACAGGGTACCCAAGATGGCACTTCCAGGAGCCAGAATGAGACATAAATGGGGGGAACTCTGGGTGCTTAGCAGCTGAGCATCTGCCTTCAGTTCAGGGCATGATCCTGGAATACCAGAATCGAATCCCACATCGGGCTCCCTATGGGAGGCCTGCTTCTCCCTCTGCCTGTGTCTCCGCTTCTCTCTCTTTATGTCTCATGAATATACAAAAATCTTAAAATTTTTAGAAAAGAGATATAAATGGGAATAGTGAATAATATTTAGCAAATTCTTACTGCCAATAGGAAAAAAGTCTAAAATCTTTAGTGTAATATTCACGGCCCTCCACCATCTAGTCTTCCAACATTTTTCCTTCACACTCCCAACACCAGCCTTCTGATTTCTTTTCTTGCTGCCTTTATTTTATTTTATTTTGTTATTTTATTTCTAGCTGGAAGGTTTTTCTCTACAATCTCTTTGATGCCTACATTCTATCCACTCTACTGGACTCAGCTCAGATGTGTCCTTCTCCAGAAAAACTTAATGGAAATAATCACCTCCTCTTCTGAATGTTAATAATAAACTCCATTTTGGTGCTTTGGTATTTACTTATGTCTCAGTGTCCCTCCACATTTCTGTTAAAGCTCTTTGAGAGTAAGCTTCTAGGGAGAAGGACAGTTCCAAGAGATAAAACATGAGATAAATTAGGGTACAGGTTATAGTTTAGTAAACCATGTTAAGACATGTTAGGCTTTATCATGGGGGCGGTACAGAGCCATTAGATCATTTGAAAAGGAAATGATAGGATCTCATATTTTGTAAGTGTTTTGGGTTGAGTTGCATCCCCCCTTTCCTTCGCTGAAATCCTAACCCCAGTACTTTAGAATGACACCTTATTTGGAAATAGGATCTTTGTAATTAGTTAAGATGAGATAATCCTGATGTAGGATGAGTCCCTACTTTAGTATGACTTGTGTCCTTATTCTAAAATATGCCGTGTAAAGAGAAAAACATGCTCACAGAATGTCATGTGAAAATTGGAGTTGTGTTGTCATGGCCAAGGAGCTATCAGAAGTTAGGGGAGAGGCTTGGAGCAGATCCTCTGCTAGTATCTGCAGAGGGAGCTGGGCTTGATAACCACCCTGAGATCGACATGAAGATCTGAGACTCCCAGCCTCCAGCACTGTAAGACAGGACATTTCTGGTGTTTAAGCGCCTCGGTGTGTGGTGCTTTGTTATAGCAGACTGAGCAAATTCACGTAGTAAGGCCCAGCCTGGCTGCAGTGTGGAGAATGGTTCAGAAATGCACAAAACTGGGTCCCGGGAGGTGATTTAGGGCTATTAAAATAAGAGAGGATAGTGACTTTGGGAAAGATGAGTGAGCTAAACTGAAAGTAGAATCAGCTAGGATGGGTGAATGGTTAGACTTGGAGAGGTGAGAGGAGGAGGATAGGCCTGAGCAATGATAGAGGATTTCAAGTCCCATTCATTGGCTGGTGATTCCCAAATACACATCTTTTAGCTGGAACTTCCCTTTCGAATCTTCCAGATTCTCATATCCAAATGCGACATCGGCTCCTCTCGGATTTTCCACGCCTACTTTGATGAATGTCTAAATAAATGAATGAATGAATTACTATTAATAAGAGTTGCCAAAAAAATAAATAAATAAGAGTTGCCATGTTGATGAAAGAGAAGACGTGCTTTCATTTTACCTAAGAAAGAAGCGTTAGTTAACGAGAATTCCCCACAATGGAATGTACATGGGAGGTAGATTTTTTTTCTCATATCATTAAGCAGAGTCTAAATGACCATAAGTCTATGGCTCTCATCTAATTTTTCCTCTCCTTTGCATTCCTACTGCACCACCCCCCCTTTTTATAGCTCTTAAATTCTAATTTTATAAAGGTCTAGCTATCTTCCTCATTTTGTGGTAAGATCTCTAGAGCAAACACTATGCTTTCTTCATCCTGCCGGTACCTGGAGCCTAACACTAAGCTATATAACTTAATAACTAGTGCTCTGTTGAGAATGAACAGCTTTGAGCCCCGATTTCAAATATTCTCTACTCCAGCTATTTCTTTCAATAGTTTAGTAATAAATATACCTGTCTGTTTCCTTGCTTAATAACGAAAATACAAAATGTGGAGGTGAAATATTTCTGGTGGCTAATCAATGTTCCTGTTATCAATTATCCATGCTGGATTACATTACACATTAATTTCATTGCATGCTCCATGGTATACAGTATGTATATTGTGCAAAGGCGTAATTGCTTGTGTTCATACATAATAAGTAGGTTGGGGAATTGGTCTGATGGTATATCTTGGTTATTAATAGTGATTGTCAAGTGTACATTTCAAGTTTAGAACCTCATTGGCCTTCTGGGAGTCGGCATCTCAATTTCAAGGAAAATTTAAGCCTTTCCTTTCATGTACTCCTGTTCATTTAATCCTGTCAAAATAGGAGATTTTGTGTCTAAAAAAAAGAGCTAGAGGCTAATTAAAGGGCTCATGGCAAGGGTTTCATGGCCCTCTGATTTCTCTGCAAATGAGCAATGAATTAAATGTAAATGAGTCAGAAACATGACTTACTTTTTTTTAAAATTATGGAAAAAATATATAACATAAAGTTTACTATTTTAACCATTTTTTTAAGTGTGCAGTTCAGTAGTATTAAGTACATTCATATTATTGTGCAACAGATCTCCAAGACTTTTGCATCTTGCAAAACTGAAACTCTATACCTACTGAACAACTCCCCAAGCTCCTTTTCCTCAGCTCCTGGAAGTCACCATTCTGCCTTCCAAATCTATGAATTTGACTACATTAGATACCTCATATAGGTGAAATCCTAGAGAATTGGCTTTTTGTAACTTTTTGACTTAACATAGTGTTCTCAACATTCATCCACATTGTAGCATATGACAGGATTTTCTTCCTTGTTAAGATGGAATAATACCCCACTGTATGTATAGACCACATTTTGTTTATCCATTCACCTGTCAGTGGACACTTAGGTGCTTCCACTTCTTGGCTCTTATGATTTTTTTAAACTAAATGTATTTGAAAATATAGGGGATCCCTGGGTGGCTCCGCGGTTTAGTGCCTGCCCTCGGCCCCCGGCGTGATCCTGGAGTCCCAGGATTGAGTCCCACATCAGGTTCCCTGCAGGGAGCCTGCTTCTCCCTCTGCTGTGACTCTGCCTCTCTCTCTCTCTCTCCCCATGTCTCTCATGAATAAATAAATTAAATCTTTAAAAATATATATATAAAGTTCTTAGATCAGATCTATTTTTAATTTCTCCCTATAAAGTGAAGGAAGAGTATTTTAACATGCTAAAAAGTTCTCAAACCTCTTTGTTACTCAAGCCTTCTTATTGTAGGTTGTTATTCTCTGACAATAATGGTACCAAACATTTCTTTAGGCAGAATGATATTGCAAAACTCAGCATGAGGAACAATTTAAAACTCTAAAAACAGATATTGGATGTTTGGGCAGTTAGGTGGATACATGATGGAAATGAGTGACTTTGGGCTTTCTGAAGGATCAAGGACACTTTGGACAGAATTATTAAGACAAACTCATCTTTTTACAAAACTCTTTGAAAATTATATTCCTTTCCATACTTACTGAAGTTGAAGCTATTATTTTTGCTTTAACACTATAGTGAATAGACTTTTTGGCGATATCTTAAATAATTCCAGCACCTAAGAGCAAGAGCCGCAGAGGTCTGTGCTAGTGAAAATCAATGTGTCACCCACATAATTAAGATCTTTTCAAGAAAGAATTCACAAGAGCTTTGAGTAGTATGTATGTAAAAATAGGTGGTAGAATTCTTTTTAAAATAATGACAAGCATAGTCTTCCCATTCTTCAACATTCTGCTCATTGATAAACTAACAGAGCCATTCATGCTGTCTTTAATTTTCCTAAAGATCAGGTTCATTAGTCTAATTCGTGGTTATCATTCTTGTGTCAACGGCATGGATGTACATATCTATAAATCTCATCTTTTACTTTTCCTCTCTTCTTTACTCTCTCCCTCAAGTCCTTATATTATCCATAATCCCTGACAAAACATATGTGTTAGTTGTAAAATTAGAGAACTGCTAGCATCAGAAAAAGCTATTGCTTTACTACCTCAGACTGAGTCCCTCCCTTCTCACATTGAATGGTTTCCTTATTTTCACAACTAATGTCTTAAATTCTTTTTCTTGAAGCTCACTCTTAATCCATTTCAGAATTTCTTTCCCCATGCCACATTTTCCCTTTAAATCAATCTGTGCATGAAATTAGTTTTTAACCCAGCTTAATTGTGTCCACCTTTTTTTTTGGCTTTCAAAGCAGGCCAGAAATGTGTGAATTCAAGTTCATGATCTTTTAAAAACCTAATCTGATTGACCCCTCCAAAATTCTTTTTCCTTTGATGTTTAACTTAGCTTTTTTTTTTTTTTTAAGATTTTATTTTATTTATTCATGAGAGACACAGAGAGAGAGGCAGAGACACAGGCAGAGGGAGAAGCAGGCTCCATGCAGGGAACCCGACACGGGACTCGATCCCGGGACCCCAGGATCACGCCCTGGGCTGAAGGCAGGTGGTAAACCACTGAGCCACCCAGGCGTCCCTAATTTAGCTTCTAAAATGAAGTGTCGGCCAAGTATATTTTTGGACATTTGAGAGTAGGTCCTCAGTGCAAAAAAAAAATGTGCAGTTCTAGTTGATTCATGCATTTATTGAAACATCACCTATGAGGTTTTTTTCCCCATGGATGATCTACTTACCAAAATAATTAAGTGATAAGAATAAGGATAAATATAAGTATACAGAGTTGCGACATGACTGCCGTGTGCCATCATCTTTCCCATTTCGGAAACCTTATTCGGTTGAGAAGGTTTCGGTCTTTGCCTGTTTGGCCTGATTTCTTCTACATAGTCATGGGTATGAAATGACAAAACAGAAAGCTCCCATCCAGCAAGGATCACCTGGGTGTCATAATTTGAAATCAATCAAATTGATTGATGGCTTTCTTCTGGAAGGAAGCCCCCTCCCATCTCCCTGGTCTGGCAGAAAATACAAGTCTTGAAAACAGAAAACAATAGTGGAGAAATAAGACCATGGCTAGGCATAAGATTTGGAAGCCAGAACTCTGCAGGGAAGATTAGAATAAACAAACTCCACAGAAATGCAGCTGGTTAAATCTCTTATGGAGGAGAGATTGAGAAGCCGTTCCAGTAGGTAGTGGCAGTTCTGGTGTAAGGACGTGACCGTTCCAGGCGGTCAGACAGGGTAGGCCTCTGACTCAGAGAGTCAGGGGCCTGCCTCATCTGGACCAAGAAACTGAACGAGACACAAACTGCACGAGAAAAGAGAAGGTTCTCTGAGTGACAGCTGGCTGATTCTTCAGTGTGAAGAAAATAGAGGTTGATACGAGAAACACTGGGCTCATTTCTCCTGTAATTATGCTTGTTAACGAAAGAGTGAACGATGCGTATAAATTTTCATCCTGTGGTATTGATTCCATCATTGTTAAAATTCCCAAATTTTCCTTTTCGTTTCTACATTAAGTAAACCCATGCTGAGGACCCACAGATATTTCAGGCACTGACCTAAAATGGTGAAACGGACAGGGCTTTGCCTTCGCGGATGTGACAGGGATGGGGCAGGTGGCAGGAAAGAAAGGGTCACTGGGCGGTACGCACAGTGCATTATGGGAACAGGCTGTGGGATATTTATCTGAAGCTTTGTGGGCAAAGAAATGAATAAAACTAAGGACAAGGGATAGTTGGATTACGGAAGGGGTGGGGAGGAGTTTCCAAGAGAGGCATGTACTGAATTTTGAACAGGGCAAAAGTTCAGTAAAGCTTTTGTTAGTAAAACAAACAAACAAACAAACAAACAAACAAACAGACAAACAACAAAAAAGCAAAACAAAAGCCAAAGTAAAGGTCCTTTGCTTATACATTGTAGATAGCTCTCTGAGCCGGATGCCAAGAACTGACAGCGTGTCCACACAAGGGAATGCCTTCCGCCTTCCGCATGTCACCTTAAGAGGGCTTGCCATGTAACTGGTCAGATAACGTGTTGATTCTTCTTCTTGCTGGAAATTCGGGGCTATAATCTAGAAAGTTCTTGGTCTCCGCAGCATGCAATGGGTTAGTTGCCTTCCCAGTAACTTGGATAAAAAGATCTCTTGTAAAGAGGTTCCATGAAGCCCAAATGTAAAAACATGCCACAAAGGCACCCTTCATGGTGCCACAGAGTCTATTGCTGTGAATTTGACTTGGAAGGTGCACAGGGGAGTGTGCCTGTCGTCGACCCATTCCATCCCACCTGCACCACTGGCCCATCCCAAACTAGGATGGGGGATGTTCCCCGGGAGAATGCTGACCCCTTTGCCAGGTGCCCTCTCCGATCTAGTCCACGGCTCAGCAAATTTTTTTTTTCCATAAAGGCCCAGATAGGAACTATCTTAAGCTATGCAGACCAGAAGTGAAATAGTGCCATTGCAGCCTGATGCCAGCTACAGGCGAATGCAAACAAATGGTCATGGCTGTGTTCCAGCAAAACTCGATTTGCAAAAAAGCAGGCCATACTTTGCTGACCCCTGCTTACAGAAGTTCCCTAAGGCAAGCATCGGGACCCTTGCACCTACTGTTGCCATGGCTTGGAATGCTCCCCGTCCTGGTCTCTGCCTGGCTAGGACTTAGTCATTCTTCAGCTCTCAGCACGGAGGTCACTCCTCAGGGAAGAAGCCCTCACCAGTGCCCCAAATTCAGGTTGTGTGCCCCTCACATGCCCCCACAGCATTGACTGGTTTCTAGCTGCCTGGGGACGTGTGTCTCTCACCACTCTGGAGGGCAGGTCGTGCAAGGGCAGAAACCTGCTGGCTTGGTCTTACCATCACGTTCCCCACCACCTAACACGCAGGGCCTGGGACAGAGGAGGGGCTCCTTAAGTATCTGTTTAATGCTCAGTGAATGAAAAGATTTATCCTTTCCCTGACTTTTTAGGATGGTAAGCTTAGCAGGGAAAATTTATTTATGACTTTATGGTTTATGAGCCATGTTGCCCTCACCGTATTGTAACAAAGCCAAAGTTTCACCATTACCTGGTTCCAGGAGCATTCAGAAGGCTGCGATAATCCATGGTTTTCATCCTTCCTTAGCTAAGTGCCATCTGAGACCACAACCACTGAAGGGTTTGTTCCTAGCCCCCCTGCCTCCTACTGCTCTGCTGACATGAAGGACGGTGTCCCTCTGTCCCCATCAGTGTCTTACCCTCTTTTCAGAGACAGACCCAGCACCGTGCTGTCTCCAGTGTTATACAGAATTTTTAGTAAAATATCTCCTTCCTTTTTAATACGGCTCATTATCTCCCCAGAACTAAATAGGTCTCTTTGATTTATGAGACTAGTCTGGAGTCAGATCCGTTGTGATCAGAATAACTCTTCCCTCCACTAAGACCAGGGCTTTGTTCCTGGGTCCAAATTGTGGGGCTCAGCATTTGGGAAGAATTATTTCCCAGGAAGCCCCTCTGTCCCTTACAGGCACGCACTTCGAGAGGCCTGCCTCCCAATCTGTCAACGTGCCTAGACATCACTTTGAATCCCAGCCAGAGAAAGCTGGGACTGTGGCCACAGAAGAATCTCTCTCTCTCTCTCTCTCTCTCTCTCTCTCTCTTTTTCCCCCTCTTCTCCTTGCAGGAAGAACAACTAATAACAAATACTTACATGGAGCTCACCATGCACCAGGCATTTACTATCTGTAAGCTATTTATAGATAGTAACTTATTGAACCTTCCTGGCAACTTTATTGCAGTATCTTTATTTTAGCAAGGGAAAAACAGTAGTGCAGAGGAAGGAACCACCTTGCCCAAAGTCACAGGGAGAGCAATGGTGAAGCTGGGAAATGAATTTGGACAATCTGATTCTGAGTGGTTGCATTAAACCATTTCAGTGAGGCTGGGATCACTGACCTCCCCTCCCCACCCCTGTAGCATGTCTAGCCTCCCTTCTATCCACTTCTCTCTTAGAATTTCAGATAATAGGAGTGAAGTGGGGAAGGAAACAAGTGAGAGAGGGTGGCTTGCAGCGGAGGCTGAGACTGGAGTGAAATGTCCAGAAGCCACTTTAGACATTAACCAATATTATCTCTCCAACAGGCAGACAATTCCCAATCCAGGATCTTGTGAGCCTTGAAAATCATGATGGAAATGAAAATGCCCTTGAATGGCTATGAGGCTTTCTCTTTTCAAAGAGATAGCTTGGAACGCTGAAAAGATGTTCTTATTTGCCGTTTTTCACTGAGTCTGAAGTAGAGTTTTGGCCATAAGGTATTTTCCCTAAAATTGAAATCAATTTGTGAAATGATGTAGAGATTGTAATGCCTGTTGCTATTTTTCTGGTGACAATGCATCAGAGACCCAGCGTGAGAAATGTGGTCGCCTTTTTGGACTAGGTACCCATTCATCTCTAGAATGGTGACACATGAAATGATTCTCACCATACCATGTTGCAAATAAAGATTAGTAAATTGGGAATAATAAACCTAATGAACTCCTTTGTGATACAGGAACTGGCCACTGTGGGCCTGAAGATATGAAATCCTAAATGCTTTGTGAAAACTGTCTTTATCCTACACTTGATTAAATTAGCATAAACACACAACTTATCCACTTTTCAAGGTAAAAATCTTCCTTCTCCTATTTCCATCTTCAATGGTCAATTCTCACTTGAAAAGATCATTCTTTTTATGGGAGTATCCCCAGATTAAAACATGCTTTTTCTGACCCAAAGAAACTATTTCTTCATAAAGTCATAGGCATTAAATTTTTTTTTTACAAGGTTACCAAAAGTGACTTGTTCAGGGGCACCTGAAGTCAATATAGCTATAAATTGAGAAATCAGATTCTCTGTCCTCTACTTTTCTAAAATTATTGTGGATGAGATGAGCATTACTTTTTTGGCTCCAGAAACTGATTTATATAGAGAAAAGACAGTTCTGGGCCAGTTTTTTCCCCTTATTGATAATGTCAGTATTTAAACTGTGTAATGACTTCATTCATCCAGGCATCTATCCATCCATCCACTCATCTGTCCATCCATCCATCCATCAATACAATTTAAAATTTCAATCACCCTGACCTATTTTATTTCCCTTCTCTGTTTTATTTTTCCTCATTGTACTTGGAATCATCTACTATTCTACAGAGCTTACTTATTTTGTTTATTGTCTCTCCCATACTTTAGAATGTAAATTCTTCTCAGTCAGAAAGGCTAGCCAACTCTGTTCATAGCATATCCCCAGAACTTAGAATAGTACCTGACAATAAGCGGTAATAAATGTGAGGACTGTTGAGTGAATTTTTATTAGACAAATATTTATTTAGCATCTAGTGCTCTTCAAAGTACTGGACTGGCAGCCAAAAAGGATCTAAGATGAAACAGATATGGATCTCACTCTCAAGGAGATTCCAGGCTAATAAAGCCATTACTAAAACATGTCCCTTAAAACAGCATCATTATACAGGGAAAATTACTTGTTTCCATATGAGAAATGAATCAGAAGTACTATTTATACTTCTCCCTGAGAGAAAGGCTTCCCTGAAGAAGTGACATATGAAAGAGAAATTGAACAAGGGAAAGGATTTGGAAATGGGGAGTTGGAGTGGAAAGGCATTCCAGAAAAAAAAAAAAAAAAAAAGTGATAGCTGGAATTAAGAAGTAAATTAAGAAGTAGAGGTGGGAAATACAAGATCTATGGGAGGCAGAAAGGCAAGTGGTTCAGGTCAGAGGAAACTTGGAGACCAGACAGGGAGTACTCCTTGGAGCATCTATCTGGGAAGAGTGATTGGACCAAATTACAGAGAATTTTGACGTCACTTGCTGGCAGTGGTTAAGTTCCAGATTCTCTTTCTCTGATATCTGAACCCTTCCATGTTCCCTACATTATAACTTCTTAGAGACAATATGTTGAGCTCTATGTTTTGGGTTTCAAATCTGCAACTTGGCCAACTTCGTTTCTAGAGCCTGGAAGGAATCTTGCATGAAATGCAGATTTGGTCTTTGCTCTGCACTTTGTAGGTCAACAAGCACAGTTACTTGACAGTAATCACAGGGCTTCGCAAGGATGTTGTTCTTGAAAAAATTATCTACTATATTAGCCACAAACAAGCCTTCGCCACTGAGCATCTCCACCGTCCCTTCCTGCTTTTCAGTGGGGAGCTATGGATTGTCTGCTGTTTCCAGAGATTTCTGGGAAGCTGATCTGGAGCATGGATTTCCACCTTCACCAGTGTTTCAGCCCTAGGGCGGTATAATAACAGATAGTATTTTCTACTCCTAGTATCATTTAGGGAGGACACAAAAAAGTGTTTTTATCTTGGCATGTGAGCCTGTCGAGTGTGTCCTCGTTTCATAAGTGTACTTTGGCACCAGGAAGCAGAGACAGCAGCTTTCAAGTGATAGGAGAAGCAGGCTGATTAAGAGCTCTGCATGGGCAGACGGTGGTAAAGCTGCTTGCATAGTCCTTGTCTAACAGTTGGGGGTTTTAATGGAAAATTTTCCAGTTTTGGATCTTTTGGTAGAATTTATAATTCCCCTGCCCCTGATTCCTTTTCCTGGAAGTCCCTTCTCTCTCAGTTACCGTCACCACTGTCTTACCTTTCCCGGTACTCAGCGTTGAAACTTCAGTGCCATTGGGGAAAGACAGGTAATAGCATGATTCATTTTAAATAAATTTAAGTAATTTATTTTAAAAAATTACAAAAAATAATAATATGAATTTATTTACATTAGCACCCAAGGACAGAGCTAATTTCTATGACACGGATATTTGTTCTGTCCATTCATTTCCATTATTGTTGCCTTCTATCCCTTGAATCAATTATGGAATGAGAATAGCAGCAAATGTTAATCCATGAGTTGGTGATCTGAGTGTTGCCAATTCTCACACTGTGCCGAATGTCGCAAAGCTGTCTCTTCACAAGGCGATCAAAGTCATTTTCCCAGTGACTTCCCTGATCGTACCAGCCAGACACACTCCTTGTCTCTGCTACCTTTCGACAATAATAAAAAATTGTAATAGGAGTGACACCATACTTGTTTTGCGCCATGCTTGTGGCTCTAATGACTATGACTTTGAAGTGTTATTGTTCTGTTGAACGAGCTCAGTTTTGTGGTTGGCCCAATGTGGGTTCAAATGAGGACTCCATCACCTACTTGATGGCCTAAGGCATGTCATTTGAACTGCTTGGCCTGCTTGCTCCCCTATAAGATGGAAGTAATAATAACAAATACCTTTCTGGGTTGTTGTAGGAAATAAATAATATATGTAGGGCGCATAGGATAAGACCTAGTAAGTAGGTGCCAGTGGAAGCTATTATCATTGTTTTATTTTTTTATTTTTAAAAAGATTTATTTATTTATTTATTTATTTATTTATTTATTTATTTGAGAGATGGAGATGGAAGGAGAGGGAGAGGAGAATCCCCAAGCAGACTCTCCACTGAGCATGGAGCCCAATGAAGGGTTCAATCTCACAACCCTGAGGTCATGACCTATGCTGATATCAAGAGTCAGACGCTTAACTGACTGAGCCACCCAGGTGCCCCTGTTGTTTTATTGTAGTAAAATGAAAAATTCTGCAGGACAGAAGTTGCATCTTCTACACCCTTGAAGTATAGTGTTTTTGATGAGCAGATGTGTGTGGGGTGGGGGTAACGTGTGAGCATTGAAAAATGGAGCCTTTCCTTGCCTTTTCCCATCATGTTAGTAGATTTTCTTTAGTATCCTGCCTCTGGTAATGAGGAAAGGAAGAAGGCAATTTGCACATTTATGTTTCACGAAAATCATTTTTCATCTCTGGGCCATGGGTATCTCTTTGCAAAGATGCAATCTGCGATAGCTCAACGTTTGCTTTGTTTTCCAAAATCAAGCCAAGAGAAACAAATGTAAGTTTGACGTGCAAAGAGCTCTTACAAGAAAGAGGGGGTCCTATAAGTGTTTCCTTCCCCCCACCGCCCCCCTGCAAAAGCATTCCAGAACCTGAAAATGCATTTCCTCGCCCAGCATTCTTTTCTCCTGGTGCCTGGCAAAGATTACATTAAGACATGAGGACACACTCCAGGGTGCCGGCGCCTGCATTTGGGGGGCCTCAGCTGAATGTCTGAGTTCTTTCTCCTGTGATTCACGTAGCCTGTGGTTTGACTACCGCTAGGTTAGAGGGAAGGAAAGCTCACACATTTTCCAGGGAGCCAAGGTAAAAGAGAACTCTTTTGTCAAGGTAATAATAACACTTAGCACTTATATAGGGCTTTTTATCTTCAAAGGGCTTTCCAAACATTAGCTAATTAAGAAATCTGTGCAATGTGCAGCAGCTGTTGAAAAAATAAATGTGATGCTTGGGTGTATTAAAAAAGGGAGCAGAAACATGAGGACATCCTATATCAAGCAGCTGGGGTGCTCTGTCTAAATTGTTTGCTTCACCTGGTGGAATAGATCAGACGTTAAAATAGTCCTGCCGTGCAGAGTAATCATGGTTAGGGTGAGGGCGGAGCTGGCACATGATGGAATATTGCAAGGGCTACAGAATATTTGCCTGAAGAGGGAAAGCCAAAGAAAAGCTTCATCACCTAACTTTTATTAAACTTTCATAATCACAGACAACGCAACACTAATGAAACAGACATCTGACGCGTAGACACAGATGATCTAAGAAAAACCATTGGCAAGAACAGGCATTCATTCAAGTTTACTCAACGGAGGTAGAGAGAGCACGTACTAGACGTTAGAGACATACGTTTTAAAATTACCTGGAATAATTTAAGAATGATGATACATGTCTCACGGAATGTCATTTATGTATAGCACCTTGATTTTACATCAGTGCTGAGACACACGCACACACACACACACACACATTCAGTTCCCTCAGCACTTTTTTTTTGTCCTTGTTGACTCACTGGCAGAAATAAGCTAACACACCAGTGTATGAGCTGGGCTATGACCGGTTGTGGAGACAAAATAACCCAAAGTGCTTTTGTTGTTGTTGTCGTGGCTTTCTGCAACAGGCACTGGGAAGTGGCCGGCTTCTCTTTTCTTTTTTTTTTTTTTTTAATTTTTTATTGGTGTTCAATTTACTAACATACAGAATAACCCCCAGTGCCCATCACCCATTCACTCCCACCCCCCGCCCTCCTCCCCTTCTACCACCCCTAATTCGTTTCCCAGAGTTAGCAGTCTTTACGTTCTGTCTCCCTTTCTGATATTTCCCACACATTTCTTCTCCCTTCCCTTATATTCCCTTTCACTATTATTTATATTCCCCAAATGAATGAGAACATATAATGTTTGTCCTTCTCCGACTGACTTACTTCACTCAGCATAATACCCTCCAGGTCCATCCACGTTGAAGCAAATGGTGGGTATTTGTCATTTCTAATGGCTGAGGAATATTCCATTGTATACATAAACCACATCTTCTTTATCCATTCATCTTTCTTGGACACCGAGGCTCCTTCCACAGTTTGGCTATCGTGGCTATTGCTGCTATAAACATCGGGGTGCAGGTGTCCCGGCGTTTCACTGCATCTGTATCTTTGGGGTAAATCCCCAATAGTGCAATTGCTGGGTCGTAGGGCAGGTCTATTTTTAACTCTTTGAGGAACCTCCACACAGTTTTCCAGAGTGGCTGCACCAGTTCACATTCCCACCAACAGTGTAAGAGGGTTCCCTTTTCTCCGCATCCCCTCCAACATTTGTGGTTTCCTGCCTTGTTAATTTGCCCCATTCTCACCAGTGTGAGGTGGTATCTCATTGTGGTTTTGATTTGTATTTCCCTGATGGCAAGTGATGCAGAGCATTTTCTCATATGCATGTTGGCCATGTCTATGTCTTCCTCTGTGAGATTTCTGTTCATGTCTTTTGCCCATTTCATGATTGGATTGTTTGTTTCTTTGGTGTTGAGTTTAATAAGTTCTTTATAGATCTTGGAAACTAGCCCTTTATCTGATATGTCATTTGCAAATATCTTCTCCCATTCTGTAGGTTGTCTTTTAGTTTTGTTGACTGTATCCTTTTCCTCTTTGTTTTTTTAATAGCAAAATTCACGAATTTATACCTGCCATTCTGTCTAACGTGCCTCTTTGGGAGTTCACAAATTGCACAGAGATGAGGGGAGGTGGTCCATGAAGAAAAAAGGGGGAGGGAGCATACAATGTCAAAATATAAGTGTCTGCTCCCCGTTATTGTAAACAGCACACTATTTATACATGTTTATACACCCTCGAGGCATATTAGAACACCACACTTCCATTGTACTCGAGGAGGAAGGGTAATTATAGTTTTGATTGAGCTGCTTGTCAAACTGGGGTTGTAAGAAGAGTTATTTCATTCATTCAAGGAGGACGAGTCATGGCAGACATGGCGGGGAGGTAAATAAGAAGAGATTGTTGTAGGTAATTGAGAGAGAACTAAGAGGGAACATCCTCATAAAGTGCAGGAAAATGTCTTTGGGAAACTATGAATAAGGTTCAACCTTGCTAAGGTAAACTTAGAAGCCTAAAAATAGAGTAAAATAACAATGAGAAGCTGAGTGATGCAAAGCCAGGGACATGGTCATGGAGATAAATAAGCCTCTGGTCAGCATCTCTTAAGTTCAGAGCACAGTACCCTGTGAAGTGACTGGAGGCTCTAGGCCTGGCTCCCAGAAATCCAGGACCAAGAGTTGTTTTTTGAGGGTGTATGTATGGGATCACGGTTGGATATGGTCAGAAAAGAATCAAATCAGTGATCACTGGCCCGCCCCGGAGCATTGTCTATAATAGACACTATTTGGAAATAAACTACATGTCTGTTATTTGTTGGATTATGTTTCTCTGTGAAGAAAGGATTGATTAAGTAGATCAGGATTCATTCATGGGTTGAAATACCGTGAAACTCTTAAAACAAGGAGCTTGAGGCACCTGGGTGGCTCAGTAGTTGAGCGTCTGCCTTTGGCTTAGGTCGTGATCCCAGGGTCCTGGGATCGAGTCCCACATCAGGCTCCCTGCGTGGAGCCTGCTTCTCCCTCTGCCTGTGTCTCTGCCTCTCTGTCTCTCATGAAGAAATAAAATCTTAAAAAAATAAAATAAAAAATAAAACAAGGAGCTCTACCACTGCTAAAACTCAAAGATAAATTGATAAACAGACTCTTAACTATAGAGAACACTGATGATTACTAGAGGGGAGATTGACAGGGGGTTGGGAGTATGGGGGCTGATAAGTGAGGGAGATTAAGGAGTGACTTCTTGTGATGAGCACTGGGTGATGTATGGAAGTTGTTGAATCATGATATTGTAAACTGAAACTGGTATTACACTGTTAACTCATTGGAATTTAAATAAGAATTTAAAAAGAAAAGATAAATTGACAAAGCAATGTTGGGGAAAAGCGTGTATGGTGTTCAAATTTGTGTAAAAACTATAAACCCATATGTGTATATGCACTCACCTGCATTTCTATGTGGAGAGACTATAGATTATCTCTGGCAGGACATGTAAGAAAAGAGCCACGATGGTTATTCCTGGAGAAGAGAGTGGAGGGATGCCAAGACAGAAGATGAGACTTCCTTCTCAATGTATATTTCCTTCTTAATTTTTAAAAAATTTTTATTTGAGATAGTCGTAGATTCATATTAGTTGTAAGAAATAATACAGATAGGCTCTGTATACCCTTCACCCAGTTTCCTTCAGTGGTAACATCTTGCAAAACTATAGATTAGTTGAAATTGATGTAAACACTGAACTTACTCAGATTTCACTGGTTTTACATGCAATTGTGTGTGTGCGTGTTTAGTTTTATGCAGTTTTATCATATGTGTACGTTTAGATATAGAACAATTCCACCATAAAGATCTCACGCTACTGTTTTATAACCATACCCACCTCCCTCCCTTACTCTCCTTCCTTACCCTTGGCAACCACTAATCTGTTCTCTGTATCTATCATTTTGTCATTTTAAGAATGTTGCATAAATGGAATCAAGTAACCTTTTGATATTGCCTTTTTAAATTCAGTATAATTTCCTTGAGATTCATCTAAGTTGTTGCACGTATCTATTCTTATAGACAGCATATTGTTGGATTGTTGTTTTTATCCACTCTGCAGAGATCTCTGACTTCTAATTGGTGTTTTTAGACCATTTATATGCAAGGAAATTATTGGTATGTTAGAGATTAAGTCTGCCATATTATTGATTCCTGTTTGTTTATTCCATTTCCCATCTCTATGTTTCTCTTTTCTTATCTTCCTGAGAGTTACTTGAACATTTTTTTAGGATTCTATATTTATTTGTTAACAGTGTCTCTGAAGTATATCACTTTGTATAGTATTTTTAGTGGTTGCTCTGGGTATTATAATATGAGTATACAAATTAGTCAAATCTACTAGCATTGTATTCTTCTTATTATTTTTTTTTTACCTGTTGGGTTACTTTTATTACCTATAAGTTCATTTTTTAAAAAAACAAGTAAAACTAGGAAATCAAAATGTCCTCCCCCAATCACACTCACTCAAAACAATGAAACAAGAACTTCCTTGTGTATGGTCATCAGACTGTAGATAGGAAAAATGAAGATCAAAGCACTTCAGAAGAAATAGCCCAAAGAAATCTTGAAGAGGAAGAAAGCACTAAATCAAATGTTTCCAGGGATTGCTTCAGAAATTGAAAATTGGAAGCTTGTCCAGGACCTCTGAAGTATAGAGTAGAGAAAGCCACACTGTTGAATATCCAGGTCTTGGGTTTTTATAAACCTGCCACTCACACATACCACCTGGGGGAACTCATTCCATTGCTTAAACTCTCTAAGTCCCAACTATAGAGAAAGTCAATAATGGAACTAACTTCATAGAATTTTTGTGAGAATTTGCTGAAAGATTATATATAAAGTTCTTAGTGTTGTGTCTAGCACATGGCAAAAACTCAAACAAATACTTGCTCTTAGATAACTGAACTTTCTCCTGAGTGCCTACCTGGGCCCAGGGGTTGCCAAGGTATGATGTCATGGTGGCATTCCTCAAGGTGAGAAGATAATGTCCCTTTGCCATGCCCCTTTGTTGGTACTGCTCACTCCTTTGCCTGCATGGATGGCACCATCTTGCTATTTTTTCTGATTTTACATATAACCATGTTTAGAGTAAAAAGAGCTTATTCCAGGCCTTTTGGCTCATTTCCCTACCCTTGGACTCATGGTCTTAGTATTTGGTGGTAGTTGAATATAAAAAATGAGGAGCAATAAATAAATAAATAAATAAATAAATAAATACAGATTCAGAGGTTCTTACCTTTGGAGGATGAGAGAGGAAGACGTCAGAAGTGGTAGCATTGTCCCTAGCAATAAGATACATGATCAGTCTTTTCTAGCTTTAATGCTTCCTTGTTGACAGATCTTTGGATAGAAATGCAAAGACTGCATAATGTTTACATATTTTATATAGGACCCAGAATATATGTAAATGACACTTACAGTTGCTTTTTTTAGTGCTTTCTGTAGTACAAAAAAATCATCCAGGTCTGTTGGATGGCACTTCACAAAATCAGAATGGTCCTTTAGACTCCTCTAACCATACAGAGAGCACTTCCTTGGAATGGTCTTTCATTTTATTTCTTTCATTCCTCACTTAATACGTAACTTTCATGGTGCAAAGACCTGGCTCTATTTTCAGAGCAGCAGAAAGATTATCATCAGACCTAAGAATATTTTCCTCTCCTTGTCCCTCTTCCCTGATCCTTTGTCTAAAAAAATTGAAATTCACCTTGTGCATATATTTTCTTTCAGGGCTCATTTTCCATGCATCTTGCCAATATCCCTAACCCCATCTCACCCTTCACCAGACCCTGCTAAATCTCCCACCACAAGTTATATTCCCAAATTAGAAGTTTGGCCCCTTCTCCCATTCTACTGAGCAAACTGCAAAGAGATTAAGACTAAGGGCAGTTTAGAGTCAACAAGAGCTCAAAAAACTTGCAGCTGGTGGTACCATCTGTGCCTGTCAAACTGTGGCCAAGTAGCTTTCCATGGTGGGGAAGGACAGAGAATCTGATAATGGCTTTGGTTTGAGGTTACTGAGACGTGAGTCTGCCCTAGAGGAAGATTAGGAGAGCCAGTAGGCAGCTTGTGCTCTTTGTAATATGTGGCTCATCTCCCAGAAAAACAGGCTTCTTCTGGGAAAGGGTCAAATTTGACATCTGAGACCTTAGAGTGGCCTCCTGCGTGTGTCCTTTCTTTCCTAGCTCATCTTCAGAATTCATTGTGTGCCAGGTGGCCAACATGGCATAAGGGAGCAGTAGAGTCATGAAAGGGAATTAGAAAAACTCATAGAACTTACAAAAACTTCTCCATCACAGGCTTTTGGTGATGCAGAAACAGGAAGATGGTAGAGAGTAGCAGCTGGGGAGCAAGGGGGAGGATTCCTGCTGGCTGCATCCCCGGCTCTGCTTTTTTGGGGAGAATCTGAGTATTAGAAGAAGCAGAGAGATAAGAAAAAACTATGGCAGGTAGGCCACATCAATCTGTGTTAAGAAAAATGAATGAGAGGAGATGAGGGGCAAGGAGTGTGTCAAATTAGCCACATGGGCTGAGGTGAGGGAGAGACTTCCAAGAGAAGAGGAGAAGGGAAGAAAGAGACTTCCAGGAAGTGTTCTTAAATGGGCAAGAAACGAACAGCTACTTCACAAAAAAGGATCATGAAATGGATAATAAATAAGTGAAAGAATGCTCAACGACATCACTATTCAGTGTAATGCAAATTAAAACTGCAAGGAGATAAAACTATTGCCAGAATGGCTAAACCAAAAATGATGACAAAACCAAGTGTTGGCAAGGATAGGCAGGAATTGGACCTCTGTTATGCTGCTGATGTGAGTGCAATTAGTACAGCCTCCATGGCCAACTGTTTATTACTGTCTATTAAAATTAAACATACGTATATCCTATAACCTGGCAATTCTACTTATAGGTATATACTCAAATAAAATGAGTATATGTGAGCACTGAACGTCATGCCCATAGGTATTTATAGCAGCTTTATTCGTAATAGCCACATGTGGAATTAATAAAAATGTCCATCGATACAGAATGGATAAACAAATTATCTTTTTATATCATGGAGCACTATATAGCACTGAAAAAGAATGCGATGTGGCAAGTCCCACAAAATGATAACAAAATATATCAGATGTTAAAAGCTACATACTGTGTGATTTCATTTATATGAAGTTCAAAAGCAGACCAGGTTAGGGTATTTGTGTGTGTGTGTGTGTATATATATATATATATATATATATATATATATATATATAAAGAAGGTAGTATTGGGAAAGGCTGTGAGGGGTTCTCTGTAATATTCTATCTCATGGACTTTGGGGGATGGTTACATACTCATGGCCAATTTGAATTAATCCATTAAGCTGTAAATTTATTATTTCTACCTTTTTAAATTGTATACTTCAATTTAAAGGTTTATTAAAAAGAGGGAGGAGAATTGGATTATGAATTAGATGTCTATCATATATTTTTGATAAACCAAAGTATGATTGGAATTGTCTTACAATTGTTGTGTTTGGGATCCCTGGGTGGCTAGGCGGTTTAGCGCCTGCCTTTGGCCCAGGGCTTGATCCTGGAATCCCAGGATTGGTTCCCACGTTGGGCTCCCTGCATGGAGCCTGCTTCTCCCTCTGCCTGTGTCTCTGCCTCTCGCTCTCTGTATCTCATGAATAAATAAATAAAATCTAAAATAAAATAAAATAAAATAAAATAAAATAAAATAAAATATAAATAAAACAAAATAAAATAAAATAATAAAATAAAATAAAATAAATTGTTGTGTTTGTTCGACTATTCCTTTTAATGTGACACCATGCCTAAACCATAACACATGGGACACAGAAGGCTTACCTTTCTATATAATGTTTGCTTGCTCATCTTTTCTCTTTCCTTCTTCCTTCCTAGTCTTTCTGTGTTCTCTTCCAGCAACAAATAATCTAAGATTGGCATTTAGCCCATCCTGAGTCAGACTTGTCTTTGATTGTCTGCTACTTCATCTGATGTTTGTTTATTCTGGGTGATAAACAGGCCTGGTACCTTGGCTATGATGTGTATTTAGGTTGTTATGGAGGGAATATAATGATAATTTGGATTCTGGTGAGCACAAAAGAGTGGAGTGTTGTGTAAACATCACCAGAAATTTGGATTGACCCAAACTTTTCTCTAGTAGGACCTAAAGGAGGTAAAAATACTAGACAATGTTTTCCAAATTATTGTGTTAATGTTTAAGTCTTATTTTGTTCTATGAGATGCAGTATCCAGAAATTGTCCCTATGGTAGTAGTTTTTAAGCTGGATTCCTCAGAGCTTTTAGGCTCCAAGACTATATATAACTCAGGAGTATCTATCTATCCATCTATCTGGATGATTGAGATAATGGTGAGTAAAACACATAGCTTTGGATATATTTACTTGGGATCTACATCAGGTTTGGCTTGAAAATAGCTTGGACTGTTAAAAAAAAAAAAAGATAATCGCTTCTTTAGAGGACTGTTAATATGATGATAAAAGATTACCAGACACAGGGAAAGTCTGGAGTATAAGACCACGTAACCTAAGGGCAATATCTATGTACTTGTAATGTCAGGGGCAAGTATTAGAATAAAGAGCATTTAGAATTGGGAGTTTGGAGTAAGGACTCCAAGGGTCATTACCCTAAAAAATGCCCCTGAGCTAGAAGTTAACTAATGTGTAGGAATAAAAATGTTAGCAAATATTTGTTGAATATTTATTATTATTTAGTAATGTTAGCTATTTTTTATACATTATGTAATCCTCACAAGAGCACACTGCTTGCAGACATAATGGAGTAGCTGCTTTCAGACTAACTCTCCGACTAAGAACCTGGAAAAATTGCTGCTTAAAGGTATCAGAATGCACCTAAGGAGACTAGAATTTAAGAAATCAAGACAGCTGAGAAAAGGAAATACATTGAGGTGAGCATGACCTTCTCTGCGGCCTTTTTTCTTTGATACATTTGCAATACAAAAAAAGGAGCATAAAGGCCAAACAAACGTAGTGGCCTAAATCTTACAGGAATTTCAGTGGAATTGGAAGACAAAAATTCATATACAGGAATACCAAGAAAGCCAAGGTATGAAGGACCAAGATCCCAGAGAAAAGGGAACTGGAGATAGCTGAGCCAGCATTCTGTGTACAACAATCCCTGAAGAGTCCTGTGGGCTCCCCACTGTGCATGAGAGAAGCCAAGAAGAATCCATCAGTTAAGAGGCCAAATGTCTAAGCAGGAATTTAAGCAATCCCATGTAACTGAAAAGGCAGAAATTGTGGTTCAGAGCCTCCCAAGCAAGAAGAGACCTGGTAAAAATGACAGACTCTCAACTGAGACTCAGAAGAGCTACACTGTAATACTAAGGGCAAACTGGAAATAGACTATTCTGTACTGGATCAAGATGATGAGTCTATGCTCTAACTTCCAAAGGAAAACAATATCCTCCATGTAGGAAGAACTTAAATAATTATTTCACTTAATATGTACTAACAGTCAATAGAAAATTACCTGGCATGTCAGGAAACAGGACCAGATATCTGAATTTCAAGAGAAAATAGAAATAGACTATAGGTAATTGGAATATTGAGATTATCAGACAGATTTTTAAATAACTATAGTTAATATGTTTAAGAAAATGGATGTACAAATTGATTACTTCCAAACAGGAGTCTATAAACAGGGGTCTAATAGAAATCCTAAACTGAAAAACATAAACTAAGGATGCAAGAGATGTGTTTAATAGCTCCTTACAGTTGGTAGAAGAGAAGATTAGTAAAGCTGAGGGTGTTAGTAAACCATAACAGATTGAAGCATAGAGAATAAAAGGATGAAAGATGATAGAAAGATAGGTAGATGATAGATAGATGATAGATAGATAGATAGATAGATAGATAGATAGATAGATAGATAGAGATAAATTAATGAGCATAACAGACATATGAGACCAGTGGAAAAAATCTAACATGGTGCTTCTCAAAGTATGATACTGAGATCACTTCTACTGGTCCCTGACAAGATAAGTAAAGAAAGAGTATTTATAAATATTTATAGCAACTGATTTAGACAACAAAATCTTTAATGTATTTTATGACAGAATTGGTCTGCAAGAGATTATAAATAAAAGGAGAATGTATTCATCATAAATAGTTGGAGAAATACTGGTGTGACATATGTATCCTTGGAGTTCCCGAAGTCAGGCAGAGGAAGAATGTGGCAGAGGTAACATTTGAAACTGTTTTGGCTGAGGATTTTTTAAAACTGATGAAGACCTCAAGGAACAACTTCATGCAGCTCCATGGACCCTAAGAAGCATAAATACAAATAAAACTGTACTGAAATACATCAGAATGAAGCTAGTGAACCTAAGACAGAATAAAATATCTTGAAGACTGTCAGGAAAGAAAACCTTCAAAGGAGCAATAGTGAGCTTGAAAATGTCTTTTCAACAGAAATGGTGGATTCAGAAGTCTGGGATGGCATCTTTAAGGTGCTGAAAGCAAATGATAGTAATCAGCCTGATAACCTAATTTTCTTCAAAGTAGAGATGAAATAGGTATTTGTGGACAAACAAGAACTGAGAATTTGTTGATAATAGGCTCACACTAAATAGTAGAGGGAACTGTTTAGGTAAAAGGACACGATCTTATATGGAAGGACAGAAATGAAAGAAGGAATGAAGAGCAAGAAAAAACTTTAAAGTGAAAGTAAATATAGATGGACCTTGTGCAAAATAAAAATAATAATGTCTAGTGAAATTAAAATACATGGCAATAATACGCAAAATGAAGAAGCAGGGTAAAGTGTTAAAGTGTTGTAAGAGCCTTGCAACATTTGGGAATTGGTGAAAATATTAAATCATATACTTTGATAAGTCAAGGAAAAAATAACGTAATTTGCAGGGAAACAACTAAAATAAATAATGCAAAAATGTAGAAATAACAGACTAATAAAAATGGAAAAATAAAAAATACTTGATTAATTTTTAAAAAGACTAATATATAAGAACAAAGAACAAATGGAAAGGAGAAACAAGAATGTGGCAGATTTAAATGCAGATGTAGCCATATATTAAATATAAATGGTCTAAATATTCCCATTAAAAGATACACTATATCAAAATACTATTGTGCTACCTGAATATACACACTCTTAAATATCAGAACAGAAAAGTTGGAAAATAAAAGAATGGAAAAAGATGTGCCCTGCAGACCCTAATCAAAAGGAAGCTGTTGTAGCTATACTGATATCGAACATTTTAAGATAATAAGGAATGAAGTTATGCTAAAACTGAAAAAGTCATGTCAATAGTAACAAAATGGGTAATTTGACAGCAATAGCCAATAATATAAAAGATACGCACTTAAGTCAAAACAGTTAAAGCAAAAACTGGCAAAACTAGGAAGAACAGGAGACACTCTCACGATCATAGTTGGATATTTTAATAGCTCTCTATTTTATTTTTTAAAAGATTTTATTCATTTGACATACACAAAGAGAGAGAGAGAGGATGCAAGCAGGGAGGAGGGGCAGAGGGAGAGGGAGAAACAGACACCCCACCATGAGCAGGGAGCCCAAAGCAGGGCTCGATCTCAGGACTCTGGGATCATGACCTGAGCCAAAGGCAGAGCTTAACTGACTGAGCCCCGGGGCGGGGGGGGGGGGGGGGGGGCACTACTCTATCTCTCTCTATAATTGTTAGCATTAGCAGATAAAAATAGGAGTAAGGATAGAGTAGATTCAAACAACATAGTTAAAAAACTGGAGCTAAATGACATGTATCTATGCATCCAAAAGCTGCAGACTACACATTCTTTTCAAATAAACATGAAACATTTAACAAATTTCATTGTATACTAGTCACTAGAGTAAGTCTTTAAAAAAATTCAGGTGGATTGAAATCGCATGTAGTATTTCTTCTGATCACAATGGAATTAGGCTATAAATCAATAACAAAAAGATGAGAACATATACTTTACCCTATGACCCAGTAGTTCTGTTCCTGGAAACCTAATACAAATGAGTACATTTGGCAGGAAAAGAAATACACAATACTGATCATAAAAAAAAAAAAACAACAAAACCTCAAGATAGAATGTAGAAGTGAGGAACCCCTCACTCACTCACCCCTTTTTTTGGGTGAGGAAAGGAGGGCAAACATTACAAACAGGGAAATTTCTTGGGTTCAAGTTTTATATTGTCCATGAACTTTCCTTGACTGAGTAAATTTACTTTTAAACTCCATTGCATCCTCATCGATTATTTATTATGGAAATAAATATGCCAGTTAATTGTGTTATTTAATTGTCTCAGATCTTTTTGCTCCCCCAGCATGTGGAGCACATAGGGCAGCATGATGTAATGGTTAAAGACACAGCCCTGGAGATGGACTACTAGATTTAAATTCCAGTCTAACATTTGGATAAGTCGTTTAAATTCACTGAGTCTTGGTTTCTTCACTGTAATGAGAGGTGATGGCAACACCTATGTCATAATGTTGTTTTGGGAATTCAACGAGTCCATAATTACTTAAAACCATGGCTGGTACAAAAGGAAGCACTCCATAAATGATTGTGATTATTATTGTAACGATCTTGGGGGATTGGACCACTCCTTATATTTGTTTTTAATCCCTCTAATACCTGGAACTATACTGAGCAATCAAGAAGATGGGATTTCTGGAAAGCTGGAGGCAAAGATATTTTGAGAACTGACTGTTTTCTCTCCATGGTTGAGGATGAGCTTACAGTGATGACAATTTTGGCTCATGAAGCAGAAGCTTAAATAGAGCTGCATAAATTAGTGTGTTAAGAATAAGATGGGAGAAAAATTGTTTTCTCAACACTGGCGGCACCCTACAACCCAGTGTCAAGAGCCGCGTTGTGCTCTGCTGGGGAACCAGAGGATGAGTGCCAAGACATGTGAACTCAGTCCTTTCCCTGTGCAGTCACCTTGCTTCCACTGCCGTCTTCATTCCTGGCTAAGCAGGCTGGGAACTTGGAGCAAGGTTACATGTGTGTGGTTTTTGGCAAATGTGCAAACTACCCAAACTCTGAAAGCCTATAACGTTAAGTCTTACTACTACCAATAAAGTTCGTGGGTTGAATCGAATCGAATTGTACAGATTAGAAATGAAGTCTAGCTTGAGAGGTGACTAAGAACCAGAATAGCTTAGTTGTTTAACTCCTAGATTTCAGAGTCAGATGGACTTGAGTTTCTTTGATGTTCTTTTACCAGATGTGTGTATTTTCACAGAACATTTAACTTCTCAGGGCCTCAGTTTCTTTGTTTGTAATATGTGGTCCATAATTATAAGAACTTCATAGGACTGATAGAAAGATTAAAATAAGATATGTGCCTAATACATGTATTAAGCGCTCAGTAAATCATAGCAATTATTGTTATTACATGTTATTTATAATTTTAAATTTCTCTCTGCCAAGAGGCTCAAACCTGGCTGAACTGAATTGTAAAAATTAGGTGTAAGCTTTTCAAATGTGTCCCTTCCTTATTTTTTAAAATCCAACCTGTTTTTTTTGTTTGTTTGTTTGTTTGTTTGTTTTTTTCTCTTGGCAACCCTTGAGAGTTTGGACAGGGGTAGGTGCTATTATCTGCAATTGGCATATAAGAGACCAAGATAAAAAGATAAAGTTGTTTGTCTAGCCATCTCATGACTATTGGTGTTAGCGAAGCACCTAGAACCCAGGCCTCCTCAGTGCTAGCCTTGAGGTTTTTATTCCTTCCTGCTCTGCCTACATTTTTACCTCTGGTAACCAGTGAGAGAATATTCATCACCCCCCAGTAGAGGATTCTTGAAAGGGAGTTATCATCCTAAATTACTAGGGCAACATCTCATCTTTTCAGATGTGGTAGTAAGACGGTCGACCCTGGTCGGTAGAGGTTTCTAAGAGGCCAAAGAGGTTTGGCATTGAAGTTCACGTAGGGACACTCTCTCCTTCTGAATCCAGCATTTCACTCTCTCACCCTAGAGCTCGCCTTAGCCTCTCCCCAGCATAGCCTTTCACCTTGCTGCATGCTCCTTGTTCTGAGGTGGCCTTTTACTGGTCCTCTGACAACAGCCCCCAGATGGTTCTCTCACCCATGGCCACAGAGTTTTGTTGCTCCTCATTTCAAGCCACCGACAGAGACACCAATCATGAGTTTTTATGTTGACACTTAAAGTTTCCTTGAGGAACTGATAGGTCAACAGCTAAGCCATTTAATTTTCTTTAAGATTGACTCTGGCACTTGAGGAGGTGATCTTCTTGCCCTTTCAGCACTAGAGTGAGCTTCCTGAGGACAGGGGCCGGGGTCATGGACCAGGTCAGATGCTCGTGACATATTTGCTGAATGAACAAACGTCTGATGTGGGTAACTCAGAAACCACTCCCATTTTAATTACCTACCTTTTACATAATGCATTTCTCAAATTACATTAAGTTAGGTTAGGTTTAGATTCTGTTTGAATTTGGGGGGTTTGGGTTAACCAGGAAGGCTGTAGAATTACTTTGTGTTACTGGCTGGATTTTAAAGTTCCTGGCTCCTTAGAGTAGTGTCTCCTGGTCATAAACACTACAAATGTACCTGCTTTTGAAGGTTGGTTTTAGAATAAATGAATGAAAAACAGCTACTATTTTGTCTTAGTGATATTTCAGCACTAAGTTACTTAGGAAATTTCAGATGTAAGGTTTCCTGTTGATTAAGGGCATAGGATATTCTTAAAATTGGCTTTTTGATCTTCAGTACTGCTTTCCACTCCCAATGCCAGATCATATGGAATAGATTTACTCTGATTAGTTGGATCTGATCTTCCGTAATAGGACGTCCAGCTTGCCTCTTCTGACCCCCTAAAGAACCCGACCAACCAACCAACAAAATAGCATTGATCAAACCAACTCAACAACAGCAAAGTGGAAGCCAGCCTGCACTGGGCATTGAGGTGAATCTCTGGGAGAGTCTCCACTGGAAATTGCGAGCTTCTTCAGCCCCCTGGGCCTGTGTGATGCTATGTGGGGAGCAGAGGAAGGTTTTCTTCTGCTTCCCTTCTGTGCCAGGGCAGCTGGAAAAGCTTTTTAATCTACTTTATTTCAAATAGTTGCAAGCAAAGAAAAAATATCATGGGAATACCCACACTTGGGCAGATAACAGCCTTACTTTTTCTTTATATCCCACTTATGAATCCATAGGAAGGAAGGGTAGAAAGAGTCTTTGGACGGTCAGCTATCCATGCACAGTGGTTTGATGCTGAGCCCTTTTCACATGTACTCAGAATAAAAATGAAACCCTACTACTTGTTTTGCCCATTAGATAGCATTATCTCCATGGAACACCAATTCATATCTCTTTGTGCTGTGTGTGGTTCTCACATATGGGATTTTAATAACCTCCATGCTGTGCTATGAATTTATAAGCAGGGCCAATGGAGGAAGAGCACCACAGGACTTTATTTTTTCATTATTACTCTTTTGAAAAACAAGGTCTGCCTCATTTCTGTAGGGTTCTTCTGGCAGCACTGGCAATGTTGTAGCTAGTGGTGTAGTTGTTACTGTGGAAAGGAATGAGCTCTTTATTCCTTTCCTACTTATTTTTTCTAGACTCCCTTTCTCACCCCCATCCCTCCTCTAGCCTCCTCCATAATATCCTCTGGCATCGTACTTGCAGCTTCAGTGAGCTAATCATACAGAAACAGGTCCTGTTCTTCGGCTCTCTGGTTCATCTTACATTCTGATTTTTTCCCCCTGCACATCCTTTTAAATGTGCCACATTTGTCCTCTGTACAATCCGGCATGTCCAAGAACCTGTTGAGTGTGGTGGCCAGGCAAGCAGGCTCTGCAAACAGCTAGTCCTGAATGTCAATGCTGGCTTTTCTCTCTGATCCTCAGAGAAGTTATTAGGATTTTGTTAACTCGCTTATAAAATGGCAATGATGTGGTGGTTATTGGGTATTTACCTATGAATTATTTTGTACGGTATTTCACAAAGCATTAATAGAAGTTGCCATTATTGTTATTATTCATTCGGCAGATACTTGCTGATCACCTACTAGATGTCAGACACAATTATGGATGCTGGAGTTAAATGCAGAACAAAACAAATTCCTGGCTTTTATATAACTTACCACCATGTTGTTAAATAACCACTAAAATTGCAATTCAAAGTTATGCTTTGTATCCTTTTCCGGTGACCCTTAAAATCTGCCTTTCACTGTTCTCAGTTAAACATAGGTGTTAAAAATGATTTTATCCTCTTGTATGTAGGCGAATATCCTACAGTAATTTTATTCTTCACTCGCCTTGTTTTATAACATCTCTTCCATTTTCATGTTGTACCCATTTCGACTGACCTGCTTAAATGAGAAAAGTCCCGTGATCCTGGCTTCTCCAGCAATCATAACCTTTTCAGTACAAATTTGAGTCTGTTTTACAGTCCATCCCTCTAACTCAGTGTGATAATTTTATCTGAAATTTCATATCAGACCTCTTGCATATCAAAGTAAAATGTAGGTTAAGAAAGCAATCTTTTGAAAAGTTCAGGAGAAGAAAGAACTCAAGGGGGTAAATCCTGACATGTCTATTCTTGGGCAGTCTGTCCAGCAGGCCCCTGACTAGGGATCTGCTTAGCACTGAATTTTGACACATATACTCACATGTGCACCTGTACACACAGACGTATATTTATGTGGTTTAGACAGTGACTACAGTGAGTGTATTTTACGCTATTTCTTGGTTCAATAGGAGATTGATAAACTCTATGTCCCAAAGGTACCAGAGGTCTCTGTCTTCTTGGAGATTCCTCTGAATTCACTGAATTTAACAAAATTTAAGATTTATGCTCTGAAAAAATATAAGATGTTGTGTGAATAAAGTAGCGTCCTACTTGACATTGATATTGGGTAATGGTGCCAAAACTGCTCTATGAGTGAACATCACAGCTAAGTCTTCACCAGTGCAGTATCTACAGTACATCTGAAACTACTTTTACGCATTTAAAAATATTTATTAACATCCGCTTTGAGCCAGGCAACTCGTTAGGGTTGTTGACACAGTGGCAAACGGAATGTTCTCTTTCTCCAAGAAACATAGGGACCAATGGGAAAGGCTGACAATAAATGAGTAAATGGAGTAAGAAGTATACCATTGTAATTACACTAAGTGCCTCGGAAGGTACACTGCTGTGTGCTATAAAGGGGCCTAATGAGGAGGATTTACCTTCAGCTTGAACGAGTGGTCAGGGAAAGACTTCTTTGAGAAGCTGACATTTCAGCTAGGTCCTACTGATTGTGAAATGGCAGGACCAGTAGAGGATAAAGGATTCCAGGAAAAAAGAGACCACGTTCCAAGTCCTGAGGCTGTGGCAAGAACATGACATGGTCAAGAAACAAATTAAGTTTGCTCGCTGGCTGTGATTGAGAGGGCCCGAGTCCAGGAAGGGTTTGGAGTTTATTCTACATACAGCGGGAACCTTGTTGATTTGGGGTTAACAGAAGTAACAAAGCAATCTCCTTAAGGGTTCTTCTGGCAAGGAATGCCAGGGGGCAGCGTTTTACTTCGTGTAGTTAGTGTTTTGATTCACTTGCTTTTATGGACCTATAGCTTTGTGAGAGTAGATGTGAATTCCAGAGCCTACAATCTCCATGTTTATTTTGAATGCTAATTACCACAAATATGTTTTTAATTGGCAACTGTGTATCTTAGACACACTTCATTACACTTAACCTTTGAGATCAGTTTTAATTCACCCTCTTAAAAAAATACTTTTCTATTAAGAAAGTATGGCACACATCAACATTTTAATTACTTTCCTCTGGAAGATTTTTGTATTGGACAGAGTTTTATCTGTCAAGGAGGAAATGAAAAAAATGATCCTACTTTGAGAAAATAATGCACAATGAGATCAAGTGCCAAACATCCTAATGCATTTGTTTACGAGATGATTTAGTATTCCGCTTTCACAGAATACTGTTTATACACTCAGCCTTGCTTTTTGGTACCGGTACCATTTATTAAGAATGTATACAATTTAATTTTTCATAATAGCCAACAATTTAAAGCAGCTGGATATTTGCTTTTTCCCCCTTTCAATGATCTGCTATCACTTCCTATCATTCTGTCATAGTGACCTTTAATCCAGCCTCTCCAGACAAACTCAGTTTTATGTATGATTCTTGTTTTAATGGGTTTTGATAGATTTCTCTGTGCTCACTTATTTATAGAATGATTTATTATTTATGTTGGTTGCATGGTGATTTTATTTCTGAGTTTTGTTTTGTTTTGGGGGAGCCACCCTGTATTCTAACAAATACTTCTTCATTGGGTACACATGAGCTTCATAGGCAAGTCTTTGCAAATAAAGTCCCTGGTTCTTCCTACGCACTATCTGCATCTATTAATGTCTTTAATCTCTGAAGTTTTTTGTTTGTTTGTTTGTTTGTTTTGCTTTTGAAAGAAACTTACTGAATCAAATCTGAGCCACTGGGAGGGACTTTGGTGTTAACTGAAGAGATGGCTTTAGACATGGTTGCCTCTCTCTGGCATCTACATTATTGATACAGTATTAAGTACCAAACTTCTATAATACTAGTATCCTTCAAATTCTAAAACTTAGCTAAGATTTATTAAGGATTCCGCTACTGATAATCAACCTTTTAGCTAATGGAGCATATATTGATTTTTTTGCACAGAGGATAGTTCCCTCCCAAAGGCTTTTGCCTCCAAACACTTAAGTGTTGCTTTGTGGATTTGGCAGGCCTCAGAGGAGCCTGGCTGCTGGGAACTGAAATGCTCTGAGCTTGCCAACCCAAAACCACTGTGTTTCTCACAGCTCTCCAGTGCCAAAAGTCTGTGTGCCAAGGAAACAGAAACCTGTCTAGAAAATAAACTGTATTCTCTTGACTTTTCCTGTAGGAAGACTGGAAGTTAACCTGTAAGTTGTTTTGTGGTTAAAAATGATTTAGGATGTTACACTGGAAGTTTAATGCTACAGTTTTATATATAGAAAACAAACTGGTGCATGTTGTGCTTCCCAACTCATTTTGCTCCCAATTATCAAAATGTCTATTTTTTTTTTCCGCTAGGGATCAGTGTAATTGGTTGCACTAGTGACAGTGGTGGTGGTGAGCTAAGGCAGCCCCTTTGTGTCATAGGCCTCAGGTGTGAGTGTGTGTTTTGAGTGTGGGACGGAGATGGAGCTTATTCCAGCTGGTTGGTGTATAAAAGGAATGTGGGTTATGTGGCTAGGTAGTGTTGAGATCAGTAGGAGTTTACTTGCTAACAGAACTTTTTGTAGGATTTCATATTCTTCAGAAACAAGTTGCAAAGCTATTACGAGTATATATATATATATATATATATATATATATATATATATATATTTCATAGCGTGAATGTAGCCAAATTTCATTAGAGCTGTATCCTAATTACTTATTAGAATTCTTTCATTTCTTTTAGATCTGAGCTTCTCAACCTCAGCACTATTGACATTTTAGGCTGATTAATTCTTTGGGGACGGTTGGCTTTACTGTTCATTGTAGGATCTTTAGCAGCATTCTTGGCACCTATCCACTAGATGCCAGTAGTACCAACCAAAGATGTCTCCAGACATTGCCAAATATCCCCTACGGGACAAAATTCTTCCCAGTTGAGAGTCACTGTTTTAGACTCAGGTATTTGGAAAAATAATCAATCATATATATGAACTTATTAAGTGTGGAGTTTTTCAAAATTGTTTTTAAAGACTGGATTCCCCCATCTTACCTCATTATTTTCAATACATTCAATTTCAAAAGCTGTTGCCCAATGCTAGCAGAGTCTGAATAGATAGAAAGTAAACATCTTCCTTGTTATTAGATAAGATGTCCAGCAATGAAAATCCCTGGATTTAAAAAGCTTGTTAAGATGTATTATGTCAGATGAAAGTGCTATTTTAATAACTCATTGTTATTCTTAGCATGGACCTTTTATTTTAGAAAAATGGATAATTAGCATTTTGGCTTATCACTTTCTCTCCATGAATACAAATAATTTGATAGGCAGACAACCAAGAGAGACTTCATTAAATAATGGGTCTAATCAGCCCAGGACTAGAGTAAATTAGGGGTTAGACTTCCAGCTTGAGAGTTGGAACTCAGGGTTTGGTGGCCATGTCAGCTCATTCATCCAGGATATTTTTGTTGACCGACCTACTGTTGCAGTCAAAAACCAATTGGTCAATTGGTTAGAAATAAGAGTCAAAACTCAACTTGGGAAGCCATAGGCTACCCTGCATTTAACTCGCAGCTGGAAAACTGCAAGAACACATTCAAAGCTTAACTACCAGTCCTATGGTGTTTGGACTTACCAGCTCCAATTTCGAGATAATGGCCCATTATTAACGTGGACGTATTAGATAGTTTTCCAGGGGAACAAAATATCAGTTTGGAACCATTCCCCTTTGCATACATTATACGCTTTCCTGCCATCTGTGGTGATTCATACTCTGCATAAAACCTTACTAGTTTTCCAAAGAGGACTACAAATAGCCCTTTATTTTTTGAGAACAGGCTTCCTAACACCCAGCCAGGAAATCTATTTTGAAATTAATTTTCTTTCTACAATTTTGAGTGTAATCTATCCTTTTGTTTCTAAGAAACAAAGCCCAATGCCGTGTTTGATTTGGAACGTTCTCTGTGTCACTCGGAGGAGACAGATAGAACCATGAGAGGGATTTTCCTACCCTTGGTTGTCTTTTGAAGCTTGCAGAGCCTTCTTAAGAAAGGATCGTGATTGTTACTTAACATTTCCTCCATGGGGCAGAGGGAGAACTTAGATCTGAGGAATTATTCTCATCATGAGATGGAGGAATGGTTTCCTTCACAGCGCATGCTCTCCATTCACAATCCAGCCGACATGGAAGCCTTCACTCTGTTTGTCCAGAAGCTGCATCTTATGTTTCCTTAGTACCACCTCTCTACCGAGCAGACTTGGGGAGGAAACAAAATGAAGGCAGCAAGTGTCTGATGCTTCTGAAACATATGTCACTTCATTACTAGCATCTTGTAAGAAAGATAACAGAGCAAAAGCCAAAACAGAGAGATTTTACTAGGCCGGAAGGGACTCTGCTTGTTAAGATGTATGATACAACGCAGAAAATAAAAAGACCTCATTTCCTCTTGAAAAAGGGGGGAATTGTGCCTTTATTTGTCAGATGCATGGTTTGTTACTGATACATCTCTACTAACCCCCGAGAAGGGTTGATTCTGGTAACTAGAGAGTCTTTAGGGGGCTGAGTGAGTGACAGTCTTGAGGGTATGAGCTTGGAAGAACCTGGAGAAATACTCTGCTTCGTGAAGAAGTGCAGAGAAAGAGAAGTCTCGGGAGTATCACTAAGTAGAAATAAAGATCCGAGAGGGGAGAGCCCTCTTTCGTATCCCCAAGCTGTCTTCAGCTAAATTTGTCTTGCCTGCCAATGACTGTAGAGGGATGAACAGTAATGTTGAGTTCTATTCAAGGTTGCCATGTGGGCAAATACAGTGGTTGCTCATGGATGACTAATCAATGAATTGTAGAGCTTAAAAAACAGAGTCACCAAGTTGAGAAATGTTTGCAAAAGCACCCAGCTAGAAAATGACAGAGAGAGATTTGAACACAAGTCTGATGATGAAGCCAGCACATACCTGTGTTCTACTGTGCTTCTAGAAGCTGGTACTCTTATCATTTTCTTTAACACCTTTAAGTTTTTCAGATGAGATAAAAGTGGAATATGATGAAACGTTGGAGGTTGCTGGTTTTGAAATGACTGTATTTTGTATTTTTATATATGAAAATTTATATATGAAGCTGTCAAAGTCCTGGTGTTCATAGTTTTTATTTTAAATTATGCTTTCATTATTTAATCTGTATTGGAAAATATGATTTATGGGCAAATATATGCTTTTGGCACTGAAAAGATAGAGAAATGGTACAGCCATGGAATAGTAAACTTCTTGTCTCCTCTAATAAGAAATGAGCATTTCGTTGGAACAAGCCCCATTTATTTTTGAAGTGTTACCTATTCTTTGCAGAGAATTAGTACTTGTTTGTTTATAGCAGTTACACACACAGACACACACACACACAGAGGCAGACCATTTTCATAAAAATTAGAACTCAAAAAATTATTTGGCTCCTCACTTCCCCACGTCGCAAATGGAATTCTATGGAACAGGGTCATTTATTGTTATGGTCAGGCCGGTATATTCGATAACATATTCATACATAATTCATTAGCTTGTTAATTAGGCCCTATGTTTCAATATGCGACAACAGACAGGAGCCCAGGTAGGGGCAGCAGAGGTGTGAGGCGGACCTGTGTCACAGCTACAGTGCACAGCCAGGACTTCTCCAGGTTCCCATTTCCTTCTTCTAAGGAAAGAAAAGGGCACCCATTCTTTTCCTAGCCTGTCAGTAAGCCAATTCAGTACATGAAACAAAAATAAAAATTTGTTTACATTTTCGGATTGCCTGTGCTTTCACGTTTTATGGCAATTGATCTGTTTTAACTTCAGGGCCTGATTTGTTTCCAGCTTCAAAATAGGTAATGTTGCTACAATATTCAGTGCTTGCGATGCTCAAATTGTCCTTCATCAAAATAATCCCATGGAGAGTTCTAAAATCCAGTTGCGTAGGCCTTGAAGAAGACTTCCAGAAAGTCTGAAATCTTCTCTAAAAACTGTTGCCACCATAATTTCCGATAAGGCATTTTGACTCATGCATTCTGTGAATATTTATTGTTGTCTCTTGATCTTCTGAAACCTGAGTGAGGTCCTTAGTTTGTCTAGTTTCCACAATCTTGGGTCCTCGAAGGGTGGTAATTTTCAGTTTTAGCTAATTGCTATGCTTTACATGGTCACAGGGAGTGAACATTTTAGAAAGCCACTTCATTAAAGCATTAAAATACCGTGGGCTCAGTAATTTCATTTACTGGGTCAATAACCCATGATATCTAGAAGAAGATTTAAAATAGTTTAAAAATAATTATTCAAACAAGAAAGGAATTTCAAGCTATAATTACCACTGTAATAAAGGAAAAAGAGACTCCAAAGCAAGTATAAACATTATATTTAAATCCTAATATCGGATTCCTATAACTCAAAGGGTTTATTTAGCTTGTCCAATAGTAGATCACAAGATCTCAGACCTGAAATAAACCTTAGCAAGCATCTAGTCTGGATGTAGAGATTGACATATTTTTTTCCCCTTAAAAACCATTTATAATTCCGTATCTGGACTGACAGCCTATGTGTTCATTTTTCTTAGAGTATTCACAAGTTCTGTATTCAGTTTTTACCCCTAGATATTTTGCATTTTGGTTGCTATTGCACATTAGATATTTTTCTGTTGTAATTCTGTTTTCCCCTGATGTACTCTGGATAGTAATTTTGTATATCCATGTTGCAGCTGGCTACCATTTTAAATTTTTCTTATTCTAATCGTTTTCTCTGGTTCGTTGTGTTTGCAAGGAAGACTAGCATATCATCTGCAAATAATGATGATTTTCCCCATGTGTTCCAGTATTAATACTTCCCCCAACCCTGCTTCTGGGCTTCAGTTATTATAGTGAGTAGAACTTCCAGAATAACATAAAATAATTGTGGCATTAGTAGGCATTCGTATCCTGTTTCCAGCCCTAACAAGACCATATCTAGTACAGAGTTCCCAAACTGTGTTCCAAATCATTATTCCATAGGATGTTAATCAGTCTCCTACTAAAAAAAAAATAAGAAGAAGAAGAAGAAACAACCAAAAAAGGCAGGTAAGGTTTCCAAATATTTTTCTGAAACTCCAAATTAAACAAAAGGAGACAAATTTCTTTAGTGAATGACTTTTCATAGCCTTAGTAATTTTTTTATATCATAGCTGTTAGGTGTTTTTTTAAGTTTTATTTATTTCAATAATCTCTACACCCAACATGGGGCTCAAACTCATGACCCCCAAGATCAAGAGCTTCATGCTCTTCCGACTGAGTGAATCAGGGGCTCCAGCCTTTGGTATCCATTATGCACTGGCAATCTGTCAGAGGCGGAGAAATGTATGTGACATTTGTCAATGTATTTTTTTTCTCAGCACCCCATTTCTGAAGAACACTTAACGTACATTACTGGGCATCGTTAACTATGACGTTGGCTATGATTTCAGAATGAAATGTTAAGAAAATATCCTACTCTTGGCTCACTACGAGTATCGTATAAGCAGGATCTTCTACTCTATGTTCCTTTGTGTCTCACTTTTGCTTGACATGTTTTAAGATTCATATATGTTGTTCGTTTGTTTTCAATGCTGGAGAGTATTTTGCACAAGAGTGTTGATGAATATTTGTGTTATTTGCAATTTGAGAGTGTTATAAACAATGCTGCTCTGAGTATTCTTGTACACGAATCCTGGTAGGAGTGCATTTTTATAAAGCTATATAGCAGGGAGTAGAATTCTTGGGGTTTAGTGTGTGTGTGTGTGTGTGTGTGCATGTGCATGTGTGTATGTGTGTTTTCAAGTATGCAGGAGAACGCTATAGTTTTCCAAAGTGTTTATGTAAGGCTCACACTCCTACCAGTTGTTGTTTGAGACTTCCAGTCACTATACATTCTTTTTAATACTTGGTTTTATCAGACATTTTAATTTTCAGGCAACCTGGGAGAGATGCAATAACATCTCATTGTTTTAATTTGCATTTTTCTGATTACTAACGATAAGCACCTTTTCTGATGCTTATTTGCCATTTGAATTTCCTCTATTATGTCATGGCTGAATCTTTTGCCCATCTTGGTGTTGCTTTGGCTGTCTGCTATCTTTTATTATTGCTTTATAAGGATTTGTTATATATTCCTATATTGACTCTTTTTAGGATACATATATGTATATATATGCGCATATATACACATACACACACACCTCACGGGGTGGAGGGAAGAGAAAGAGAGAGAGATAGACACACACAGACACACACGTGTAGCCTGCCTGTTTACTCTCTTAATGTTGTCTTTTGAAAGATAGCCATTCTTAAATTTAATATAGTTTATTTCATCCATCTTTTCCTTTATTGTTAGTACTTTTGTATCTTAAGAACAATTTTTCCTACTATGATGTTATAAAACTTTTCTCCTACATTTTTTCTAATAGAGCTTTGCTATCTTTCAGTTACAAGTTTCCAATTCACTTGCATATAATTAAGAGTCTAGATTTACTTTTTTAAAAATTCAGTTCTTCCAACTCCCCTTTTTTAAAAGCCTGATTCTTCTTTTCTCCATGACTCTGCTTGGCACTTTGATCCTATTATTTGGGGTCTTTATTGTTTTGCATTTGTCCATCCTTGTGCCAGTGCCATCTTGTTCTTCATCAAGGGCTTTCTAGCTTTTCTGGCCCTCTGCATTTCATATGCATGTTACAATCAGCTTATAAAATTTGACAAAGTAAATCCTGTGATATTTTGGAATTTTGGTTGGGATTACTTTGAATCTATAGATCAATTTGAAGACAGTTTACATCTTTACATCATTAAGTTTTCTATTCTATGTACATGTTATAGCTCTTCATTTATAGAGGGTTTTTTTTTAACATTTATCATTAAAGGTGTTATTTTCTCTACAGAGGTCTTTCACATCTTTTACCAGATTTATTCCTAGATATTTTTATTGCTTTTTTTTATTGCTGATGCAGTTATAAATGATATACTTTTGTCAATTTTCACTGTTGCCAATACACTTGAAATACAATTAGTTTGTATCTAGCAAAATACTAACGGAATAAAAATTGTAACAAAGTATATGTGCATTCTTTTGTCATGTCATCTTTGAGTAATTATATTTTTGTTTCTTCTTTTCCAATCCTTATCCTTTCTTTTCCTTTCTTTTTTTTTTTTCCCTGCCTTGCTGCACTGGTTAGGACCTCAGTATCATATTGCATAACAATGGTGATAGTGGAAATCATTTCTTTATTCCCAGTTTATTTACAAGTAAATGTGGATTCCAGTGTTGACTGTAGAATTTTTGTTTTGTTTTCATTTGTGAATGTTGTAAATTATATTGAAATATTTTTCTCCCCAACTTTTTTATTCTGAAAAATTTTGTATGAGTTGTAAGTTTCATTGAATACCATTTTTACTTGAAATAACAGCCCACAGACAAATTGTGAATATTTAGATTTAGGTATTTGGCAGACATTTCTTTAAAAATGAATGAAATGAACCTGTCACTTCAAGAAAATAACAGACAGCATATTTTACTAATGACAAAAATTGAGCTTTCAAGTCAAAATTGGCATTTTGGAAATCTTGTATTTGTCACCATCAGCTTTATGGTTTCTTAAAACTTAAAGGCTTTTCTGATGAGGTCAGTGATAATATCAATGAATGTGTTTGAAATATATATTGGAAAATTTGAACACTTCAAATATCTACATAACTTACTGTGCTAATATTTTTCAAAGACCAGTATGTCATGTTACAAAATTATTCATGCACAGTGTCAAAGACCCATGAAAGGTTTAAGATAGACCAATGGATTCTAATGCAATACTAGAAAATTTTATTGATATGGTTTCAGGTTCCATATTGCAAAAAAAAATTAAGAAATTGCGACTTGTCAAATTTTGGTATAGATTCAAAGAAAAATACCTGTAGTCATCTCCTTTTCCCTACTACGTACCTTTGTGAAGCTTGATTATTTTCTTCTGCTTCAACCAAAAATATACATTGCAATAGATTGAAAGCTGAAACAGATATGAGAATCTAGCTATCATATATATATATATACATATATATACACACATGTATATATGATATATACATACATACATACATACATACATACATACAAGGAAATATTACCCAGCCATCAGAAAGGACAAATACCCACCATTTGCTTTGACATGGGTGGAACTGGAGAGTATGATGCTGAGTGAAGTAAATCAATAGGAGAAAGACAATCATCATATGGTTTCACTTATATGTGGAATATAAAAAATAGTGAAAGGGATTATAAGGGAAAGGAGAGGAACTGATTGGGAAATTTAGAGAGGTAGATAAACCATGAGAGACTCCTAACTCTGGGAAATGAACAAAGGATAGTGGAAGGGGAGGCAAGCGGCGGGAGGGAATGCCTGGGTGACGGGCACTGAGAGGGGCACTGGACGGGATGAACACTGGGTGTTATACTATATGTTGACAAATCGAACTCCAATAAAAAAAATTAAACAAAAAAAGAGAGAATTCAGCTATCTTCAATTAAGCTAGATACTAAAAAAATTTGCAAAAATGTGATATAAATAATGCTACTCTTTTCACTATTTTTGTGAAAAATAGTACTTTTCAGGAAAAAAAGTGTTATGTTAACATGAAATGGGCATATTATTGTTATTTTTAAGTGAATTGATATTTTTAGGTATTCTCATTTTCAGTTTTGAATATGGTAAATATTGATATATATTCAGTTAATCTAAATAAACTATCCTTGGAATTCTCAATGATTTTAACAGTATAAATGGCACCTGAGACCAAAACATTTGAGAACTACTGCCCTAGGAACAGTACCAGACGCCCTAAGCTTATGAAAGTATAATGTTATTTGGCACATTTACCCTCTTCCCATGACAATGGAAGAACCTGAAAATATCTTACGTCCATTTATCCCCTCCCAAATTATATGGAAGGGGTTATCTTATAGTCATTTTAATTCTAGAATTTTTTTCATTGTTTTGGTGTTTAAGAAGTTTCACTCTGCAATGTTTAGCTGTAGATTTTTTTTTTTTCCCTGAGTCATCAGCTTAGCCTTTAGAATGTGTGGATTCTTATAAATTGTGGAACATTCTCAGCCATTGTCTTCTGTTCTCTCTTTCCTCTTCTCTGGTATTTCAAATAAATATATGTTAGGCCTTATCAGTGTGCTCACTGGGTCTATTATCCATTTTTTTTAATCTCATGTTTTATTCTGAACATTTGCTTTTATCTTCTTTTTAAAATTATTTTTAAAAGATTCTATTTATTTGAGAGAGAGAAAGAGAACATGAGCAAGGGAAGGGGGCCAAAGGGAGAGGGGAAGTAGACTCCCTGCTGAGCAGCAAGCCCTACTCAGGGCTCAATCCCAGGACCAAGATCATGACCTGAACCCAAGGCAGATGCTTAAAAGACTGATCCACCCCAGTGCTCCTTGCTTTTATCTTTTAATTCACTAATTCTCTTTAGCTTTGTCTAATTCGTTATTAAATACATTCATTGAGTTCATTTCATGTATTATATTTACCAGTTCTAGAACTTCTAAGTGGTTCTTTTTTTACATATACTCTATCATTTCATAGAGTTTTCATTTCCCTGTCAACATTTCATTTGGTTTTATCTCTTTGAATGTAGTAAACATAGATTGTTTTAGGCTGTACCCTGTAATTCCATATGTGTAGCTCCTATGGGACTCTTTTTGTTTTCTCTATTGATGCTTTGTCTTTTCATATGTCTGGGTTTTTTTTTTTAATTTTTATTTATTTATGATAGTCACAGAGAGAGAAATAGAGAGAGGCAGAGACATAGGCAGAGGGAGAAGCAGGCTCCATGCACAGGGAGCCCGATGTGGGATTCGATCCCGGGTCTCCAGGATCGCGCCCTGGGCCAAAGGCAGGCGCCAAACCGCTGCGCCACCCAGGGATCCCGTGTCTGGGTTTTTAGATTGTGTGTTGGACATTGTGTTTGAAATTTTATTTGTAGCAATAATTTGAGGCCTGGTATGCTATTATCTTCCTCCAGAGAAAATTTTTCTTTGCTTTTTCCAGGTATCTAAGGTTATTAGAAGTTCAGGACTACATAATGTAATTTTCTGAAATTGAAGTTTTCAGAGCCAACCAATCAGCATGAAAGAAGATAACAGGTTTTGCTAGACTGGTTTATTTCAAACTTACTTTTAGCATACATCTTAGGAGTCTGAGTCCAAAGTAAATGTTGATTTACCCTTTTTGGGCTATGGATTCCAATTTCTGCCAGAAGCAGAACTCAGCTATTTATTCCGGAGCCACAAATGCCTCCAGGGAAGAAGCAGCTTTAGTGTTGGTCTACCTCCCCAAGTTCTAGACTTCTCCAGGTTGGCAATTCCTCACTATCTTATTAAGTCTTGGATGATCTCAAACAGATTGCTCTTATCTTTTTTTCCAGCTCTTTTTAGTTTTCTGCCATGGAAAGTTGGTCCGAATTTTGTAAGTTAATTTATTGAAGCAGATATTCTCATGCTAGTACTTTTTAACAATTATGAATTTGAATATCCTTCATACTTTGATTTTGCATTTCCAAGCTAGAAGGAATGACTTATACTATAGTTTATTTCCTGAAGCCTGAGCCAGTTGAAAGCCTACATAAGCCACATTTTTCTCCTTATTCCTAAAATAAGCATAATCTTAGGATTTGCAGTATAAGCATATCTCTCCCTGTCTCCAGTGAATAAACCTAACCCCACTAAGACAGTCATGTTGCCTTGTCTCTTCCATTTGCTCATTTTTGCCATCATTTCCTTCCTTCCACTGTTAGCCTGGAATCCATGTTACTAGTGTTCATAATTATTTCTCAACTATGAACTTTCAGTACATCACTTATCACCATCTCCAACCCTGGATCAAGCTGGCTAGCTTCTTCATTCCTGCCTCTGTGCTCCTGAACAGCACTAGAAAGAATGTTTAATCTTGCAGCACACTCATCAAAAATCTATTATTTCTAAATTCTGGCTGTGGCACTACTGGCAATCCTTTTGATTCTTGCTCAAAATATTCTCTTCCTCAAAAGTCCATCCCTCTCCTGAAGTCTGTTAATCTTACCTCTAAGTATTCCATCTCTCAATAATTGACCCTTACTTACTTTTTAGAAATGCAAGGGAACCCTGAATGAACTTTACTTGCTGTCCTCTCTTGTGAGGTTTCTCCTCTCGTGCTTAATTCTTTTTTTCCTGTCTCAGAGGAAGAAGTGTCTCTGTCTTTTCAAAGGATAACCATTCAACCATACTCCTACATTACTGACTTCTATCTTCCCAAGGTTTTCACTCCATTCATGGGCCCTTCTCTTGTATTTGCAGTCACTCCACCTTCACCAACCCCTTCCTCTCAAAGCATCCTTCAGCTTAGAAAAAGAAACTAAAAAAAAAAAAAAGAAAGAAAGAAACTAGATGTGAGAATGAATGTTCAATTTGTCACTAGCTTTCGATGCTGGCAGAAATTCTACGTGACAATTAAGAAAATTTATAAGGTAACATGATTTTCTTCCTTACATCCAAAGCAAATTTTAGCCAGAACATAGAGAAAACCTCTATTGCTATATAATTAACATGACTTTGTGGGAAATAAAAGCTCTCATGCTTGGTACCGCAAGCACACTTCCAATATCGTCTCCATTTGCTCTTCATAACCTCTGACTTCTTGGGTTGATTTCAGTTGTAAGCACTGCTCACCAATCTAGTAGTATTCAAGGCTGTCATTGCCAAGATTTACTACTCCAGGATCTTCTCCATGAAGTACCCCTGGGATCCACCTTTACCATTTTGTTTTTCATCTCTTTAATCAGGCATTATGGTCTCCTCATTTATCGTTGCTAATTCCTCTAGGACAATATTTCTCAAAGCTAGGTATTCATTGGAATCATCTGCAGAACTTGAAAAAAAAAAAAAACAAGTATAGACACCGTCTTTAGTTTTCCGATTTGATTGGTCAGGGGTGGAATATAGGCCTTATAATTTTTTAAAAGCTCTCCTAGTCATTGTTGAATTTAGTTGAGAACTATGTCCTTAATTGAGTGACATATTAAGATACCAGTACTATAGCATGAACCGATGTTCTTTCTTAATTTTTTACATGACATGGTGGGTAGAATGTTAGCACTACATCCCGAGCTCGTCTTCCTGAAAGGAAAATAATCTAGAGGGAAATTGGTTGCAAAATTAGTCAAATTTTATGACCTTCTAGTGATAGTGAAGTATAAATTATTTCAATTATTCCAGTCCATAGGAGAAAACTCTTGGTTTGAGAAGACTCGATTTTCACCTTCCAGTCCAGAGAATGCAAGCTGTTTTCCTTTGGCATGCCTACATGATTATACAGATCCATTCCCCTCAAGGAACTTCCAAATAAAAAGAACACATCATATACGGCAACTGAGAAACATAGCTTTATGTTGCCTGTTTTAGAATTATTTCTTGACATTAACATTTTTATGTACCCCCATATTAAGTTTTATGCTTAGATGTAATGCCACCAGGTAGGAATCAAGGTAAATGCCATATCCCAAATCCACAGAGAATCAGAGCCAAACTGTGGGTTATCAAATCTGTCTTTTTATGTGCTGGTACTCATAGTGTGTGATTTATATACACTGCTTTTGAAAGCTGCATTAACAGAGATGCTGGTTTGTAGAGAGAGAGGGGCAAGGAAGTACATTTACAGGCTGGCTTGGTTGCACTGTGCTGATTTCTCTCTAGAACAGTCTTCACAATTCTTTGCTCACAGTTAGAGGTCTGCTGAAAGTGACTCGGTGTAGATGAAAACAGCTTGCTTAATCATTCCTGAAACACGGGAAAAATTAAAATACATTTTTTTCTTTGTCAAGCAATAAAAACAATGCCAGATTGTTAATGCCTCTTTTGTACCTTTCACTTGAAAGACCTCAAAAGAACATCAAGGAGAATAAAGGCAAAATCTATTCCCCAATGGCATCATTATACATGTTGAAGCCTCTAAAACTAAAACTCTAAAGACATTCATGAAGAGGAGAGGAGGAAATGACAGCAAACTGAAGAGTGCATCTCTGGAGCTTTGTTCAACTTGCTTTGTTCAGATTCATTCAAATTGGATGATGAAAAGCAAAGATCCCATTTGTTTCAATATTAAAGTAGTAAATTAGTGAGTGGTGAGTTGCTAATTGTCCTGTAAAGCATTTAGGGTGCCAGGAGTGCCCCATGGCCAATATTTTAAATTGCATTCTTATGGTTGAAATGAAAGCAACCATTAGAGTAGTGTAAAACAATGTTCTTAATAATTTAAGCTAGTTCGATTCCAACATGATTTTCATTCTGAAATATTTATCGAAGCTCCTGTTTTTATTTGAGATGAGCAAGTTTTGTTTTAGACTTCAAGACATCAAATAGAAATTCATATTCTGTGTGGGGCTAAGCTCGGGGAAAGAGATTAGCACTTTCCGGTGTTAGGTGTCATCCCTGGCTGTGTCTGCTTCCTTCCGGGGGCAGAATTAGCAGGTTTGGTTAAATTTTACTTGAGTTTTTGGTGACCTTTTCTAATCCACACTGTTTCATAATTTAATGTCTTGACCTTCGTTTTCCATAGAGCCACCTTAGTGATAAATGCAGAGATTTAATAACTAGAACTAGTTGACAGGTGACCTTTCGTCCATGGCCATTTCTCTTTGCTGGGGAAGCCACACTGTTTTTGCAAGTTTTAATTTGCAGATTTTAATTATCTATTCTATAGGCTCTAATTATCTTGTCTATAAGCTTATTCACAGAGAAAAAAAAAGTAAAGGTTAAATATTTCATTCTTCTTGCTGATTAAAATGTAAAGTGCTTGGCAGTTGTCCCAATATATCATTCAAAAAAGACATGGCAATATGTCAGTTTCTTACCCAAAGAAGAGAGAGGGGGAATTTTCCAGAGCAGTTGGTGAGGAGCAGGATGAAAAAAGTGGCTAGGAGAGTGAGCGGTCTCATGAGCTGGATGAGGCTAACCACGTGTGTGTGCGTGCACGTGTGTGTGTATATGTGTGTGTAAGCTTGGAGCAGAGAAACAGAAGAGTTCTTTGTATGTATACTAATCTGAGGAGAAAAGTGACTGAAAAATAACAAAAGATAAACTTGTTGATAAACTCATGCCAATCAGAGTGGGTAATGTGTTCATTTGGGTTCTTTCTTTTTCTTTCTTTCTTTCTTTCTTTCTTTCTTTCTTTCTTTCTTTCTTTCTTTCTTTCTTTTTCTTTCTTTCTTTTTCTTTTTTAGGCCAGGAAAGGATCAATTGGGCATATCATGGTAAAAATTGGTTTCTAGGGCTCATATAAATAATATTTAAACACAGGAAAATAAAGCTAATTATTAAAATGCCACAGATTCTTCAAAAGCGGTAAAGAATAGCCAACCTTTCTCCCACCCTTCCCCATAGGATCAGGAGTAAAGTAAAAGTAAAGTACTTTTAGTAAAGTAAAAGTAAAGTAAAGTAAAACTTCTTGAGTTTCCTGGGCTTTCATTCTTCAGCATTTTTGCAAACAAGATTTATATTCATGCTAAGCACTTAAGCTTGTAATAGAATACAAATATAATTTGCCATGGCTGTAAAAGGACCTATAGTTAGGGATATAGTATCCCAATCAGCCAGTGTTCTGGAATCTTCGTAAGTACAGAGAGGAAAAATAACTCATGACTTAGAGAATGGCTTGGCGATCTTGAGCTAACTTTGAATCCCAAGGACTTGTTTGAGGTTTTTTTTTTAAGATTTTATTTATTTATTCATGAGAGAGACAGATAGAAGAAGGGACAAAGGCAGAGGGAGAAGCAGGCTCCCCAAAGAGAGCATGATGTAGAACTCGATCCCAGGACTTTGGGATCACGCCCTGAGCCAAAGGCAGATACTCAACCACTGAGCCACCCTGGCGCCCCCAAGGACTTGCTTTTATAGATAATTTACCTCAAGGAGGTTTTCATGCAGGGGGAGATACTACCTTTAGCCACGGAGATCCACCTGCCATGGCCTTTTTTCCTTCAGGCATGGACTGTAATCACTTAATGCTTCCGAAAGAGATACAACTCGCTGCTGTTATGAAAAAGTTTTGAAAAACAAATTAAGTAGAGATATGGAGGACCATTTGAGGCTAATAAAATTGATCATGATTAGTTTATATTCAACTGATGTTTCAGCCAGATTCCAAATCAAAAGTAATACGAATAAATTTTCTACATAATTTCTTATGCCATGCTAATACCATTGCCAGAGAAGAGAGGTTAATTCTGCTCATGTACAAACCCTAATATTCCTGAGGAATTCCTTTCATCAATTGAGAAACCTTGTCCTCTTTTGGTGAAATTCTTGGCCACCAAGATGTTTAAAAGCATTAATTTGCAATTTAATATAAATAATTTTAATAGTGAAGGAGATTTTGAGATGTTTTCCTAAATGTATATTAGAAATAGTGCAAAGTAATAATAAATATTTCTTTAATATCTCTCCCTTCTTAGTGCTGAGAGTGTATTTTTATGAAAGATAACATATGCTTCTTTTAACCTGAAAGATGTCTAGTTCTCACTGGGTATAATATTCATCTCAATTTCCTCAACTCTGTAATAGGAAATAAAAACAATCCAACTTATGAAGAATTTATTATGAGGATGAATGGAATAATGTAATAAACTGCTTGGCAGGATGAATGGCCTATGATAGGTGTTCAATCAAGTTTCTATCAATAAGTATAATACACTTTGCTTAGATGTCTTTCTCACTCTGTTTCTTCCCTTCCTCCCCCTCACATCCTTTCCCTGTGCCCCAGACAGGAGTCAAGTCCTTTTTTCTTGTAACGAAGCAAATGTCATGATTCATTTTAGCAGAGAAAGGGCTTGTTTTTCAAGGCAATCCCTTAGGCCTTTAAAATAGTGTATGAATTGACCCTAGTTAGTCATCAAACTCTGCTATGCCTCAGAGCTGTGTACTGAGATTAAAAGCTCACACTGATTAGAATTCTAAAATTATTTTATCCTTCATGGTGCCTTTCACAGAATAAGTACTAAGTAAAAATTACTTAGATGCCGCCAGATTCTTAACTTTCCCCAAGCCCAGTGTTCATAGCCAGATATGCAGATAGAGAATTTATATACTTGTGCAAGGGAGAAATACCCAAATCAGATATAGTGATCTTACCATTAAAAAAGAAATCCGGGTGACTCAGTGGTTTAGTGCCGCCTTCACCCCAGGGCATGATCCTGGAGACCCAGGATCGAGTCCTACGTGGGGCTCCCTCCGTGGAGCCTGCTTCTTCCTCTGTCTGTGTCTCAGCCTCTCTCTCTCTCTCTCTGGCTCTCATGAATAAATAAATAAAATCTTTTAAAAAATCAACATTTTAGGCTTTAAATAAAAGGATGTGTTTGGGGGCATCTAGGTGGCTCAGCTGGTTAAGTGCCAGCCTTCATCTCAGGTCATGATCCCGGGGTCCTGGGATGGAGTCCCACATCAGGCTCCCTGCTCAGTGGGGAGTCTGCTTCTCCTTCTGCCCCTCCCCCACTTGTATTCTCTCTCCCCCTCTCTCTCTCTCTAAAATAAATAAAATCTTTATTTTTTATTATTTTTTTAAAGATTTTATTTATTTGACAGAGAGAGCACAAGCATGGGGAGCAGCAGAGGGAGAGGGAGAAGCAGGCTTTCTGCTCAACAGGGAGGGAGCCCGACACAGGGCTCAATCCCAGACCCCAGCATCATGACCTGAGCCGAAGACAGATGTTTAATCCACTGAGCCACCCAGGTGCCCCAATAAATAAAATGTTATTTTTTTAAAAAAAAGGACTTGTTTGATATTTGTGGGCTCTCTTTTAACAGGGACACAGTTGCCCAAACACAGTTGGCTGAATATTTGTAGCGATCTCAGTTGATAGACACCTCGCAAGCCCAACCAAAACATTTGGTTTGATGATGCTTTGAGTGTACATGAGAAAAAGATGAAGAGGTCAAGTTTGTTTTTAATGAAAAGAAACAAAAAGTAAAGGACAAGTCAACTAAAAAGGGGAATTCCAAATTAAGATAGAGTTTGATAAAGTGGAGCTGACTAAATCTTTCCAAAGGTCTCAGAAAATCCAGGGCCTCATTCTGGGAAGAAACTGCTTACCGAGGCAGAACCGAGCGAGTGGAGACATATGGAATACATTTTCGAGCAAGGGCCCCAAGTCAAATAATATAAACGAGTCCAAGAAACAGCAGTACATTTTAACAAAGAAAGTTGAGATCACAAGATGCAGGGATAAAGCTAATAAAAGGAACTGAGATAACCAGATAAGAGTGACTCTTGGGTCAAACCGTCCATCCGTGCCTAGGTATTTCTTTCTTTTTTATCATGGCTTACTGTAGTTTGAAGTGTCTTCAAACATATAAATGAGTCCCTTGGGCCTTAGCAAGCTCTTGGTGTTACCTGAGGCTTCTGATTATGATTAGGAATGTTCTATGCATCCAGCCCGGCTCTCCTAGCGTGCTAGAAAATGGTCCCTGCGACCAGGTGGCAGGTGGAGCAGTCACTGTGTGCAACCGTGTCTCCTGGTACCTCGTTTAGGACGACATCAGGCAGCGAGGCAGGATGGTGGCCAAGCAGGAGAGGTACGTGGAAGGCTCTTCCAACTCTGGCCATGGTGACAATATATAGAAGAAAGGGGCGATTTAAAGATCACCACCTATTCCCCAAACCATTACGTTCCTAGCACTGTGCCCCTTTACATATTTGTTACATAAACGAGAGGCTGTGGTTGCCAACGTTTGCCTTCAAGTTGTTAGTCAGCTGCTGACCTCATAATCTGCACAGCTGCGGCATTCTGATATGTTGTCGTGAAACAGATTGTGATGTCTTAATTGATCACTTTCAGAGGTTACAATTGTCAAGTGAAACCAGTTTGCTGATTCTTATTAAATTAAGGCTTGTTACAGCACAACCAGCTAATTCACTCAACGACTAGGAAATCTGATGCAGATTTGTAGATTAGAGCACATCCGAGGCTCTATCTCTTTTTTTTTTTTTTTTTAATTTGTGGAGGCCATACCCAAAAATGCTTTTATTATACAGTGAAGCAACTTCTTGGAACAGAAAATGGAATGTAACCTCCCTGTACCATATGCAACTTGGTGATAAGTTGGAGTGTGCCATATGACACACACAGTTTAAATCAGGCATTGATTTGCATGACTCTAAGTGGGTTTGGAGGACTTAGCTAAGTGTAATGTATGTTGGCCCTGCTGCAAATCGTTCGGCAAGAAGAATATCGTGTTCTTCCTTATTGCCCTGAAAAACCGTAGGCTCCTAGATGCGTGAAGGTCTTAGATCACTATCCCATCCCAAGAGGCATCCTCTTACACCCCCATCTGACCACCAAGGAAGTCTTCACTATGGCATCACCCCATATCCAAGTGCCCTAATATGCTCACGCACCTCGAGCCGACCTATTCTGACCTGCTGTTCAGAAATCTTATTGTAGCAGGGGTGATGGACAGTCCTTTTGATAGTGGAGTTTTAAGTCACTTCATAAATGGTGACACCTCAGGGGCACGTCCAGTCCATACCTGAGCCTATGTTGTTTAATGTCCGGCCCTGTTCAAACCCTGCATGATTCTAACAGCTCAATAACTCTCTTTTTATATGGGCGGGGGGGGAGACACCTCATAAGTGGACTTTTGTTTACTTAACAAGTCAAGTTTTTTCAAAATCCTTCTTTTTAACATTGAACGGGAACGTTTGTCCATCTAGCATATTTCACAGGTGCGCAATAAAAACTAAATGAAGTAAAGCTAGATTAACCTAGTAACTGCTAGCATCCAAAATGCAGTTGGAAAAACAAGGATGTTGATTAAAGCAATTTTTTATAACAGAAAAAAATCAGATAATAGCCAAATGCCCAGCAGAAGGCAAGTAGGTACATTATGGTATGTCCACATAATGGAATATTGAATCAGCATTAAAAGTATCTCTAAGAGAGGTGCCTGGGTGGCTCAGTTGGTTAAGTGTCTGACTCTTGGTTTTGGTTCAGGTCACGATCTCCTGGGTCCTGGGATTGAGCCCCACCTTGCACTCTGGGCTCAGGGGGAGTCTGCTTAAAGATTTTCTTCTCATTAAGCCCCTCTTCTATAAAACAGATAAATAAAACTTTAAAAAATACATCTCTAAGGACTGTTTGCATGGCACAGGAAATTTTAATGATGTGAAATTAATTGGAAAACCAAGGTTGCTAAATTTTGTAAATAGTTACTTCTCAACCTGTCTAATATATCTAGAAGGAGGAAAATACCATGAAATATTGTTGTCAAATGGTGGAAATAGGGAGAGTTTTAATTTTTTAGTCTATTTTTTTCAAGTTTTCCGCAATGAGCTCATATTACTTCAATAATCAGGGTTGGGGGGGAGTGGTTTAAAGCAGTTTGAGTGGTTTTGTTATAACATTAGCTGTGGGAGGTCCGTGTTCAAGGCATTTCTAATCTAACAGATCTGGAAATGAGCTTGTTTTCCTCTGCTGATCCTGCTCTTCCTAAAGGTTTTGCCTTCTCATTTAAAGCCAGGTCCAGTCTTCCAGTTGCTTAGACTAAAAATTTGAAGTTTTCCATAATTCCTCCCTGTATCTCAGGTCCCATAGTCCATCTTACTAGTCAGCCCAACAGGCTTTTTACCTTCTGAATTTGTTCAGCGTGTGGGCAGCATCTTGCTACCTCTTCTGCTACCCAACCATCATCTCTTGTCATGATTGTGGCAGTAGTCTGTTTGGGTTTCTACCCATTTCCCTTTTGTCAGTTTTCCCCACAGCAGCCAATGCTGTTAAAACATAACACAGATCAGCCACTTCCCTATTCAGAGCCTTCCGAAGGTCCCTGAGTAAAAGAGCCTATGAGATGTCTCTCTGGTCATCTCTCTGACTCCAGTACCCACTGGCTCTCCTCAATCAATGCTCTCCCAGGTCACACTGCGCTCCCTGTGTTCCTCTCCTACCATGGCATGTTTGCAGTGGCTTTTGGTTTTGCTTTGCAGAAATATGCACCCACGCCCCCCCACCCTCCGCCCTGCCCCAAGTCCCCATTGCCAGCCCTCTTAGTTTCTTCAAGTCTTCCCTCAAATACCATTCCCCGCTCCTCCCAGGCCTTCTCTGATCACTCCACCAACACACACACACATGCACACACATGCTTCCTTACCTCCTTCCTTGCTTTAATTTTCTCTGTTTAACACCTATCTTCATCTAACATTATTATATACTATGCTGATTTATTAATTTCCTTTTCCCCCCTCAGTGGAATGTAAGATCTATGAGGTCAGGGGTTTTTGCTTAAAACTTTCACAGCTGAATAATCCCCAACCCCAAGAATATGGCGCATTATTGTTGCTCAAACTACTTTGGATTCCTCCCATTGATAGGAAAGACATCTTGCTACAGTTGGGTGGTAATTATACAAGTGACTTTTCTGAGGTACCTTACTTCTCCATTTACCCACCTAAATTGAACCTGTTTGTATATTGATAGGTTTCTTTCAGATTGTGTTTCTCTTTCATCTAAATCAACAGTTCTCAACAAATTTGGGAAAGGCTATGTCTTCCCTAATACTAAGTTCAGTGTTCAGGCTCTTAATCAATTATTTTAATTCGATTGCTCTCATCTCCTAACTAAACCACTATATCCTGGGCTCCTATAGTAATCCAAGGACTTCTGGGAAATGGGATTAAAATGAAAAAGACAGACATTGATTCTTACAGAGTTTACTCTATAGTAGAAAGACACAATTAAACAATAAAATACAACATAACTAATAAAATGAGAGCAGTACCCAGTGTGAGAAGAACCAATGACCAATAGGCACAATAAAAATAGAGGATTGAATGTCAGATACAAAATGTGAAATTTCATAGAAGGAAGATGAGAAAGATATATATCAACAGAGTTCATCACTCCTTTATCTCTGTTTTAAAAGCTGGGGTGGCTTTTATCATGTAGGAGGAAAGTGGCAAAAGGAATTTATTTGGTTCTCCTGGGAGGAAGGAATGCAGGGAATAATGGAAAGAGCAATGGGTTTAGAGTTACCAGATCTAGATTTCAATCTATCATCTGCAAGTTGTGAGAGCTGGTGCTTAGCCTCTGTGAGTCTCTGTTACCTTATCGGTTTAAGACAACAGGGAGGTGGTTAGACCAGCACTAGAGATTATCTCTGCACATCCCTTCCCGGAGTTCTTAAAAGAAGCCTTTCCATATCCATCTAAAATAGACATAAACACAAAGGCCAGTTAACATGGTGACACAGGGAATTTTTTAAGGATTTTTATAAAATTTTTGCCAGCCTGAGACTTGTCTTAAATAGTTCTTGTCTGAAAAAGATTTTCAGAACCTTGTGATTTGCTGAATTTTTCATAGTTTCATCAACTGCTACATATCTATTCATACATATAAGTAAAATACGGAATTGATGCCTGGATATATTCCCTTTGCATTTCTTTTTTTAGCCACCATCCTTATTAAAGATATCAAATCTTCCCCTATTGCCTTATTTCATTTGAAATTATGGTTTTGAATGAAAAGTCATTATTTAGAGTGGAAAATAAATGACTATTTTTTTCTATTTAATTTTAGACGAACACAAGGGGATAGAAATTAAAATTATTTCTTTTTTTTAAGATTTTATTTATTTATTCATGAGAGAGAGAGAGAGGCAGAGACACAGGCAGAGGGAGAAGCAGGCTCTGTGCAGGGAGCCCGATGTGGGACTGGATCCCAGTACCCCGGAATCACGCCTTGGGCTGAAGGCAGGCCTTAAACCGCTGAGCCACCCAGGGATCCCCAATTATTTCTTAAAGTCTATATTCACTTTTTAAATGGGAGCATGTCCTAGCTTGAAAACCTGTGGTAGCTACTGTAGGATTGGTCCATATATTTCAAAAAATCCCGCATTCAGCTGCTACATGCAATATGTAATATCTGGATTTCATTTTCTCAGAGGAACTTGTTTAAATAGCTGGAATTCACTAATTTACATGTCTCTCCCCCATCTTATTTCTCTGTTTTTCAGCCTTTGCAACTGGACTGTGACCTTTGCGCCATAGTGTCAAACTCAGGTCAGATGGTTGGCCAGAAGGTGGGGAATGAGATAGATCAGTCATCCTGCATTTGGAGAATGAACAATGCCCCCACCAAGGGCTATGAAGAAGATGTGGGCCGCATGACAATGATTCGAGTTGTGTCCCATACCAGCGTTCCTCTTTTGCTAAAAAACCCTGACTATTTTTTCAAGGAAGCAAATGCTACTATTTATGTCATTTGGGGCCCTTTCCGCAACATGAGGAAAGATGGCAATGGCATCGTTTACAACATGCTGAAAAAGACTGTTGACATCTACCCGAATGCCCAAATTTACGTGACTACAGAGAAGCGCATGAGTTACTGTGATGGCATTTTTAAGAAGGAAACTGGGAAAGACAGGTGAGTCCGCTGAGAGGCAGTCTCGTTGTCTTTTATGCTAGCTCCTTGCTGAGTTCTTTTGCCAGCTATCAAATGAACAGAGTTATTTTTCAAATTGATTGTTTTATGTTTTTTGACTATTATGATTACTTGACGAGCCAGCAACTAGGCCCCATTTATTCCACCTACACTACCTTCTGTTCTCTCCCTTTTGATTGGCTTCAGGATCCAAAAAATACTGGATGCTTCCCCAAGATATCTTTAGATTTGTTCTTATTTAGCTCAATTTGCTATTGGTTAAATTGGATGTTAGCCGAAAGGAAGTCTACACATTTCTGTTTTGAAACAGAAATGTTAAGGAACTTTAGGACCTCAACTCCTTTGGAAGTTATGGTAAAAATTTACCTGAGACTACAAAACTCAACAGGCTATTGATTCTCTAATAAGGCTGTGTAGCTTCTTGCATGCAAATAGGCCCTAAAATCGTGAGCACCATAACTTTGTATCTAACAGATATGTTGGTCTGTTCAGAATACCATATTGAAATTATGCATTACTGAAAATCATTAACAGTGTATTCTTGAAGAGAAATGAGGTATAAATACCATTCACTCAATTATCCAACAAACCAATTTGCATTTTTCATTACATTCTTTTTTTTTTTTTTTGCTCCGTAGCCTTCTATAAACCACCCTTCCCACTTCCTTTTCTTGAGGCCCGCTCACCTCATTTTTCTCCTACTCCTTACATCTCCTATTTCCTCTCTCTGCTCCCTCTTATCCTCTTCATTCTCCCCTATGAATCTACTACCTACCATTTTTTCTTTCTTTTTAGAAAGATAACCAGTATATGGAAGAGAAGTAGATTATTAGTTCATATTTCCAGTTCTTTTTTTTTTTTTTATATTTCCAGTTCTGATAAAGAACTGCTGAAGGAAAATATTGAAACCAAATTGCAAAGGTTTTAAGTAATGTGTAAATGGTACCAATTCATATAATACCATGGATAAATTGAGCATTGGCTGTAATTCCAATATTAACAATCAGATTTCCTCAAAATGTATGTCTTTCACTCTTCAATATCATCAAACCTAAAATTTTAACTACATTGGGGTATATGCTTGTGGGGGGAACATTTCTGATATCCGTGGGTGTAATTTGTGTGCTGATAATTATTTTAAAATCTTATCCGGACTAACTCTCCTATTGATAATATAGGCTGAATGTACCATTTTCTAATTCTGATTACTCAAAAAGCACAGCATCTAAGGAAATGCAAGACAGGAATCACCATAATGCTGGCCCTTTCCACAGTTAGAGTTCACAAGAAGAATCCCAATGGTTAGATTTGGATCAGTGTGTCATAAGCTGTCCAAAGAGATAGGCAGGAGAGATAAAGGAGTAGGCATGTAGCACAATTCTATATAAATATGACCATCTCAAAGGGTTTGAAAATTTCTGGTCTCTCATTAGCCCAGAGCAATGCAATTAATTAGATATATTTGGTATTTCATTAGTCATAGTCAGCCCTCAGGGTATCCCCCAGTCATGCCTCTATGCCCTAGAATCATTTGGGGCTATCAGAGAAGAGCTCAGCATGCCGTATGCTCCTGTGTATTTATATCATGTTGGCTTTTGCTGTGAGCTTTCAATGAGACAGCACACTGTCACAGATGTGTGGATTGTATAGCAAGAATCAGGAGAGAATAGCTTTGGAGGATTCATTTTCCTACTGGCTATGATGAGGAAAGCTGTTTGTATGGTGAGGAAAAGCTTTCTTGATAAAATTAATTTGCAGGTATCATTCAGTTGGTAAAGTTACCAAAATAAAAGTAGAAGGGAAAAAAGCCAAATAGATTTTATAATGCTTCCTTCTGTTTTTCTCACCGAGTCTATTCATGTCTGCTTGCATCATGGAGTGCTGCAACCAAACTGAAAAAGACAAACTGTGCTAGTGTTTTAGAAATGAACAGAATGGATGGTTTTGGTAAAATCTGGTTGGATGACAAAAGGTTGTCCAAATGACCTCAAATGACTTGTTATCTGCTCTGTGATTTAGGTCTGTATCCTAACTTCAGCTGTGTGGATTTTATTGTCAAAGGATTTCCCATAGTGATCTAACATTCATTGCCAAATTTCAAAGAAGAATATTTTTTAACTTTTTATAAAGGAAAATGTCAAAATTATAAAGTAGAGAAAGTAGTGGTGTAATGAACCTCTGTATACTCACTGTTTGGGATGAATAATTATTAACTCATGGCCAATATTGTTTCATCCATATCCCTATACATTTTCTCCCTCCCCAAGAGTTATTTTTTTCCCAAGAGTTATTTTGAAGCAAATGCCAGACAACGTATTATTTCATTCATTAACATTTTAGCATGTATCTCTAGAAGATAAAGATTCTTAAAAATAAACACAATGTCATTGTCCTACATAAAACTCAGCAATATTTCTTTAATAGCATTTTATTGTTTTCAAATTTCTCCAATAACCCTTTTAATATCTTAAAATTTTAATTCGAATTAGGATTAGCATTAAGAACCACACATTGCTCAAATCAGGATTAATGTGAGGTGTATACATTACAATTAATGGATATGTCTTCATATTTCTCTTAACCTGTATCTTTCCTTCCTCTATATTATTGAAAAGAAAACTAGTGATTCGGCCAATAGACTATTCCATAATCTAATTGTCCTAATTGTACCCCCCTGATGTTTTTCGTTCATTGATATTTCTTATTGAGGCTTTATTGGATTCAGGTCATATTGCTTCTTACCAAGACCATTCGGTGATACTTCTATCAGCAGGAATACTGTCTAGTTTTTTCTTTTTATGTTAGTAATCATTAATGATCATTGTCTAGATCCAATAATTCATTAGAGATTGCAAAATAGTGATATTTCATCATTTTTTCATTTATATCAGCTGAAACTTTATAAGGAGAAACTTACCGTCATTAACTTTTTTTTTTTTTAACCAGAGATAAAGATAGTACCAATCCTTTTTTCTTTATCAAGTCTAAGGCACTGGTTTCCTAGCATCCTCCAAAAGTGACCAGTAAGTTTATTATTATTAATATTTACATATTGACATATTTAACCATATTTGAAATATTTCAACCTATTAGAATTATGCCTTTATGCTCAAAGTGTCCTATTTGTGCTATTGGACCCTCTTCAAATTAGTTTTAGAGTTCTTTTGATGTTGCCTTTAGTAACTTTGGATAGCATCTTTGATTCCTGTTGTTATAGGATGACTTAGGCTCTTCTTGTACATAGTCTGATGCAAACCTGGGATCCAGACATTTCTCCAAAGATCTTCGCTCCTATTAGTATTTAAGACAGCATAATCTTGGTGCTACAGGTGCTCATTTCTACTAGGTTTGTCTTTGTTTCCTGGTCCTTTCACTGGACACAGCTAGTATAGAAATCATATATACTCTATATTTTGTTCAAAGGTAAAATCATTATGAGTTTGAACTGAAACTTCCAGTTCAGATTCAAGGCTACCAAGTTTTAATTTTACCTCATGTATCTTACAGGTGTTTCTCCTTTTTGCCATATTGGCAATCACAAGTCTAGAGTTTTATCCCACAGCGTACACACAACAATCTTAGAATGACATCACAACCAGCAATATTATTACTGTCAGCATTTTAAGATTATTTTACATCAAAGAAGACATTTTAATGGCAAGCATTCATGTGGGTCCACACTCACAACGGGTGTGTTGGTTGTATCCTAACAGAAATTTTAAATATTTTTCTCCTGGGGCACCTGGGTGGCTCAGTTGGTTAAGCATCCAACTCTTGATTTCAGCTCAGGTCATGATCTCAAGGTTGTGAGATCAAGCTCCATGTGGGGCTCCATGCTCAGGGAGGAGTCTGCTTGGGATTCTTCTTTTTCTCCTCCTAATTCTCTCTGCCCCCTCCCTACTCATGCACTCTCTCTGTCTCTCAAATAAATAAATATTTTAATAAGATATTTAATAAGTGAATATTTTAAATATTTTAATAAATCATGAAATTAATAAATAATTACACACACACACACACACACACATACATATATACATACTTTTTTTTTTCTCCTAAGGGAATAGGAGTATTTCTGGTGGATATACCATTGGTGACATGAGTAAGTAAGGAAAAAAGGACATCCATTTAATTTGACTTTTGCTACTTTGATTGATTTGCCTGAACTTACTAGAACTTTTTAGCAAGTGTTCGTTTTCATCATCAGGTTTTTAATGAAGAAGTTATGTCACCATTATGATGTATTATTTATAGAATTAAAAAAATTGTGTCTCTAGTAGTTCCAATGAACCATGGTAGGAAAATAACTATATGAACTTTTCTCAAATGAGCTCCTAGGTTACATCTTCAAACTGTCAAAATCCTTTTAAGAAGTATAAACCCCTCTCCCATTTAAGGCGAGCACCTTTTCATTTTTTCCAGTGCTTTTCATTGTCTTAAGGAATTCTTCATTGAGGAAGCTTGAAGTAGTAAAAGAAATGTATGTAGTGTTAAATTTCCTAGAATGAACTTAGATCAACTCATAAGCATATTGGAATACTTTTTCAAACCAAATGAAATTTAATTTGCTTTCTTATCAGTTACTGACTAAAATTATTTGGCTTGCCAATTAGAAAGAGTGACCTTGTAGGAACGGCTGAGAGAACAAGAAGAGAAGACAGTTTGTCCTTTCTCCCTTCATCCTCTGGGGCCCAGTTTTCTCTGGAATTTTAGGTCTTTGGACAGCAGCACCTTTATATTTTCACTTAACCAGATATTTTTCTGGGAAATAACCTTCAACAAACCAGAAAGCATTGGAATGAAAGGTCTTATATTCAAAATAATCTGGACCAAAATGGATCTTTCCTCCCCGCCCTTTGAATGATTGGTATGCATAAATAATATTAGCCCAGTGACATTTACACATTTGCATTAATACATCTTAAGACTGAAATACCCTGGAGGTGATATAGGGCTGACAGTGGCACATGGCACCACACTCAACATCTGAAGAATGTGATTAGGTGCCTGGCCAGGTACCGAAGCAAGATGAATGTGAATTCTCCTAGAGAAGCAACAGAGAGCCAATGTGAGATATTCTTCTTACCTATAGGCAGGTGGGCGGTTGCAGCTTGCCTCCCACTTTAGAAATACATTGGCAAATGCAAGCACATTATTTAATTAAGTAATAATTGAGAAAGCTATAGACCCCATTAAAAACGCAAAGCTAATTTAAGGCTGATAAAGGGCCCTGAGCTGCCCTAAATAGGTCTTAATTAGCTGGCACCAATGTGGCTCCGCCTTCAGGGATGGATGAAATTAATGAAAGCTAGCAGCAAATAGATCAATGTTTCAAGATGTTACTGCCTCAGGTACAGAGGATGAGAAGGGAGGGAGTTCCTTTTAAGGGTCATTTAGGAAATTGGGTGCACAAAAGTCACTTTCAGAAGACACTGTCAACATGGCAAACTGATTCATAAATATCAAGATGGCTGCATGTTTAATATTTGCCAGCATGCTCCATCCATTCCCCCTCCATGCTAAGGAGGGAAAAAGAAATCAGTGAAGCGTCATTTCTCACTGCCTTCTGTTGGAGACAGGTTTGTCATCTGGCATGTTTTTAAGTACAGCCTGGGTTTTGCTATTTCAGCTTGGCCATTTTGAAAGTTTCTTATGCTGCCATGTGATCGACTTTAAGGATTAAGTTGGCTCATGTCCCGTAGGTCTGCAAATCCTTTATGGTTTCTAGAGTTAGAAGAAGTTTCAAGCCTCCTCAGCCTGAGAATTTGGGAACTCTCTGAGAGGCCCCTCTGTTGGGTTACAAGGCAGATAAGCTGCCTCAACAAAAGGACGACAGCAAGGCACAGGGGCAAAAACCCAACCAAAATAGAACAAAACTCTGCACCAGAGTCAGCCTCAAGGCACATTTTGAAATGCGCCTAACTTACCCAAACTAGGACTATTATTCTATCTGGACCCTGCAAACAGAGATGTTTAGTTCTTTGGAACTCAGAATAGAGGCAGAACTCTAGGAAATCCTGGAACAACAGAAAATAGTTAAAGTGGAGAAATTCTTGGGTTGAAAGGCAGGACAGAGTATTAAAAACAGTGTTTTCCTTTTCCTTTTTTTTTTTTTTTCCCTATTTGAAGATGGTCTTTGCAAATATGGCATCTCAGCACTTTTTCAAGAGCAACGTTGACACACCTCTGTTAAAATGAATTAATGTTCCCATCCCAGCTGATATATTTGGCAGGAACAAGAAGTTCACACAGCCGTCATGGGCAGACCCATAGGACTCCTGAGTCAAAAAGCATACTGAGGCATCTAGGGCTGAGTTTTCATGCTAACAAGCACTGGGAAACAAGGGACTTCGTTTTTTCCCATTATTCATGATGGCATCGAATGACCTACATTCGGCCTTCCTCTATAATACACACGGGCTGGAAATTAAAAACTCAATAAAAAAGAGGGAAGAATCTATTTTAATAATGGGAGAAGGGAAGGGATGTCTATAATTTATCAAGCTATCAGTACCAACCTGCCACGTGCTTAAAAACATACACATGTGTGCACGCACACCCACCGGGTTAAAGACCATGATGCATTTGACAGGACAGCTTAGTTGAGGATTAATAGAAGAGAAACCCAGCTAAGATTCAGTGACCACATTTTTAAAAGGAAAGCTGTTCTGACTACTGGTAGTTGTAGAAATCAAGACTTGGAACCAGTCTACCTCGGGAAATAAGTCCTCCTGGGCCTTAGGATATGAGTTGACAGCCTAGCTAGATGCATAGCTAGATTATACTGTATAGAAAGAAGTCCCGACAGACACTTAACGCTGAATGACAGACACTTATGCTGAACGTTCCCTCAGCATGAAGGCTTTTGAAGGCCACAAAGAGTGTGAAACTCAAAGACAAATAGGCCTTAAATTAGAAGCCTCATTAGAATATATCTACACTTTTAAACTTTGCAAAGGCTTTGAAGATTTTTAACTTCTGTCTGTTTGTTCATTTACAGTCAGGGGATGCATCTCTTAAACTGGTTTACTTCCTTCCTTCCTTCTGTATTTTGGATTTTTGCTCTCCTTTTGATTTTTAATTTCAGCCATCCCCATCTCTCTTCAAGGTGAGGATAAAATCAAGAAAATGAAGAATGGTTTATACACTTGCCCATAAGAAAACGTATGAACCAGGAGCAGTCTCTTTCCTTTCTCCTCAATGGTTGCATGGCCTTGACTTCTAAGTCAAAGTTGGTTGTTTTGAGACTTTTCATGCTCTATTGGATCCATCTGGATTACTAGATTTTTAATTGCTCAGACAACCATTTCAAAGGAATGATCGTATCTGAGATGTTGTAGGGGCTCTACAAGTGTCTGCTGAAATTGAATTTTTTGCTTCTCTGAAAACAAAAATGAGAGACCTCTTATCGGGTGTGGTATTATTGACCTTCTAAATGGACTTCCCTCCTTGGCTCTTTGTCTCACTAAAGAATGGGTCTTCTAGATCAATACAATACTTTTCTTTCTCTCTTTCTTTTTTAACATAGTACTTTTGAACTTTAAAGTGCATATAGTCACCTGCTGATTCAGGTGAGAATGGAGGCTGATAATTTACATTTTGAACAAGTTTCCAGGCCAGGCCACTACTGTTAACCTGCAGATCTTGCTTCCAATTGTGCTACTTTGGATCACTTTGATTGAAGGGACAAGACAACATTACATTGTTCCTTGAGCCAGGGAAATACGTAGGTGAAGGATAGCTATTTCCCAGATAGCTTGGTAAGCTGCTTATAGCTGAATCCCAGTTTTGTGACTGCTTTGTTCCTGGCCGATTAAGCATGGCGCCCATCTTAAGCTGCACCTTAATCTTAAGAATTCAGCAAGAATTATTTATCTGACCTCATTGGGTTTATTTGTCCATTTCCCTCACTGATGACACACTTCTTAAGGACAGGGACTGTGCACATCTCCATTTTATTCTCCGACCTACCATAGTAGGTGGTTTGCCACCAAAATACCAGAGGAGTTGTTTTCACTCACCTTCTTTCAGCCAAATGGCCCACAAATATTTCAGGCTTCCTTGAAATGACCTAAGCAAATAACTCATTTTCTTTCTTTTGTCATCAGCACTACCACTGGTCCAGGCTGGGGCCTTCTTTGCCCCTCACATGGTAACTGCTAACACAGCCTTGACTCTGGCTTGACAGAGATTGTTGCCTCTGCCTACATCATACTTCCTCCCATCACCGTGCACACAAGTGCATCCTTCATGAGCAAATCAAATGTTACCTCTTCCGTTCAGCCTTTTACAGTATCTCTAATTAGAACTTATATTACCTCCTCTGAAAATCCAGAGCATTTGGACTTTAAAAATGGAAGTCACCACTGTTTACCATGCATTATCACCATTAATGTCCAATCTCTTCAGGTAGTCTGTAAACTCTTTGAGGGAATATCAGCTCTTTTAAAGTTGTTTCCCTAGCCCTTGATACAATGTTTGACTCTAATAGGTATTCAGTAAACATCTGATGGGCAAATGAATAAACAGATGAGCAAATGAGTGAAAAAAATAATATTGGATAGTTTTTTTTTTTTTTTAAGTTTATAAGTCTCGTTGCCACTCGTTGAAATGCTTGTGAATTTCCAAACACTTTCCTTCAGTATATAGGGGTCACTGTAAAACGAATGAGGCAAGTTCTAGGATTGTCTTTTGATAGAAAAGTTTCCACAGTTCTATTCAGACAAACCACCCCTTGCTTTACCTTACCCAAAGGTTGGCAAATCTATTACCTTCTCTAGGGACTTTGTGACTGGGCACTGGGTTTTTAATAAGTCACTGACAGAGCCATTCTTCAAATACAGGTTTCCATTTTAGTTTCATGTCAATGGCAAAGCAGGTTGTGAGACTTCACTCACAATTCCGTTAGCTGTCAGTTGCCTGGTGAAAAAACAGTTGCTAATACCCAAACCCAAGGTTATGCTCTCGGGCTCTAGGAAGCAAATACAACAACCATCCCAGAAGGCAGAGAACAAAAGACCCAAGTGAAGGAGAACTGATCACTACCCAGCTTTATCTTCTAATTATCTCCCATAGAACATTTTTTTTCTTTGATAACAAAGAAAACGAATTGCCTTCGTGAAAATTCTTTTTACAAACGTCATGATGCACATAAAAGAAAAAAAAAAAAAGACAGTAGCAGTATCTTCCAACCCACTGCATAAATGGTTGGTGAATTTGTACATGGATTTGGAGGAAAATTAATGAAAGTGTTTTGACATAATTTAGATCTTGTCACTTTTCCACTCAAAAACTTGGGATAGCTTCCTGTTTCCCTTAGAGTAAAGCCACAAGTTTTTCCAGTGATTTATCATTACTTTCAGGGTGATCTGGTCCCTTGTTGCCTCACTGATTTTCATTTATTAAACTTCCCTCGTGCTCACTCTGCTCCAGGCTCACAGACTTCCTAGCTGCACTTCAAACATAGTAGGCATGCTCCCTCCTTCAGCCTCTGCTTTAGCCTTCTGCTGGACCTCCCTTCCTCCCCACATCATGCATGATTCACTTCATCATCTCCTATCAAGGCTTTGCTCATTCGTCTCCTACTCAATACATCTAACATGATGTCACTTAAGATTGAAATTCCACTTCCCATAACCAACATTCCTACTTGTCCTTACCTTGTTCCAATTCCCGTCCCCCACCCCGTAGCATTGTTTCTCTTCTAACTAACATTCTGTGTAATAAGCTTCTTTTATTTTGTTTGTTGTTTGTCTGACGCTCCCATAAGATATACATTTCTTAAGCCTGGGATGGTTGTCTGTTTTTGTCATTGATAAATCCCAAAACACCTAGGATAGTGTATGGCAGCGAATACACATTTAATTATGTGCTAGATGAATAACCAAGAGAATGGGAAAACAATTAAATAAATAAAAGATTGAGGCAAACTTGCAAAATTTGTCTCAAGGGCCTACCAAAGGAGCTTAAGAAGAAGAAAATACATATGTTCAGAAACTATGCAATTAAGGTAGGAGGAAGGCAATTTGTTGTTCTACAAATGGTTGGTAGGATGATGACTCTCTATTCAAAGTGATCATTATGTCACTCAAGGAATGGTCTGACTTGTTTTTTATTAGTTAGCACATGGTCCAGTTATTTAAACAGAATTGACCAAATTAGCTCATTTCTTTAGTACACAGCAGAATCAGCAATGCTTCGACTCTCACTTGGTTTAGCAGAAAGATGGGTCCTAAATGTGGGCCAACATCAGAATCACCCAGAGGGCTGGTTAAAACAGGTTGGTAGACCCATCCTGAGAGTTTCTTGAGTTGTTGTTTTGAGGGGCAAGGCCATAGATTTTGTGTTTCTAACACATTCCCAGGTAATACCATTGCTGTTCTCCTAGGACAACACTTTGAGAATAACTGTGGTAGGGAAGGACCCTAAGATATCAGGAATTATATTCAATTCTTTTGAAAACATTTGGTCCTATAATCTTTATACTACTAGTGTGGAATTATGTGAACACCTAAAGTTATTTTTATTATGATATTTTTAATGGTGAGAATTTTTTAATCTCCTGGAAAAATCCAACTACAACTCTGTCGTTTTATTTTTCACTTTCTTAAGATCTTGCTCCTCTGTAATCATGCCAGATGGTGCTGCTCATTAGCTTATGAGGAAAGGATGCTTTATCATTCTAGACAGAAAGACAAATCATTCTGTTCTCTGACTTTGAGTCAAGAATCAACATTTGGGTGTATGCTCAACCTACTATTTGCTTTACAATTTTGCTCATTAGGTATTTATTACCCCGACAATATATGAGCTAGTCATTATCCCTCTGTCAAGTATTTCTTTCAAATTATATTCATTTAAAGTTCATATCAGCACTGTTTGACAACTGCCATCCTCACAGCATTACCTCCACTAATATGTAATTTCTCTTTTGCCCAAATTATCTGGGTGAGGTGGTTATCTAGGAAATATATCCATAAAATTAAGATACTGGATAATATTCCATTCTCTGACTTACTATGTTCTAAATGGATAAGTGGGGCAATTGATATTGCTGATTTATGAAAAACAATAAAACTTGAGGGAGAAGTAACATTATGACCAAAATCATTGTATTCTTTTCATTTATTGTATGCTTTTCTCATGAAGAAAGCAGGGTGAGGAAAGCATATGATTTAAAGAAAAGTGCTAAAAAATAAATAAAATGAAACCTCAGGTATTTTGTGAGGCCCTGGCAAGGTGGGTGGGGACCCTCTTACCATGTGAAGTGGAGAACTAGTTAGAATTCAAGATCTAAAAAAATTAATATGTTTGAGATATTAAATTTTTGAAGGAAAAAATTTATAATTTTCACTAAAATGATAATTAAAATTATTATTAGAGAACTCTTGCAAAGACATATGATAGGCACATGTGTGACAGTTTCCTGGTATGAACAGTTTCTTATCCCCAAGAATGCTTCCCTATTCCATGGCAATATTGAATATGTCAAATTTTCTTGCACTTTGCTGAGTGGAGAGTAGGAAAAAGAGAAGGGAATATAGTCGAAGACTTCTGGGAGGGGTTGCCAATCTGTCTTAATTCTAGTTGACAGTAGATATTTGACCATTGAATACCTACCTTCTTTTTTAAGACCTAAGTCTTTCTTAACTAAGATGCTAATATCCTTGTGATGAAACGAGTATTCCACAGCCCATGTGTATCAGCGTGGAGGGGCAAGAGCTCTGAAAGTAAATGCAAAACAAAACAAGATTGCTGCTTCAAGGTGACCTTTTCACTACCTATTCTGTATTTCTATTGTGTTATGTAGTCCTTAACAAATATAGTCATGTTTACTTAGGAGGGCATTATATCTTTTTCCATGGATGGAGCAAATTTCACTTATGTTTTTTCAGTTATAATTAACTTGCCCTTTCCGTCCTCTTTTGTCTTTACTTTGCTCACAACTCATCTGATAGTTCACCGTCCCACCTTGATCAGAAGATAAGATGCTTCCAAAGACTGAACCATTGGCAACTTTGTCACCTGGAAAGAATTACATAAAATATGTTAAAAACAGAAATGACTGTGTAACTGGTTCATCATATTTTCCTTAGCAGGTGGATTCTTGGTGGGCAGAGAGTGTGTTTCTGGTGGTTTTGCTGCCAAGCACATTGAGGGTGTTCAGCAAATATTAAATAATAAGAAGAATTTCCTAATTAAGATGAACATTTTTCTATATTAAGCAGATGGTGCTCAATAGGAGTAGCCCATTATTTACAAGTATGACACAAGGTGCTGGCAATTGTCTAGGAAACATGGCTCTCACTTCAGATGCTGATTATATGTTAAAGCAAACTTTTGTGACAAACAGCTTGATCAATATTAGTTAATGTTTGTGATAAAAACTGTGAATGGGGTGGACTTTGTGTGTGTATGTCTATAATTCTTCTGTTTTGATTATTAATATTGACTTCAACCATAAGAGTACTTCTTGCTATTTGCCGCAAGGGATGCTTTGGCAAATCAGTGTATGTGTGACTTTATCCCATAGGCTCACCATTTGATTTGCTTGATTTCTAAAGAAATTTTTCTTTCAAGTCCTTTGAGTATCCCTTTATGGTTTCTAAAACTAGATGTGAACACCTCCGTGGTATTTTCAATGCTTATATTAGTAGCTGAAACCTCAGTGGAACTAAGGAGAGTTAATTAGGCATTCCCAAAATACACATCATTTTATGATTTTGCAGATCACCCCGATGGAAATAACAGTCTAATTTCGTCAAGTCATGTAAATTATAGTGAGAGGGATGATGAGAGTAGGCAATTCTCAGTTCTTTGGAGAAGTTAATTTTGTTGTCAGCACACACACATCTCCAAAAATCACAAACCACAGGCAGAACTTTCTAGCACAAGTGAGATTTGGTGATCATATACTATTTCCATTTCTAACGTCTGCCTTCTATAAAGGGTCTATGCAAATAGGGGCTTTCAAGGATGTAAAACTGGCAGCTTCCTCTACTAGGAGCTTCGGGAGCAGCTGCCATGCTTTCTCATAAAGGATTGAAAACATCCTGTTTACTAACATACACCCACACGCCCTCACCCACTACACTCACATCAAGCCATTCTGTTCCGGCAGAGTTTTTATTTTGGTTTGAGATAGGCAGCGCAGACATGCTCAAGTCTTTTACAAACATTTCATTCATTCTTTGAGCACGTATTCCCCGGGTGCTAACTAAGTGTCAGACATTGCCCTAGACATGAGGAATACACCAATATTTGAAACCTACTCACTAGTTTTATTGGGAGCTCATCAGAGATTCAGGCATGTGTTGGCAGGTTCTTTGCATCCGGTCTCACCTCCTTATTTTTAATATTTATAAATCATGCTCATCAGGCTGTCAGTAGGTAGGAAATGAAAGTAGCTGCGAAGCCCTGCCAAGACAGAACAAATCCCAGAGCGAGCTAAAAATATGTTGACCACAAGGATGTGCGGCAAACCAAGATGTGTTCTCGAAGCAGCAAAAATTACTGTTGTGCCAAAGTCCAAGCTTTACCTCGTTGTCAGACAATCAGTGGGCTAGAGATTTCACCTGCGCTCTCCACAAGCCCTGTTAAGAAATAATGACCGTGTGCTTTCTACAAGCCTGGAGTCTGCCCAGAGCATGAGCTCATAAATATGTTAGCTGAAGTAGGGCTTATGATAATATAGAAGATGAATCATCTTCCTATTTTGAAAAGCATGCATTCTAGAACTCCGTACATCTTAGAGTCCTCCCAGAGACCTCTATGTTTTTTTTTTCCTCTCTCATTGTCTTTAGGTCTTGATTCAAATGTTGCCTCACCAGAGAGAGGCCTTCCTTGAAGATATTGTCAGCTTGCCCCCCGCCCCCACGACCTGCTCACTGATCTTTATTGTCCTTTCAGTCACGTACCATGGCCTGACACATCATGCGTTTGCTCTTGTCCATCTTACCCCACCCCCACCCCACCTGACTATAGGCTTAGGAGGACTGCATATTACCCAGGGCTGAATCTCTGCCCCCTCAAGTAGCACCTGGCACATAAGTGACATTCACTCCCCAATTGCTGAAATGGATGGCATGAGTCTGTTTGGAGTTGTTAGTTTTGTGATTCAAGAAGTGTCATTGGTCAAGAACTTTTAGGGTTGAACTGGAACTTAGAAATCTCTATCCTACTCTGTCCCAACATTTTTTCATGCCAACATTCCTTTGTTCAATATTACCCCTGTGGGCTTTATGCTTTGAAAAATATGGTCCACAAAGAAACAAATTTGTTAAGTAGTATTCATTTTCTTCCATCTACGAAAATTTGAAATAAATATAACTGCCATCCAGAATTCCGATAACCAAAGGTGATCTAGTTCCAGCCAAAAAATAAAAAAAGTGAATATGTCAATAAGACTTTTAATTGGATATATCAGTGACATTTGACATTTCAAAATTTTATACATGGCTCAATAATCTCTATTGCCACTTTCGTGGTCGCCTTGAGCAGAGATGCCATTGAGAAAATTTCAAAACGAGCCCAACATGCATCTCATGGATGGGAAACATAAGACCAACTAGATTTAATGACTTTCCCAAGGTCACACCTCTTGTCGTAGTGGAGCTTCAAATCCAAAGGCCTTCTGAATCCTACACTAGTGCCATGTTCACTGGCCCACGTGGTTTCCTCACCATTGAACTGAGCACCAGCTGCAGCAGTGTTTCCTCAAATGTGTTCTGTGGACCACCTATTTCAGAGTCTTCTGGAATGTAAAATAAAAACAGCTCCTCGCCCCTATAGATTAATATCTCTGGGAATAGAACCTGGGGCTCTGCATTTTAATCAGTTCCTCAGGTGTGTCTTGTATCTTACCAGTGTTTTGAGGACAAGCTGCCTATTGTGTGCCAGGATTCTTGATTCTCCTCCATTGAATGGAAAAATTAATATTCAAATTTTATCACCAAATTATATGAACACCTTGACCAATAACTTTTCTCAGGGAGGGCCCCTGGGCCATGTTAAAATATGTTTTGTTTTACCACCAAGTTAGATAATGAGCTATGAGCTACTTTGAAGTTTTGGGTTTCAGCCTGACTAGTTCATTAATTTCTTCTGTGAACCTTGGAGAACGCAAGGTGCCCGGGATTCAGACATACTGGGACAGCCCTAATGAAGTGGGGGGATGCATAATGAGGTTGATTTCAGAGGGCTACTGGGGGCTTGTGATGCTTCTGTATGAGGCCTCAAGACTAAGGAACACAACCAGCTAAGGCCAGGAGTTTTCTATGCCACATCTCTAAGTCTCTTTTCACACTCCCGAATGCCTTTCCACGTCCACCAAATAGTCTCAGACTTCACCAAAAGAATAACGAGGGCATCTGCCATCTCCTCAAGGTAGTGGTTAAAACTGAAAACTTTGTTAGATGTTACTATTATTGTTTCTGCCGTTTTTAGTTTGCAGAACTCGTAATAACTGTCGTGGTGATCATTGTCCAGTCGCATCACCCTTTGCCTTTGTTCTAAAACATGTCTCCCACTCTTCGTCATCTTTGAGGATGAATCATGCAGTTCATCAGCATTTTCCTTCTTGACATGCAACCCTGAGACAGAGCAATTCAAAAAATTTCCCAGAAATTGCTTTTGTGGGCTGTTAATTTAATTCTCTGAATCATGAAAACTGTGTAAGACATTTTTCAAAGGTTAGGCTACTGAATATTTCATATCATGGAAACCGACTTAAGAAAGATTGGCTACTTAAGGCCACAAAAAAGGAGGAGAAAATATACTTGAGAAAACCTTATAAACTAGAACTTCTCATAAGAATATTAATATATTATTTTTCTTCATTTTGAAATATCCTCAGGCATGTGTTGAATGAGCTGACTTCATGGTTGTAGTTTTGTTGTTCTTTCCATGTTGCTTTGCAATTCTCCCTGTGGCCATCATATTGATTTGAACACTGTGGTCATCATTCTAGGAAAATGAAGGCATTAATAACTGGGTCTCTATGGACAGATTGTAATAGAAAGCCTTATAAATAATTGCCCACTAATGGGAAAATTGAAAATATGCACTGTATTATAATGGTCATAATGCAATCATTAAAATTACAATTATGTGACAATGAAAGAACTCATTATGCATTAGTTTATCTTTACATAATGTTAATAGCTAATGAAAGTGTGACAATTACATCTAATTAAGCTTAACAACATTTCTGCACTTCTTGTAAATGGACTATATTTTGCTCGAAACAGTGTATGTGGAGACATTACAAGGCCCATCTCTGTTAGGAGTTTTGAAATGTAACCATCCATCCTGCTAGAAACCATAACTTAGAGCTTCTTGTTAGATGAACTGGAAATGCGACCTCTGACCAAGGGTAGCTTTATAGAAAGGTTTCTTGGGTTGTGTCATTCATGTGGTGAAAATACCCGTTAGCGTTTCTCCTCCCGCAAATTCGTGTGTGTCTGTGTGCTCCATTCATTTATGTTTTGTCTATAACAATAGGGTTATACTAACATCTCAAGTCAAGGGATGTCCAGCTGGATTTGTCTTATGATACTGGATGGGGTTGGATGTGTTAGTACCTTGCCCTAGATGATCCTATATTCTATTGCGTGTTTTACATCAACTCTGTGTGCTTCATTTTCTCGCATGTAAAGCCGGGGTGAAAGTAATAATAATTGCCTTCTGCACTTTTGTTGGAATTAACATTTCTTTATAAATTTAGCTTATAAGTTTGTAACATATAACGTGTAGCCAGGACCTGGCACGTGGTATTAGTAAACATTAGGTACTATGATTTATTTTCCAGCCATTTTCTAATATCAAGAGAACGATTCCAAGCCTAGTGTCACGTTTCCTTCGCTGACGTTTTATTGTATATTCAGGCAATCATTTAGACTTTTGTTTTTCCCTTCTTAAAAAAAAAAAAGTTTTTATATGTGTCATATTGCAAACAGCCTTGGACCCTCAGTAAGAGATCAGCATGTTCTCCTGATTTTTGAAACGGTAGGCATTGGCTAAGTCGCCAGGCCTTCCAACTGTTCAGGTTTTACTTTCAGAATGATGGATTATGGGTTCCTTCCAGACCCTTGGCCACTGTCCTCAGTCTTGGATCATTAGGAAGCATAGACTATGGAAGGAAGTTCAAGTAGAACTTGGCAGAGCCATCCATGGCTACTGTACTTCCAAGAAGCTATGACACTGGCCTGCTTTTCTTTTTCTTTTTCTTTCTTTCTTTCTTTCTTTCTTTCTTTCTTTCTTTCTTTCTTTCTTTCTTTCTTTCTTTTCTTTCTTTTTCTTTCTTTCTTCTTTCTTTCTTTCTTCTTCTTTCTTTCTTCTTTCTCTTTTTTCTTTCTTTCTTTCCTTTCTTTCTCTGTTCCCTTTGTATGTTAAGCACAAAGGAAACATTCATTCCCTGAGAGGACCCATCCAGCTGCACATTGTCAACCATCACTGTTATGTGTTATCTCAATCTCTGATATCACTTCTAACCTTTGTTCCCTTAAACTCCATTAGCTATTAGGTATTTCCTTTGTGACACTGAACCTGTCTTAAAACTTGGCTCGTTTTTCCAATCTAAACTCTGATTGTATTACCAAATCCTTAGTTACTTGCTTCATAGTATTGATTACATGATCGTATGCTTTATTTTTATTTCAACACTCTCATCATCTGATGTCTAGACCATTAAAATCTTCTCCATCTCTTCTGTTTCCTGTCTTTAGCCCTTTAATCCACATTTTTGTATTTGCGGCAGAGGAATCATACTGAAGCATGTTTGCATTTCCTTCGCCTACCCACAAATCTTTGATGGCTCCTCATTGCCTATAGTGTCTTTCATCTGGCGTTTTTGTCCTGAGAACTTTGCCCTACCCTCCTTCCGACTCCGCCACCAGCTAGTTTTTACAGATACTCTCTAGCCCAAACAAATGAGTCTCCATTATCCCACGACACACTCTGAGCTTCATATCGTTGTTGGCCCTGTTTCCCCAGCTGAAATGTTCTTGCTTTTGTATTCTTGTCATATAAATCTGTGTAGGCACAGCTCGAGAGTCAGTTCTTTCATGCAACTGTCCCTAACAGCCCTATTTATCTTTCTTTCCTCTGAATTCCTCAGGCATTTATTTTGCCTGCTGTATCTTACACTCCATTCAGGCCGCCCTGGCTATCTCTTATCCTTTATGTACGGGTCTGGCTGGCCAACGAGATTGGTGAGGTCGGAAGCCCCTCAAGGTTGTCTTACATTCCTCTGCGCCGAGTGCTAGGTGTCTATCGGTCCTCAGCAAATATTTGTTGATGAGAATGTCAATTTTGTAAGCACATGGAGACGATACTCAAAAGCCTTCTTGCGGCCACTGGAATCTGCCTGGAGCTAATTTCATACTTAGAACTAATGTTTTCTGAGCCTCCTTCTTATAGGAGTCTTGTAAAATCTCTTGGTAGAATTAAGCACAATCCTCTCTGCCCTGGATCCCAAGACCTTCTCCTGGGGTGGGGGGGGAGTATCCTTTTAGCCGAGAATGTGAGAGAGAAGACAGGCATGCAGGGATTAGCCTCAGAGCCCTGGCAGTCCCATCTTCTGCTGAAGGCAGCTATCTGAACCTCCCATTCGGGAAGAGTCCCTAACTTACCTGGTCTTTCAAAGAGCTGGTGCTGGGTCATCTCGTAGCAGATGACACTTAGCAACCACCAGAAATAAAAGCAGTGAACAAGGAGAATTCTTGCCTCGAGTTTGTTACTAACAAACTCGGTAACCTTGGTCAGGTCACTTCCCACCAGGTTCAGGCTTTATTTCCTGCACTCAAAAATGGTTGAAGAACTCTGACACTAAAATCTGATGATTTTTATAGTTTTAACCAGAAGCTAGATAGATCCAAATAAAATGACCATTGTTATTTTGGTGAAAAAATAAAATTCAAGACAAATCTTCCTGATTTCTTTGTAGCTCCCCATCTCTTAGGGCACCAACACATCACAGATTCTCTCCTTTTCCTCCGTCCATGTCTGTGTCTGTCTCTCTGTGTCTGTGTCTCTCTGCTCTCTCTCTCATTCACTCTCTCTCTCTCTCTCACACACACACACACACACACACACACACACACAATTCTCTATCAAAACCCTTTTTTTCCCAGCAGGCTCTTGCATGCTGGGTTCTCCTCTCCACAGAAAGAGCTGCCAATGAAGTAAGACACGGGAATAGGATAAGAAGCCGAATCCCTTTTAGGAATGGCTCGTTTTATACGCTGAAAAAAAATTCTGGCTGAAATTGTAGCTAAGTTGCCTTCATTAATTTTTTTAATCTTTTATAACGCCAAATGATTTACTTTTTTTTTTTGAGTTAGGGATTTAAATATTAGAATTCTTTTCTTTCATCTGTACCACCTTAATATATTTTGATTGTTTACCAAAGATAAAACAGAGGAATCAAGCAGTCCACAGACTTACAGAGGTGGTCATCCAGGGTCAGATACGGGGTAGGGGGCATCTTCCATCTTCCATTCTTATGTTGCTTTTCTTTCTGTGGCCATTCCTGCCGCCTTCTCCCTCTTTGCTCATTCTTTTCTCTCTCCTCCTGGCACTTGCTCACTCTGTTCTCTCCTTACCTCTTTGTTCTCCTTCAGAGCTCTTGCTTCTGCTACTGATGCTTTTCAGTGCCATGGTTTTTTGAGACAGGCTGGTTTGATGACTATCTTTTCTTCTTCCTTTTGAAAGCTTTCTCTTTGTCCTGTGTATCTTCTGGATGGCTGGTAACGCTTGCCATTCTTATTAGGTTTTGTTCTTGTTCTGACTTTATTTTTCCTTAATTTTTTTTTCTCTGACTATATGAGAGAAAGAGACTTTATCCCCACTCTCATTCCAGGTTTTCCTTTCTGTCATGTTTTATAATGTGGATGTGAAATATGTTTTAAAGACCAAAAGGATAGATAGCAGAGTGGGTGGTGGGGTTATGTGTGATTTCTGTTTTCTTCATTATAGCATTCTGTATTTTCTGAAATTGTTTCATGCTACATATGTGCAAATATTTATAGTTAGAGAGAAAAAGCAATAAAACCATTTCCATTTGGCAAAGAAAAATATCTTAATGAGTGCTCGGCTTTGGGTCTTGCTTCTAGCTCTCCATCAAACCTCCTTTTCCTTGTCTGTCTTCACCACCAAGCGTGACAAAATGGCTGGCTGAGCTGGAGATGGACAGTAGTCCATGGGGACTGTAGAAAAGAGCTGATGGTTAGCAGCCGCCTATAAGACCACACGTCATGGGTCACTTCTATTGAATCCCCACAGCCAGGCTCTTGCTGCCAGTTGTTCCTAAGTGTAAGAAATTCAGGGAAATAGCACTGACTGCCTTATGAAATCCAGGCCCTTTGTCCAATGTGGCAATTATTTTTGAAAGCTACTGATGATAGCAGATAGTGGTGAGATGTGATGAGGCTTGTTCATTCAACAGCATCATACTGTGATCCAGAAGTTTTTAAAAATTTTTAAATTTTATCAGTTTATTCATTCATTTATTTATTTTAGCATTCATATTGATTACTGTATGCTCATTTAAGTTGCATGACTATTGTTGCTATTTACTCACCCCTCATAGATAACCACCTCAAAGAGCAAACCAGAAACCAAGGTGGTAGGAGTCAGAGATGGAGGTAATAAACTTTGGCCAGAGAGCAGGCTCTTTTTTTTATATGACAGTAAAATTGTCACTTATTGTATATATAGGAATGTAGGCATGGGATTTCATGACTATGAAGTATCATATTCTAAGTACTTTGGTCTATTAAGCTATTCAGTAAATGTAAATTTCTCTCCTAAGGAATCAACTCACATAGTGTGGCAAGTCAATATTTCATTTATTTTTGCAAAACCATTTATTGAACATCTCCTACACCCACTATGTGCTAAAAATTCTGCAACGATGAATAACAGAAATCTCCTGAAAGTACTTCTTCTGATGAGGGATGCAGACAGTTCACAAATAAATGCAAAGCAAGATTACAAAAAAGAATTTTATAAGAGGTAGCTATTTACAGGATACAGGTAGCTATTAACAAAGAGAAGTTAAAGTTCTATTAAACCATTTTTTATTGTCAAATGAGTAGAATGGTCTTTGTATTGAATTCACTACAATGAACTGATACATGGGTACAATTGCATGTTATGAGCTGTCACTGGAAGATAACTTTTCATTGCCATTTTATATTTTAGTGATTCATATTCAGTACTCTTAGTCACTTAGTTTTTCAATATCTCATTTTCCTCATCTATAATGTTGAGTTAATAATTCATATATTCAATATTCAAAAAGTATATAGGTTAGGGATATTCAAGATATATACCAAAAAGTTGATTGAAAATATCAAGAATACAAATCTAAAGATAATTTGAGTATATATATATGTACATATATGATGAAAGATATTTTAACTGTTATCATTATTATCTTATAAATGGATAAAACAAGTGACTAAATTATACATATTATGGAAGACAGATTTATAAAATATGTGCATAAAGCAAATAGAAAAATCTAGTATCTATGATACTATGATAGATCATAGATATGATTGTCCTCGGTGCTGGGTAAATAATTTAATAAATCTAAAAAGGTGAACTGCATTGTGTTGAATGATACTCTCCTTGGATTCTGTTGTTCAGTCAAAGCTAAAAGGACTTTAATATAATTCTCCTAAAATTAACATTTTTTTCCTTCCTACAAAAGTAGTTTCCATAGGATTCAGGCCAGTATTGCAGTGTAATTTCAAGATTATATTAATTTTGATGGATTCATGGTTTGTATTGGCAAATTATTTTCAGTTGATGATGAAATATCTACAAATCATAGAGAAAATCAATAGAAAAATGGACCTATTGCCTTATGCTCATCCTCTTCAAAAGCCCCTCACGTGGAGTGAAAACCAAAATCACTATGTTCATTTTAAAAACTCCTTTGAATGAAATTTGTAACCCAGTGCCTCTGCATTAGAGCATTCGATTGCAAAAAGCATAAGTTTTCTGTGTCAATATGCAATTTTCTAAACTCGCTTAAGCTCAGACTCCTAATAATCAAATGAGACTGTGAGTTCTAAGCTAGATTAAAGGATAACTGATTGAGTATGGCAGTAATTCCTGAAGGGTCGGGAAGTCCATCAGAATATCACATTTGGGAAACTGCTGGTCATTAAGGCTATGGATTGTGAATTTAAGCCTAGAGGGATGTTGCTTTGCTTTAGAATGAATTAGCCAGGCTTATTATTGAGGTATCCTCAGTCACAGTGTTTTCATTTAATGAAGGCTGTGTAGCTCCTAAGAAATCAGGGTCAACATTTGTCTTTTACGTGATTCTAGTGTGTCAGTGTCAGCTGTTATTTAATACATTAAATATTGGAAATAAACTCCTAACCAAAAATACCGTGGGTATATAAATGTGAGAACTTCTTTTTCTTCTTTTTAAAAAATGACTTAACAAATCCTTGTTTTTTACCTAACCTCACGCCAATTATTTTCCTTACATGATCTCAGTTAATCCTTACAATAACCTCATGAGAAAAAATATTACTCCCCCTACACACACACACACACATACACACACACACACACACGAGAGAGAGAGAGAGAGAGAGAGAAGAGAATTGAGACATAGAGATGTTACATACAGTCAAAATTTATTGTTGTCTAAGATGGTTATAACATAAGAAAGATTTCTTTTGTAATTTGAAAAACTGTCCCCATTTTGAAAATGGAAACAACTATTGATTATGGCAACATCATTTTTAAGGAGTGATCCATTGCATATTGTAGGGATTCTTATCTCCAATCCTCAATCCCGATGGCATGAAGGAAGTAGACCCTCATTCTGACCAGAGAGGTCGGTGTACCAACGCGCATCTGGCCAACCTAATCTTACTCTTGCCCCCAAGGTTCTTACAGCTCCTTTTTACCCATAATCTCATGTGACTTCGTGCACCTACACCGAGAGAAGGTGCTATGCCACAAAATGAGCAGAAGCTTCTTCTTGATTCCTTTAATTTTTTCCTTAAGTCTTCACATCCTCAAAGGAAATATATTTTATAAAATCAAGTGCAAATGAGAAAGCAAAGCCTCACCTAAGAGAAGAGAGGACTCACCCTTGGAAGTTGATTTTTTTGGGGTCCAGCTTCTTCGGGTCTCTCAAGATACTGACTCATAGCCCTTTATCTGAAGCACAGGATTCTCCCTTTGAGTAGCTCTGTTAGGTCTGATATCATTGCCTGCCAGCAACTCTATTCAGTAAGATTTCCTATTGTCTGATTGTTCTCATAATCAGATGTGCTTTTCAGCTTTCCAAGGTGAATTTGTTCCCTAATCAATATTTCCTTGGTTTACTCTTAGTGTCCAATTAAGCTTTTTTTTTTTTAACTTGCTGAATTTCTTATTACAGAAAAACTACATAAAATTTTACCTGAATAAGATTGATTACTTGGTTTCATTTGGAACTTTTTTCATTTTTTTGTATTTTCTCAATTTCTTAAAATCAGTTCTAAGAATTTACTTGGTAAATATGAAGTTCTCAATAAACATTTATTTTTAATACCTAATATTAGAATAAAACAGATCTGAGTATTTGAGGTGTGGCAATGGCCTAATCTAAATTTATTTTTGCCTGAAATATATTATCTTCTAATGTTTTGAACCAAACCTTGATCCTGATTTTTCAAATACCGATGACTTGTGGTCCGGTTAGGAAGGCCTTATAATTTTCCTTAAATGGGCCTGATATCATTAAATGCAATGCTATCAAACAACATATTTTGATTTCCTAATAAGTCATTTAATTGCTTTTGATTACCATAGACTTCTGACTTTCTCATTCATATTTTTGAATGAGATTCATCTGCATAGACTCTGCCTTCCTTCTATGAAGTAGGACAAAATCTTTTTATTATCTCTCTTCCTCTTTCTCTTCTCCTTTTATATCATTAAGCGCTCCATGCTCCAACGATACAATATTTTTAGCTTTCCCTCCTGTCTTTATGTTCATTATTGCATTTTATTCTGTCTAAGATTCCATTTTCCACCTTACCTCCTCCATATCTGTCTACCAGGCTAAATCTGGTGCTTCCTTGAGGCACAAAAGTGGGACCTTCTCCACCAACCCTCCTCCCTGCTAGGCCCACATCTTCACAGGGTGGCTCCTTCTTTCCTTGGGACTCTCAAACATCTGGCCAGATTATACAATGGAGTAGCTATTTGAGTAAATGTCTTCCTAAATATCTAGAATGTGAGCTTTCTTGAGAGCAACTGGCAGTTTTATTCTTTTTTTTTCCTCTGAAATACCATGCTCAATAAATTTTAACTTAGAAATCAGAAAAGTAGTGGTATGAGGAGCTGAATGTCCACAGTTCACTGTTTCTTCTTTGAAATAAGGACCCAGTTATTCATTGTTATAGACCTTTCTGGAAGGCTGAAGTGGATGCTAAGATGTCTTTGGAAATGTCTGAAGGTTTGCATAGTGACATAGTAACTCTGCCATAGGAATCCTCCCATGGTACCTATTCACCTAAACTATTGGTCTAGATAAGTGATGTCCAAGGGAGAGCATGAAATGTCATCTATCATTGGTTTTCCTGTGACAGCTAAGGGGAAAAGTGAGTCCTGGAGAAATTGTGTAATAAAGAGTCTTTGCAGAAGAGTTACTGTCAAAACTAAACTAAGCTGTTTCAAGAGACTCTTAACTCTCCCTATTATGTATAGCTTAAAATAAAACCTAATGTTCATAAATGAAAAAAGGAAGTTTGTTTAAAAAGGTTTGGGGCTTTGAAAAGCTATGCTTTATGTTTTCAATTTCTCCTTCTATGCTTCAGTAACTCTTCAGAATTTAGGAGCGTGAAAGGCATTTGGTTATTGCTGTAGGTTGAAGCACGTACTTTTACAAAAGTATACCATCTCGGCAACTCTTTATGTTCTCTTGTCTACCCACTCTCATTTCTATTCAGTTGACACTAAACCTATTTTTGCAACCAAATAGAGATACGATAGCATACATGGTGTTAGGAAAATCTGTACAGAATGTAGCTCTATTTTCCTTATCAGGATTCATGCAGTTAGTAACCTTTAGTTAAGTGCTAATTAAATGTAAAGAATAGGGACTGAGTATCCAAAGGTAAATAAGACAAGGAGTTTATAACACACCAGACTCCTAACAAGCACCAAAATAGTGATATAAACAAGATCCTGTAATAGAAAAGCAGACAGAATTAATTCTGATTGATCAGAAGTAGCATCTACTTACCAGCAATGTGACTTTGGACACATTACTTAACCTTTATGTGCCTCACTTTTCTCTTCTACAGAGACGATAATAATAATCCCTCATAGAATTTAGTGGCTATTGAATTAGTTTTTATGTTGTAAGTGCTTACAACTGTCCTTGGTACTAAGTATGTACTCAATAGAATATACAGAAGATATGCTTTGCAAAGTATATTCTGGATTTTCAGGAGGAAAGATGAGAAGATTTCTCTGGCGGAGGTAACAGCTTGAGTAAAAACACACAGGCATCGAAGGTATGATGTATGCTGGAGGAATTCAGTGTTGGTAGAACTTTCTTTTGATGGAAAATGTTGAGAAGACTCCCTGGAAATGGCATCAGATTAGAGCAAGCATTGTGTATCAGATCAAGAAATTTGGACCTTGATGTTTTGTAAAAAAAAAAAAAAGTGTAGCCAAAGAACCCAGTTAGAGTTACTAACTGGTTATTGCTACAGCCCAAGTTAGAGATGATGGGGTTGAGATAGAAACATGCCATCCATGGGAAGGCTACAAGGACCAGGATTTGAGAGCAGAGACCTTACCAAGGGCAGAATATCCACTACAGGTATATCCTTTCCCTTCTCTAGAAAATAGAATTATATTTGATAAAATCTTATTGTTCTTCATCAAATTCTGTTTTAGATTTTTACCTTCAAACCACCCAGGAACATGATAGCTTCATATATTATAATTAATTAATTTTATGACTCCCTATTTAAAGTAAATGGAAGCTTTAAGCTTGTTTTTTTTTTTTTTTTTTTTTTTTTTTTTTTCATGAGAGTCCCTGCCTGGCAGCAACTAGACAGAGAAAATAAGATAAAAGATGTACTTTTTTTTTCAGGAGCCTTTGAGTAGAAAAAGAAAGAAAAAGCAACGTCAGTACCAGATCTTAAGGAAATATGAGAGAATGTGGGTTTGCACAACTTAAAAGACTGAACAAATGTGTATGTACCAATAGCAATTATTTTAATAATAATAAATATCATTTCTTAAATGCTTACTGTATGCCAGGCCCTGGCCCATGTATTATATATATTATCTCATGTGATCATCTCAGTAACCCTATGAGGCAGGTACAATTATTATCTTTGTTTTACAGGTAAGGAAAGTGAGCCTCGGAAATATTGTGTTGATTTTAGCCTAAGCTAGAGGGGAAGGAACTACTGGGGGGGAAATGTACTCAAAGCGAGATTCAAATGAGGAATTGGTTCTAGAGCTGACACACTTGCCTATACTGAGAGCGCCCAAAAAATATTAGCAGGAAAAACTGTGTGAAAAGCTTAAAAAATTCGCATTGAGACTGGGCCATTACCCTTTGCCAAGTGGGGTTCTTTTTCTGACCAAGGAAGGACATACCTTAGAAAGGTAAGCTTCCCTTAATAGCAGTCTCAGTCTTCAAAGTGTAATTTCTCTAAACAGCCCGTTGATGTTCTCTCACTTATCAACTTATTAGAGTCTTGTCACCCCATTTATGTTCTTCTAGTCTACTCTGGATAAGTACTAATATCCAGGGATGTAGAAGAAGAGGTGCAACCAAGTGGGACCCCTTGGTCCCACCTCTACGTCAGAGGTGAGAGACAGGGACGTCTAACTGTGGGTCCTGGGTTAGATGAAGTTACATCAGTTGTAGTTTCCCCTTCCATAAAACTAATTGATGGCCACTGTCCTATATGATCTAATGATTAATTAGTTCTAAATTTGCCACCTGGAATCTCTCTGCAAAAATTCTGCATTCCAAGCTGATTTATTTCTCCTACGCTTACTATCTCCTCTACAATGTGTGTACTTAGAGACTACACATTAATTTTCACATTTCCAGAAGCAAAACGTAAACACAGAGGTAAACTGATATTTCATAAATAATGTTGTATATGCTATAACCAAAAACAAATGATTTTCTGGTTTTGCTTTGTCTTGGAATATCCGTATCACTGATTGTTTTCATTCACATGACATGGTTCAGGGTTGACTAGATGGTTTTACTAGTTGGTTCTACTCTATACCTCCTCAGAAGTGGTCTGTTTTGGGATAGAACTCATCTCAGGCTTTTAGTGAGCCATGGTGTGGACTAGGGAAAAGGTATCTGCTTTTTGCCCAGTCAACCAGGGACAGATTATTGTTTTTTCCACCTGTTCTCAACAACAGATCTCTTATTTGATGGGAACCCCCGACTGGTCCCCAGCTTGGCATTATTCTCATGCCACCCAGCAGGGATCCTGCCTCAGTGGACATCTTGAAACACTGCTCCTTTTAGGGACCCTCTTTTGACTTTCGTTGACAGAATGTGACTTCCAGTCCAAGTATGTAGTTCTTTAATGAATGTAAGACTCAAAAAATTGAGTGGAAACAACTTGGCTATTCATCTTTCATCAGACTCCTGGGGAAATTCAGTCCTCACTTTTTTTTTTCCCCCACATAGGACTGATAAGGAAGAACAAAATGGGCCCCCTACCATGTTTAAGATCTTTTCTTTTTTTTCTCCCTAAATTACTGGCTTTCTGTAACTTCCTTCTGTGATCTCTAACATCTCTAATGTCATAATTATGATTACTCAAGATTTCTCCTCCTTGAAGTCTCTATTTCTGAAGTCTTAAGAATGCCAGCTTGCTTTTATTCCAACACACTTACTGGTATACCTTTTAATTATAAGAGCCAAGAGTCTTGGCCAAACCAAAGCCAAAGGCAGACCTGTCACTGTTAATTCAAACAGTTCTTGGGACAAGTTAAGGCAGTGTGCTCCAACTTGGCTTTAAAGAGTGATGACTCTTTCAGTTCATTCAGCCTAGAATTGGAAGGGCTCTGCTCTTGTCTGCAGGATTCTGTGCAGAGCACGAGGCAGGAGTTCTCAGCATTGCTAACCAGGTCAGGGAAGTAACTCGTGACCCTCCATAGTTCCTAAACGCCTTTCTCCTTCCTTGCCCCACACCCACCAAGAATCCCTATCCCAAAAAGAATCTTCTTTTTCTATTTTGAATAGTTTGGAATCCCAACGTGTGAGGGAGATTATGGTTTAGCTTCTTTTGGGCCTTGCCAAGTTTTTAAAGCGCAGTCTGATGCTCTGTAAAAATTATTCTATAAATTTTAAAATAAAATGATATGAAAATGAAGATATGATTGAAAATAGCCTTCTGATCTTGCCTTATGCATTATGAAGAGGTCAGACTTCCACCCCAGAGAGATGTCGAGAGAACTATATTTCACATAAATGTTGTTTACTCTCCCTCTCTAGGAAACTCTATAATAGGTATAATTGGGCATATTAACAATTATGCAAGTATAGAAAATAGTGTTTCTAATTATTTCTCAACACAAATTTTCATTAAAGTGGTTTTATTAGAGTAGTTGAGCCCAATAGCTTCAAGTAAATGGAATGGACTATTTTTACAGAATCAGAAGCAAAGAAGTTGGCGCCCTCCTCGAGAAGGAAGGTTAGCTTTTAATTTATGATAGGCTTGGCCAACTGCAGACTTCACTGTATCCACACTCAGAGTTTTTCCCTACTAGTGACTCAACTAATGGCTGCCAGCATGGCAACCCTCTTCGGTATTCAACTCTATAAAAACAGATCAGATTATACAGCCTTAGAGTTAGATGAAAGGATATTTAGATTTCTTTCTCTATTTTTCTGAGGCTGAGGAAGGAAAACTTCCTGCATGCTTGAAGCATGTTCCCCAGTTTTCCCAGACAGCTTATACAACATTTGTTTACCCATTTATTTAACAATTTTTATTCAATACCAATTCTGGGACACCTACTGTGCTGAGACACGGTCCAATTAAAGACGGGCATGAAACATTGTAGAGAAATGGAGAAGCTTTGAGGAACCAGCTCATGACCAGCCTTGTATGTCCTTCTGATCCTGAAAATCCCTCGCAGATAACAATGGCAGTCATGTTGCCATGCATTTGCACAGAATCTTTATTTTCCAGAGTATTTTTTTGATTTTGATGTCATTGGATTCCTACATCCCCCCCCTGTGAAATAAAGAGCAGGGGGTCTTTCTATCTCCTAATTATAAATAAAGAAAAAGCTTGGTCAAGGTCACATAGCTAGTAAGTAACAGAACAGCCATGAGAAGCCAGGCGGTAGATTCCCGAATCAAAACCCTGTCATCCTTCAGCCTCTGCTTATACACTTTGAGTGTAGGTGGTGGTATTCCCACTAATGACCTGCTTGCTCACGGGCAAGTGCTTGTGCTCTGGAAGATGACAGGGTCACCCGTCTATCCCAGGTACTGCTCCACACAGTGCCTTCAACTTAGTGCTCAGCAGATGACTCAGCAGATGACTTCTTTTCTTTCTTTCTTACTTACTTTCTTTCTTTCTTTCTTTCTTCTTTCTTTTCTTTCTTTCTTCTTTCTCTCTCTCTCTTCTTTCTTTCTTTCTTTCTTTTTCTTTCTTTCTTTCTTCTTTCTTTCTTTCTTTCTTTTTCTTTCTTTCTTTCTTTCTTTCTTTCTTTCTTTCTTTCTTTCTTTCTTTCTTCTTTCTTTCTTTTTCTTTTTGTTGGAATTCAATTTGCCAACATATAGCATATCACCCAGTGCTCATCCTGTCAAGTGCCCCCCTCAGTGCCCGTCACCCGGTCGGCAGATGACTGTCTATATGATGGGATTTTATACTGTTTGGACTTTATGTTGCAAGTCTCTCTCTCTCTTTTTTTTTTTTTTTTTCCTTTGTGTAGGGAGGGAAACAAATGTGAAAAAAAATATCAGTGAGGAGAAATCAGCTGGCCAACATGAGAGCAGAGATTAGTCTTTCTGATGAGTCCTTGCCCTCCTACATACTTAGGGATGCACCTACCTTTGCAGGGCCTCTCGGGTGCATGGGATGGTGTCTGGGCTCTGGTAGGGAGTCACTCATGTTTGTGTTGCCTCCTCCACTTTCCACCATTCCCTCTTCTCTGGAGACACGAACAGGGGAACAGCATCTACAATGAGCAGGGTCCCAGCAGGAAGCAGTTGTGGCTGACTTCGAACCTAACCCAGGGCAAGTCTTATGTCCTCTACTTATGAGACTAAATCAAGACTCCCTTCTTTTCATTATCAAGGACCCCAAACTTATGTGGGCTTCTCCCAGTCATCTCTACCTCAGAAAATTTTGGTCATCAAACTGTAATTCTTAAGCAGTCATTTTTCTATTTCTCCATGTTGTCCTTCAGGGGCATACAAAAATGCCAAGCAGAGGTGCTGAGTTGTCTGAAATTACCAGTCCTGACTAGAGAATTCTATTAAAAGCAAGGAAATACACTGTTTTTACTAAGTATATACAATCTTATCATTGGCAAATCCAGAATTTCCATTAAGCTCTGTTAGCATTTGAAAATGGTTTTTGACCTTGGTCAGAACTTGGGAGCCACCCACCCTGGGTGGCTCAGCGGTTTAGTACCCAGCAATCCTGGGGTCCCGGGATCGAGTCTCTCATTGGGCTCCCTGCATGGAGTCTGCTTCTCCCTCTGCCTGTGTCTCTGCCTCTCTCTGTGTCTCTCATAAATAAATAAAATCTTAAAAAAAAAAAAAAAAAAAAAAGAACTTGGGAGACTACGGAGAACCATTTAGGATGTGATGGGAGCATCTCCTCCAGAAAGCCTGCCCCGATGCCCGTGTTGGGCCAAGTGTGTTGGAGAACTCAGCTTACAACAATCTCCGTGGTATCCGAAGTGTAGTCCCAGACCAGCAGCATCAACATGTCCCAAGAACGTCTTAGAAATATAAATTCTTGCCTCCCTCCCAGACCTGTTAACCAGGTGTGGCATGGGGCCCTGCAATCTTTGTTGAAACAAGCTAGCCCTCCGTGTGACTCTGATGCATGCTCAAGTTTGAGAACCCCTGCATCTTACTGACGAACAGATCATATAAGATGGTCGGCTTATATGAGTGCCTCCACTCCACGCTGGACCAGAAGTCGTTTGCAGGTAAGGACCATTTCTTTTTGTATCTGTGTGTGTGTGTGTGTGTGTGTTAAAAAATAGGATCATACAGGAAATACAGCTGTAACCTGCTCTTATTCCCCACCCCCCCAACAATACATAATGAACATTTTTGTGATATGGTATTTGATGGCTGGGTAGCATTTGGTTATATCAAACTTTCTTTAATTCTCTAATATTGGACAGAATGGAGTTCTTTTTAAAATTAATTCTTTATGAAACTAATGCATGCATATACTTAAAAATCTGTTTAAAAATAGCAGCCCATCCACTCCTCCCCACACTTCATTATTACCTGTAGAAGCAAGGCCTTCATGTACCTTTAGATGGTGCTATTTATATCCGCGTTTCTAGTGCCCACTTCAGCAGCACGTATATACCCATGTCTCTAAATAACATACATATACTTCTCTGATGTCTTGAGTTTAGACATTTGCTATGAAATTCCTGGGGTGGCAGTTGAGAATTCATCTCCCTCACATCCCCACATATGCTCTTTACCCATTCTTCTAATACAGCTTTATCATAATTTTTAGTTAATGCAAAAGTTCAATATTTAAAACTGTATGACTGTTACTCATTGCAAAGCCAAGAAGTATGCCATGGTTACATTTCTTTTCTTGAAAAACTTTTTTTTTTTTTTTTGGATGATTTTAGTTCCTTAGTATTCTCACTGACACAGTTTTCTAAATAATCCATCCACATTTCCATATGCACGTCATTTTGCCCCCCTAATATGCAAACACTGTGCCACGTCTGGACAGATTGTCCTAGAGGCCTCTTGTGTGATTGTCATTACAGGATCCCCATGTGACATTTGTTGTTGGATGCTCGCTCCTGGATCCTTTTCTTCCTCTTTCTTGGTTAGTGTCCTCATTTTGTTAAATCAGATCTTCCAGAAGCTTCCTAAGAAAGAGTGGATTAAAAAGATAAGGTTTTTTTGCATTTTTGTCTGGAACAGTCTTCATTCTACCTTCACACTGGATTGGTAGTTTGATTGCATATAGAAATTAACTGGGAGGCCTTTCCCTAAGAATTTTGTAAGAACTGTTCCATCATTTTCTAGTTGGGAGGTCTGATACGATTTTCATTTTTTTTCCTTCCTTGTGCCTGACCTGTTTTTTTCTCATTAGAAACTGTTAAAAATTTATATTCGTCTCTGGAGTTATATTAGTGTGTTATGCTTTTTTTTTTTTTTTTCAAGTGGATTGTACTGAGGCTTCAGGAAGCAATTGGAATATGGAGACTCCAATTTGTTCTGCTCTGGGAAATTTTCTTGAATTATTTCTTTGATAATTTCATACTATCCATTTTTTTGGTTCTTTTTCTGGAACTTCTATTAATTTTGTACTAGATGTAGGTTTATTCTCTAGATTTCTTTTTACCTTTTACCTCTTTGTTCTTTTTTTCTGCTTTCTGGCAGATTCACTTAAATGTACATGCAAATTACTAGGTTTTAAATATTCAGCTATTAAAATTTTCATTTTCAGGGACACCTTGGTGGCTCAGTGATTGAGCATCTGCCTTCAGCCTAGGGCATGATCCCAGGGTTCTGGGATCGACTCCCACATCCAGCTCCCCACAGGGAGCCTGCTTCTCCCTCTCCCTATGCCTCTCCCTCTCTGTGTCTCTCATGAATAAATACATAAAATCGTTTTTAAAAATTTCATTTTCAAGAGTTCTTTTGCATTCTCAATTGTTTCTGTTTCCTAGCTACCTGTTCTTGTTTTACAGACGCAATGTTTTTTTCTTATTTACATGATGTCATTACATTTTCTTCAGTTCCTGCACATATTATATATGCATATTGTTTTTTTATTATTTCCTTTTTTCTGATTGTTCTGATTTTTGGCTTTTATTTTGTAAGCTTTCCTCAATTTATGGCAACCTCTGCTGCTGATTTATATTTAAGAATAATACAAAGAATTAAGTCTGATTGAAAGTTGTGTATTGCATGGAGCGTTTTGTGTTCACTGTAGCTTGAGCTTGCTGAGCCAGCTTTTTTGGGAGGACTCCTAATTTGTACATGTAGATTTTACTTTAGGGAGATACTTAACGTCTCCAGAAAACACTCCAATCACCTGGGGACACAATGTGATTGCCAGGGGGCTGAGGATCACCCCATTCTGTATGCAGATTCAGGGTTTTCAGCCACAAGGTTTCATCCCCACTTTCCATTATTCCTACCATTCTCTTTGTTTCAATTACACTGGAGAATTCTTTGCCTCTTTTCTGGGAGAGGAGTGCAGCTGCATCACGATTCTCTAAGTACAGACTTTGAATCAGTACTGTATCTCTCTCTCTTAGCTTGCCATTTTGCTTTGCCTTTTCGAGTGTATCTTGGATTCTTAGTCTGACTGTTTCTAACCCTATAAATGAAAAATTGCTTAAGTGTTCAGAGCCACCTTACCTTTCTCTATAAAATATAAACCTCACGGGGACATCGTAAGGATGGGATCAATTATGTATGTAAAAACACTTTGCAAACTCAATATAAAGAACAATATAATTCTGCAACAAGACTGACTTCTCAGTGTGGTACTAGAGGGGGCCCTCATACTTTTCCACTGGCATGCCCAGTGCTGCACTTCTGTAGTTTACAAAGTGCTTTTACATATTCTTAAAGGCTGGGGAGAATGAACTTGCCCCTGCAGAAGCTGGAAGCTAGTAAGCAATTGCTTTTAAGTCTTGTATAACCTTAAAAATACATGTAGATATTGCATCTTCTTCCATAATGTATCTGTTTTAATATAAAAGTAATGTTCTTAGATCCCTTATCATGGAGTGAAACTGACAGTTCAGAAAGATGTACCATATTATTTCTGGGATTTATATACCTCCTGGCATGTTGGTAAATATCCCTGGGAGCGCACATACCTATGCTTAAGTTGTACCGAAACAACCTGTAAGCCATCAGCTCTGAGGAATGAAGTTCCTTCCATTTTCTTGCTTTGAAACTTGAATTCAAGATGGGCTGGCAAATTAAAATAGTGCCCTTAGACAATAAAGCATCACTGTCTAATAGAGAAATATGGGGAAAGAATGAAATTGATTGTGGGCTGCTGAGGGGAGTAGCTTATTACATTTATGTAAACATGCTTGCTCCCTGTTGCTACTCAAAATAATAAAAAATGCCAGGGGAGCGGAGAAGAAAATTAGCAGTGTTTCTGTATTGCAGGGGAGAAAAGTGGTGACACTGGGAGCAGAAATTATAAGCCATGTTTGCTTAAATGAATAGAGATAACAAAATGTGAACTTTGTTGAGTACACAAAGTCTGATTTATTTTCTGTGTCCACTACAAGGAGTAGTATCCCATAATGATTACTTTAGAATGGAAAAACTGGCCTCTTCTGTAAGATGTTTTAATATTGGTGGTATATGGGGTGGTTCCCAGAAGTTTTCCCCTTCCTTGATCTCCACCAGTCTCCTCTCAGGCATTCTATGTAAATACCCAGTCTAAATGAAAACCATATTCCTGTTTAGCAAACACAATTTTGATGCAGAGCTTCTAGAGCCCTTTCAGACATATTGCTACCTGTAAGCACTTCCCTCAGTTCTATTAAAAACTTCTGGAATTGCCATGAGGGTGTGTGTGTGTGTGTGTGTGTGTGTGTGTGTTAAAATACACATTGCATAAAATTTACCATTGTAACCATTTTAAAGTGTACAATTCATTGCTATTTAGTATATTTACAATGTTGTGCATCCATCACTACTGTCTAGTTTCAGACCATTTCATCACCCCAGAGGAAGAGCCATTCCCATTAAAATGGTTGCTCTCTATTCCTCCCCCAGCCCCTGGCAATCACTTACTATCTGTTTTCTAGCTCTATGAAATTGCTTATTCTGGATATTTCCTATAAATAGAATCATATGGTTATACGGCCTTTATGTGTCTGGCTCTTTTTCATTTAGCATGCTGTGTTCAAGATTCATCCATGTTCTAGCATATCTCAGTGCTTCATTCCTTTTTATGGTTGAATAAGATACTCTATTTTGTTCATCCATTCATCAGTTGATGGACGTTTGAATTGTTTTCAGCTTTTGGCTGTGGTGAATAGTGCTGCTATGAACTTTTTCAAAAAAAAAGATCTCTTTGCTCACACACCAGTTTTCAATTCTTTGGGGTATATACCTAGGAATGGTATTGCTAGGTCATACGATAGTTCTATGTTTAATTTATTGAAGGACTGCCAAATTGTTTTCTACAGTGACTGCAGTATTGTACATTCCTACTGGCAGTGTTTGAGGGTTCCAATTTCTCTATATCCTTGCAGACACATATTCTTTTCTTTTCTTTTCTTTTCTTTTCTTTTCTTTTCTTTTCTTTTCTTTCTTTTCTTTTCTTTTCTTTCTTTTCTTTTCCTTTCTTTCTTTCTTTCTTTCTTTCTTTTTTTCTTTTTTTTTTTAATAGCCATCCTAATCTATGTGAGGTGGCATCTCACTGTAGTTTGGGTTTGCACGTCCATAATGAATAATGACATTGAGCATCTTTTCATGTGCTCTGTGGCCATTTATATATCTTTTTTTGGAGACATGTCACATCTTTTGCCCATTATTTTAATTGGGTTGTTTGTCTTTGTGCCATGATGTTTTAAGCATAAAACTTGAGACAAATGGAAGCTGCTGATCAGTCATTGTATTAGAAATCACACAATTTGAAAAACTCTCAGTGATACATTTTGCTAAGTTTTTTGTCCCCAATTCACTAAGAAGTCCCTTTCTCATTAATTTCCCTTTGATCATTGGTCCTCTGGCTCTATCTGTCAAGAAGTAAGCCAATCTTTGATTGCAACAAATAAATGAGACACTGCGGAACCAAGTCTCACTGTTGCATCTGAAGTTTGATCAATGAGGGTTTCTAGGAGTCTGCATTGCTGTCAAAGACAATTGCTGAATGGGCCTGACTCCATTATTTTTCATTTGCATTAGCAATTGCTCTACGCAGTAACAAGATTATAAACCTAACCAGCATCCTGTTATCTTTTATTTATTTGATTTAATATAGAAATAGAGTCTTTTAAAGAGCATTTACTTTTCTTCTTCACATCACTAAAATCATTCTCAATGGAAACAGCCTGATAATGTGGGTGATTTTTTTTTTTTTAGAATCACTAGGTGGGAGACTCAGAATTTCTGATTTTGTTTAAGCTTTTTGGGTTGATGGATAAGAGAAGGAATGGTAGCAGATTTTACAGTGGTTAGATTAGGCTTCTGTGGATTTTGAGTAGGATGAGTGGAAGTAATACAATCATTTTATCTGAATGTCTTATTTATTGAAGTAAGATCATAGCACAAAAAGATCTAACTTAGGAAAACTGGAAGTGGAAATTGAATCTTGACAGTCAAGATTGGTCATTGTCTTATTTAATATGGTTCTGCTTTTTTCTTCTCACCTACAAAATTGTTCTTTATGAACCTCTGTATCTGCTCGTAGTTCATACCCTCCATGGAATTCTCTAACTATGCAAAACACATGGTGATCAGTGATCAGTTATCATTTGAATCTTAGTACAACTTTAATAAGCTGTGTTTTATATTTAAGTAGTTTCTCCCCTGGTGGTTGCCCATGGCAGACTTTGGAGTTTGATAGCGCTTCCTTCTTTATCTTACATTTCATCTCTAAGTAATTATATCCTGTGCCCTTAAGCCTCAAAAACATCAAAATATTTAAAATTACACAATTAAACACTTCAGACAACAGTATTAAAGCTCAGGAAAAGAACTCCAGACCAAAAGTGCATCATGCTGGAGCCTTTATTCCAGGTCCTTCTTCTCTAAAGACTTCAGGCTGTGGTCTCTGTCCTAGCATGAGCATCTCCCAACCTTGTGACAAGTTCAGAAGACCCAGCTTCAAAGTCAGGATACCATTTTGCAAGGAAGCTCTTGCTACCAACATTGAGAAGAAAAAAGAATGAAGCTCTTGATGTTGACAATGATACTGTTGGATTCTTGTTTTCTGTGCTTGGCACCTTATTGGATATAATCCCACTTAATCCTTCCTGTAACCCTGCTAGGTGTGTGGTATTGCTCTTTCATTTTACAGGTGGAAGGAGTGAGGCTCAGAAGGTTGTTCAAAGTCACTGAGATCATAAAGGCAGAATAAAGATACAGAGCTGGGTTACCCTGACTGCAACCCTGAAAATGCAAGCTGGACAGGTTCTTAAAGGTACCTAGCATGTCTTGAGCATGGCCTCCCCTAGGCAGTGCACCTGACTTTTCCAGGTGGGCTGACCCCACTGCCTCCTTTTGCTCGGCACCCTGTGTATCTAGAGCAACTGTTGCCATCCATATGGTAATTATCTCTATACTTGTCTCCATCTTCCCAGATCATGAACTTCTGATGAGCATAGGCACTGTGTCTTTTATCTCTGGACAACACAGAGCAGGAACTCAAAAGTTTGTGGAATGAATGATTGAATTAATAGGGGGAAATTAATGTATGGAACTGAATTAATAGATTGTTTTCTGCTCTCACTCTTGCGGTTTATAATATAAAATTGGCCCAGCCATCTCCATAGGCTCTGGATAAATTACCTCTTGTTTTTCTCCTCAGTTTATTCACTCCCTATCATTTCATTTTTTAGGCAGACTTGTGTTTTCTTATTTTCCACAAATGGCACTTATATATGAGCTAAACCAAATCAGGCCTTTTAAAACTATAGGTCTCTACCCATTAGTGGGTCTTGAAATCAATTTAGTAGGTGGCAGTCAGCACTTTTTTTAAAAGCAAAAAAAACAGACTACAAAAGAATACAGCTTATCAGTATGCATGACACATAGAAAGACACAGTATTTGTTTTAGATGAATGGGTAAATAGGGAATACATATATATCAATAGTACTGATTAACTATCATATACTAAGGCATGTTTTAAGCAGAGCAAATGCATATTGGCATTTAAGGCAGTGTATTTCAAAATGTTTAACCACTATCTACGTTAAGAAAAACATTTTACATTGTGACGCAATATATATCTGAGTGTGTACTAGATTACTAGGTGAGGTATATTGCTACTGTTTGAAGTACACTGTCCTAAATGACACCCTAGTGTTTGACTTGTGGTCAAACATCCCTTGTCCTACTTACATAATTCTGAAGGGTCACCTGGCTGGCTCAATTGGTAGAGCATATGACTCTTGATCTCGGGGTTGTATGTCCGAGCCCCACATTGGGTGTAGATATTACTTAAAATCCAAAAAAAAAAAAAAAACAGCTCCTGAAGTTTTCCTTTTAGTCAGCTTTTGTAAAAATATGGCCAAGGTTAAAACTAAAACACAAAAATGGACGCGTAGATCAATGGAACAGAATAGAAAACCCATACATGGATCCACACTACATGGTCAACTCATCTTCAACAAAGGACGAAAGAATATGCAATGGGGAAAAAATGTCTCTTCAACAAATGGTGTTGGGAAAACTGGACAGCTACATGCAAAAGAATGAAACTGGACTACTTTCTTACAGCACACACAAAAATAAATTCAAAAATGGATTAAAGACCTAAATGTGAGACCTGAAACCACAAAAATCCTAGAAGAGAACACAGGCAGTAACTTCTTTGGCATAGGCTATAGCAACTTCTTTCTAGATTTGTGTCCTGAGGCAAGAGAAGCAAAATCAAAAATAAACTATTGGGACTACATCAAAATAAAAAGCTTCTGTACAACAAAGGAAACCATCAATAAAACTGAAAAGCAACCTATAGAATGGGAGAAGATATTTCCGAATGATATATCTGATAAACAGTTAGTGTCCAACATATTTAAAGAACTTCTAAAACTCAACACCTCCAAAAAACAAATAATCCAATTAAAAATGGGCAGAAGGTATGAATAGACATTTTTCTAAAGAAGACATCCAGATAGCCAACAGACACATGAAAAGATGCTCAACATCACTCATCAGCAGGGAAATGCACATCAAAACTACAGTGAGATATCACCTCACACTTGTCAGAAAGGCTAAAATCAAAAACACGGGAAACAACAGATGTTGGCAAGGATGTGGAGAAAGCGGAACCTTCTTGCACTGTTGATGGGAATGCAAACTGATGCGGCCACTCTGGAGAACAGCATGGAAGTGCCTCAAAAGTGAAAAATAGAGCTACCCTATGACCAGCAATCACACTACTAAGTATTTATCCAAAGAATACTAAAATACTAATTCAAAGGGATACGTGCACCCCTATGTCTTTAGCAGCATTATCTACAATAGCGAAATTATGGAAAGAGCCTAAGTATCTGTACATTGATGAATGGATAAAGAAGCTATGGTATATATATATATATACACACACACCATGGAATAAGAAAGCCATAAAGAAGAATGAAATCTTGCCATTTACAACAACGTGGTTGGACCTAGAGAGTATATACTAAGCAAAATAAGTCAGTCATAGAAGGACAAGTAACCATACAATTTCACTAATATGTGGAATTTAGGAAACGCAACAAATGAGCAAAGGGAGAAAAAAGAGAAAGAGAGGGGCAAACCAAGAAACAGGCTCATAACTATAGGGAACAAACTGATGGTTACTAGAAGGGAGGTGGGTAGGGGGAGGGGCTAAATAGGTGATGGGAATTAGGAGGGCACTTGTGATGAGCACTGGGTGCTGTATAGAAGTGTTGAATCACTATATTGTACACCTGGAGCTAATATTTCACACTGCATGTTAATTAACTAGAATTTAAATAAAAACATAAAAACATGGCCAAGGTTTAGGAAATGTAATCCCAGGACAACTATTTTAACATCATCTGATCAAAAGCAAAAATACTATAGATAATTTTAATAGGAAAAAGCGTAAACATTTTTTAAGTTTTCTAATAGTGGAAGCTTACCTTTAAATTTGCAGACTTATTCCATTTTGTCCTCTTCTTTACATTTGCTCCTCCAAGTGTTTACATGAAAGCACCACTCCTTTAGGTAAATTGTGGAGGCTCCCTTTATATCAGTCAATAGTGTTAATATAGGATTTAAACTTGAACTTGCTGTGAAGGAGCCAAACTTTGCTGTGGAATGCATTCATGTGCAGAGCTGCCTTGCACAGCTCATTGGAGATAAGACAGTTTTGACTTCATGTGCCAAACTTTTGTCACTTTGTCTATTTTCATGTTTCTCTGTGACTCTGCGGAGACAAGCTTTTGATCGTTTTAGTGGCAAATTGAAAATATTCTTTAAAAATCTAATATTGAAGTGAATGTCCAAGCAATACTGCTCTTCCTAAAACAAATATTTGTTGAGTGCTTATTCTGAGCTAGGCACTTGTTGGACAACCAGGTACAAAAGCAAGCAAGACACAATCCCTGTTCTAAAGAACTGTCTGGTCTCACTGCCTTCCTACTCTAGGATTTGCTTTCATCTTACCTGGGTCTGTGGGTAGGCTCAAGATCTTCCATTTGCTGCCCCCACCCCCCTACCCCCCAAGCCACTCTATACCCTTCGCCTTGCTCTCTGTCCTGGAGGTTGACCTCTATAGATGACAGCCAACAGCTCTCTAGCTCCCTGGACTTTGGTTGTGTTTAGCCAGTGGGAGTACTAGCAGAAGACCAGTAAGAAGGAGGAGAGTGAGGTTGGAGTATTTTTTTCTCCCAGATACCTCCTTGCAAGTTCACTCTAGGCTGGGTTTATTGCCCTTGCCAAAATTACACCTTCTTCAGATGCCCTCTCCATACAGCTGTTTCTTTCTATCTTCCTAGTGACCCCCTCCCCCTCCTCATGTTCCTCCAGCCCTCCCCCCCACCAACTGTTGCCCAGCACTATCCATCATGGCCTATAGCACTATCTATCATGGCTTTGCCACACCACGCCCACACTTCCTAAGTTATCCTTTCAGCACTCTGTACCTTGACTGAGCACTACTTTAATTCTAAACATCTTCTTTAAGATCTTTTCATTCTTCCAACTTAATGCCTTAGCTAAGTTTCTGACACACACAGCTGAAACAATTTCAAGAGACTTATTTATTTTTTATATCTGTTTCCAGGAAGTCATCTTATTAATCAATATGGAAAGGTATTTAAAACCACAACCTCTGGTTCCTACAAATATATTTTATCTCTATCCAATTGATACCTTTGAAAAGCTCAATAAATATTTGTCATTGTGGGTGATGCTGATCACGACCCATGTAATGGTCGTAGCCTTCATTGTTAATTACCTGCTTCATTAGGCTTTGCGGTGAGTTTCCTGGGAGGAAGGGTCTTGCAGGAGAGCAAGAGAACTCACCATCTTGCTAACAAATTTGCCACAACCCCCCACCCCCCTTGTGAGTCCTAGTTGAGTGTTGCTATCTACTCTCAGGGAAGATGGTAAAAGAATGAGCTAATTATTTAAACCCCTGGCAACAGCAATAGCAGAATCAGTGGCCACTTACTCATTGCCTGCTGTCTGCCAGGCATTGTACTCTACAGGCATCATACTAGAATCTTTAAATTATCATCTTACTTAATCATTGCAATTACTCTGTGAGGCAGCTCCTTATTCCATTTTATAGACAGAGAAGCCAGGAGTTGAAGAGGATAGGTGACTTGTCCAGGGTTGCACAGCTAGCTTCAGAACAGAGATTTGAACTCAGGCCCATGTGACTCAAGTGTTCTTTCCATTGTTTCATCTCTCAAAAGCCTCTTTGTGCCATTAACTTTGCAAAGGTCACACTTGCCATCATGTTTGATTTCATCAAAGCTTTTATATTTTTTTTAAGATTTATTTTATTTATTTGAGAAACACAGAAAGAGAGAGAGGGAGAGAGAGAGAACACAAGCAGAGGGAGAGGCAGAAGGAGAGGGACAGGCAGATTCCTCACCGAGTGTGGGGCCCAACGTAGGGCTCCATCCCAGGACTCCGGGATCTTGAACTGAGCAGAAGGCAGTCAGTTGACTCAGGTGCCCCTAAATACATATTTTTTAATCAGGCATTCTATAAATTGAAAAAAAAAATCTGACTGGGATTCATCTCCTTCCCTTCCAACGGTACAAGAGTAGAGAGCATGAAGTTTGATGGAGAGGGAGAAAGAATAAATGAACCACATCTTAACAAAGGACCTGGAGAACCCTCAAGTGAATAACAATCAAACATTGAATTTTCTGCATTTTAGATGTTGACTGACTCACCCTGTGACCTGATGAGACTTTCTCCTGGTTCCAGATTTTGAACTTGTGTCCTTGGAGAATAAAGACTTTCCCATTGACTGGCTGAGTCACTTCTCTGTGGTTTTAGAAGAATCCTCCCCTACACTTTATTCCCTTGGAAGCAAGCACTTCCCAGATTTTCTGCATTCGGATGAGGGACTTGGGCTAAAAGAAAAGAGAAAGCCAACAAGTCTATCCGAAAACTGTCAGTACCATCTCGATGGGGAGTTATGATGTTTTGACTTCAATAAAAAGGCAAAAGAAAGCCAGCCAGCCAGTTATAAATTTAATTTATGAAAATAATACCACAGGCCTAAAGCATCCAACAGTACAGCCATTGATTCTTCTTTCTCGTTCCTTGGGGAGCCATTGCTGTGTTTGATATGGTGAACTTCAAATTGTCTTACTTTATCATTTAAATGTCATATCAGCCCTACACTGAGCTGAGGAGCTGCGCACTTCCTGGGGAAAGACAGGAGAGTGGTTTTCACTTCTTTTATGAAAAAATATTACTTGGTTGACAGATTTTCTCTGTTGGTGAGGGTTGTTGTTGCTTTTTCTTAATGTTTTTTCCTTCTCCTCTGTTTTCACCACATTGCATTTCCTCAGTCCTGTGTGAGGCACTGAGAAAGGGTAAATCGTGATGATCCAGGTCTCTGGTCTTTCCTAACCTCTGGGATTATTTTCTTGAACACAGTTGTTGGGAAGTCAGCTGTTACCTGCCAGAAAATAAAACAACCACTTTTTCATCACAAGTTAAATAAACATAGAAAAATCAGCATTCTACAAGGACCATTAGCTTATGCATCACTGTAAAATGCTTTATGACTCTTGGTATAAAGGATGCGCGTATAAAAATAAATTGTGTCGTAACAAACATTTCTCCCTGTCATGGTTTGTAATAGCCCTAATATCAAATAAATCTAGGTTGAATATTGTTAGTCTCCTGAAAAACCAACCTTCAGTTTCAGATAGTTGGGTTAAATCACTGTGGTGATGACACAGTCTAAGACATAAGGAGATACAAACTTACATCAACTTCCTAGATCATCTTTTATTTAGAAGAGGAGAGAGGTCTCAATGAACAGAAATTGCTCTGGAGTGACCCATTTTATTTATGTATCTGTTTATTCTGACTACTACTTCGCACATGGTGCCAAGGAGCATCCTATACATAGCACCCCGGGGTTCTTGAGAGAGCAACCCACAGAAATACATAGATTAAAAACCATAAGCAGTTACCATTTTACATCTGTCAAAATAGAAATCATTTTTAAAGTGTAGCAGTCACTGCTGGTAAAATACTGGTGAAACTACAAAACTCATATCCTACTGTAGCAATGTAAACGCTTCAGAAAGGCTTTCAGCACACATAAAAATGTCCATATCCTTTGATGCTATATTTACACTTCTGGGAATTTAGCCTAAGGAAATCATTTACAAGAAGAGAAACAAAAGCTAGAATGTTCATTGCAGAATTTTTTATATTAGTGAATGATTAGAAACAACCCAAGTACTCAACAATGGAGACTTTTCTGGTCAGTTTTAAAAATATCTGTCAGGGTTATATACATGAAGTCTAATTGGTAACATGAAAAGTTTTATGATATTGAGGCTCAGAGAAAAAATTCTCATTATGAGGGTATAAAGTTATTGCATGCTTATGAAGGAATGGAATTTAGTAAAATGTGTCCAGATTTAGGTTTTAAATTTTATTTTAGTGTTACAATGGTGTTTTGCATATAACAATAATTAGAATCTAAAAATTACTTGACTATGAAGATTAATATCAAGGGAAAGTTTTATTTGCTTTTTTGTTTTAAATTTGAACTTTGCTAAAAATATTATAGTTGTTAAATGTTATCCTTTGAGGACTGAAAGCCTTAAGATTTGGAAAACTGGCATTTAGATAATCAAATTTATGCAAAAGAGAAACCAAGCAGATAAACAAAAGAGTTAGCCTTTTTTCTGTAATAATAAAACCTCCTATCCTTATTCTTTTTTGAATTTTTTAATGTTGGTGCCTGGAGTAAGAACATCTCATCAGATCATTTAGACAGAAGTCATTTCCTTTAACATGTTGCAACAGCGTAGCTTGTGGCCGTGAAGTGAGGTGTCTTTGTATGAGTAAGGTAAATAAGCTTTTGGGGAGAGGCTCTATCCCAAAGAATCTTAGGACAAAAAAGAAAATATGGAAACATCCCTCCCAGGCTTGAATCAGACCTAAAAATATATGTAGCCAAAGGCCTGCTGGAAATAACCTAGATACCCAACAACAGAGAACTGGTTAAGTAAAGCATGCTGGAGTCATAAGATAGACGATTGAATGGACATTGAAAGTAAAGTAGAAAAATACATGTTAATCTGAGTAAATGCCTGTAGTAAAAGGATATAAAAAAATGAGATACAAAACTATGCATTGGGCGTTACTCCAAGTTTTACACTCTTACTCGGAAGAAAAAAGAAATTTAAAGGATGTAGACTTGTCAATACTGGTTATCTGAACAGTGGGATAGTGGACAATTAATTCTCTATTCTTGTCCATATTCTTTCATTTTTTTCCCTCCCTAATTTAGGGAAAAGTCATTTGTAAAAGTTGTTTTTTAAGTTGAATTTATTAGGTAATTGAACTGATGCCTGAAATAATTTTTAGAAAGATGTAACATGAATTAAGATAAAATGAAATAAAGTGCGTTTTGATTGCAGCAAGTGACAAAAAGTATACAGCGGTGTTCAGATAAGGTCATTTGCTTTTTATGTAACTCCACCAGTGAGTAGCTTGCGTTGAAATGCCAAATATTGGTATTTATGTATATGCAAGTTCTTGCTGACACTTTCATATTTTCTTTTTTTTTCCTGATTTTTTTTTTTTTTTTTTTTTTGCTAAAATTAGGGTGTTATATATACCAGAATCAATCAATTCTTTCTTCTTCCCTCCTTCCCCCTTGGCTCCTTTCCTGACTGGCCTCCTTCCATCCAGTTCGACAACAGTAGGCAGAGAGAGTAAGGATGGGTTTAGTTCAAAGTGCCCATTTGTGAAAGTTCTTGGGTTTATACAATCTCGAGAAAATGAAAGTAACAGTACTTGAGACCCTCACTTATCAACTAGCTGAAGCTTTTATCCTCGGATGCTTTAATGCCTATGACTTAAATAGCTATTCAGGGCACATTGATGTTAGCCTTTGGATTCATGTGGTAAGAAACAAAAATTCCTTTAGCATTGACTCTTACTAAATAGAACACCCTGCAGAAGGACAATGTTGCATTTTTTAATGACTATATTGAGGGAGATTAGCCCCCAAATCTGTCAGCCTCCTCACCACTAAACACACACCAGCCTTGCAGTTAATGAAATGATGTAAACTCTCCAGGCTACGACCTTCCACCACCCAAAATGGGGAGTTTCCTCATAGTTTTGTTCGCATTCATTACACTTTTACCAAAAAAAAAAAGTAATCTTTGCTTGTAAGACTTGAGGATCTAGACTCCTCTCATTTGAAGTCAAGGGATCATTGGAATTTCAGGTCCAGAGTATGATGACCCAGTGTAGTCAGTCATGAGAAGGGATTTCTGATCGATATAATTTGGTAATAGCAAACACTATGGAAATTTCTCTTTAGCTTTTTAGTGGAATTGCGTAAATATTTATAAAATGGAGAAAAGAAGGAAGGAAGACAGGAAGAAAGGAAGGGAGAAAGGGAGGCAGAGAAGAAAATATTCTCTCATCACACAGGAAACTCCAATAGTCTTTCCTGCGCATGGAGAATCCCTTGCTTTTTCTACCTTAGTGGTGGAAATGAGAAAGCCTCACAAAAGGGTAATCTATTCATGATTACAATAGTATTAGCTAGGTAATAAAAGCATGTTATTTATGCAGGAGATAATTATTGCATCTGTTTCGTTTAAATTCCTCTGGTTATATGTTGCAATGATTTTGCCTGGGGCTTAACCAAAAGATGTTTTTCCCCCCCTAATAAAAAAAGACTATTGTTGAAAGACTTCTTTTTCCCTATTTATTGCCACCCTGACACAACACACTCCCTCCTATTTCCTTTTCCATGTCCTCGTCATTTACATTTTTGTTACTTTCTATGGATTCAAGGGATGATATCTAAGAGTACAAAACATCAGATTGCCCCAGGTCCTAGCATGGTATCTTGCATAGTGTAGGCATTCAGTAAATATTGAATGAATTCAGTTTAGAACCCTGGGGAAAAGAGTCACAAATTCATCAAATAATTCGCGAAGAGACATATCCCTGGCAGCTAATCCAGTTAACTGTATTAAGGTAAGCTGAATCCAGAACATGTTTCAAATCATTTCTCTTCTTATAAAAGTTTTGTTTAGTGGCTGGAACACTTGTTTCTCAGTATGCTGATCAAATGTGACTTGAGCAAGAGAGATTCACAATAAATAACACCAGGAGGCTTATGAATGATGTATAAAGCCCACCAATTTAACAATAGGTAAGGCAGGGGAGAGCAGTTATTTTATTTCACAACAGCCAAAGCCTTGGCAATGTAATGCCACCGTGGGAATACTGAGTGGCTCTGACTAGCTAGTAGGAAGCTAGAATGAAAAAAAGTTTGAAATGTTCTGACCGATATTTGATTTTTGTGTGTGTGTATTAATGGAGCCGTTGCCTTAGGTGAGCACATATGAAAACAACCCCTCTAGCTTCTCTACCATTTGCCCAGAGGAGGTTATTTGGGCCAGCTGAGTGATACTTCCAGTATTAATCATTTTTTACTTGAAGTGAAACTCTACTTTTCTGGGGCTGGGGGGAGGAACGGAATTTTTCATGATTTGTTTTCTCTATAAAGCCTAGATTCTGCAATAAATCCAGAGGATTTACTGCATTGGTCCTGTGTGCCTAGTAGTGTGAGTCTTTGCAACTGACTTGATAAAAACATAGATCGTGATATTGTTGGGTAGAAATAAATCATAGCTCGTGGGTGAAAGGCATTCCAAGTGAAACTAATTGACTGCTGGCATCGAGGGACAGGAAGTGATATGATAGACTGGTTAACCAAGGACTGGTATCCTCGCCCACTGGTCTATTTCTTCATGAAAAAAAAAATCATTCATTCATATGTTTATTCATTAAATAAAATTCTTACTGTATCCATCAGGATCCTTCCTATTTGCAAGTTAGGAGAAACTTCCAGCTGAAAATGTTTTAACCAGCTAAGGATGTTATTATGAAATATGAAATACACTTTCTCCCGTATTATCTCTATTTTCAGAGGGGTTTTCCCTCCTGCTTCCAAAAATCCAATAGAGGGAAGAAAAGATCAAGGGCTTTTCTTCTCTAGGAGTTCAGACAAAATTTCTAGGCCTGATCTCTTTAGTCCCAACTGGGTCACGTTTCCATCACCGAGGCCAGGGTAGCACCTGGGCTGCCTGTTCTCTCCTGGAACTACGTTCAGCTCCACAGAAACTGGGCTGATCGTGGGGTGGGGATGCTTTTGCTCATGGCCCGGATGTCCACTGTACTCACTGATAGCCAGGCCTTGTGCAGGTTGCTGATACAAAGACAAACATGACCTCGTCTCCTTCCTTCCCTGCATCTGTGTTAATACCTCATCAGTACATCTTTTTCAATCAATGTTCTCTAATCCTGTCCTACCCTTCCCCAATAATGTTGCTGGTTCCTTCCTGCCTGTTGATTAAAACACTAACTCTTTGGCTGATCTTACTTCCTGCTTACCTCCCAGTCCTGGCAAAAGCAACTGGTCACATATTTTTTTTTTAATTTTCCTGCCTCCGAGGCTTTGCCCTGAAACGTTTTCCTCCATACCTGTCAATGGTAGTCTCATTCTCTTCCAGTTCCAGTTCAGATGCCATCTTCGTGAAATACACACTGATTTTATTTTTTTAATGTCTGCAACACTTCACATGAGCCTATGTGATAGCATTTACTATTTATTTAATAAATGTTATCAGATGCTTACTCTATGTTTTTTGCTGTTCCAAATGTTTAAAAATATTTTTTTTCCAATTTTGTACCATTGTTCATGGTGTTCTTCCCCTAATAATCTATAAGATCCCTGAAAGTGGGATGCTTAAAGGACAGTGACTTAGCTACCCATCATGGGCAATCAGCGTATGCCTCATGAATGAATAAATGTTCATCCAGTTTGCATGTATATTGAACACGTGCATTTAAAGCCAAGAAGAGTAGGACTCTCAGATCACTCTCTGCACATAATACAGCAACATGCATGTCCTTGGCATTCAATAAACATTTGTCGACCACCTAAATGAGATAGAAATGAAAAATATTCAAATATCTAAGCAGGAACTATTCCCCCTTCATTTTACATTCTTTAGTCTTTTGGCATCATTTCTGAAGCCTTGTTGTTACTGTGTTTTTCCAAACAGCTTTCTATTCTGGTTTTCTAACTTGAATAGGATTAAGGTCATTTGTTTAACAATGGGAACTTTTTTTTTTTTTCAATAATTGCACGTGCCAATCAATGCTATTGACCTTCCGTGGAAAGACTGAGTTTTATAAAATGCTTCTAACAGCAAAGGGCTTTGCAGGCCCATGTTCTGCACAAGTGCTAGTGAGTAAGCTGTTCAGTGGTCCTGGCAAAAATTGATGTTTAGCAAGATAAACCCTAGATCTGCAGGATCACTTGCAGGTATATTTGAGCCCTTGCCTATTATGAATTTGATTTGAATTGACTAACACTTCAGATATTTCCAGGTAGAAATTTGGTCTAAATTACATAAGGCGTAAGTGGGTGGGAGACATGATTGATTTTCCTGGTTTCAGCCGTACTGGACAAGGACAGAGTTTCCCACTATGCCTTCCCACCTGAACAATGGACAGGAATTCTCTGCCCTTTCTTTTCTTGTCAGTCTCCCTCTTCGTTCTTTTTCGTGAATAATTTGACGGCCACCTTAGATGTGTGCCACCAGGTGTCAATTGAAATTAGCAACTACCTGGCCTTGGTGACCTGTGTGGGAGCAGTTTCAGGGACGTGGTGAAGGCAGAAACCAGAATGCAGTGAACTGAATGGCATGAATGGTTGAGTCAGTAATGTCTGGGGAGTGAGTGCTTGGGCTCTGGAATTGGACCACCCAAGCTGAAGCCCAAACTCTGCCATTCATTAGCCATTGACTGTGAGCAGTTCACTAAATCTCTGTGTCAATCTCCTCTTCTACAAAATGGAAATAAAAATAGAACTGTCTCAGGTTGTTGTGAGGAGTAAATGAGTTCAAGTGGGTAAAATGCTTAGAACAGTGCCAGTTTTCTTTCAAGTTCTTCGTAAATCCTAGCTGTGGTTTTTGATGAGCATACAAAGACCAGTTGGGACTGCTTTAGAAGCTTGGCTATGAACACTGGAGAGCAAATGAGATCATCGTCAGATGTTGGGCAGAGATTAGGAAGTTGATTCCAGATAGGTGAGAGATGGCTAGTTTCTATGCTGGAGGAAAAGAAATGGCTCTCAGAGGGCGACAGGTTGAAGATACGGAAAAGAGAGAGATTAATTGTTGGAAGAGTATTACTGAGAAGATGAGGGAGGATAGAACTTGGAGAAGCGGTAGATGGATGGATGTACCTCATGTTCTATGGCAGGGGCTAGGCTGGGGTCATAAGAAGGGGCGAAGCTAAGGATGTGTATCCATGGGTGAGAAGAAGAAAGTTGAAGGCGGTCAAGACTAATAGCCGGCTATCTTTGTGAAATAGGAACAAGCTCATCCGGTGGGAGAAAAGAGGCGGCAGGAGTAAGGAATGGCACAGGGCTGATGAATGCAGGAGTTACAGTGAAATAACTTCTGGAGACATTATGACACTGGCCAGAATGTAGGGTCTAACAGAAGAAGTGAGAATTCTGGTACGGTAAGAAATTGTGCTCACCAAGTGAGAGATTGGTGTTCACTTCCCTAGATGGGACGTTTCTAAGCAATGACAAGTCTAAGGTGAACAATTTGAAAATTCTTTTGGTCCACAGGGTGAAGTTAGAATTTAAAATGATTCTTCACCAAAAAAAGAGAGAGAGAGATTTTGCACGACAAATCAATGATTGATTGTATTTATACCCATCTTGATTCTTTGGATTATCTTTCTTTTCCTAGATACAGATTTGCAACGGTATTGGAAAGGTAGAAAAGAAGTTGGAAACCCCAACTTTTTAGGGTTGGATTAGATTTTGTGCCTATACCACCCTGTCTGTCCTTGAAGATACTTAATAGATGCGAAACTCACTTTTTATAGAGCTGATCATTCTATTTTTTTTAAGATTTTATTTATTATTCATGAGAGACACACACAGAGAGAGAGAGAGAGAGAGAGGCAGAGACACAGGCAGAGGGAGGAGCAGACTCCATGCAGGGAGCCCGACGTGGGACTTGATCCCGGGACTCCAGGATCACGCCCTGGGCTGAAGGCAGCGCTAAACCGCTGAGCCACCCAGGCTGCCCAGATCATTCTATTTTTGAGTAGACTGGATATCCAATAATATTGAAACTTAAGTGCTAGAATATGGATTTTACTTTGTTGTGGTGGTCACACAAAAAGCCCTCCCATCCTACACGCCCCTCCACAACGTTATTTTGTGACTTTTCCCATCAAGAGGGGGTGTGGGACGAGCACTGGGTGTTATGCTACATGTTGGCAAATTGAATTTAAATAAAACATTACAAAAAGAGAGAAAGGTGGAGTGGATCCCCTCCCCTTGAACTGAGCGTGGCTTGTGAATCGCTTGGACAAGGATGAAGCAAAAGTGACTCCCTGTAACTGTCATGCCTAGGCCTTAAGAGACACTGCAATTTCCATATTTGTTCTCCTGGAATCCTGAGCTACCAAGTACAAAAGCCTAAGTTCCCTGACCTGCTGGAGAGAGAGCGCAGGGGGGCAGAGTCCCTGGGGGTTTGAAGGGCATGACAGACATAGGCTCAGGGAGCCCCATCTGGTTCAGCAACCCCACAGAATCACCAGACATGTTGGGAACACCAGCCTGATTCCTGCAGCCCCACGTCAAGTTGCTCCAGCCATCGCACGTGACGCAGAGACCAGCCATTGCCACTGAACCCTCCCACGTTGCAGAATTGTGAGCAGAGAAATCGTGGCTCTTGCTTTCAGCCTCTGAGTTTTGCAAGCTTTATTATGCTGCAGTAGGGTGTAAAGAGGAAGAGTCTCAAGGCAGGGAGACAAATTCAAAGACCTTGAACAGAATCCAGGCATCATCAGATGATGAGCTGACAAGTACAGAAAGAGAGAGGGTAAGATGTGGGGGAAGAGTGGGTGGCCAGGTTCCATGGGACCCTCCTCTGGATGGGGGCAGAGAAGGGGCCAGAAAAGATTTTAGGAAGCTCTGTCTGGGATATGATGTTGTATGGACAGCAATATGTCTAGATAGAGAGCTGGATTCTTGAGGAAGAAAAAAGTCCAGTTTATAGTTGTTATATTTTGATGTGATAGCACAACTTCCATGTAAAAATGCTCCCTTAGCAGCTGAAGACAGAGGCCTGAAGCTGAGGGCCTAGAGGTTTCAGCTGGGTCTCCTACCCTTTTGTTCCCACCTAAAGGGGACTAGAAAGTTAGAAAACTCCCTCCTCCTGGAAGGAGGTCTCCACCTCAAGCACAGGTGACAGGCAGACACAAAGGAGAGGGCGAGGGCTCACGTGAGGGAAAAGGGCACCACGGTGCCCGGTGGGGTTTGCACCTCATTTCAGGTGCATTGCTTGGAAGGCTGCATTGCTTCAGTGAAAAGAAGGAACGCTAAGTACACTCTCAACTGAAATAACCACCATTCAAAGGTCCTTCCTTTAAATAGCCCCAAATGAAAATGCGAAAGCCTAACCTCAGCTTTTTCAATCACAATGAAAGGGTGAGAGAGGCTTTACTTTTATGGGTTCTTAACCCTTCTGGAAGGTGCTTTGGTGTCTGGGGTGGGCTGTCTGGGCAGGATGTCTGTGCAGGAGCGGCCAGCTGGGAGGGCCAAGGGGAGGGCTTTCCTTTAGTAGGTGGTGGCTGATTTCCAGCCCCCCAAGTGGTGCACTGATTATTTTTTAAATTAGGGAAGCACAAAATATACCCGGTCTCCTTTCTAAGGGGGACACTTTAGGGTAGTGATCCTCCAGTGTCGTGTCAGGGTTCCATGCTCCTACTCTGCAAGCAGCTAGAACTGAGTTCGAATCCTGGTCTCATCGCTTACTCTCTTTGGGGCCTTGGATGGGCTGCTGACCCCTCTGAGCCTCAGTCAGTGCAGCTGTGGAATGGGAAGAACCCTGCCCTGTGTACCTCGTGGAGCAATTCTGAAGTGTCTTTGAGTGAGATATTGTGCACAAAGCACTTCATCTAGTAAAGGCACAAAGAGTGGGGGCTGTAGTCACCAGAATTTGTGGTAATTGGCGCTTTCCTACATTGGGCCAATCACTGAGACGATTTTTCAAGAATATTTACAATATAATAAAATGCATCTGACTGCATTTTAGTCTATGCTCGCAATGTAAACCGCGAATAATAGAATATTATATAACAATAGGTCATTTTATAATGTATAAGTGTCAAGATTTCCTTCCTGGGGACAAATTCTGTTGTTTCACAGCATCTTTGTGACTCTCCAGGCTAACCAAAACTAACATACTGGTTCCTTCTTACTTCATTATTCATAATTTTAGATGTAAGAAAATAAACAATGTTTGAGTGTAGGATTCAGCAAACATTTTCTGTGAAGGATTAGAGAGTAAATAGTTTAGCCTTGCAGGTCACATATGATCTCTGTCACATATTTCTTCATTATCTTTTACAACCCTTTTAAAATGTCCCAGCCATTCTTAGCTCACATGAGAATAGGCCGCTGCTTAAAGGTGACCCACAGGCTATCGTTGGCAGACCTTTACTCTAGTGTAAATTTGTGTTATTTATTACGAGGGTACTTCTGCCGATAAGTATTAAAATACAGAAAAAGAGAAAATACATTAAGTAAGTAACATGTAAGTGACTCTGATTCTGATTGGGACATGTGCTGGGCTCAAGTAAGACCATTGATAGCTTCCCCTTATGGCGCAGGACCATTTTCACCAAGACATAAAGAGGTCAGGTAGGACTTTGAGGACTGGGGATCATTGAGCCCATTAGTGTTGAACAACATCCCTGTGCTCCACACACCTTTCTTTCTCTTTCTCAGAGAAGCAGTTTGGACACAGACTTTATCGCATCAGGCACAAACTTGCCATTAAAACTAGACTGAAAGTTGTGTTGTGCTTTATGAAAATGAACAGCTGGTCAACCCCAGACCACTGGCCACCTCAGATCTACTTGTGTTATGTCCAAGTAGCTGCCGTATCCTTTCACCATAAGGGTTTCTGAGGCAGTTTGTGTGTCATCCATCAGGAGGGAAATCCTTGCCAGCAGTTAGTGGTCTCTTTCAGGGTCTGCCCGGCCTTCGCTTCTGTCTTTCCATGGACCTAGGAGAGAAGTATTCTCCTGGAAGACATATGATCTCGGATTGTCTTGATCTTTTCTTTTCTGACTTGTGTCTCAAGAGCTTCCCTGGAGATACCTGTAGAGTGTCTTTTTTGTTTGTTTGTTCTGTTTTCCTGCTGTTGCCTCTATTTTGCCATGACTACAGAGATAAAGAAAAAGGAGAAATAATTTTATGACATAAAGTGCCTCCAAATATTTATCCCGCACATGCTGAGAGCCAACCACATTCTTACATTTTAATCTGGCATGTTTTTTTGTTGAATTCTATATTTTTTGTTTAAAGAAGGCAGATGGAATCATGACCCAGGATCTGAGTCTTCCAGTCCTGCCCTCAGCCACTGCCCTGCCTCCCTGAGAACATGAAGTCAGGCAAATGGACACCCTGGCTGAAGTCAAGCCGTAATGTGATCATCTGTGAGCCAGGATAGACCAAGCGAATTCATTTATGGTGGGTTGATCTTAGTATAACACAGAGTCTGGAGCAAATGAAAGCAAATTACAGCTTCCTTTGTACCTTTCACCCTAAGCCTACACTGGAGCCTAGGCTTTGGGCACCTCACCCATCCAGGAAGGGAGAGAAGGCTAGCTCAAGAAGAGCACATTAGTCACATTAGTCAGAGCACATTAGTCTGACATTAGTCAGAGAAGAGAAGCAGCTCAAGACCAAGAAGGCCCGAGCCCATTTGTCCCAGTTCCTAGGTCACAGCTGGCCTGGGCTGCCAATACAGATGTCTTGAGTAGCTATCATGTGCCAGATGCTCCTCTAACTATTGGAGGCAAAGCAGTGAGTATGAGAGACAAGGCCTTTGATCATTGTACTCCATACTTTATTGGGAAGACACCATCCTTTCATGGGCTCTGTCCTTGATCACTTGCGTTCGGTATTGTGAAAACTGGTCTATGACCAAGGAAAATGTATTTGAACCAATCTACCATCCTGTTTCGTCTCCTGACCTCATCTCATTCTGTTCTGTTTGCTTGGTCTTGGACTCATTTCCCTTTAGCCTACATGAGGATCTTGAAGTCTCAGCTTACTTGGGCCCAGAGCTGGTACATTCACATTGCAGGTGCCATCTTTATCATGTCATGCAGTCAAAGGGTCTAATGTGTCAGGCAGGGAAGTTCCCTTGCTGGATGTGGATCACCTGTCCTGAGCTTTTGCAAACATATCTTTTTCTGTTTTCTGTAGTCTCTTCTGGTTTATTTCTTGAGGAAACTCTTTGACTTCCAGGTAGCACCATTGCTTGTCCTAGGCTTGATGGATCCAGGCTTTTCCTTTCTGATTGATGTACTGTAGGTTGTGTCTAGCGAGACTCCATTCCTCAGTGAAGACAGGTTCCTTGTCATATAGGCAGGCCCACTATCCCTAAGTCCCATTCAGACAGAGAATGGGCTTTTATTACCCACAAGACAAAATGACATTGTTATTCCTGTTCTAAAATCAATACAGTACCAGTACCATGAGCTATTCCAGTCATGTGCCTCTAGATTGTTTTCTCTGGTTGACCTTCTTCTTCCCATAGGCGGACCTGTGGCTCTAGCCTTTCCTTCATTATACACTCCTTCAGCACAGTATCAATAGGCCCAAATTGGCATTTTGGAGAAATATGGAAAAAATGAAATACTATTCACTCCATGTATGTCTCTATATCACTAGAAGACATTACTCCAGGAAGTAATTTTTTTTGAAGGTAGGGGCAGTCTTTGAAATATGGAGACAAACAAAAATCAACATTCTTCTCTTTTCCCCAAACCTCAAATAGTCTCACACAGTCCAACAACAGTCTGGCTACTCATCATTGGCTTCCTCCTGGCCTGTAAAGACTCCCCTAAGTATCTTTGTGTCAACCTCTTATTATCCAAATTTATCGCTTTGCTGGTCAATCCACTTTTTAAAATTCATATATATATATATATATATATATATATATATATATATATATCAGACTGACTTAAAAGCAGTAAAGTTTACTGTAGTTCCTGGTTAATATAAAAGCAACAAAATTGACAGTTCCCATGTCTGTAATTAAATTTGTGAAACTAACAAATGGAAATAATATGAAAGATTTTCTTTTTCTTTACTGGTCATGTTGTGACACCAATTTGTATTAAGTAATGAGAGTGAGAACTTAGAGGATTTGCTTTTCATTGTGGTGAAAATTAATGTACAGCTACTGATCTGAAGTAGATTTGCATAAGAGTTACCACTATCAGTAATCATTTAAATTTCATTTTACTCAGATAAATTGGAGTCTCTGGTGATAATAAGCAGGACTTATCTTCTGCATTCCTAAAGAAAGATTCAAATAATAGCTGTTTAGTGCAATTGGATCTTGAGATTGGACACACACCTCATACATGTGTCTTTTTTTATCTGCTCTTATGTTCTAAGTGGAAGCAAGAATTAATGCTCCTGAAACTAAGAAAATAAGATGGAGCACAATGAGGATGAGGATGATGATGGCTACGCTAAAGTCAGGAAATCATAGATTTGAAAGACACCAAAATGTCACCTGATTCCATTCTCCTGCATGGGATTCATAGTATCCCCAGCTGCTGTCATACTAAATGATCCCTGAGAAAGAAAGAAGAAAAAGATCTTTCAGTAATCAGCTTTAGGAATGTCTTCACCCTTTCCTAAATATTAGTTCCTCAAACTATCTTTATAGCAGTCAATTAGCTTAAAATAATGTATTTGTTAGAGAGGATAGAGGTTGAGGACACTTTATATTACCCTGCAAATATGGTATATAACAACAATATCAACCACAATCAAAATACCACATGTTGAATGGGGTTTTTAAAATATTTATTTATTTATTTCAGAGACAGTGTGCATACACAGGCCAGCAGGGAGGGAGGACAAAGGAGGAGGGGGAGAAATCCTCAAGTAGACTCACCCCTGAGCACAGACCTCCATGTAGGGCTCATTCCAGGACCCCAAGATCATGACCTGAGCCAAAATCAAGAGTCAGTCTGACTAAGCCACCCAGGGACCCCCATATATTAAATGTTTAAATATGTTAGACATTCTTCTAAGTCCTTTTATTTTTTTTTCAAAAAAGCGTTGTTCTACTAGTACTCATTGTTATTATCCATAAAGAAATCGAGAGAGAAGATAAGTAATTTGCCCAGTTCCACAATTTGTAAGGGACAGAATGAGAATTCAGACCATTTACTCCAAATCCTCACTCATACCCTTCCTGATTCTGCATCATCATACAATGAACGACTGTAAATCTATTCACATACTATAAATCTTTTTTTTTTTTTTTTTAAATCTAGTTAGGTCCCCTGTGAGCTTTCTTATCTCTGGATTAATTATTTCCAATTTCTAACATTTTGCCATCGTGTCATATTCTAACATTAGTCACTAACAGAGATGTACGGCAGACTGTTATTTTAAATCCACATGCATCAAGAAAATAGGCCTAATTGGAGGAAATTAAGGTTGTTGCAATTTCCTGATGATGAAGCACAAAAATATGTTACTATAGGAAGTTGTAGAATTTTCTGTTCTGAAAATCTGAAAGAAAAGCACAAATAAGGTTTTTAACAGACTCTAATTTGAACACCCATTTCCTGATTTTATAAAATGAATGGTTTAGAATAGGTGATCTCCCTTGGGCCTCCCCCAGCCCTCACATCCCACAAGTCTGTAACTTTAGGTAGGGATTGGATGTTTTAACCTTTCAAGGTCTTTTTTTTAGACTTCTATTTCTATGCTTGAATGATCCTTGACTCTCTTTGGTTCAGCTCCACATTCTTGAGTCTCTTTCAAATGGAGATCTCATAAGAGCTATCATTTAACACTGTCCCAAATGCACAATGTACAGAATTAAATACAACTCTGCATTTAGAACTTCAACAATCATAGTTCATTAGTACTCTGTGTTTGTTCTCCTATTTGATTAAGGTTAAACAACAAGACCATATTTCCTCATTGGGTAGCATTTTTAAGTGTATTATGTATGTGACAGATGGGATCTTATAAATGCATTAAGCGTGCTTATTTTAATATCTAAGCATATGCAAAAGTTCTAGAAATATTTTACATGCAAATGTCTGGGACTCTGCAAGGGCCTATAATAGAAATCCATACTCTGTGACTTCAAAGCTTTAGTCTCGACAACTAATCACTTGGCTATTTCCAAATCAAATTTCTTCAAACAAATCAAAGGCATTTGTCCTACCCAAGAACCAAGTTCTGTGGCAAGTTTGACATTTTAAAATCAAGCTGCTTATTGAGATATTCATGCACTGAAAAAGGCACCCAGAATTTCTTTCAAGGGATGAGAAATACCTTTTTTCATGCTCCAGTGACTCAGAAATTTGTCAGAGAGAATTTTATCAAAATTCCTTCACACACACACACACACACACACACACACAAACTCACCTTTGCAGTAAGAGCCAGCTTTCAGAATTTCAGCCCAAAGGTCCTTCATTTTCTGAAAGGTTATGAGCCCTTGAGACTTCCCTCCTTCTGGAGTCATAATCACTGTGCTGCTTCTGAGTTGTTAACAATAACACTGATTAAGAGGAGAAAAAAGGAGATATTCCACGTACCAATATTAAATGGCTTCACAGAGTAAGAATATTTTAAACACCACAGCATCTGTGGTAAGTAGAATGAAGTGCCCAATTTCCCAGGGGCAAGCAGAAAAGAAAAAGAAGGGAATGATAAATAACCAACCTTTCTGCAGGGCTTCCTACATGCAAGGAGCTGAGCCAGTTCCTTCACATGCATTGTTTCATTTAATCGACCCAGCCGTTTTCCAAGGAGGGGGTTCCTACTAGAGTTTTTTTTTTTTGTTTTTTTTTTTTTTGTTTTTTTTTTTTTTTTACCTCTGAGGAGCCTGAGGTTCAGAGAAATGAAATCACTTGACTGGAATCACCTAGACAAAAGCCAGACAGGGTACACTCCAAGCCTGTGCTCTTGACTGCTCATCTACACTATTACTGCCTCTTCTTATGGAGAAGTGGAACGAAAAGCCCTGACAAGAGAAGGTAACTAAGGACGAAGATGGGCTTCCAGTGGACAATTCTTTAGAGCCCAGATCCATGCTCTCTGGTTATAGAGGCTGGCTCAGAGCTAGTGCTCATAAATGTTTATTGAATGAATGCCAGACAATGGCAGATGATTTATGAGGCCTTCTGGCCCTTTGACCCCTTCCTGCCCCACCCTACTAATCATACATTCTAGCCTGTTCTAGCATCTGTCAGTTGTCCATGATTCCACAACACAGCTCTGGCTTCCACTTCCAGAACCAGTGTTGAACATATTTATGAAGAGAACAGAATGCCTCTGATGGCATCTGCCCTTTCTCCTTCTTCCCAAGACCGGGCCTATCCTTGACGCTGGCTGCTGGCTGTCCAAAACTCAGCAAGTCCAGGGCAAAACCCTCTCTGGAAGTTTTGTGATCTACTTCTTCTGCTTTCTCCTCCACCCCAGTCAACAATCCAGGCTTTCGGGAAGCAATTGTATGTTTGCTTATTCATCTTCTCCTTTGAATAGAAAAATCTGTAAAGAGGGGGCGACCACTCATGGTCCCTGGAGTAAAATAGTAGTTCAATCAACATTTGTTATCTAAAGTAGTGAAGGAATGGATGAATGGATGAATGCTTTCCACTGCAAACTTTACTGATCAAGATTGAATGTAATTGGATGCTCCTACCATGGATAATTATTATAACAATATACTTATGTAGAAGTATTACTATAGGAAGATTTATCGTTTCCAGAGTTGTGTGTGTGTGTGAAACTAGCATGTCACTAATTTATTCAATAATTATTTGCTGAGTATTTACTCACGTGTTGTTCAGGCATTAGGATATATAATCTCTAACCATTATACAATCCCTTTACTTTTCTTTTCTTTTCTTTTTTTTTATTTTTTATTTATTTTTTTTTTTTGGAGAGGGATTCTTTTTCTCTGCTCCTAGGTGAAAATTCTAGTAAACTCTGTAATTTCTCAATTCACTCATGGGTAAAACAGTCCTGAAGTACCTTGAAGTCACAAATGCAGTCTCAATTCAGTAATCATAATTTCTAGTTCCATGGAATAATCACAGCTCTGAACTTGAGTAAACATTAAGCCTTTTCCCCTCCCCCAAGTGGAGCTCTGTGATCAGAGCAGGCATCATGGGCCTAGGCTCTTCCTCTACTCTGTTTTGCTCACCTCTTTCCTCACCTTATAGCTATTGTTTCAGACCCTTTCAACTCAGGGTTTAGCATGAGATGGGAGGAAGGCAGAGGGGATAATACCTTGGCTTCACTGGTTCTTACTTGACTATTAGTTCTCCAAGCCTGACATGTTGTTCAAGTTGATCTGCCTGGTTGAGGAAGCCTTCATGGCCCCTTCAGACTTTCCCCACCGGGCTCTTTTCTCTGGGGACTCTTATACTAAGCATGTGTTTCTATTCTAATCTATATGGTCTCTTGTGGCTCTTCCCTCAGCCCTTGGGACCTGAAGAGCATACATCCTCAGTGTGAGCCTCCTGGACAAACTTCTTCAGGGTGATGTAAGAAAATCCCACACCTGCTGTCTCTCCTATGACTCACATCTGCTCCATGGGAAACATTCACCTCTCTACCCCTTCTGACTCTGGGCTGACTCTGGTTACTCAGGGGTTAGGCAGCAGTCTTCTCTGTCTCCTGACCAGGAGACAGCTCATAGGTCTCCCAGTGATCTCTTCACCGTGCTTGCAGTAGAGCCGCTAAGGTGGAGTTTCAGCACAGCAAGAGCTTTCTGATGAAACTCCTTCATTCGGCTCTCACTTGCATCACACTCTAGACCCTCTTGGATTCTCAAAGTGGAGATTAAATTATAGGATACGGGAACTTTTTATTTTTTAATCTGCACATGATGGGTTGACCTTGGAAAATCCCATCTATTTTATATTGTAGTGTCCATAGACACTTAAGTTTTTCACATAATGTCATATAGTATGTGTATTTTTAGTGTGTGTGTGTGTGTATCTCAAGTACATCGAACATAAAGTTGTGAGATATAATGATAAAATGATAAAATTACACTTGTGTCACTTCTCTCTAAAATACATTAAGTTTTTCCTCTGTTCCTAGATGAAAACTCAACTTAGGTATTCCCATGGCTTTTCTGATACTTCTTAAGTAATAAAAATATTCCAGTCACTTTAAGAAATAAAACACTGTCCCAATTTGGTACTTTAAATGTCCAGTCCCATGTAATGGTCAAACCTTTCAACTTCATTCAAAATTATAGCGATTCTCTCCTCCCAGTAGGCCCACTCCCTAGAAATGTGATGCATTTGATTTCTTTTCCTTTCTTGCTCCTCTCTGCACTAGCTAGCTGCTATTTATAGATCATTTGGAGCTGAAGCAATACATAAGGAGGAGAGGCAAGCTCTTATAGGGCCAGTTCTTCATAAGGTGACCTCATGGCCCCTGGGCCTGGCCTATATTAAAACCTTTTCTCTCCTGGAACACTTTCATAGGCTCTTTGGATTCCCCCTCCCACCCTTAGTTCCGAGAACCTCCTAACTGCACAGTTGTCTTGATGTAGGTGATGATGCATTTTCTTCTGATTGGTTTCTTACTCCTTCCATAATCCTGAGGACTGGGTTCTATTTTATGACTTTTTCCAGTTCAAAGGTGCTATTAAACAGAATGGCGCTAAGAATCTGCATCTGGTTCCCCTGTTTATACGGCCTATGTTTAATCTAAGGCATACACTCACTCAGCTTTTGTACCAAGAAAGTCAAGGAGACACTTTTTGGGCCATTGTTGCCACTGGAAGTTGTTTGTCAGTTTATTACATCTCCCTAGCCTTAAGGGACAGATACCAGATTTCCAAGTGACAGGTCATAGTCTCTTTTACTTGATTGGTTTTGGAGGGACAAGCACCCCTTTAGGGAAGAGACCTTACAACTTAGCTCTTGCTAAAGAAATTCCATCTCGAGTTCTTTGCTCTCTCAAACCTCTTATTGTCTGTGTGATTGACTTGCTTTGGGTTTTAATTGTCTCAATTTCGATTCCTGCAGGCTGGTCTGTCTCATAAATCACATTGGTATCTGATATCTATGAGAGCTGAGTATTCAGTCAAAACTTCCAGTTTAACATCCTGAAATGAATACACGGTTTGATGAGCACAACTACCCCATGGCGTATATAGCATATATTACTATTCCTTTTTGACATCTGAGTAAACTAAGGTTCAGACAAGTTAGTTAATGTGTACTATGACTAGTTAGGTTTTCTCACTAATGGTCTTTGCTCATTTCTTTCCAGTGAGTTAACTCAGTGCCCTTCTAAGAATGAATGGAGGCCCAGTTGAGTTAATGAGCAAGAATAATCTTATTGGTGTTCAATAAGCCTACAGAATTACCAAGAGACACTTATACTGAATAAATAAAATATATAATTAATGGGAAATAAAATAAAATAAAATGGTAGGTTTAATGATGCTTTCGAATAAGTAGGCCTAACTGAGAAAAATAGGCTTACATTATAAAGAAAAAAATGCAGACCTAATAATATGAGCACAGTAAAAATTAAAAAGAAAAAACATCATCATTATTAAAGACTAAATATCTGATTATTTGGTAATAAAAGCTAAATGTGGTTTGGCCACACTTGAAAGAAAACTGATTGGCAGTTGCTTATCACCAACAATGAACCCCACCTGTGCCACGGGAAGTGTCTTGGGAAACTGAACTGCTCTCCATGTTATAGTGTACAAACCTTACTTGGCCATGGAAATAAGCCCTGGAGGAGGACTACCCACTACACAGTATAAAGCAATTAGGGGAGGGGGAAAGGATTTAATAAATATGTAAGACTAATAAGCACAAAGGTTGAGAAATTTGAGACTAGTATAAAACTCTTGTAGGGTAATGTCAGCAATGTCATTTATAAGCTGTTTTATCGCCTGTTCTACCAACTAGATGATTTTCCAAAAAGAAGGGGTCATCTCCTAGTGCTCTTGGATTGGGGTAGTATAAGTCGTTTTGAGCTCTACACCTTTATTTCACCGGGGTGGAGGGGGCAGGTGAGAGGGATATAGAACAGAAAGTTAACGTCTTGCTTTCGTTGACTTATTTTTAAAGTACTATCAGACCTATTTTTATATATCAATTACTCCCTGTCAAGTTCAATTTTTTTCCCAATTGTTTATATCATTCATCAGCCTTTCAAAATTGAATGCTGTCTTTGGAGGTAAAGAATGCGGTATAAAACTACTCATGCTGGAGGTTTTTCAAGTGGCTGGAGAGGTAGACGCTGCCATGTAGGGGTGGCAAAGTCAGAAAGACATGGCCTAGAGGCACACCAAGCCGAGGGAAACTGACAAGGGGACATCCCTGCAGACTAACCTGTGTTGTGGGATTTGTAAGGCAAGGAAATGTAGGGAATAGCAGAAGCATAAAAGTGATCTTAGTATAAAGGAATGACACCAAACTACAACTATAATCCCTATGCCTCTGGTCTCACTACTCAAACCGATCCTTTGTTCCTGATTTTGCTCTGTGATCTCAAAGCACTGGTTCCTGATTTTGATTTACTATTTCTCAAATGTGCCATTATTTTGGAATCTTCTAGTTTTCTAAAACATGAGCCTTCCTTTTATTGTCCTAAAGGGATGCCTGTCTCTCTGCAGGATCAAGTCTGTATATATATATATACACATATATTCTTTAAGGTTTTATTTATTTTAAGGTTTTGTTTTTTTTTTTTTTGTTTTTTTTTATTCATGAGAGACACACAGAGAGAGGCAGAGACATAGAGTGAGAAACAAACTCCCTGTGGGAAGCTTGATGCAGGACTTGATCCCAGGACCCCGGGATCACAACCTGAGCTGAAGGTAGATGCTGAGCCACTGAGCCACCCAGATGTCCCTGTCTCTCTGCTTTAAATGAGATAATAGATATAGGTATGTTTTCAACAACTCAGAATGAAAGACAAACATTGGAAATAATTTCTATGTTTCTATCATATAGCTTAGTCTTATTTCACAACACATTTAACATGTATTAATTAATTTATTTGGCCCACTTAGCCGTTTCAGTGTGCTAAAGAGAGGAGGTATTGAATTCGGTCATCAGAACTTTCTCAAATTGATATCAACGAACTTATCGGGAATCTTCACAATCTGAAAATGTGTTATATGTGTATAGGGCTGTTTCCTCAAAGATGTGGGCAGGTTCATGTAGATGTGTCACACCCCTAGATATATTCTGGAGCTCCTTTGTCATCTCTGCCCAGACCTCTAGTAGGTTTCTGCTGTTTCCATATCTCTAAATCTCTCCAATTCTTTGAAGTTGTTCAAATAGTAGGATGTCTGTCAAAATGTCTTGGTGTTCTATCAAAACCCTTGACTCAATCTTGGTAGCAAGATTTCTAAACACACCCCTGACGCCATTTTCCTAACATATTTTACATCCATTTTGAGGGCAAAACGGTATATTGAAAGCACACCCTATGCTCTCTAGAATCCGTACCACCTTAAATATCTAGCTTTCTTATTTCTGACCTACTGAGAGAATTCTATCGTTAGGTCAAGTTGCTTTTATTTCTTGGAAAATGTTAGTCTTATGCATCACTTAAGCCTTGTGAATTAAGTTTTCTAGTCCATTTGTTAATTCACAAACATGCAAATCATATATTTATATATAATACAAGTGTGTATTAGAGTTCTCCAGAGAAACAGAACCAGTAGGAGGGGTGTGTGTGTGTGTGTGTGTGTGTGTGTGTGTACTACACATATATATCCTTATATGTATGTAAAGGAATTAGCTCACATGATTATGGAGGCTGACAAGTCCCAAGATCTGCAGGTGGCAGACTGGAGACCCAGGAGGGCTGGTGGTATAGTTTTTGTCCAAAGGCTTGTAAGCTCAAGCCCCAAAACGAGCTGATTGAATCCAAAAGTAGGGGGAAAAAATTCCCAGCTTAAAACAATCAGGCAGGAAGAGTGTCCTTATGGGAAGATGATTCTTTTTCTTTCTTTTTCCTCTTCAGGCCTTCAACTGACTGAATGAGGCCCACCCAAATTAGGGAGGGTAATCTGCTTTACTCAGTCTGCTGCTTCAAATGCTCATCACTTCCAGAAACCCTCACAGACACACACAGAATAATGTTTGACCAAATGTCTAGGCACCTCGTGTCCCACTCAAGTTGACACATAAAAATAACCATCGCAGAGTGTATACTATGTGAGTGTCAGGTACCTATTTAACGGAACTTTTTAGTATAAGTAAAAAATAAAATATTGGAGACTTAATTTTACTGTTATTGGAAAAGACTACTGAAAATAACAGTTTACTTGTCATAATATTGTTGCATATGAATATTCAGACGCTTAAGTAAAACATTTCTTGTTATGGTTGGAAGGTTGACAGTGGCTGCCTTTGTAATCCTGAACACTGGTGTGAAAAGGTTCTTGTGTTAGAGAAAGTATTGCTAAGTACTCTAATAGTCCCTAAATTTTAATAGCTAAAAAAAAGTTATTTCTCATTGACCTCGCAGCCTGAAAAAGGTCAGGAGGCTCTCCTAGTTAACTTTTCCAAGTCATAATATCCGCTTGTTGAACACTTCCATATGTTTAAATATAGATTTTAAAATCAATATGTACATCACTTTACTCGAAAAGGAAAGAGATACTAAGTCAACGCCAAAATAAATATTTAATTGATTACCGGTTCCTATAAATCAGAAGCTGCATGACCTTGGAAAAAATCGTTTTTCTCCATTGATGATCTTCTGGGAGCCCAGGGGGAAAAACACAAGTTAAAACAGCAAATTAAACTTTCAAATGTTCTGTTATGAGGGGGTCTTCCTTACCAGAGAGCTTTGGAAATATGGGCTTGTTAGGCTGATATAGCAGAGACAACCTTGTGCTTGAGTTTTAGATTCAAGTATCGATTGTCTTCACCAAGCTGGGTAACCTCAGAAAACTGGTTAACTACTCTGGGCCTTCGTTTTCTAATTTGAAACTTAGGATGTTGGCCACACTGATTTTTCTGGGATCACTTCCCAATCAAATTTACTACAATGACTCCGACTGGACAGTCATCTCTTTAGATTTGGTTTAAAGATAAGTTCGCCTTGGAGGTGAGGGAAGGAAGTGAAGCGGTGTGAGGTGATTCCTCTGTGTCCCTGTAAAACAACCCATCTGATATGTAGGCAGGCACTATTCAAAACTTTTAAGTCCACCAGGCATCAACCATGGTCCAAAGAGAGCTTTGTGTGAACCATGTTGAGTTCCAAGGTCTCCTTTACAGAATGTAAAAGCTGCTTGTTAGCTATAGCGTGCCAGAGACTCCACGGTCAGTGCTGAGGCAGAAGGAAGTTCTGTGCCTCCGCCACTCTCACAGAGGGGCACAGAGGATACACACCAGGCCTTCTGGCTCCCAATTTTATTTCAATTCTGGATTGGACATTGTCATTTCGATCTTTATTCGTTGTTTCAGTTTGTTGGCATTGTTATGTATGTGAGCTCCACGCAGAATGCAGATTTGCTCAAATGAATTCCCAAGAAGTTGTGGCAGGAGCACTTAGAACCATCCTGGACAGACCCCTGTTATGCCACACACATGCACAATGTTCTCAGGGAGTCACACGGACCCTGCCTCTGAGCCTCCCTCCCCGCTGCCGCTCTGCTACAACCCCAAGAGAAGCCACCCATCTTGACAGGTTTCTTTTCCTATGGAGCAAGAGGTATAATTAAATTGTGTCCCAGCAGTGAAGGTTCCTTAATGATGATGAGCCAAAACTAATTGTATTGATTTGTTTATTACTGGCTTAGGAGGCCCATCAAACAAATGGACTGAGACTATTTCCATATTCTTATCTGTTGGGCAAATGAGAAACAAATGACCTCTCCATATGCCTGCATCCTGAAGTCACTGCCCTCTAAGGTTGACTGCTCTGTGGCCGCGGGTGGGAGCTTTGTCCAATGCTGAGGCCATTCTGCTGGTTGCTGCGAAGAAACTGAGAAGTTTGGTGTTCGTCCTTCTATGTTTCATTTTTTTAGGGGGATTCATTTTTAACAATTATAATTTGGAGACTTGCCAAGGGGCCAGATGGTCTGTTTCCTTCAGGGGACCTAGTCATGAGTATTAATAACCCTAATTCAGGATTCTCTGAGGAAGGGGGAACCACAGTATCTAGAATGGCAGGAAACGCAGAGTCACTGACAACACACAAGTTCAGTGAAAGAGACTCTGGTTCCTGGATGGGAGTGGGGTGTGACTGTGGGCGGCTCTGTGCCTATTGTATCTTCATGGTCTTGGGGAGGAGAGCCCATTGCCAGTCTCTCGTTCCACAAAGTAAGAGAAATGAAGAGGATCACAGGAGTGTTCTGAAGAGATGGATGGTGAAGTACAGGGCTGGAAATTGGGCCCATGTCGAACAGAATCAAAGACATGGTATTATTTAATTTCAAAAGCATGAAGCCTGACCGTGGATGGTTGGTTGATATGACTATTCACTTCCACTGAGGTGAAGGAACAAAACTAAGCCTGATTTAGGAGAATATAGAAAGAAAACCAACATCTCTTGAGTTCATGTTCTGCTCCAATTCCTCTGCTAAGTGTCTTACACGTGTAGTCTCTTTAATTCTCTCACACACCTGGCAGGTAGATATTCATGTCCCATTCTAGAGAGGAGGCCACTAGGGCCCAGAAAGTTTATGTAACTTGCCTAAAGGTGCCCAGCTGGTGTTGGTAGATTCAAAGCCAAGGGAGTCCACATCAAAGCTGTAAATCAGGAGATAAATACACATCTATTTCTCTCCTTTATATGTTTCCAATAGAGGACAGGGGAGTCCCATTCAGCAGCCTTACACTTGCCATATTGAAGAGAATGGCACTTCTTTTCTCTCTCTCAAGAGAAAGAGAAGAGCTTCATCTGAAAGAGGCGAATATGGAGAGCCTGTGTGTCTTTGATCATATTGGTCAAGGGCAGGACCACAGCACAAAACCCCTCAGGCCATCCTCTGGCTGAGCTTTCTCTCATGCCCAATGCACCAGTCTGTCCTGCTCTGAGGACCTTGGCCCTATGACTCTTGGTCTCTGCATTTCTGTTTGCATCTGGTACCAGTCAGAGGCATGTGACAAAGTGGTAAGAGTCCTTCCACATTACCCATTGACTTATTACCATCATAAAGCTGATACTCTATTGGGATCACCAGTTGACTGGTTCCTTCTGTCCTCAGTTGTTCAGAACCCATAGAGAAGAAGAGTGAATCATTAGCTTTTTGGTTCTGGTTTTGGTTTTTTTCTACTGCTAGTCTTAATGACTGACATGATACATGGAAGAACTTTCTGAATGTGAGGTTATTAAGATGACATGATAGTTTACAGAGTCTGGGAGTGTTTAGGGGGAGTCTTAAACAACAGGAGAAAGAGGTGAAGCTCTTTCCGAGCCTTGCTCAAAGCCTTGATTGAAGCTTGAAGTTAATCTGACAAACTTTCATTACTCTTTACTCATTCAAGGTTTTATTTTTGAGAAATCCAGCTTCTAAAAATACTTCACATTTTATCCTACATTTGCAGATATGAACTATTTTACCATTCATGTAGACCGGGTAGGGTCAAGAGACTTTGATAAACCTAGCCTCATTCAGTTATCAAGACAGCAGAAAGAAACTGAGGAGACAGAAGATAAAGTCTCCTCTCTGTAGAGGAAGAAACTTACTGAACTGACATGTCAAGGTCACTTGGCTGGTAAGTGGCTAGATTGAGACTCTGGCCACTTTTCTGTGTTCTGACACATTAACCGACTGTCCTTATCAATAGCAACACTGCACAACAGAAGACATAAGAAAAGCAATTGATGAATTTGGTTACATAAAAATACAAATCTTCTGTATAGCAATATTAATTAACTAATCAAACAACACAAGAAGATAAATAACAAATGGAAGAGTGATTTTCCCTGCTTGACTAAAGGTTATTTTCTTTAATACATAGAAAATTCTTACTATAAAAAAAGAAAGAAAGAAAGAAAGAAAGAAAGAAAGAAAGAAAGAAAGAAAGAAAGAAAGAAAGAAAATTCTTACTATCAATAAGAAAAATATAAACAACAACAACAAAATAGGCAGGGAAGATAAGTAATTGGTCAATGGCCATGAAAAGATACTTAAACTTATATGTAATTAAATACCACCTAGACATCATTTTTGACTAACTGGAAATAATTTAAAAGTTTTTTTTAAAGATTTTATTAATTCATGAGAGACACACAGAGAGAGGCAGAGACACAGGCAGAGGGAGAAGCAGGCTCCCTGCAGTGAACCCAATGGGGGACTCGATCCCAGGACCCCAGAATCACAACCCAAGCCAAAGGCAGACACTCAACACTGAGCCACCCAGGTGCCCCAATAATTTAAAGTTTGATGATATGAAACATTGGTGCAGGATCTGGGGGAAATCCCTTGGTGGGAGTGTAATTTGAAACTTTTCTGGAGGGCGTTTTGGCAATATTTATTTAACCTCTTAGTAATGCTCATAATGTCAGGTAGAATGTGAAAGTAGGACCCCATTACCGGAAATAAAGTATACACAAAGCCCAGAGGATGTGTTTGATCTGCCCATCAGGTCCCTTTATCAGACTACAGGATTCAGCTTAGAAGAATATCGGACAACCTCTGCCCTGATCTCCTTTGCTCTGACTTTTCTAACCTCTTTCCCTGGTTCTTTCCCTTCCCAGCTGGTCTTTTTATCTTTCTAGTCTTCCCCCAGATTTTCAGCTTCCAGTTTCTCAATTCTTAGATCCTCCCCTAGTGAGGTCCTGTGTGTCCTGGGCCTCCGCAGATGGCAAGAGGCCTTATGGACTCGAGAGTAAAAATATATTAGATAATAGGACCTCTCCTTTGCTTATCTTGACCATCACTTATAGTGCAACTCAAATGCGCTGACCTAATAGGAATTCCCGCTTGGTGCACAAAAGAGAAAATAAGGAAGGAATAGAAAATTCGATTTGACTATAATATAAATTCACCCAGAAATTACACTTAGCGGAATTTATTCTGTAGACAGACTTGCAGGAGTGCATGAGATATATCTGAAGAAATCATTAATCTGAGGCAACATTGTTTGTAATTGCAGAACATAAAATATAAATGGCTGTCAGCAGACTAGCAAAATAAACCCGGTGCCTCTCTCTTCTGGAATACTAGGCAGCCCTTAACACTAGATCTTCCATTACACTTTCAGAAAGTCTTCTAGAGTAGAAAGCGGTCTGTCTTCTCCAATGTGAAGATTTTAGTTTTGAAAGACTGGCCAACTTCAATGTACATGCTTGTAGAATTACAAATGAAATTGTGAAGTGGCTGCTTAGATTTATTAACCTAGTTACACATTCCCACTAAAGATCACATATCGTATAACATTATTTTGGAAATACTTCCACTTTCTGCATTTCTCGAATAGGTATTATTTAAATGTTTCAGATGCATCTTTAACAAACCGGAGCTCTTTTCTGAGTCATCTAACACATGTTTTTTCAATGTACATTTGACTTATTTCCATCTGTTACTTGAGAAGCGGCATTTGTTTGTCCACAGATGATGTTCCACTAGAAATCTTCTCCCAAACTGCAAGTCCCTGTCACAGAATGTGAGGAAAATTGTTTTTGTATCACTCATCCTGTAGGGGGTATATGTAGGATTTCACAACACAACCACTTATTCTGTTGCTTATTAAATGATCTCTGAATGGCCTATTTAGAATCTCGAGCTTGAAATTTTGAGTTCTTACCCCCGGGAATGAAGATGAATTTGTGATAAATTTCTTTTCCCTCTTTGAATCAATCCCAACAGATAACCTCTAATAAGCATCTGGAAGGACTGTTGACTGAGTTTGTTTCAGGCTAATGCATCTTTTCCAGACAACAAACTTCTGTCCAAAATTAAATCCTCCCATAATTTGAGAGACTTTGCAAGAAGCCAAAAAATATTATGCTTTTTTTTTTTTCTGAAGGATAATTTGGGGGAAGTAAGCGCACCTTTTGCATTGCGTTGCATTGATGGAATATACATGTAAAAGATGTGGGAAAAGATCCAAGATACATTTTGAAGTAAAAGAATAGGTTGTAGAATCATATTTACAGTGAACTCAGTTGTACAAAAGGAAAAGGTGACACCAGCAAACATCTATAATCGTATACGACCACATATTCATAAACCTTTTCTGTAATAGTGCATAGTGATTACTCCTAGGGTGGGGTGGAGATCCCCAGGAAGAGGAGGAAGACATATATTCTTCTCTTTTACTGTTTTTCCAGTGTTGGCAGTGATGTGTTAAATGAAAATTAATTTAAAATGCACTCCTTTCCTTTTCCTCTCTCCCCTCTGCCTCTTCCTTCAAGCTGTTTCTTATTTGGAGTTTTGCTTGCTATTACCTTGGGCCAAATTAAACCACTGACCTCCTGGTAGAAAAGGCCAGAGCCTGTTCAATGACTCTAGCCCATTTCCCATCCATTCTCCTCTGTAGGCTCTCACCAAAGCCCGGGTTATGCTCCACGTGTAATTTGTAAATCCCCAAACACATAGACGATGAGTCTGCAAGGCAAATGATTCAAAAGGCAAGGTCCTTATCCCAGGAGATTAGACTCCAAGTCACACAAAAACCATTTTGAGTTTTTTTCTTTTGCTGAAATAGCAGGAAAGGAGGTCAGTTTGGGGAAAATTGACTGGAAGAAGCAAATTTCATGAGATGAGTAAAGGAAATGAACAAAACATGCTTGATGAACAAGCTAAATTAATGAAACCAAAGATAGAGAAGCAGGATATCAAGACAGCCCAAGCGAATGAGCCCCAAAAGGAAGACAGAGGAACAAAGTCACAGAAGCTTCAACCAAAGAACAAAGAGAAAAGGGACCCAGTGTCTACTGAGTGTGCGCTATGAAATAGGAGCCTTATTGCCTCAGTTCCTCATGAGCATCCCTGGCCAAGAGTGCTAAATAATACAAGTTTCTTTTTCTCATATAACAAGCAGCCCGAGTATCGGCAGTCACTGGAATTGGTTTAGCCAATCAATGAAATCAGAGCTTTGCATCTGCTCAGCATCTCCATGATGCTTCAGCTTCCTCGAGGTTCCCACAATCTGAGCCAACTGTGGTGGGGTCAAGCATCACATCCTCCCACAACCCACCTCCAAACCTTGAGCCAAAGAGGGACACAGGGCCATGTTTCTCCACCTGTAGCTTTCTCGTTAGGGAAAGGTATCTTGCTCAGAACCCCCAGCAGTGTCCCTTAGACCCTCGTTGGCCTTAGCTGTGTCACGTGCTCAACCTATTCCGGGGACTGCATCCACATTCTTGAGAGCAAGGGATCTCTTCCTGACACCTAAGGAAAAACCCAAGCTCTGTTAGCAAATAGGAAAAGGTAATGGTCTTCAGGGAAAGACCAACAATGTCATTAATCCTCTCAAAATAACTGTTTGAGTCTAAGTATTATTTTTTAAAAAGATTTTATTTGTTTATTTGAGAGATAGATGGGGAGAGAGCATGAACAGGGGGAGGAGCAGAGGGAGAGGGACAAGCAGACAAGCTGCTGAGCAGGGAGCCCCATGCGGGGCTCGATCCCAGGACCCTGAGCTGATGACCTGGGCCGAAGCCAGATGCTTAACTGACTGAGCCACTCGGATGCCCCTGAGGTTAAGTATTTTTATTGCCATTTGTATTAGTTTGCTAAGACCGCCACACAAATTACCACAGAGTAGGCTGCTTTCTCAACAGAAATGTATTGTCTCACAGTTCTGGAGGCTGTAAGTCAGAGATGCAGATGTTGGCAGGCTTAGGTCCTTCTGAGGGCTGTGAGGGAAGGATCTGTTGTTCCAGGCTTCTCTCCTCGGCTGGTAGATGGCTGTCTTTCCCCTGTGTCTTCACATCATCCTCCTTCTATGTGTGTCTCTGCGCCCAAATTTCTCCTTTTTATAAGTTGTATTGTATTGGAGCTCACCCTAATGACCTCGTTCTAATTTGATTGCCCCTCTAAAGACTCTGTCTCTAAGTAAGGTCACACTCTAAGGGATTAGAGGTTAGGATTTCACTCTAAGAACTTTAGGAGGGCACAATGTAGCTCACAACATCATTGGGCAGAAGAAACTAAGGAGAAGGGTGGTTAGATAACTTGCCTAAGACCACAAGCTCTCCAAGTCTAGGTCTGTTTTACAAACTTGTGTTCTTCCCACTGTAACACAAGACAACAAAAGTTAATATATGAAAAATATGGCGAGTAAACAATATCTTAATGTGTTCAGTACATGTGACTGAATATATAGGGAGACGTGAAAAAATACGCTACACAACTAAAACATTCGAATTAGTATCTCAGTGTAGAAATAGTTTAAATTATGATTGTAAAAAAAAAAAAATTATGATTGTAGATCAGATAACGTGTATCGGGGTGTAAAAGCTAAGTATGCTTTAAGCTCTATACACTAAAATAAATAAAGCCAGTGAGAGAATTCAAGGAGGTGGGACAGAGAGAATCTGGCCCACAAACACTGCCACAAAGCAGGACTTCCCAAGGGTAAAGCCATTCAGTGGTGTCTTAATTACATCTGCAAAGACCCTTATTTCATATAAGGTCACGTTCTGAGGTTCCAGGTGGGTATATTTTAGGGGGCCACAACTCAACCCACTACAGCGTTGAATAGAATATCTTGAGTAATGAATGCATAATTAACGTAGCATCACCATATTTCGTATGGATAGTTCTGCATTCATAACTACATGAAAGTTAGCTATATTTAAAAGGATGCAGAAATGTAAATGCAATAGGTCATAAAATAAAGACTCTAATCTTATCAAGAGAAAAGAAAAATGTAAATGCAGATGAAACATTCGCAGAGCATAGAAAAAAATAATAATGGGTGCTCAGAGAACATTTAGATGCATATGAGAGAGGGTATTTTTGGCCTTTCACTGTATGGAGTCTTAGATTAAAAGGGACCTAACATAATTTGTGGTCCAGTGGCATAACAGATTATATTACAGTGAGACTCTACTGTTCCCGGAGTTCTATTATTTGCTATTTGAACTTCTCTAAAGTAGTAAGCGATACTATCTATTGGTATTGATACAAGGTACTCAGTAATTTTAAAAAGACTTAGACGATAGAGAGATGTTCTGATGTGGGAAGCATTTTTAATAGGCTCAGATCCACTGCCGCTCTTTTCCAGCTTACCTCAGGGTGGCCCCTGCAAGAACAGAGGGCCTAGAAGCCTCTTGTCCTTCCCCCCCATCCTGCGATCCACATAGGCAACTCCACCTGGCCAGCGAGGAAGTGTGTGTCTTCTTACAGCACAGGCCTACCAAGCAGAAAACAATTCTCCATCCCAAAACATGCCTGAATATTTTCCGGTTCCTTAAGCAGCAGCGTTATTTTCGATAGTGATGTGCTAATTAGCATATTTAGCCAAGAAATGGGAGGCCAAAACTTGATTGAAAAACCGAGGGTCATACGTCAGATAACATTTAGACGTGTAATCAAACTAGAGCTTGTCGTGCATCCTCAGTTATTGACACCACGGGGAGTGGTTGTTGTTCACTTTATTAAGAGATCCAAGGAAAAGCAAGTCCGGGCCCCAAATTGGAAAGGCTCAGTCGGCCTAATGTGAGAATCTTATTTCCAAAGCAGCAAGGACTTCGATACATTTAGATGTAGAATCACCTCCACATCCCTGGAGAAGCAGAGCTAATCCCTCTGGCTGTGCGTCGCTTAGAATACGTTATTAGTACCGTGTGCTAAGTGCCCTGGACATAGAGCTCAGCATGGAGGGCCTTAGGCTTCACTGTCATGAATCTTCCACCTTTAGCTGATCTTAACAATCAGAAATAATCTTACAATGGACATGTGGCGCCGCATGGGCAGGGGAGGAAGCAGGGCCACTTCATTTCAGTGCCAGGCACAGTGTTGATTTGACCGTTTGTACTTGTCAATAGCTGCTGAGGGCGACCTCCTTATTTCACGGCAGAGGAAAAAATGAAATATGTTCAGCTCCCACCTTGAGACGTAATCATTATTTAATAATGTGCTGTGTAGGAAACATGGGTTTTATTTGACGCATCATATGCTAATAAACTCCAGAGAGCTGCTGAGCCCTTGGAAGTGGAGCCGTGAGAGCCAGATGGTCTTCTGCTTGCATTAGGTGGTACCCTGCACCCCGCTGAATCTCGGGGCTCTTGCAAGGCTTTATTAGCTGCTGTAAACCCAAGGGGAGAGGACAGCTACTTCTACCGCTGAAGGCCGACGGAGCTTCAAACGGGGTAGAGCAACGTCACATTAAGATAGAATCGAGGATGAAGACTCTTGTCACAGTAAAAAGGAGCCTGGGTCCATCCCAGGCGAAACTGTGAATGATTTCTTACACTAAAACCTCATCTTTCGGGGACCCCTGGGTGGCTCAGGGATTTAGCGCCTGCCTTCGGCCCAGGGCGTGATCTTGGGGACCCGGGATCGAGTCCCACGTTGGGCTCCCTGCAAGGAGCCTGCTTCTCCCTCTGCCTGTGTCTCTGCCTCTCTCTCTCTCTCTCTCTCTCTCTCTCTCTCTGTGTGCGTCTGTCATGAATAAATAAATAAAAATCTTTAAAAATAAATAACTAAAAAATAAAACCTCATCTTTCCATTAATGGTCCCTTTCTTTCTTTCAGTGGCACAGTAAACAGATTTTCATTGCCTGGAGGCTTTCGTTGGCCCCGTGTTACCAACATGCAAAACCCTCCCTGGGTCGTGTCAATGCCCCAGACCTTCTCAACTTATGCTCTAGAAACATTATTGAGCAACTACCGTGTTTGACTCTCCATTGGGAGACACACGGGGGACTATAGTCACAGCGCTTTTCCTTCCAAGGAACATTTATCATTCAGGGAGGACCTCAGTGCCTTTGCCCAAAGAGAGACTGGTAGTGGGGATTTTAGGTCCACGGCAGGTGGCTTAGGTAGCAGAGAGAGGAGGCTGCAGACAGTTTGGCTAAGGAGGTTTGGATTAGGGGACAGCAGTCGGATTGTGTCATAAAGGCAATTAGCTGTCATCTCTCTGGGGAGGACAGGTCCTGGAGAAATGACTACAAGTCAGGGGAAGTAAATATATATGAATGTTGATGTAGCGGAGCAGAGCCTTGGAGCACGCATGGAAGAGAACAGAAATAAATATTTTAGGTGAATGTTCCTTTGGAAATAATGAAAAATGACACGCTGTTGGATCCTGGCAGGGTTTTTTTCGGGAAGACGCGAGCAGGATTAAGCAAATGCCTTTGCTATTCATTATTTGACAAACAAAACAAAGCCTAAAATTCTGGGCAGTCCAGGCCCGTGTCTCTCAGGGACAGCTGCTGGTTTTGATCCTGTCAGTTCTAAGTAAAGAGGAGGTGGGGCCGGAGGGGAGGTGGCTGGAGGAGGGAACGTGGGTTACGCCACCTGTGACACCGTTCAGGAAAGGACGTGGGGGGGACATTCTCATTCATCCCAATTCTCTTTGTTTTTATTTATTTTTATTTATTTTTAAAGATTTTATTTATTCATTCACAAGAGACACAGAGAGAGGGGGCCAGAGATAGATTCTTTTAGGAAAGCCTGATGCAGGACCCAGGAATCATGCCCTGAGTCGAACACAGATGCTCAACCACTGAGCCACCCAGGTGCCCCTTCCTTTTATTTTTAAACAGCTTTATTAAGATGTAATTCACATGCCATAAAATTTTCTCACTTAAAGTGTACAGTTCACTGGCTTTAGTGTATTCAGAGGTGTACAGTCATCACCATAATTTTAGCACATCTTCATCACCCCAAGATGAAGCCCCACACCCCTTAGCTGCCACCCTTCAGTCCCCTAGCCCCTAGTCCTGGGAAACCATGAATGCACTTTCTGTCCCTTGGATTTACTTATTTTGCATATTCCAAATAATCGGAATCATACGATCTGTGGTTCTCTGTGACCGGCTTCTTGTACTCAGCATCATGTTTTCAAGGTTCACTCATGTTATAGCAAGTATCAGCGCTTCGTTCCTCTTTATGGCTGAATATGTGGATTTTACTCATCAGCCAATAAATATTTGAGTGAGTCATTTCTACTTTTTGGCTCTTATGAATAATGCTGCTGTGAACATTCATACATAAATGTTTGTGTCGACCTGAGTTTTCATTTCCTTTGGGTACATACCTAAGAGTGGAATTCCAGAGTCCTATAGGAACTTGATGTATAAACTTCTGAAGAAGCATTAGGACCACTTATCAAAGCAGCTGCATCATTTTTTATTTTCTAGCCAACAATATGGGAAGGTTCCGATTTCTCCACATCCTTCCCACTACTTGCTATTATCTGTCATTTTCTGTATAGCCATCCCAGTGGGTGTGAAGTGGTGTCTCATTGTGGTTTTGATTTGGGTTTTCCTCCTGGCTAATGATGAGCGTCTTCACGTGTGCTTATTAACGCCCTTCGTGTCTTCATCTTGACTAAAAAACTTGACTTGAGGAGATTTGGCTCAGTACACGGAGATGTGATAGCAGAATGTTTTCAACACTAACGTCTGTGAATAAAACAGCCCCCCCACCCCCCCGACTCTGCAGAGAGACTTAGGAAGGCTGCATCATGTTTGAAGTTTGTGACTTGGGCCCTAGCATTGCTGAAACATGACATCCAGAAGCCTGCCATGCGAGCATGTGCAGCTGAGAAAGGAATCCAGGAGAGGGAGAAGGGCCACCAACCAGGGACTGAGCTGGACTCCAGATTTCTAAGTCAACACCAGGTAGCGATCGATATCCCCTGGTGTCCTTTTGTTCTCCCCATTTTATGCTCTAACGTTTTATAGATTTTGGAATGCGGTATCCTTTTTTTACATTAATAAAAAGTTGAAAATTTTCAGATGGTGTCTGAGACATCTCATTGAAGAACCAGTAAGAAAGTCTTTCGGCCCTATAAAAATGTCCCGAAATTGGCAGGATACGCTAGATGGTGAGCATGGAGCGTCAGCTTAGTGAAGACAATATATGTTAAGAATAAATACTTTACCAAGTAGGATAGAATTCTCTAGGTCTGAGTTCCTTCTAATTTAAGAGTAACAATTGAACAGCTTGTCATTTTAAAGCTCATTAGGGAATGGGAATGTTATTATTTATTCTGGGAAGACCAACAGAGTTCTTCTTCAGTTGTTGATACAGCATGAAATTTTTTGAATCCTGGTAGCCTAAGAAAGTATCTTTCATCACTGAGTGCAGCCAAAGGGAAAAAAAAGGCGGGGAGAACGCCTGGGTGGCTCAGTGGTTGAGCGTCTGCCTTAGGCTCAAGTCGCAATCCTGGGGTCCTGGGATCAAGTCCCGCGCCGGGCTCCCCACAAGGAGCCTGCTTCTCCCTCTGCCTGTGTCTCTGCTTCTCTCATGCTTCTCTCATGAATAAATAAATAAAATCTCATAAAAAAGAAAAAAACAAGGCAAAAGAATAAACACAAAATGATAGATGAAGAAAAGAGATGGGGAACATCCAGTATACACTCAAAGAATAGTTCCAAAAATATTATAGGAATTCGGAGAACTGGCTTGGGTTAAGTTGACTTTTATATTAAGAATAGATGGAAATTTACAATATTGGGATTGTTTGGGATGATACTATAGTAATATCTTGGTTAGAATCACTAAAAAATGAGGATCCATGCTTACTCGACACTAAAATGTACGAGCAGCTCTTGAGATGTTGAAACTACATCAAAGGGAACAAATAAACTGAAAATTGTTTGTACCGATGAGAGTTGAGTTAAGGGAATGTATTAGTTTCCCATTGCTGATGTAACAAATTACCACAGACTTAGTGGCTTAAAACAACACAGATTTATTTTCTCGCACTTGTGGTGTTACAAGTCAACTCCTAACTCTCTTGTTTCCCTTTTTTTCTTTTATAAATATCCTTGTAATTGCATCGGGACTGAATAATCCAGGATAATCTCTTCATCTCAGGATGCTTAATTTAATTACAATTGCAAAGTCCCTTTTGCCATGTAAGGTAACATTTACAGGTTTCAGAGCTCAGGATGGAGACATCTTTAAGGATATTATTCTACCTATTACAAGGAAGAAGGGATTTTCTCAACCTTTTGAATATCAGTCTGGAGATGGTGGAGAGTGTATTTCTTTTGTGAGCGCTAAGCCTGACTCTCCAGAGCACAGTTACAACATGGCAGGCAGGCATGATAGAGCATCCTCTGCTGATGAAATCACAGGCTTGGATGGCGTAGATCTTCCCATGTTGGAGTAAGAATCAGCTAAATATGTAGGACATGATTTAACCCACAGCGTACTAGGAACTCTGGACAGGAACTTTCGAAAGGGTGTTCATATCGAACTTTATTTATTTTCAACTTGGAGGTATGATTTTGAGCTAAAAATAATCTGTGTAAGGTATTGTGGGTTTTGGTTCCTACTCTTCACCAAAAACACCTTGAGGGACCCTGTGCAAGGTAGTTTGCTGGGTGCTAGGGAAGGTAACACAAATGAGACCCAACCCTGCAGTCTAGCAGCCTGCCGCCAGGGAGAGCGCATATGACCTCAGAGTATGTCACGATGGGAACAGCGGAGTGAGCCACGGCACCAGAGAGAGGACTGCTGAAGAAAGGATGGTCCAAGAAGGGGGAGCAGAAAGTGTGAAGGAGTACGGAGAACCTGGTGGATCCAACAATAATAATACCCAACAGTTGTGTGGTGTTGACTACATATCATTCACTGGTCTAAACCCTTCGTATGTATGAACTCATTTAATCCTCAAGTCTGCTGAGTTGGCTTCCCAGATGGAGAATCTCAAACACATAGCCACTCACCCTACCACCTGTTGCTACCACTCTAGATCAGGACGTAGGGTCTTTCTCCTAACTGGTGTCTTTGCCCTCTTCTCTTATCCCACCCAGATGAGCCATTTATAAAAGAAATCTAACCCAGCAACTTAAAACCCTTCAAATCCTGCCCAGAATGAAACACATTTTCCACTTCTCCATTCAAAGCCCTCTAGAGTGTAACCTCAGTCCACCTCTCTGCCCTTACCTCCATCCTCTCCTTCCCTATTCCCTCTTACCATTGACAATCCAGGAAGAGTGGGTTCCATCCGCTCAAACAGGCCATTGTGCTGTTTCACATCATCAACCTACCCTCCACACCTCCTTCCCCCACGTAAATCCTGCCGTCGTTCAAGTCCCACCTTAAATGCCTACTCCTCCTCAGGACTTCTTTGCCAGTCCCCTCCACCCCCACCTGTGTACAGCACCCCTGCTCTCCTCTCCCATGCGCCCTGAACACAGCTCTGGCGCTTATGCCTCTACTCTCCCCAATAGATTCTCAGGATCTTTACAGCAAGGACATGAGATTCTCACCTCCCTCTCTTCGGCCCTTGGCCAGTACTTGGCACATAAATGCCCTTTGGCCAATGTTTGTTAAATTCCACTAAACTGAACAGGAAGCCGTCTCCCCTTTGTGTGGCTGTGCCTTTTTGACATTCAGAGAGTGGCGGTACAACCGTGGGTGATTCGAGGACACTTAAAAATGGAAAGGGCTCCACATGGAAGGCCTCTTGAATGTAGTGAAAATGAATATCAAAATCAATACGCCGTTCAGTTTAGGGATATGAATAAATGATTTCAATTGAGTTGAATTTTCCTCTCCACATTAAGTGGTGGAACAAAATGAATTATTAGATAATATATTCGAAGTAATAGCTCTCTCCTGACTCCTCCAATTTGTTTGTACTTCTACAGACCCACGTACTGTGTGTGTCATGGCCATCTGAGAACTATTTATCTCCCTTAACCTCCTAAAGGGCAAGGGCATGTCTTAGGCTCCAAATATGGAGTGATCTCCTGGTGTTAGTGTCTTCTTTCCTCTGGGCTAATGTAACATCGTTTCTTTTTCTTTAAATGATTGTTTTTAGGGCAGCCTGGGTAGCTCAGCAGTTTAGCGCTGCCTTCAGCACAGGGCCTGATCCTGGAGACCTGGGATCGAGTCCCGCATCAGGCTCCCTGCATGGAGCCTGCTTGCTTCTCCCTCTGCCTGTGTCTCTGCCTCTGTGTGTGTGTGTGTCTCATGAATAAATAAATAAAATCTTTAAAAAAATAATTAAAAAAATAAATGATTGTTTTTACATGGAAACCTCACAGTTGAATATTATGATTTTTGTGGGGGTAGAGTTTCATAATATGGAAAATAGAATTTTAAAATGTGAAGGATCGCCTTCACCTCTCCTCCAAACCCACACTGCTTCCCATGGGTAACCTCAGGTAAGAGCCCAGCCCTTTACCTATGCACGTACATAATGTGCACACGCCCTGACTTTCCTGGTGTCTGTTCTTTCTGCTGCTGCTGCTGCTTCTTAGACAGAATCATGCTGTCTGTCACTTGAGTTGTTTTTTAAGTGGTATCTAACAATAGGTTTTGGAATTATCCGTATATAGACACACACACATACGTACACATATAAATCTGTGTATACGTGCATGTGTATATGTGCACTTTCTTCTTTCTTTTAATGTTTGCTTTGATGGATTTATGGTCTTTCCTTTTTGATTTTGTTGCTTAAACTGAGTTGAGTTTCAATAACTGGCAGTTTTCAAAATCTTCTTTTTTTTTCTTTTTTTCTATCACTGAATATATGTGACTTTTGTGTAAATGCAAGTGTTTGTTTAGGAGAGATTCCTAGAAATGAGGTTGCTAGGTCAGGGAGTACATGCATTTTATATTTTGATAGCTACACATGGAGAGATTGCTTCCACAAGGGCTGTGCCTGCATAGCATCTGAGGTTGCTCTTTTCACCACATTTTCAAAACTACTAGCAATCTTTTTCACATTCGCAATCAAATGGGCAAAATATACCATCTTCTCAGTTTAATTTTTATTAAAAATTAAAGAGACTGTTGAATTTTGCATATGTTTCTTAGCCCCATGTATTTCTTTTCTTGTGAATGGTCTTTTGTTCAGACGTCTATTGGCTTATTCATCTTTATAATTTTTTAGTAAGAACTCTGTGTAAAAATGAATAGTAAACAATTGTATATTATACATCTTATAGGTATCTCCTCCTAGGTATCTCTTAATTTTGCCCATCACAGCTCTTCCGATATAGAAGTTTAAAATGTTTATGTCATAAAATTAGTCTTTATCCTTGTTTTTTTCTAAGTCCTTTTATCTTTTCTTTTTTAATTTGATATCTGCTGAGACAGATCCCAATTAATTATGGTTCAATTTCAAAGATTTCTTTGAGATCCTCGAACGTTTTATTGTTCTGTAGAAACTAACGAGTCCTCTCTTTTCCTATACCCTTCAACTCTTTGTCATTTGTGCTGTTTTATAAGAGAAACCCTCATTTTGATCTTTGAGTTCATTATTCAATTTTCAACTATTCCGATTTATTAAATTTATGGTAATTCTGTTTTTAATTTCCAAGAATTCTGCTCATTTATTTTTCATAGAAGCCAGTGGCTTTTATCATAGATAATATATTTTTTAAATATTTATGAGATTTTTAAAAAAACATGTGTATATATACATATATATACTTTCTTTTGGTGTTTCTTCTGTTTACTTGTTTCCTTAGTGATTACTTTTGTTTGTTGAGTCAATGACTCTTTCCATGCTGCAGTTTCCCTCAAATGTTTAGTGTTTCATGCATATATTTGTATATATTTGTATATTTCATGCTCATATTTGTATCTGAGGATCTTGATTGAAAGGTATTGATAGTGACATCTTATTTACTTAGCACAAATGAGAATTCCTATTGACCTACCAGCAAATACAGGCTCTCATAACAGGAACCTTAGTTCCAGGGACTGGACAAGAGAAGAGAGACCCAGAACTAGATGGGCTTCTCATTAAAGAGAGTTCATAGCCCCTCATCTTGGCACAAAAGACTGTAAGCTACTAGAGGTACTTCTCAGAATTCCCACTTTATAAAGCTGTACTTATTGCTTAATCCTAAAAGGAGATATTGAAATTGGCTACTCCAAGAGCAGAAGATTGGCATAATAGACACACACTCACACACACACACACACACACACACACACACACTGATAAAAATACCTAACCAGGGGCACCTCTGTGGCTCAGTGTTTTAGCATCTGCCTTTGGCTCAGGTCGTGATCCCGGGGTCCTGGGATCGAGTTCTGCATCAGCGTCCCCACAGGGAGCCTGCTTCTCCCTCTGCCTGTGTCTCTACCTCTCTCTCTGTGTGTCTCTCATGAATAAATAAATAAATAAATAAATACTCTTTTTAAAAAAATTACCTGACCAATGACACATAGTCTACTACTTCCAGCCTTCATTACTACTTCTCATTTGTAGCTAGTTGGGTTTCCTCTGGGAAAAAAGTCACTGATTTTTATGTGTATGGCTTACAGCAGAAATCTATTTTTTTCATATTGGATGCATTCAGATTTATGTCTTCATAGGAATCTAGCAACTTATTATGATATGACCTTGATTATCTCTAGTAATCTTTTTTCCTTAAGGTTATTTTGTCTAATATTAGTATAGATACACCAGTTTTCCTTGGTTAATATTTACATGGTACATGGCACCTCATTACTGTTGTATGCCACATATAACTTGCCACATATAACTTTTTTTTAAAGATCATATTTACTTATTTGACACAGAGAAAGAGAGTACAAGCAAAGGGAGCTGCAGAGACAGAGGGAGAAGCAGGCTCTCCACTGAGCAGGGACCCCAACTTGGGGTTTGATCTCAGAACCCTGGGATCATGACCTGAGCCAAAGGCAGGCAACTAAGCCACCGAGGTGCCCCACAGAGTCTGCAAATATTAATCTTTTACTTGGACTATTTTGTCCATTTATAGTTAATGTAGTTCATTGTACATTTGGCTTATATCCATCATTTTATTATGAGTTTACTATTTGGCTCATTTGGTTTTGCTTTTTTATGCCCTTTGGTTTTTGGCCTTCTCTTAGATTTTTGCCATTCAATTTTTTCTATTATCATTTTTAAATTTTTAAGCAAATGCTTAATGATTAAAAGATCAAAGTATTTCTCTCTGACTTATTACAGCCTAATACAAATGATGATTTTTTTACCTTTTCAATAATAACAATAGAGCTTTTGTACCATCTAAATTCAGTTATATTTATTTTTGCATTGCTACTAATTTTTCTTTCTCCATTTCTGTATTTTCCTCTATGATCATATTCCTTTTGCATAAGGAGCTTCCTTTGATATTCCTTCTAGTGCAATCTTATTGACAATTGTCTTAATTTTTGTTTTTCTGAAAATGTTTTTATCTCCCCTTTATTTTTGAGGTACATTTTCACAGGTATAGAGTGCTAAGTTGACAGTCATTTTCAGCATTTTTAAGGTATTATTTCATTGTCTTCTGGCTTACATCATTTCTATGGAGAAGTCACCAATTTCCTAATTGATGTTCCTTGAAGATTGTGTCCTTTTTTCCCTCTCTGGTTGCTTTTAAGATTTATTATATTTATCTCTTGTAAAATGCATTTTTCTATCATGTGCCTTAATGATTTTTTTAAATGTTAATTCTGCTTATAATTTGCTGAGTATTCTGAACTTGTGAATTAATGTTTTTCTTCAGTTTGGAGGGTTATTTTTTTGCCACCATCTCTTCAAATATTGTCTCTTTCTTTTTTTTTTTTTATATTGTCTCTTTCTAGTTCTTTCCTCTCTTTCTGATGTATCCATTACATATATATGTTATACTATTTCTCTTTTGTTCTATTCTTGCCCCCTACTCATTCTTTTGTCTCTCTGTGTTCCATTGGGATCTTTTCAATTGTCTTCAAGTTTACTAATTTTGTGCACAACCCTGTCCAGGTTTTGTGTTATATGCATTAATTTTACCTTAAGATAGAATACTTTTTATTTCTGGAATTCCCATCTAATTCTTTGTATGGATTTTTTAGGACTTTGCATTATATCAATTAAGCTGAGCTAAACTACATTTCAAGGGGAATCCCTGGGTGGTGCAGCGGTTTGGCACCTGCCTTTGGCCCAGGGCACGATCCTGGAGACCCGGGATCGAATCCCACGTCGGGCTTCCGGTGCATGGAGCCTGCTTCTCCCTCTGCCTGTGTCTCTGCCTCTCTCTCTCTCTCTCTCTCTCTATCATAAGTAAATAAAAATTAAAAAAATAAAAATAAAAATAAAATAATAAACTACATTTCAAGAGTACTCTTCCGTATGTGTTTTAAGTTCAAGTAGTACAACAAAAAAACATTACATGTGAGTTTTGGAAGAATTAAAGCAATAGTCATATTGATTTATACCTCGAAGGTCATGAAGTAACATCAGATGCTATTGCATCTCACACACATTGTCACTGATCTGTTGGCTCATTTCATTAATGTTGGGCAGCAGCTAGGTCTTCAGCTTCCTTTCCTATTTCAGCTTCTCTGAATCCTCAGCCAGATGTATTTTCAACCATGTGATGAAGGGTAAGAACTTCTTGTGCATGACAATTGCCATATAAATTAGAGGCAGTGAAAAACTGGCATGCGTTTTAGTCCATCTTAATGTTTTCCCACTCATTCTTTTGGATACCAATTTATTCTCACTGTCCTGAACTTTATATCTTTTTTTCCCCAAATGCTTAACGGTTTAGACATGAAGCTCCAGTATAAAATACAAAGACATCCACCATACAGTGAATTTTTAACCAGCTGTCACAGTTGTGTAAGGACAAATCCCTATAATGAATCATATATATATATATATATATATATATATATAATTCATTATATATATATATATATAATTCATTATATATATATATATACAGAGAGAGCATTGTTCATATATAATAATGAAATGTTTATATGTATGTAAAATATAAACAAGACTGGCTCAGATTCTAATTACATGATAAAAACTCCAACATTTCATCTTTCATTTTTCTTTCCTTATTCATATTAATCAGGTTTTTAATAGTTCTTTAAACTGTCTTATCACCTATAAAGCTGTTTGTGTTGCCTATTTTTTTCCTCTTGGTTTTCAGACACATGACTCATCCCTTAACATGATTTTAATAAGTCAAGAACACTGAACATATAAATATGGAAGAAACTCCAGATATTGTGATCTTGCACTAGAAAATGATTATCTTTTCCTCTCCAAGGTAGATAGAGTGAAAGGCTATCTTAAATCATTTAGGAAGGAGCCAGTTTTAGGCTAGATTAAAGTTTTTTATTAAATTAAACTAAAGTTCAGGGGCACCTGGGTGGCTCAGTGGTTGAGCATCTGCCTTCAGCTTATGGCGTGATCCCAGGTTCCTGGGATCAAGTTCCACACCAAGCTCCCCACAGGGAGCCTGCTTCTCCATCTGCTTATGTCTCTACCTCTCTCTGTGTGTCTCTCGTGAATAAATAAACAAATAAAATCTTTTAAAAATTAAATCAAAATAAAATAAAGTTCATTCTGTATCTGGTTTTCCCTGTCTCTAGTCCAGAGTCTTCCATTGCTTTCAATTAAGAGCTTGCTGTATTCACTGTGTCCATTTACCCTAGCAGGTCTTTGTCATCTCAGTACCAGGAGACTGCAGAATTTTCCAGTTTACTTCTCAGAGTTTGTAGCTTACTTCTTAAGCCTCATATTTTGTGCACCTTCAGTATTTGGCACATATTTTGAGGGAGAGAGGATCAGTTCTCTCTTGAAGCTCAAGTATCCAATTTCATAACTCCATCTCATCTAAGTTCCAAAATATCTATTGGTTTCTCTATCCTCAACAATGGCCCTCTGCCCAGTTAAAACCCATTTTCCTGGTCTACCCATGCAAGAGTCAGCACAAGCTTCCAGGGAAAGCGCAGCTGAAGATCATTATTATACCTTTCTAAGAGTCTCCCCTTTTCATGCTTTTAGCCTCTTCAGATTTCATTATTTTGGCAACTGTGTATATCTTTAAACAGAGGATTTTTGTGTTTATTTTGCTTTTTAAAAATAATTTTTCTCAGCAGATGACTTGGTCTACCAAAAACTACTTTAAGCTACATGGAACAGAAATGCCTGTCAATCTATTCTTGTTTATGTCTTCCAAAATTCCTTCCCAACTGCTCTTCTGTTAGGATGTCTGGTTTCCTGTCTTATCATGGCTTTTATAATAGTTTGTTATAAGTTCATATCAGTAGTAATTTGAGAGGGAAGACAGGTTTACATGCATCTTCAGTAGGCCATCTTGAACTAGAAATCCCATAATATTTTGAACCTTCTGACCTATATATAATTCTCTGATTATTTCTATCTCTGTTAATATATTATAAATTTCTTAAAGGTAAAGAAAGACATGTTATTCATGTTCATGCTTGCCATAATGACATGTAGTGGTACTCATCATTGACTTCTTAAATAAATTATGAAGTAAATGAGTAAATGATGTCATGATGTTCATACTCAATGGCTTTATTGGCATTTTTCACATTATGAACTGTATTGCTTTTAACAACAAACAAAAAATTGTATATAATATTTAGAGGCAAATATTATGTTTCTTTACAGAACCTGATATGTTCTATGCCCTTAAACAAAACTTAAGCAATAATAAAGACAATTTTTTTCCAGCTTCTGGGATTTCTCAAAGAGAATCCTCTTAAAATGAAGGACTTTAATCACCTGGTCCCTTTAGATTTTTATAGTAGTTCAAGAAATATACTTTCTAAATTCCTGATATATATGTCAGTTCTCTCCTAACACTTATTTCCCTTTAGAAAAGAAAAAAAAATCACATGAAAAGGAAAATTGAAGAGAAATGTTACCTAGCACATAAAAAGTCTCACTTTTCAAAGATTATATTTCCATTTCTACATAATATACTCTCATTATGAAATCATCAGTGCATTTTTTAGTCATAAACAAGACACTGAAAAGAAAATGAATAGCAATGAAAATGGCTTTCTGGAAAGTGACATCTATTCCAGTCTCAGAAAAAAATGAACCTTCTGAAATATTAATTGATCATAATGAGGAGGCCAAACTTTAGATAAACAGAGGAGCCAGGGAGTATTTCCCATAGGCCTGCAGCTTCTTGTGAAGGCACCTATGAACACTGGCTTTGAATTTAAATTTAAAAGTAAATAAAAATAGATCAGACTATCAGACTGTCAACTTAAAAACTTCAACTGGGAATGCCATGCTCTGTTCCTTTGCAATTCAAACAGAGTAGGAAGAAACATAATTGTACTAGAAAATAAAATTGCCATGATTCCTGGCCGTCAGAAAGGCATTTCAAAAATATCAGCCTCTGCTTTCTTCCCTAACTTAGAAATGAATTACAGATATAGGTCATCCCAGGAGCCAATGAACAAATGCCCAGTTATTTTGGCAGTGTTCCAACTCCGTCGAGAGACCCTTAATCCAATGTCTTTTTCATAACTGGTATAGGAGACAGTACCACAAAGTTCCAATCCCGTTTAGTCTTCATATTCTGGACTTCTCCTTTGACTTTGCACCTGAGTATTTCATTTTCCATGAGGCTACTATTTATATAACTTGTTTGCAAGGAACAAAATTAAATTATTCAGCACAGTTCCTTCAAACACCAAACTTTTATTACCAGAGGCTTCAAATGGACACCTCTCTGGAATGGACCTAATATGTGATGGAGTTAAATATGGAAGAAGACTTTCAAGTTTCGTTCCAAGCTCAAGAGTAAATGCCAAAAACAATTATAGATTCAGTAGCTATACAGTTTTTCAGAGTATTCAGAAAGAGAGGCCTAAACTTTCTTCATCTTTATGTTGAATTGTGAGGTTGCCACCACTGTATTTGGAACAACATAAACTTAGAACAGTGAAGGCTCAACTTAGCCCTTCCTTTCCATGTCTTTCCATAATGGTAGGGCTTCCATTTTGTTTTTGTTTTTGTTTTTGTTTTTGTTTTCCCAGCATTTACCCTGTCCCTGTGAGTCACAATATTCCCCACTTTTCTTGGTGGATTAGTGGGCACACAGCTTCCATTCCCAGCACTGTTTATCAAGCAGTAAGGCAAAATTACTTAGGCTCTGGTCTTAGAAACTTAAATACCTGCGGATACAACTTCAGGTAGTTTCGTACCTAAAGAGCAAGCTATAGCCGTTTCCAGATATTCATGCATGAAGCTCATTAACAATTTTCTTCTCTCAGTAACTGAAAATAAATCCCTTAATTTGAAGTGGCCTTAACACTAATGAGTCATGTCATTACTCTGAATCCTTTAAGTTGTTGGGTTTTTTGTTTTTTTGTTTTCATTGTCTAAGTGAGGTGGAAATTAAGGACAGCTCCCATTAGGTCTCTATATTTCCTGAAGCGTCTGCTCATAGTTACAAATTGATCCATCCTAAATATTTATTTGCCTGTAAATGTCATGGAGTCAACACTTCAGTTTAGATATTTTTCCCCCAAACACAAAATTTCTTTTAAAAGTTCTGTCAATAACATCATTTGCAATTTAAATGCTTTAAAAATATGATCCTTCCTGCTGTGTTTTTGAATACTTCCTTCATATTTAATTGCTATAGACACTTTAGTTCCTAATTAAACTTTATTGTTTATGATGTTGCAGTCATTAATAGACATGATGGGGGGGCAATGGTTAGTTCTAGTAAGTTCTCTGGCTGCTAATTCTCGTCTGAATCTTAATACTTTCCATAGCTCTAATGAACTCATGGGGCTGAGAGGAGGATGAGTAGAAAGTGAAGCACAAAGCAAGTACATAGTTCATGTTTTTGAGGATTTACTAGACATTCTGGAAGACAAGCTTGAATTGGACTTGAATTGAATTGGACTCCTTGATTTGTTGGGGAGATTAGCTTAGAAATAGCACCTCAAACACTTGCAAGATGAATATCCTCATTTTTCAAGGCTCCTTTCTCCAACACATCCCCAGGTTTTGCATTGGTGACAGAGTGGAGCATATATTGCACACACAAAGCTTGCCTCATCCTCAGAGCCCTAAATGACTTTTATTGTGAGAGAATGGAGACACTTGATGAATCTGATGGGGTTTGGTCATGGAAAGATTTGCTATGAACCATTGCACCAAGGTTGAAATGCCCAAGAGGCTGACAAGCTTATTGCCCATTTCAGAGATTAAATAGTTTTGGAAAAATTTTCTCCCCTGGCAGTTGTAATTGTGTCTGTGAAATAAGTGTTCATTCTGCTTGAGCACCGTGGTTTGAATGCTTCCTTCTATATATTCCCCCAGTGGATTGATTCTAAAAAGGTCTGCTCAGATTTCCCCGTACCAATGCAAATTAACCCATGAACTTGATAACACACTCCCCAACCCCCCACATCCTTGCCACGTCCCATGCTAATGGGTAATCAGAGACACTGCCAAGTCCCTTTATCATGGATTATCTTTGTAGCTGTTTGAAGACAGGGAAAGGAGCTGAAAAATCTTCCAGGTTAATGATGTAGTTATAGGAAATGGGCAAAAGCTACTGTCAGTAACCTTGGGAGTCTTGGGCTGCCAGAGGAGCATTCACGAGTAGATAAAGTTGTCTTTATTTGCTGGGACTTCCAAAGCATTTGGTAGGCCCTCAGTTGCCCCCAAATAAAATAAGGTGAGAGTAACATCTCAAGAAGAGGGAAGAGGGTACATGCATAAAAACAGGTTCGTCATAAACAGATCATCTATCCCCTGACTTTGTCCAGGGTCAACATTGCATATTAGTCTGCTAACTGTTGGACAGTGTCTGACCTTCGGGGTGATTTGGAACGTTTTTCTTTCTAGCCTGGGTGGATAAAGATCATTATGTGTTAACATAGACCAGAACATATTCCTCTTTCATACATAATAAACACCTAGAATTCTTGGATTTACCCTTTTAAAGAAGCCTCAATATCATACCTCAAAATTGAGTGTGAGGATATCAAAGAAACTTGGAGACAGCTAATAATATTTATTTCTGAGTATTCACTATATCCCTGAGACTGTGCTAAGTCTGTGAGTGATTACTATATTTAATCCTATAACAATTCGATAAAGCAGGTTCTGGTATTATCCTGTGGAAACTAATAGATTAAGCAACTTGTCAGAGGTCACATAGTTAGTAATTAGTTCCATCAATTTGAACCCAGGTATTCCTGATCCTAGAATGTGAGCTCAAATTAAAACCCTATACTGCCTTCCCTTTAATCCTCAGTACCTTGAGAAAGGAGGATGAGCTGAGGCCAGAAATAAGATGATTCTCTATAATAGAAATATGTCCTGTACGGTGACCTGAATTGGGAAGGTCTGGTTTTTATGCCATTGTATTAATTGGGATGATTTCTCATTAATTTTAAAAGTGTTTTTTGATGAATCCAAAGCATCCCAGGGAGGTGTTTTTAGCCCTATTACCTTGTTCAAGTACCTTTCTCTCTGTACTTTTATGAACTGTCAGTGCTGATCAGCATCCATGCTTGAGCAGAAGCAGATGGAATCCCAGGATATGAGTGAAATGTTCAGAGGACTGATGGAATTAGCTCAGCGTCACACCCAAACCTAGAGCCAACTGTTAGCCAATGACAAGAGAATATGAAGGAATGTAGGCTGAATATGGCCCATGTCATACTAGATGTTAACATTGGGCAGATCCTTTTTGAGTAAAGCAGAAATTAGAATGGGCAGCAGAACTTGGAATAGAAGTATAAAAAGAGGATGAGAATTTACAATTAGAAACACGTCTTAGTCAAAGGAAATGACCACAGACAAGGTCAAATGATTGGTGTATAGGCATGTGAAGTTGAAGATGGCAGATTGATTGATATTTTCTTACATTTTAACCATTTGGAAGTGAGTAATTATCTTCATATGGATTTTTGTATGTCGCAAGTTGATGTGTCAAGGGCAAACGTCTCCAGAGTCAGAGGATGTTCCTTTCACATTCACTACCTACTGGTTTCCATCATCCTGGGCCGCATGCATTTCCTAGCTTGGTTTATCCAATTCTTTTCTTCCTTTCCTGGTCCACCAATTATTTAGATACCAGAGGGCAGGGAGATCTAGGGCAGGCACAGAGACCTTCCCTGTCTCACGCGGATCTTGTAGGGATTAATGAACTAACATATTCTAAAGTGATTTTAAAAGGTGAAGTGCTATATAAGTGTCAAGCATGATTAACTAGCAGCCAAGTTATTAGGCACCTGAATATTATGCATCTTTTCTGAATTTTAGAAAAATGGATGTGCATATTCATTTTCAAAAGCACTATTATTTAAATGATATTCAGACACTCAAATAAAAGTCTGGCCCAATTCTAATTATCTCCCCTTTTCTCATACCAGTCATTTGGCCTTAAGAGTGGCATACTCCTGCAACTGTGAATAAGACAGATCCAATCACCAATCTTGTAGTGTTTGCAGCACATCAGGGAAAAAACACACAGTATCATGCAAAATATTAATTGCCTTTCAACCTCCACCTCATCCTTCTAGCACAGGAGTTACTGAGGTCTGGTGGTTGGGCGTGTGAACTCCAGCCCAGACTCCCCTAGATCCAAACACTCACCCCCCTGCTAGCTCAGTGACTTGGGGAAGTTGCGTTACCTCTCTGCGCGTTGATTTGTTTATGTAAAAACTGGGAACAATAATAGTACCTATTACAGACGTCACACAGATAAGGTGCTCAGAAAAGCAGTCGCAAACATGTGGCAATTGCTTCTGAAATGTCAACTATGATCGTTGTAATTGTCTTTAATACTGACTGAGGCAGGTTCCACTCTTGGATGGAGAAATAATAAATAGAAGTGGTGGCGATTTTGCTAGGACTCATGTGACATTTGGCAGCTTGCAAAGCCACGGACTTAGGATAGTCACCTGTGGTTCTGCAGCACTTGCTGTTTGCCAGGATCCTCACGACAACTTGGTGGGTTAACTTAGCAGGGCCGTAGCTTTAATTTTTGCCTCATTTGCTCAGCAAGGTTCGAATCCTCTTCTGGTAATCCCCTCTAGCCATTAGCTTTGACCCTCAGTACAAAATGGGCACAACCCCATGCCCATCAGTCACACGTTGCTTGTCCTGAGGTAAACGTGGGAACCAGGATGGCCAATGGGAGGCCTCCTCTGGGGTATGAAAGAAGGATTTGATTTGAACTTGGAGATAAATCAGCTTTGCCTCTGAGTTCATGATTGTACAAGAATGTGAAATTAGGGTTAAAGTCAAGTGAAGAAGGTGGGGCTGCTGTAGGAGGGAATGAAGCCCAAGCAGAGCAGGGCTGAGCTGTGAGATGGAGGAGGAAGGGAGTTCTGGTGGTTTTGAGTCTTGACTCTAGCATTTGAAGCTCAATAGCTCTCCTGGCCATATGAGCTAATCAACTTAATCTTTGTGTTCTCTTAAAATAGTTTGGGGATCCCTGGGTGGTGCAGCGGTTTAGCGCCTGCCTTTGGCCCAGGGCGCGATCCTGGGGACCCGGGATCGAATCCCATGTCGGGCTTCCCGGTGCATGGAGCCTGCTTCTCTCTCTGCCTATGTCTCTGCCTCTCTCTCTCTCTGTGACTATCATAAATAAATAAAAATTAAAAAAAAAAAAACTTAAAAAAAATAGTTTGAATTGGTCCATCTTTTGTAACTTAAGGAATCCCTAAAGACAAAGGCAGTAATTCACCCATTTTAAGGGACTCGAGACTCAGAGGGGTTAAGTGATTTGCTCATGAAAATCACAATACCAGTGTTTTCCAGAGCCAGAACTCCATGTCCCAGGGAATGACCCCAAATACTATATTCCAGTAAAGACAGCAGGGCTGAGGCACTTGGAGAGGGAGCTGATTATTAATGAAAGGCCAGAGAAGTTTCAGGGCACCATCCGGTCGTGGCAATTGGCAGAGCTAATGCATTCAGTGGTTCATGAAATATTTGTGCAGTCACTGAACAACAACCTAGGGCAAGCTGTTTAGGTTGAGGAAGTGAGTGATCTACAGGTACCCTTGGATCTCTGGGGTACCTGTCTGCTCTCGGCTACTGCTGGCCTGGCAAGGAAGAGGTGAGAAATCGCAGAGCCAGCCTACCTGTGTTTTCCAAGTCGCTACTCCGGTGAATGCAATGCATGCAGCACATGTCAAACACTGGAGCCTCTCGGAATATTGATTATGGATCTTGCCCCTTCCTTAAAAAGCAAGCTTTTGTTTTTATTAGCATGTGTAAATATGGAATAACTTCAGAATGCAAATATAGATGACATTTTATTTTACTGACATGTTTGGAAGCAGCCTAGGGCAGGGTGGCAGTGAATCAGTCAACATCATGGGTACACTGCACTGGGAATTCATCAACTGTGCACACCACTAATAGGCTTATGCCATATGCTCCATAAAAGCATGTTTGCTAACATGAGACTGGGCCGCCCGATCGTATGACAAAGCCGCCACGTCAGTTTCTTGATGTATAGAAACAGGCTCTGCTAGCCAGATGTAGAAATCCAGCAAGGTCATTGTAGGCGTAATTTCCATTTTGTGTGCTTCTTTTCCCCCTCATTGACTGTAAGAGAATGTGATGTGCCTCATTAAAATGTGATTCCAGGTGCATAACACAATAATGACCTTTATGCCAAAGACTGAAGTTCACGTAATAGATAAGCTAGACTCCCATTTGGTGATGTTGGAGACCATTAGCTAGAGGCAGAAACCGTGTTAACTTCTTGACATGGGAGGTCACGGGGTCAAGGTCGAGGCCCAGGCTGCAGCCATTTCTGGACTCAGATGAGAGAGGAGAATGGTGCTGCCTGGCAGCCTAAGGGTTTGCAGCCCTGCCCGGGAGAGTTAGAGATGTCCCGGAGCCTGTGGAGACTTAAGGGGAGGCCTGGGGATCGAGATGGGAACTGAAGAAGGAGCAGCAGCTCTGCACAGAGATGGGCCTGGGTGCTGGGCTTCTCCATGCAGGAGTGCTGTCCTAACTATCACCTCCCTTTCTCCTTTCAGGTCACTCCTGGTTTCCTCTGCTTTGCATCTGACCCAAAATTATACCGTCTCTCTAGAGGCATTACTTCTTTTTCTCTCCTAGCTCTTAGATTCTTGGTGCTCAAGTGGGAAATCAGGGATTGGGAAAGTTAAGAGTTCATTTCCACCCACCCAGGGAACAGGTGTAAAGCCGTGTGTGGTTTCTGCCCTTCCTTGAAAGTGGCCAACCAAGTCAAATCCTTCACTTGGTGATCACGGCCAGTGTATTGACTGCCATTTTATTAAATACACATTTGCAAATGGTGTTCGAGCACCCAAAGCTTGCGCCAGACCTCAGGACCCTTCCTAACTGTGTGCAGCTTTATCAGAGTTCCTCATAGCCAGCTCTTGATAATCTTGCTTGTTTTCCTGTTTTCACTCTGACTGAGGGCATTGTATCTCATATCTCCTACAAACTGCAAGAACCCAAACCTAATGTAAAAAATAGGCAATGAAAAGGGAAAATCAAAAATCACATGTTATCTGAAATCTGGAGCTCATAAAGACAGAAAGAAGTAATAAAGAACCAGAATGAGAATACATTCAGTCAAAGCGAAAGAGAAGAGGGAATTTGAGGATATTAAGCAGAAGAAATCAGACACCTAAAATGATAAATAAGGGGCACCCGGGTCACTCAGTGGTTGAGCATCTGCCTTTGGCTCAGGTTGTGATCCTGGGGTCCTGGGATCGAGTCCCACTTCGGGCTCCCCGCAGGGAGCCTGCTTCTCCCTCTGCCTGTGTCTCTGCCTCTCTCTCTGTGTCTCTCATTAATAAATAAATAAAATCTTAAAAAAAATAAAACTATAAATCAAATGGCTTGTTTGCTTATTTGTTTATGTACATCCCTGGAATTATAAGCGTCTTGGCCTGGCCATAGGCTAATCGCCTTTTAGGAGGGGCCTATCGTGTGTATTTATTGATGTTTGATTTCCAGAGCTTCTAGCTCAATCAGGGACAAAGGCTCTATGTTTCACTCATGCTCATGGATGAATAATGCCTTTTTAGAATATTGCCAACTGTGCTGTCATTTCAAGACCCCAGAGACTCTGCTTATTAGGATGGCAGACGAGCGAAGAAATGAGTTGGGCAGAGAGGTGGCAGGGGTTAATTTCATATTTGTCACGAGATCTTGCATGATTTCCCTAAAAGATATTTAATTTCCACTGGGCATAATAACTTGCAGCTGCTGGAATATGCTGTATACCAGTGGCGAGTTCTTGTCTTTGGAGATTTATGCAAGTCGTTATTTAAAAATAGAGATCCGGGAGTTACAGCTGGCTAATTAATCTACCACTAAGGAAAGCTCAGCAAGTGACCCACTTAACTGTTTCCAGGAACCACAGCTAAGGCTGAAGTGAACTCTCAAAAGTGTCCTGCACAAAGGACCAAACAAGTCCATCCCTGGGACATTTCGTCATCTGCTCGCAGTGCAGGCGTCCGTTCTTCATGTCCCCTTCTTTCCCGCAAACCATTCACTCAGGCCTTCATCCCTACACGGCTCCAGTTCCTAGGTGCCTCACCGGTGTCCTGTGTCCTGAGGACAGACGCCGGATGCTGCCAGACTCGCCTTCCCCAGTCTCTTCATCTGTATCACTCACCAGCTCAGGCGATGCCCTCAGCACATCATTTGTACCCTGTGGCTGACCTCAGAGGGCTCCTGTGGGACACCCGAGCCACACGTATGTACCCACAGTTCCTCCCTTTTCTCCACATGCACCTTCCTCTCCTGGCATCTTGATCTCTCCCCTTTCCTCCTGTTCCCCACCCAGATCACCTTTCCATTCCTCCCTCGGCGTGAAGACGGTCGATATGTCTCTGCAGAGGTCCACGGCGCCTATTGCAGGCCATGCTGAGTCTTCTCCTTGGACTTGACAACAGAGAGTTGGCATAATCAGGTCATGGCACATTTTTATCATTGGTCTGTGAAAGCCTGATCTGATTTTTAAATCAATCAATTAATTAATGTATCCTATTCATTCCGCTTCCCTTGTCTCCCCTCTGCCTAGGCAGGCATTCTGTTATGTTTTACGTGCATTTTTTGATCGTGTACATCTTTGCCGAATAATTCATATTGTTATCTGTGCATGTATTTTGATTTACACAGATGATACATACTACATTCCATTTGTTCCCTACATTAGTCACTATCTTTAAAGTTTGTGCGTGTCTCTAAATCTGGCTGCTGCATACTCTACGGTAAGCAACCATCACCTTTACCCCTCTGCTTTCTCCACGTTTTACATGCACCGATCCCTCCTACTCTCTGGATCTCTCCTTCTCTGAAATTCCTTGGTTTTCATTTACCCTACAGCTTAATTATATTCTGGTGGGTTGTTGTTTTTTTTTTTTTTTTAATTTTCCTATAAATTTTCATGTTTTTTTTTTTTCCTTGTCTTTCATGCAATTCCTTGGAGGTCAAGGACCATCTCTTTTATTCTTCCCTCCCCCAGGCCACCCATCTCCACCTCTGCAGAACTTTTTTAGAGCTTGGTGCATAATTGATGCTCAATAAATTCTTGATTATTTAGGGAGTTGGAAAGCATGAGTTCATGAGAGTATTTTCTCTTCCTATATATAGCTCTAGTGTCTAAAATGGTGCCCAGCATGTTGCAGGCGATCAGATTTGTTTGAAACAAATGGATATCTTATCTTTCACATGAGAAAAGGGATATGGAATAGTAGGATATACAGAGGTCAGAATGCCACGTTCTAGTTTCTGATCTGCCACCAAGTAGACGTGCAACACCTGGCCTGTCAGATAGCTTCTCTGGGTCCTGGTTAAACTGAATGATTTCATGGATCCTTGTTCACTCTAGCTTTCTAAGCTTCTGTGACTTCACTAACAATTTTTCAACATGAAGCAAGAGAATCTTCAATATGAAATCGCCTGCATGGAATACAGAATAGTCATACTCAAGGCATTAGAGCATGGGAGGGTTAGAGGAGGGAGCATATCCTATAGGTTCTGATCTTAAGCTCTCGGAATGATGAGGAGGATAAAATTCTTGCCACCTGTAAAGTGCTTAGGAGAGTGTCTCACAAAATCAGTGGTATATAAATCTTTACTATTATTTTTATAAATTCAAGAAAATCTACTAGCCTTTGCAACCGTCTCTGGCCTGGCATTTGGAAGTCTGGTCTTCGTGCTTATGTGCATACAAAGCTGAGAAATTCTAGTATCCCTGCTGAAGTTAATAATTTTCTTTTTTAGGTCAATAATCACCAGACAACAGTCTGATTTCTTTTAGGCCCAAACTGTTGTCTTTTTTGGTAATGGGCAAGTTCGAATTTTCATGGCTTTTGTAAAATGAAGCAAAGGGATGTTATCCTTCAAGATCATGTAGTAGCCAATAAAGATGTTAAAACAAGAATCCAGAGTTTTGTGTTTAGTATCTATCAAAAAACAACGGTTTTTTTGTAGAGCAATCACTTAGAAATGGAAACAGAATAGGAATGTGTTAATATCTTTGCAGATGATATTTTTCCCTTCAGCAGGGAAGAAGTAACTAAATAATCTAATTTGCTTTCTCTTATCTTTAGGGGAGTGAATTCAAATATTGGACAAACCATTATTAAAATTCTGAACAGCACTTAATGTATGAGCTTGTTTTTTGCTATAAGTCTCCTTTTTCTCTAGGTCAAGAGGTAAAGCTATTTGTCTAAAAGAAAAACATTAAATAGTATTGGTGATAGGTTACAGGTTTTATAACAACTATATAGTTTATATAACAACTGCCTCATGAGCAAAATAGCATTTAATAACTATTTTATTCTACTATTCGACTAGGCACTAGAAGTCTTCATCAAACAGCATTTCACTTTAATGCTTTTCTTTTGTGAATTAGTCTGTCATCTAAAAGTTAAAAAAAATCAGATAAAAATACAAATTGGGAACTGGGAACTCCAGATGAACTGGACATTTTTGGAACAAGGGAAGATTAAAACTCTACTTAAAAAGTTGGAGAAATAGATATGTAAAATGTTGCATTAACAACAAGAGCATAGGAAATAACTATGAATCATTGGTTTTAAAGCTCAGAAACACTGGAGTAAACTATGACTTACATTACATGGTGAATGGAGAATTTTAAAAAACACTTTGTGTTTTGGTTTTGTTTCTGGGGTTTTTGGTGGTGGTGGTGATTTAGGGTATTTCTGGGCTCATAAACTTAATTCAGGAGAGTCCCATTGTATTATAAATTGTATTAAAATAAAGATGAGCTGTTTTCAAACAATCTTTTTTTTAAGATTTTATTCATTTATTCATGAGAGACACAAAAAGAGGCAGAGACATAGGCAGAGGGAGAAGCAGGCTCCCTGCAGGGAGCCTGATGCGGGACTCGATCCTCCCAGGACCCCAGGGTCACACCCTGAGCCAAAGGCAGATGCTCAACCGCTGAGCCACCCAGGTGTTCCTCCAACAATGTCTTTCTGTGTTGTGTTTCTCAGGTAGTCTCAGCTAAAGCTGCCAATGATTAACATATGGTATAAACTGAGATAAAATATACATATTGAATAGCCAGGAAGGATGGCCATAAAGATTAAAGGAGATGTGTGGGAAGGCAATCTGAAAAATCTGAAGTCCTATACACATATATGTTTCTGTTATTATTGTATTTAATAAAAACCAGAACAATACCTACCATCTATCAGAACCTGCTTTAGGCACTAAGAATTCAGAAAAATAATAATACTGATTTTTTACTTTCTTTTTTTTTTTTTACGATTTTATTTATTTATTCATGAGAGATGCAGAGAGAGAAGCAGAGACACAGGCAGAGGGAGAAACAGGCGCCCTGCAGGGAACCTGATGCGGGACTCAATCCCAGGACCCCAGGATCACACCCTGAGTGGAAGGCAGATGCTCAACCACTTAGCCACCCAGGTGCCCCTGATCTTTACTTTCAAAGATGTATAATTATATTGGGGAAATAGAGAATGCCAGTGTGTTGGGGTGACTGCAGTGATAGAGATATGCAGGGTGCTCGGGACCCTAGAATGAGATCCCTGACTAAGTTTTTACAATAAGGATGTCACAGAAAGTTAGGGAGAGGAGGAGAAGGGAGTCCCAGGAAGAGGAGATGGCGTGAGTATAGCCTTGAGGTGAAAAATAGCGCAGTATATTCCGAGTTAGTAAAAGGATCAGTATGACTAGAGCTTAAAATAGCAAGCAGAGAATAGCAAAAAAAATGAGTCTCAAGAGACCAGATATTATGTGAAAGGATCAGGTTTTATCCTGTTGGTGACAGAAACCCAGTGAGGCCAACGCATAGCATAGGCACTCAGGGGGCATGCAGGGGGTGCATGGGAGGGTCAGAGAACCTGGGGAGGATATTGCTGTAGTGTGGGTGACAGTGAGAGCAGGAACTTAAGCTGGGAGAACTACACAGAACAGAGAGGGCAAATATAAAAATGAGTAAAGAATGGCAGTGTCTGGTGATTAATTTTGTGAGCATTGGTCAGGATGACCCTCAAGCTTATAGTTGGACTGATTAGGTGATTTGCAGTACAATTTATACACAAAATACTGAAGGAGAATCAGAAGAGATAAGAGATCTGTTCATTTTTTTGGCCATGTTATCTCAAGATTTCTATAAGACATTTGAATGAAGGTGTCCAGGAGGCAATTGAATATATGGCTCTGAATTGTGAGCAATATATCTGGGGAGGAAATTCAGATTTGTAAGTTATAAGCATAAAAGTGGTAGTTAAAATCCTCAGAGAAAAGAGGTAAGAGTAGGAGCCTAAGAATGCCAGCTTTTAGAAGTTGGGCCAATAAAAAAGCCAAGAAAGATACCAGGAAGTGGAGATTGTTGAAACGGGGATGTGAAGGGACCCAGTAGAGTGTGATGTCACAGAGGTTCAGGAAAGTGGTAAGATCCAAAGTGAAACCAAAGCAATGAAATCCGATGTAAGGACTTGAATCCTATAAATTTAGAAAGCTGGGACTTTAGGTGACTTTCTCAGAGCATTCTTCCTACAAAATGGCAGCAGAAACCTAACTTCAGTCAACTGAGGAGCGAATGTGGGGCGAGTGAGCACAGTCTTCACAGAGAATTTTGGATGGGAGGAAGTAGAGGGATAGGATGTTAGAGGAAATGCAGAATCAGGAGCAGGTTATTCTAAGAGGACAGTAGTTGAAGTAAGACTGAGGGTTAAAGAGAATGATCTGATAGTGGGAAAAGGTAGGACTGTATAATAAAAAAATTAATGTATCATGTTCTCAAAGGAAGGGGGAAAGGTGGAGGGGCAGAGGGGGAGATCCATAGGAAAGGTTGGCCTGAAGCAAGGACATTAACTCTTAAGCCTCTGAGACCACAAGGACAGATGGAAGGAAGAGGAGAGGTAAGTCATGCTTCATGGCTTTAGGACAAAGGTCATAGTATTGACTCATTCCCCTAAGGACCACATACAATGACTTGGCAGATGAAATCTTCTTTAGAAGCCCCTCATAATCCTTCTCAGGGTTGCTCTCTCACCCGACATTAAAACATTTCCTCTGTACCCCGGGTTCTCATGCTGCTCCTCTCCCACCTCCACGCATGGGCTTTTCTTCATAGGGCGTGATTCCCCCAACACACGGGGTCTGCCCTTAGGATACCCATTGATTGTCCTCATTCAAGTAAATTATAAACTATTTCATTCCAAGATATAAATATTTGCTATCCAGCTAGCTGGGCCAACTGTCCCAGGAGTGTTTGGCTCTTAGATGGATACTCTGCTTCTCAGGGCCCTTGCCTTCTTAGACCTCATCCCTCTAGTCAACTTTTCTTCCCACATTTTAGACATATGCATCCTCTGCTCTCATCATACTTAAGTCTCCGCCTTTCCAAAAAATGAAGCACATGCAATGGAAATCATGTAGTTGGAATAACAATTAAGACACTGAAGATTTTCTGAGTCGTCCCCCTTGTCATACCTGACAGGGGAACGCCGCAGGCAGCTCTGTACAAAAGGGTGCCGTGGCTTCTGATGGGGCATATTCCCATATGTCTCACTTCCATTCATTAGAAGATTTGAGCTACAGATTAGGAGTACTATGCACCCCTCCTGTCTTAATAGGAAGTTAGGAAAACTGGAATCGATGCTGCTTTTTAAACATCACGTTTCACTGGTATTTGCTGGTTAGTGTTACAATCACAGAAATGAAGATAAAGCCATTTTCTCCTAAAAAAAAAGAAGTGTTTTTCATTATGTCCAAACAATCTCCAAATGCATAGAAGAAAAAAAAATGCCCACAGGAGTTCCTTGGGTTCGGCATCATGCCTAGATGCCTTAACCCCAGATGTACTGACTCTGCCCAGGCTGATAATAAAATACCCCAGAGGCTCTGGTCTCTATTGAGTCTGGATCAAGAATGTATAATTTTATGTCTAGGGATACTGGTTTTAGACTCAAATTGATTTGCTTCCTTCTTACCGCTTACAAACTGTGAGACATATCTCAGAGGGTTGTTGTGAGGATTAAGTGTGATCATGAATTTAAAGGGCTTAGCCTTCTTGCTAGTACATAGTAAGTTCTCAATAAATGGAGGCTGCTATTGAATTATTACTATTAATAATTCATGACCTGATTTAAGAAACGGCCTGGCTTAACTGGCCTCAGGCAGAAGCTGGGACTTTTTTCCTCATCCAGCCTCAACTAGATGGCTATAAAATGATGAGTTTCCTGTTCAGATATACACACATCCTTGCTCCTCTCTCATCACCGATGCCCTACTGTCTGTAGTCAATTAATGATTGGCCACTTAGGGTAATCATTTCCCTGAGAACCAAATGTGCTTACATTCAGTGGCTCCCACTGTAATGCGATTAATTTTGTCCAATAATATGCATCTAGTAGATAGGTCTGGTATAAATGAGAGCCATAATGATTAGCTACCTCCTGTTTGTTCATTTTGAAGAATCTCATTAGGGACAGTGGTCCTCAGTGTTAATGAGATGATACCGCCTAATTATGGAATTACAGTTACATATACTAGTGCTAGAAGATAAGAGCACTTGCCACCTAACAGGTAATGTCGCGTCTACACCCGCTGATGTCCTCCTTTAGAATGCTTCCACTTTAGTCTGGATCTCATCCCTTCCTTGGGCCTATTTTGGAATTCCGCCCTCTTCTGAATGCTGGTAAAAGCCTAAGCTATAAACAGCTTGCTTTTTTGGTAGATCAACTCATGCCTGAAAAAGTTGATAATGATTTCAGAATTTCTTTTAATTGAGTTTTTAATTACAACACAGCAAATATCCCATTCATATGTAATTTTGACGAGGATGACAAGCAATTTCATATTCTTTGGAGATCATTTGACAAGTGTGGGAGCCTATAGTTAAACACCAACTGCCTTGTTTTTGGACAGGAGTACCTGACAACCACTTACTCAGGGAAGATTGGGAACTGGAGCATCTGGATCTCAATAAATTCTTTGACAGAACAATCCAAGAGCTATAAAACAAGCTGCCACTGGGAATGTAAATCTGATTGGCTGGCTTAGAATCTCTCTCTTCTAATTTATAGTCCACATATTATGAATTGGGGTACTGTATAGCCAATGGGTATATGGGCAGGTTTCACCATAAATAATTTTTTTTCTGTCTTTAAACTATCAGCACAAGAGATAAAATATACAAATAAATTTTTCTAAAACACAAAGCTTCAACTTGAGATGGGTATCATGATCCTTTATTCTTTTTTCCTTTGCCATTTACTTAAGAGTTGTGGAGCCCATGCCCAGAGTTATAGAGCTCCAAAACTACAATTAGACCGAAGAAACTTCTGTATTCCAAAGAGCAGAGAGCAAGTCCAACAATTAGCTGGACCTTACTAGCACCTCCCACAAGCTTTCACAGGCCATTTGCATGGGCCATTACAATATGCAGAGGCCCCAGATGAGGCCCCAGAGCAGTAATTCTCAAACTTTGGATTTCAGAAACAAACAAACAAACAAAAAATCTTACTAAGAATAGGCACCTTCTTATTTTGCCAAGTAAAGATGTGTAATTTTTTTTTCTGTTTTCACTCATTTGTTGATTTGTGAATATTTATTGAGTACCTACTATCTCCTGCTACTGAAGCAGGCCCTGGGAATGCAATGGAAAACAAAGCTAGATATAATCCATGCCCTTGAGTATTTTATAGTCTTGATGAGGGAGATAGTTATTAATCAATTATACTAATAGTTATATAGTTATATACTAATAACTATATAGTCATAGGGGCTATGAAGGAAATAAACATGGTTTTCTGAGAGCATAGAAAACATTATTTTTATATGGACAGAGAAAGGCAGGGAATTCTTTTTAAAAATTGTGCTTGGAGACTTGGAGCCATCTTTGAGCTTACTGAGTAGACACCCTGAGCAAAGCTCACCCTTCCAAGTCAAAAACATTTATGGATAAGAAATTATCATTGAAATTACATGGTGGCAGACATATCCAAGGAATAATGCAGGGATTCGATCCCTTTATGAATCCTGTGATAGATGAATGTATGGAGATGGGAACCATAGGCAAGGAATTGTGGAATGGTGGTAATATGAAGAAAGAGTGTCATCACACTGGAAGCCTTGGAATGAGTATAAATAATGAGTGTGTTCACCAGAAAAAAATCAACTACTTCTGACTATCCTCTCTTCATAGTACCTGTTTTACGACAATATAAAAACCAGGTCATGTGCATATTCGTATTGAACTTTTTTGTTAAATAAACTTTTATGATAGTAAAAGTAAATGAAATAAAATAAAATTGTGCTCAGATTCAGCCCATGATAAGGATTTTAACTTTATGCTAAGAGTCATCTGGATGTCACTGGACAATGGATGAGAGAGAAGGGAGAGTGGAAAGAGATCGGGTGGGACAGAATGTTAGTGCTATAGATATGATTAGGGTGACAGCCATGTGATGGTGAGTAGTTGGATTTGAAGAATATTTTGGAACTAGAATTGCTGAGACTCATTGATAGATGAAAGGATGAGGGAAGGAAGAGAGAGGTATCAAGGATGACTCTGTATTCCTGCCTTCAGCAACTTGCCATTTCATATACCAATTACCAAGACAGAAGGACTAAGAGGAGGACAGGTTGAGGCATGAAGGGACAATCAGGGGTCCTTTTTGGGGCTTGTCAAATTTAAGGTCTGTGGGAGATACCCAATGCAGGCAAATATATGAATCAGAAGTTTAGAGTATTTTGCTACTAGATACACATTAAAAGATTTTAGCATGTTGATGGTATTAAAGTCATGGAGTAGATAAGATTTCACAGAAATAAGCATTATGATGGAACTTTGAACCTTTTGAGGCTTGATACTGAAGGGGAAATCTTCAGGGCATCTTTCTATGAAAGGGATGACATTTTAACACCCAAAATAGGAAGAACACAGGATCTGTTCTTTCAACTAAGGACATTTCATCACAAAATCTTCTCTCCTTTGTCCTAACCACTCCTATTTTGCTGCAGAGCAATGAAAACTTTGTCATGGAGCAGCAGTTGCAAACCACCGTTCTCTAGTCTCTGCAACAGCTTTGGGCAGGAAGGGCCTCATTTTGGTAGCAGAAGTTCTCATCCACCCCCAGCTTCACTTGACCTCTTAGACTTTTCAAACTTAGAACCACATCTGGGGTTTCTAAATTAAAGTAGTACACAGAGTGGCATAAGACCCTACAATATGACATCAGTTCCCTCCTATCCTGACAGGCAAAGTCAGTTACCGCCTAGGCACTGTGTGACACTTCCAGGTCAAAGAGCTACTTTGGCAATTGGAGTGTGATTATATGTGGGCATCACTTGCTAGCTCTTCCTCCTGTCCATCACTGTATCGGCATCCGTCAGTCTTCTTTGCTAGTGGACCTAGTAAAGATTTCTGAATTATCTCATCATAATGTTCCAGACAGCCACGATCAATCAGTTTGAATGTAGTTATTGTAATACTAACAATAATAATCATTATATTATCATACTTGGAACTATTATTAATAGTAACTCTTTTTTTAAAAAAATTATTTATTTGAGAGAGAGTGAGCGAGTGAGGCCATGAGCAGTGTGGGGGGGGGAGGGTGGGTGAGCAGCCAAGGGAGAGTGAGCCTGATGTGGGGCTCCATCCCCAGACTCCAGAGTCATGACCTGAGCCCAAGGAAGATGCTTAACCAGCTGAGCCACCCAGGGGCCCCCAATAATAGTAACGTTCTTAATGCTCTGTGTCATGCACTGCACCAGTGTTGTCCATATCCCATTTTATATGGGAACTATAGACAAGGAATTATGGAATGGTGGTAATATGAAGAAGTAGTGTTTTATGTAAGCCCTAACTTACATTTTATGGAAGCCCTAACTACAGCTTAGAAGGTTGGTTCCATTTTACAGGTGAAGAGACTAAGACTGAAAGATTGGCTTCCCAGGTGTACGTGCCGTCATTGTTTTCACATTGTGTTGTGACAACACGCCATTAGCTGCGATGGTGGAAACTCTCTGGGACTCTGTGCTCCTCCTATGTGCGACCTCAGCACCTAATAGTACTTGGCACGTTTATGGTGCTGGTTAGATACTGAAGATCGTATATACTCAATAGTCACAGAAGCCTTTTGAAGGGCGATGACTGTGTCTTTCATGATTTAGGAATCTCCCACGGTTTCTAGCACAATTCTCAATAAATAGGAAGGTTGACTATGCGGGTTGTAAGTTGGCCAAGAACCTGGGAACAAAGAAGGTTCTGCGGGAGCTGCTGGTAGAGGGGTTACCCCCAAAGGAGGATTAAGAAGATGCCCCGGCCTAACAGGCTGTTGCTGCAACTCTGGACCCTTATTTAAGCATCCTCCGTCATGACCTGCATGGAGCAAAGGAAGAAGCGGCACATTGTTGAAATTCCCTAATAATCCCAATTTAGCAAGTATCCTGAGCTGCTCAGGCAACAGAAATTAAATGCAAACAACCTTTGAGACTTGAGGTGCGCAGGTTGGGAGTAATGACTTTGTGAGCGACTGAGAAAGGCAAGGCAGTGCACACCTGGGGGACGGGGATCCAAACACGGGGCGACACCCCAGGAGGCCCAGGGTGCAGCGAGGTCTGCAAATTAAGTCCAGGCCACCTGGGCAGCCTAGCAGGATGGAGGGCACAGCGGGGTCGCGGTCGCCTGTGCAGAAGGACGCCCAACGAGGCTGGGCTGCAGCCCCTGGGAGCCGAGCAGCCCCACTCCCACCTCCTGTTCCCGGGGCAGCTCGGGCAACTTGGAAGAAGCGCAGAGAACAGCACCAGGAGCCAATGAGCTCGGGAAAGGACGTGGGTGGAAGATTAGAAGAATGGGCCGGGCCATGGCTTAGTTACAGAAAGCTAAAGGGGGCAAGAGGGGGAGGCCCAGAAACTAATAATAAATATTATATCCAGGTCTGCTCTAAAATCACCAAGTGGAAACTTGCAGGACACCCAGGAAATTGAGACTTTGCAGAGGAAAATGGACATTTTCTTCCAAGCCATGGGCTTCTCGCCTCTACTGGCACTCTGCCCACCCAGGTGCTCGGTAAATACTGTCTTGCAAAATAACCTTCGTTTGCCAAAAGAGCACAGGATCCAGGAAAGAGACCAATGGGAAGCACATTAGAAAGTCAGCCAACCCTTGCCTCGGTGCCTGGGGAGGACAGGACTTGAGGAACTAGATTTCTGTGTGTTATTCAAGGCAGAAAGGCTCGTCTCAACAGTGATGCGGCCTCTTCCCATTCAGATCGGTACAGAACAAAATAGAAACCTCTGGAGCAGAGGGAATGCCTAAGACACGGTTGGCTAGCCTTTGGTTAAATCCTATCATTGCAGTTTCCTTTATGTCAAGGGGACTGGGGAGATTCTGTTTTCCCCTCCTGGGGTGGAGGAGGTGGGTAGGGAGAGCCCTAGCTCTGGACTGAGGGTGGGCTTGGCGGAGTTCACTTTTAAAAGGTCAAACACTTACAAATCCAAGGAGATGGGTTGGGGTTAATTCTTTGTTTTATAGAAAGAAGCCTCTGAAAACAGCAACAGCAAGTACCCGGGTGCTCCTGAGCCTGTCTTTGGTTTCAGATCATGGGTTCCACTTTCTTAACCTGAGATGGTCAAGCACTCAGACGGCAGCCAGTTGCCCAGCAGCCGCACGGCCTCGATGGGCTCCCCGAGCTCCTCAAGCATGCCAGCCCTCTGAGACGTGGTGTTTCCCTCCGGTGGGGCCTCTTTACCCACCCACTTCCCGGCCCCATACCTGCCTTCTGCAGGGCCGCCCCCCTCCCCTTCCTCTCCTCTCAATTTCAACGTCGCCTCTTCTAGAAGGTGTCTGTTTGGAATGACTCTTCCAAATAAGGGGAAATTGCATTAGCAGTGGCACAAGCCAGAAGCTATTAATAACCTGCTAAAAAAGAAGTTCAGAGTGAACAGTGCGATTCAAACCATGGCTCAGCCGCATCATCGGGGACCCAGGAGCCCACCCTGTCCTCCACCCCCCACGGCATATGGCTTCCATCTTCATCATGTCAAGACATCTGTTCCACCCCCAGCATCATATCCAAGCCGCAGACAGAATAGTGTGGGAGGAGTTAAGCAGGGGGTGGTGTGTGTGTGTAAGGCTTTCTTCTCTGAGGGTTTGCCTTTTTATTCAGAGCGGGCTGCTCTCCCCAGAGACTCCCAACTAAGTCTGACTGAGGAGAACTGTGCCACATGCCAGGGAGTCTGGAAAACCAGTATCCGCTCCCCAACCTTTGTACTAGAAGAGGGCGGGGGAGAGGGGCAGACGTGGGTAACTTGCAGGCCGCCGGATCTCAGGATCTCAAGGATTTGCTTATTCTCTGTCGTAGTCCCCTACTTCTCTCCATGGCACTTGTCATGGCTGGTGGAGGTACATTTGTAATCCCGCTGGAATGTGATAGATTTTCATTCTGTGGGTGACTCTTGCCCACCCTATCGCCAGAACCTAGCTTGGTGCCTGACCAAGGGCACGCTTAATTGACGGGCTAGTTGGCTTCTGGAAGAGAAGAGAAGCTACCTCTGAAATCATCCTATAACCACAACCTCCCGGGAACACAGGACTCTGAGTATTCACATCTGATTTACATATAGCTCCTTTTTTTATTTATTAAAAAGATATTTCAGATATAAAATATATGTATATATACATACATGAAATGAAATAATGAACATTCCAATACTATCCCCCAGCTCTCTCAGATTCACAGATTTTGCCAGAGGCCTTTGAGTCCTTCCTGTTAATATCGTTGTGGAATTTAAAAACAAAACATCTCAACAGCAGTTGAAGTCCCTGCGTCCCTTCCCCTGTTTCCATGCTCCTGCCCCTGCCTTTCTCTGCCTGGAGGCAACCACTGCCCTGAATTTGGGTTTACCAGTCTAGCATGTGTTTGTATTATGACTATCTATACACATCCTTAAGCAATATAAAACTATAGGGTGTTTTTGCATATTTTCAAGCTGTATATAAATGTTATATTATGCATGAACACTACACGCACCATATAAATCCTAACGTATTATTCTGTAATCTCTTCAATCAGTCTTGGTATTGGCGTTTAACTATATATTTTTTTACATGTAACTATGCAGTTTCATTGTGTGAATACACCACAATTTAATTATCTATTTTTCTCTTGACAACCATGTGGATTTATCATTTACAGTCTTTTCCTATTACAAATAATGATACCTACAATTAATATTCCTCAACATATTTCCTTGTCACATGCGTGAGGGTATCTTAGTGCGAGGTGTAGACCTAGAAGTAAAATTATGGGGTTGAGGAGGTATATTTCGATTTTCTTTCATTTTGCTAAAGTGTACTGTAAAATGTTGTACCAATTGATATTCTCACAAGTAGTAGATGAGAGAAACTGTTTTTGTACTTAATGCTTTGTATCAGATTCTGATATGAAGTGATATCACAATGTTTTAATTTGTGTTTCCCGAACAATGAGGAAGAGTGAGGATCTTTCAATAGGTGTGTTGGCCGGTCAGGTTTCCTTTTATTAATTTTAATAAAAGGAAACCTGACAATTTTGCCTATTTGTGTCCATTGCTCTTTATAGAAGAAATGGGGAGTTGCTGGGTTTTTCTCTTATCGATTTGCAAAATTCCTTATATATCCCGGATAGAAATCCTTTCTTGTTAACACACATTGCAAATGTCTTTGCCCAGACTGATGCTTGACTACCTATATTGTTTATACTACTGTTTTGTGAGTAGGAGAGTTAAATTTTAATAGAGTAAAACTTATCACTGGGTGGTTTGGGCTTTTTATGTCTTGTATAAGGAACTTTCGCTATCTCCAAAATCTTGAAAATATCCTTTCATATTTTCTTTTTTTTTTTTTAATTTTTATTTATTCATGATAGGCACACAGTGAGAGAGAGAGGCAGAGACACAGGCAGAGGGAGAAGCAGGCTCCATGCACCGGGAGCCTGACGTGGGATTCGATCCCGGATCTCCAGGATCGCGCCCTGGGCCAAAGGCAGGCGCCAAACCGCTGCGCCACCCAGGGATCCCTCCTTTCATATTTTCTTATAAAATTTTTCAAGCTTTTGCTTTTCATCATTGGTCCCTTTATATTGTATATATATTTACACATATATTATTATATATTAATGTATTATTTATATTATGTATATTTACATAGATATAGATATATAATATAAAAGTCCTAGTTGCATTTTATTGTTTTCCACATGGATAACTAGTAATTTCATAACATATCATGTGTTTCATATTTTTGATCACTTATTGATATCAAGTTTCCACATTACAATGGTCACTTTCTGAGTTCTGTAGTAGTTTTCAGTGGTCTGTTTTTTCTATTCCTATGTCAATAAGGCATTTTGTTTACCACTAGCATTAGAGACACTATTTCATAAGGTTTGGTCAGGGACTCAGGAGCCACCCTGCTTGGTTTGAATCCTGACTCTGCTACTGCCTAGCCATGGTAACTTGAGAGAGATTCTTAATCTCCGTGACCCCTATCGTTTTGGTTTTTTTTTAATATGTAAAATGGTAGCAATCATTTTATTAAACTAAGTAAATGAAAGGCTTTTCCCTGGCATATAAATGCTTAATAAAAGTTAGCAGCTACTGTTTTTATTTGTAGTGTCACTATTACTAATTGAGATATCTGATCAATCAAGCCACCCCTACCCTTTTCTTCTTACTCAAGATGTTTAGTTATTATTGACCTTTGGCTCTTTTAAAGGAATTTCAAGATTGGTTTATAATGTCTCATGAAAAAGCCCGTTGAAAATACAAATGGCATTGCCTTGCTACATGGATTAATTTGAGTTTTCTTATCCATAAACTTGGTATACCTATTCGTCTTTTCAGTCCTTTTGTGTTAATGAGAAAGTAATTGTGTAATTTATTTCACAGAGGTCCCCACATATGTGTCATATTTATTCTTAGTTATATTTTAGTTTGTCATTATTGTGAACGAGGTACTTTTTTATGTTATTATTCTTGAATAACTTATTACTGTTGTGTAGAAATCCTATCATTATTTTTATGTTGATCCTGTAAGTAGCCACCTTGCTGAACAATTACTAATTTTAATGGTCTATAGATTCTCGTGGATTATTTGTATAAACAAACTGACCATTTGTACAGAAATAGAGTATTGTTCCTATCTTTCTGATGTGTACCTCATTTTATTTTTCTCTTTTCATTGTGTAGACTGAGACTTTCTAATGGCAGCAAAGAAGAAAAGTGACAGCAGGCATCCTTGTCTTATTCTAACTCTAATTAGTGACACTGTTAAGTTTCTTTGTTGAGTTCGATCCTTGCCGTAGATTTTTGATAAATAATAATTATCAAGTTAGAAAGTTCCCTTTTACTTCTAATTTACTAAGAGTTTAAACTTAAGTAAATGTTAAACTTCACTAAATCTTTTTTTTTGGCATCTATTGAGTTTATCATAGATTGTTCTTTAATTTGTTAATTATTAATATTGTGTAATGCATTAATAGATTTTCTATTGTTGAAGCATCTTTTCGTTCCTAAGATAATACACATTGGTTATCCAGAGTGTTTCAAGAAAATGCCTGGGTCTTTTCCTAAAGGACCAGAGACCTTAAGGCCTTTGAGCAATTACTATTTTAATTTGACTTCACATACGTTTCTTTTTGGATCTTTGTATGTTTGGCTCATGATTTCTTTATTTCTTTTATATTGGGGGAATTTCTATATTTTTAAAAATAAAACATGTAAAAGTTGTATAATAGTAGGGGAACATATGCACACTAAGAGAGAAGGAGGATGGAAGTGTTAGCTCTCCTTATTTTGGACCGTGAAATGAAGGGATAGAAGTACTTCCTATCAACAGAATTTCTTGGGTAACTTGGTCCACTGCCATAATTACCTTATTTACTGAGTAGGTGAATCATGCTGGCCATTTGTCTAGGAACCTGGTGACACCTGTGTCTAGTCGGTTAGGAAACAAGCCTTTAATTGCTCCAGGTAACTGGCACTGCTTGTGAAGTAAGATGGCTTGTCTTCCTAAAGGCTATCCTGGGTAGCACTGATGATGGCTGGTGGCAGGGACAGCATCTGCTCCGAGTCTCTTAGAGCCTCTTTTGTTTTTTCTGTTTTTATTCATCTTTGGTAATTGCATCATTTTTGAGACTTATATACATGTAAAACCTTTTGTAGTTCTAACACTCAGCAAAGAAGCTATGTTCTACTCAATAACTAGAGCTTTCATATTAAAAAAATTATTTCAATGTAATTGCTCTTGGTGGAAAAATGTCAGGTCATTGTAGAAATGTGGTTTTGATGGTTGTTGAGCTGTCCTGTTTCTGAATATCTGTCCCAATGACATGCACATATTCATACAATCACCATATTACCAAAAGTACTGTATACAAATAGAAACAATAATGTGATGTCCCAGTCTGTTGGCTTTAGAAAGGATTTCAGAAACATCAAATGATTAAGACATTTCATGTTGGTTTTGAATTCAAGGACTTGTGAAGCAAGTACCTTATTCCAGTTGGAAATGTGTCACAAAGGAAATATTCTTTTCTCCTTCCCTCTTCATTCTATAGAACATAGGGAGAACGATACCAAACTCCTGGGAGTTATCTCCTTGATTAACTGTGAAGTAATAAACACAGGAAAGCAGCAACAATTCATGCAGTGGGGTACTAAATCTCCACCTTTATGGCCTGCATTTGCCAACTGTCTCCATATTTGACAGATAAAGTACATCTGTGAATTTTAAGCTTCTCAGGTTACAGTTAAGATATGTAATTAGATTTCAAGATATACATCTTGCCCAAAACTTCTGCTACGGGGGGGTTGGGGGAAGCCAATTAAGCCAGGTTTACTCAGCTTCAAAACAAAACTTCAACTTGAAAATGGATGGAAGAACTCCACTAATGAGAACACACCACATGGGACATGTTACTGTTTAATGGAGGGTATGTGCTCTGGGACGCAGGCTCTTCCTTTTCTGAAGGCTGGAGTCAGGAGGTTTACTTGGTTAATAAAGTCCGTTCCTTTAGACATGTAATTTGATGGATGGATGGGTGGAAATTAGTGCTTTGAATAATTTTAATACTAGTTTTCTAAGTATTTGTACTCATTGGATGAAAGCTGAGAAACCATAATTAACTCAAACAGGCCAATGAAGAGGTACTTCAATGCTTGAAGCAAAAACATAGTCCAACTATGTAAAAGTCTGTGGGCTGCTAAGGACTAATTCTAGGCTAGAAATATTTCTAATAACCATAATGACTATGAGATAAGAGTAACTAATATTTCCTGAGCAGGTACATATGTAAGTGCTTTCTAGATATAAAGAAGCGTTCACTTAGCTGTACTCATGAAAACCATAGAGAATCAGAATTCTGTTCTCTCTCTTCAGTGAAATAAAAACAGACTAGTTTATTGTTGCCTTTTATAAAATAGCCTTAATGCCCTTAAAAGTAAAAGCTTCCTTGAATCATATAAAAAGAGGTTTCACAAAGACACCAGAAATATCGGCTCATTAGTGTGAGCAAATATTTTATTGTTAACAGGCACAGGAAATTCATGTGGGATGAAGTTACTGTATATCTTGTTACAGGCAGATGAAACAAATACGTGAGGAATTTCTTGAAATAGTTAAAAAACAAAAAATGTGAGCCTCCCAACTTTTTCTTCTTCTTTTTCAAGAGTTTTTTGGCCACTCTGGATCTCCTGAATGGCCATATCAATTTTATGATTAGCTTGCAAATGGGATATGGGCTTTTTCAAACCACCTAGGTAATTCTAATGTGTCGTTAGGGTTGCAAACCACTGATAGATGTCTGAGAAACACAAATAATATTTACTGATCTGCTACTATGCATCTAGTTTCTGCACTGGATGACTCACATTTTTTTTCTTAAATCATTTGACCCTCATAGTAACCTTATGGGATAGACACTATTGTCTCTAATTACAGTCTAATTGTAGTCTAAGAAAGGTAAAAGTTTGTCCATACTTGGTAGTGATGACCATATTTAACTTACTTCTTGCATTAACTATTCTGATTTCTTACCCAAGAAATGTAGGTCAGATATGCTGGAAACTAACTCTTACATACCTATGGCCTTTGTATCACTATTATAACATTTCTATTAGAAAGAAAATAAATCAAGTTTGTTTGATATGATTGAATCATAAAGGTATATAAGAAGAAGATGACACAGATGAAGCTTCTTAGGTAGGAGGAACCATGGTGTTTCCCAAATGGCAGACTGATAAATATTTCATGGTCCACAAAAGCATTTAAAAGAGGGGTGCAATCTGCTTGGTTTTTAATAAATTTACTTAAAATACTTAGCTTCTTAGATTATATCCATTACTGACATTTGCATCTATGTAAAACATATTCTTGTTAAATTATGTAGAAAGTATAAACATTATTTGTTCTACCTTTTGCTCTCCTGAATAATAATAGAGAGTTTGAAACCCTATGTAAGTCTCCTAAAATTGTTTATTTTACTTTGCTAGTTCAGGAAGCCCAAGTCTAAAAACCACTACCATAGGCAATGATGAGCTACTGAGGAATTTTGAGTGTGAAGTGAAGTGAAACCCTTAGATTTATATGTAAGAAAGATCACCCTTTTAACAAACGGTATTAGGACAACTGCATATCCACATACCAAAAAATGAAGTTAGACTCCTACCTCACACGATATACAAAAGTTAACAAAATGGATCACAGACTTGAATGTAGGAAATAAAAGTTTAAAACCCCTAAGAGAAAACACAGGAGTAAATTTTCATGATCTTGGATTAGACAATGATTTCTTACATTCAGTTCTGGAAGAATAAGCATCAACAACAAAAGGGAGAAACTGGACTTCAAAATTTAAAACTTTTGTGCTTAAAAAGAAACTGTCAAGAAAGTGAAAAAAACAACAACCCACAGAAAAAGGGAGAAAATATTTGCAAATTATACAGCTGGTAAGGGATTTGTATCTAGAACATATAAAGGATTATTACAACACTGTAACAAAAGGACAAAAATCCCAATTAAAAATGATTTTAAGGAACACCTGGGTGGCTCAACGGTTGAGCATCCGCCTTTGGCTCAGGTCATGATTCTGGGGTCCTGGCTTCATGTCCCGCATAGGGCTCCCTGCAGACAGCCTGCTTCTCCTGGGCCTATGTCTCTTCCTCTGTCTCTGTATCTCTCATGAATAAATAAATAAATAAAATCTTTAAAAATTAATAAATAAATGATTTTAATAGACAAAGGATTTGAATAAACATTTCTTAAAAAAAGATACACAAAGAGCCACTAAGCACATGAAAAGATGTCCAACATCATTAGGCATCAGAGAAATGCAAATCAAAAACACAATGAGACTCTACTTCATAACCACCAGGATAGCTGTTATGAAAAAGATAGACAATAACAAATGTTGACAAATATGGAGAAACTGAAAGTCTCACATATCCAGCTGCTCTGAAAAAACACTCTGGTAGTTCCTCGAAAAGTTAAACATACAGTTGCGTATGATCCAGTAGTTTCACCCTAAGAGAAGTGAAAACACATGTTTACAAGAAACTTGTACATAAGTGCTCATAGCAGCGTTATTCATAATAGCAAAAAATTGGAAACAACCCAAATGCTCACCAAGTGATAAATGTATTAATGGTACATGCATACAATAGAATCTTTTTTTAAAAGATTTTATTTATTTATTCATGAAAGACAGAGAGAGAGAGAGGCAGAGACATAGGCAAAGGGAGAAGCAGGGTCCCTGTAATACAGGGAGCCCAATGTGGAACTCGATCCCGGGACCCTGGGATCACACCCTGAGCCAAAGGCAGATGCTCAACCACTGACCCACCCAGGCGTCCTCATACAGTAGAATCTTATTCAGCAATAAAAGTACAAATAAACACCACCAAGTGGATGAACAATGAAAACATTATATTCAGTGAAAGAAGCCTGTCACAAAAGGCCACTTCTACGAAATGTCCAGAATAGACGTGGAACTAGGGCAGGAATGACATGACCTGCTAATGGGTGCAGGGTTTTTCTTTGGACCTGATAAAAAGTCTAAAAAGGTAGATTGTGAAAATGATACCCAGCTCAGTGGATATGCTAAAAAACAAAAAAAAACAAAACTGTTTACTTTAAATGACTGAATACTATGGTCTGTGAGTTACTACAAAGCTATTAAAAAGAAAAAAAAAAGATTAAGCATCAATGTGGAAGACAGGATGTTAGAGACTGACACTATAGATAAGGAAATAAGCCAAAAAAGTGTTGATATAATCCAAGGAAGTGATAAACTGGGCTTCAACCAACATAGTGGAAATGAGGATGACACTGTGAGAACAAGAGCAGGATTCGGAGGTAACCAGGCAAAACCACCCCAACATCATCCTTGATGGGCAGTAACCATCAACTTATTTAAAAATACCCAGGGCACCTGCGTGGCTCAGTCAGTTAAGCATCCGACTCTTGATTTCAGCTCAAGAAATCAAGAGTTGTGGGATCGAGCCCTACTTAAGATTCTCTCTCCCTCTCCCCCTCCCCCTGCCTCTAAAAATAAAAAAATAAGTAAAAATAAGAGAATATAAACACCCAGAGCTGAGGCTTCTGTCCATCAGTTATTCTCCTGCAGCTGGTCTAACTGGAGAATCATTTTAATTCATTTTATTGTTTAGTGACAAAATCTGTGTGTCTGTAATATTCACCCGTTGTTTTAGGTCTGCCTTGTAGGAACTGACGTGTTGCTTTGACTTTTGAAAATTGTGTTTGTTCAGTAAATGATCAGAATCTGTTGTGGCTTCTAGAATATATACATGTCTGTACAGTAAAGGTCAGAGAGGCTCATCCTCAAATTAGACATCCACAGTTGAGATACTAAACTGTTAACCAGATGTGCCGGTGAAGGGATCAAACCCCCGTGTGGGTTTTGGACGAGCTCTCTCCCTATGAGTACACCTGGGCCGTGCAGAAAAGGCACAGCAGTGCCAGCGTGAACGTGGGGCTTCTACGGGGGGCCGGGGGGGGGGGGGAGCATCTCTTTGGAACGCCCAGAAGGTGCTGTTGGGCCTCCTGACATTCAGCCTAATCAAGGTGGGACCCTCTTTGGCAACCTGCCAATGTGTTTACATTACACAGACAGAATTTTTCTCTAAGATTCCATTAAATATTTAACACCACTAAAGAAAAATACAACCGGCAACAGAGCTGTATCAAAACAGGAAATCAATCGGTTTCCAATCTCCTTTGGCCACCCTCTCACCAAGCCAGGCGGGCAGGAGCCCCGTGCAAAGGGAGGAAGGGATGCGTCCGGCCTTGAGCCAGAGCTGAAATTGAATCTGTGTCGGTCCATCCACTTTACAAGCTGCATCCCTTTCCGTATGCTGACCAAGGGACGCACCTGGAGAGGCAGATGCCCGACCCTGCTCTTGTCTGGACACTCCCAGGTATCTCAGAAGTCGTGCTGATTGTTTCCAGCACCGTCTTCAAAATGTTGCTCTTTCACCCATACAGTTCTCTCTGGGATTCCCCAAAGGAAGATAGTACTTGGGATTTCAGAGTCTCGGCAACACCCTGATGACAAAGTTAGGCTTATTTAGTGACCAATTTAACTTTCATACTCCAGAGCAGTAGAAATAATAGCAATAATAACAATAATAGAAATGTTTTGCATTTATTTAGCATGGTGCAGTCACAAAGCGCTTCACATATATTGTCTTATTTAATTTACCCAGTGGAGAAAACTGTGCTGTTTAACTGTTCAATATAGGTTTCATTTGGTTTTATTATGAAAAAAGATGAAGCAAAAAGTTTTTCTCCACAGGAAAATAGAGGCCATAGAAGAGTTCTTAGCACAGTTTCCATGGGAATGCTCAGCAATGTGCTTTCCCCCTCCCGCCCCCTCTAAAGACACTTTGGCTAATACTAAATGTTCCTAATACCTTCACCAGGAGCAGAGAGTAGCAATAATTTCTCCCATTTTGTCAGGGAGGATCCACTGCATCTCCCAAGTCCAGAGAGGAGTAGACACGAGGTTTGGGAGTGAGCGTATGGTGAACCTGACCCTATTTCCCCAATAAGGCCAGCCATTGTGAGGAAGTAGGCTCTCCACTTCCCCCCCTCACTAGACCACAGACCTACTCCTGCAGCGTAGGTTCTTACAAAAAGCAGGACAACCTACTGGCATGAACTAGACATTTAACTTGAAGCTAATACAGCTTGAGCGCCTTGGCCCTTAATTTGCATGGGCCCCTTTTGGAGATAAAGAGATCACAGAAGGAAGAGTTCTTCAGGTCTCCAATAACTCATGGTTTATTTTTCCCTTCTACACATTTACTTTCATCCCTAATTTGTATTTGTCATTTTATTTTTTTCTTACCTCACTCCTCCTAATTATATATAGAGGCTTTAGGCCTCATGCTGCCTGGATCCACCCTTGCAAAGTACTTGATTCAAAGATAATATAGGGGGACCCGGCAGGCCCAGTCAGTGGAGCAGGCAACACTTGATCTCAGGGTTGTAAGGATGAGCCCCACATGGGGTATAGAGATTACTTAAAAGTAAAATCTTTAACAATTAAAAATAATAACAATAATAATAATAATAATAATAATAATAATAATACCACAGCAAATGGCTTCAACCTTCATAACAAGGCCAGATCTGGATTAAATGCCAAACCAGTGGCAGATCTACTAGTGATACAAAACTGGTGAGCCTCCAAAGGCAACACTCCAAATTCAAATATGCAAATCGTTTGTTTTTTGTTTTTCTTAATGCCACATCTTTATTTTTCCTTATCTCTGTCCTGGGTAGTAGGGAAAATTCAATTTGGTAGTTCTGGGGTGTTTTTTCCTCTTTCTTTCCTTTCAAAATACTCATTTCTAGAAAAATGCTTGAGCTTTTTAGAATTTTCCACCTCCCCCTTTCTGTTCCCAAAGATGCTTTATGGGTGTAGGGAGAAGAGGTGGGGATGTCCATTGGTGCTGGTATCCAAATGCAAAGGACCCCACTTATCTCATTCATGAAGCCCGTGGTTTTGTTTGTTTGTTTGTTTGTTTGTTTGTTTGTTTGTTTTTTCTGACCTCTCATTGGGTAAACTTTCTGGGGATTTGCCATGCCAGGAACAAAATGACACAGCACACATGCCATATTCCTGCTGTCTTCCAGAATGCAAGAGGAAGCTTGGGTTGAGCAGGATTCTAGATAGCTAACCACGGGCTATTTCATTCTGTGGGGCTACCAGAGTCTCCTCCCAGAGCACAGCCACACACACACACACACACACACACACACACACACACACATACACACCCCACATCAGGAGACTACAGGACACATTATCCTCCCATTGGCTTCCCTGACCTCTCTCCCTGTTTCTTCCCACAGAGAATTCTTCAGAGAAAGAGGAAACCCCCACACCCCATGCCCCATTTTTCCCTCCTTTCTTGAATGGGCTCCTTCCAAGTCATATCCTTCCCAGAACAATAAACTGCACAGCTCAGCTGAAGTAATAGAAAGAGGGTTCTCTCTACGTTACAGAAAAAGCACAAATATGCCTGATTTGTGCTTCAGGCCTGTTCTTGATGTGTTAATTGAAGCTAACAGATTTTAGAAAATCCTTTTCATTTTCAACAGAACCAGTTGTTAAGGACTATTGTCTTGCTGCCTGTGCCAAAGATCTGGATATCCAAAGCCGCGTATCAACCCTCCCTGTACCTTTGCAATCCTACCCTAATAATCCTAATCCTCCCAGGGGCAAATGGATGCCTCTGGAACAATATGGGGATGTGCACAAAAGACTGCAGAAAGTAAAAGCACGTTAACATAATTTGAAATTATTACCTCTACCATAAGACGATTAAGAGGTCTTTTTTTAGATTTTCTTTTGAAAATATTCCTATTTTTGAGCAGTGCTGCATTTTTGCTTTATTTCAGTGATTGTTCTAAGTGACAACTTGGTACTCTGATATAGTTAGGAACTAGTTTAACTAGTCAGGAAAGTACAGATGTATATTTGGTTAACAAATACGACTTCATTAGGTAGTAGATGTGAGGTCATAGTGACTGGCAGGTGCCCTCTGGATCCTTGAAGGTCAAATGCCAATCAGCAAGGCTCCCCCAGATTCTACTCTAAAATAACGACCTGCTAGATACCTGTGGCTAGATATCTAACCATATCTCAGACACGGTGGGATGTAAACTGTCACTTCCAAAGGGTCCTGGCTTAACAACTAGAAGGTAAAGAGCAATTCATACTTAAGACATCCCAACAATAGAAGGACTATGGCAAGATCTTCCTAAATAGTCTTGCTGCATCAACCCACTCCCCCTGTGGTTTATTTTCTGCATAAAAATGTAAACCTACATAACCCTCCAGTGGTTTCTCATTACTCAGAGTGAAAGCTCATGTTCTTTAGGATGTCGCAGCAGACCCTCCACGTCCTACCCCTGCCTCCTCTCGCCACTTCCAGCCACACGGGCCTCCTGGCTGTTGCTCCAAGCCTTGGGCACACTCCCGCTCCAGAGCCTTTCCAATTACTGGAGCCCTCTTCCCCGGGATGCCCTGTGGCTCATCCCCTCATTTCCTTCACACCCTGCTGAAATGTCACCTGATCAGAAAGGTACTGCTGGACCACCCTGCATGAAGCCGTCTCCTTGCCTTACACATCACTATTTGCCTCCTACGCTGTTGTATTCTTCTCCCTACCTCTTACTCCCATCGTCAGAATTCATTTTCGGTTGCTCTCTCTTGGAAAGTACACTACGTGAGACGGGATCTGCTTTATTTATTGCTGAAATCCCAGCACCTAGAGGAGTGTCAGGCACAAAATAGACTGTCACTTACAGTGACCGACTCATCGCAGATCGCTTAGAAATCTCTGGTTTATTTTATTTTTTTTTATTTTAAAAAGATTTTATTTATTTATTCATGAGAGACACAGAGAGAAAGGCAGAGACACAGGTAGAGGGAGAAGCAGACTCCCCAAGGGGAGCGTGATGCGGGACTCGATCCCAGGACCCCGGGGTCACACCCTGAGCCAAAGGCAGATGCTCAGCCACTGAGCCACCAGGCATCCCTGAAATTTCTCAGTTTTAGCAGAAAGTTTCACATCCCTGGAATCCACTCTGCCACAGGCAATCCCAGACTGTTGGCGACCGACCCACTCTCAATAAATAGCTCATGAATGAATGAAAGGGAAAAAAGGAATAAAGACAAGGAAAGTAGGTGGGAGGGAGCTAGGAAGGTTGGGGGAGGGAGAGGGAAAAAGAGAGAGGGATAGGATATGAATATTTCCCTATTATATATGTGGAAAGCAAAAGAGGTATTTTTGTACTGTTTTCAGGGCATGCCTGCATCAAATTAAATATGTTTTTTAAAGCAGTGAGACCCTCTTATTCTTAGTTTTGATGTTGCACAGTACCATAACACATCTGATTGGAATTTCAATTTCAGGTTTAATATACTATGCAAGCTGGTGTAGGCTCTATAATTATGCATATTCATGGGAGCAATCATGCCCTTACTTTTGATATGACTGGCAAAGTAAGGTACTAACAAGAGAACAATAATCAAAGAAACAGGGGGAGTACCAATTGTTATTTACTTACGACATTTTACTAGAAAAACTGAAGCAAAATGGGAAGACTGTTTCCACTGATGTACTAAAACTAACAAAACAATGTTATAAAATGTCATTTTTTTCTTTCCCTTTACACAATAAAACATCATAAAATTGCACCACTAGGCAGTCACTCCCCCAGATGCAATAATATCCCAATGCAAAGGTACTTAATAATATTGCAGTTTTAATCTTTAATTCCCTTGATATTTCAAAGATGTCCTTTGAACAGCCCGAATCAAATCAAACTGGTCCTCTCTCTTGTGAATCCGTACGCCGTGGTTCCAAGACCCTACTGTCCTCTTCCCCGTGCTTTTAGTGATTTGCCCTGGTAATACTTCAGTCTACGTGGGATAGGTGTGCCAACTGGTAATCAGTCGTGGAACGTGATCAAGGAAGATCTGCTTTCCTAAGCCTGCAATGGCCAAGCACGTACCACGATGCAGACCCTCTATGGAGTATCTGTCTCATTTGATCTAAGCAAGTAGTTAGATACCTCAGTGCCTCAGTAGTTGCATCTGTATGATAGAAATAAGGTGACTGCTGGACTTGAGGTCTTATGGCAACGGGAGAAGAGGCTTCAGAAATCAAAGCAAGGAAGAAAACGCTCTAACCTCAAGGCAGGAATCACATCTTCTCATTTTCTATCCCCAGCGTGGGGCAGGAAGCCCAACGAACTCGGTGTGGGCATCGGGAGGCTGCTTATCTGTTAGGTCAGTCCCATCCTGTAAGCCACCCCCCCTCCCCAAGCAGGAGTCAGCACACCCTGCTCGTGAAGCTCAGAGAGGGTCAGTGGCTTGCCCAAGGTCAGAGGAGCACCCAGGAGAGGCGGGATGTGAACCTTGCCCTCCCAGCTGAAGTCTGCTTGTCATTCCTGGACACCTGGGCCTTTCCCCTGGTCATTGAGCTGCCTTAGCACATTGCTCTAACACACCAACTCCTGTCTATGGAGATGTGGGGAAGGTTTGTGCCCAAGCCTGCTTCTGTGTGGTGTATGTGCTTTCCTCCGAACACTCTTTGCAGACCATCTCTATCCCAGCGTGAGAGTCGTCTATAAACTCTGTGCGGTGGCTTTGTAATTTAGAATCTCTACAGGAGCTCACCACATTGAACCCGCGCAGGGAGGAACACCTACTTCAACACACACAACCATTCCCCACCCACACCCGCAGTTTTTACCCAAGCAAACAATAGCAGACTGAGCGTCTACACGACGCAGGGGGAGCGATAGGAGTGCAGAGTGGCAATACTGACACACCATCCGTTACTTAGTGTGCAGGTGCATTAATGAGCCCTCGCCTCAAATCCCGTGTATCACAGCAAAGCCATCTCGGGTGTGAGCGGAAATGCTTGTGGTATTCATGCCTGCACTGAGCATTTCCCGGAACCCATCACAAAAGATGCATTTTCCAAAATGGATTTTGTTAATTTAATTTATTTTGTTCTTTTTGTAGCCAGAAACCTAGAGGGACATTGAGAAGAATAAATGGGTGACAGTGCTCCAGGGGATGGCTTGTCTGTGCAAGCACCCGGGCATTCTGAACGCACCTTGATGAGATCTGCTTGTCAAAGGATCTGCTCTGCATTTTGCAGAATAAATAACCCCTTTTCAGCTGCTGATAAACCATTCTCTAGGGAAATGAATGAAGAGTCCTATACAACTGTCTCTGCTGCCCGGATGTACACTTGTTTGAAGTGAAGGCAACCAAAACAATATAACAAAAAAATAATAATTTAAAAATTATTACATTTTCCTTCCAGGGCATATTTTGTCTTAATGATACAAAACAAGTTCAATAAAGAAAAAAAAAAAAACCTAGTTCAGTACATGCAAGGAGGAAGTAGTATTCCAGACTTAAAATGGAATACTCGGCAAAAATGAATTAATAGGAACACAGTAAGTCGCTTATTAACCCAGTACAGGGCCTGCCCGAACTAAGACAACTAAAGAAAATTCTGTGTTTGTTCTGCCGCAAAATTAGCCCAGGCAAATCAAAACAAGACTCCTAGGCAAATCAAAATGACACGTTCAAAATAAAATCATGTTAATATGGCTTGCAAATGCAACTTTATTAGCAAGTCAACTTTAGGAGAAGTGCAGTCTGGATGTGAAAACCTGATTGCTTGAAAACTCACTCCCAAATAATTACTCTCTTAATAGAACTACAATTAAAATCACACAGGACAGTGTGTAGAGAGCCCTCCTACTTCTCCCCGTGTCTTATTTATGGCTGTAGGTTCGGTTATATCCCCAAATATCATATTTTCTCACCAGAAACAGCACTACATAATCGGGTGCTGCAGGGCTCATTGTTCAATACTGAGACATTTTGATTAGGCCCCTATTTTATCACTAGTGCTATTAGCATCAGAATTTTTTTGTTTTTTTTTTAAGCCATGAAACTTCTGTGTTCTTGGATTTGATGTTCATAAAGTTCAGGAAATCCACTTCCTCCACCTACTTTTCTCTTCAGGAATCAAGTGACTCAGTGTCCCATCCAGGTCTAGGTGGTGTGAATCACCAGTCGCTTTCTGGCTGACGCAGGATGTGAGTGAATTCCATCCGTTTTCTGTAAGGGGGCAGCGAAGGTGAAGGGGCTGGGCCTTGCTCTAAACCGCTAAGAACTGGGTCTAATTTAGACGGTTGATTGGGCCATTTCTGAGTAGTGTGCACTCAGGTTGGTTGAGCTGATAATGTCCTTCTAAAATCAACATGAACTTTATGGAATCTGTTCATAAACTTACTCCAACTTTATGGCATATGTGCATTAAAATATCTTTAGAAAACAAACCTTCATAAAATATCATTCAAAATGTATGTAGAGCGATGGGCAACTCTTCGCCTATGCTTTGGATCCTCTGCCTCAGACCAAGGGTCCTTGTTTTTCTTTCCTCTCAACCTCCTTCCTTCTTTCCCTCCCTCCCCGCTCCATTCATTCTTTCCTTCCCGCCATACATCCTCCTTTCCTCCTTTCCTTCCTTGCCTGCCTTCTTGCTTCTTTCCTTCCTTCCTTACATACATTCAATTATTTCTCTGTACTGTTGATTTTTCTCCATGGCACCTATGAAAATGCTTAATTCCATTTTTCTTACTTTTCACTTTTTCAATCCCACACTCCCCTGTTTTTACTGTGATGAACTCTTCTATCCTTCATATAAGCTACTTCAAAGTCATGTGCACTTTCAGTGTCTTTCTCCCTAAATTTTCGTCTGCTTCCCTAACTAACACAGCTGGGTTTTCACACTACCATACCGATAAACTCGCCAATAACATCCTGTGTTGCAAAAGTACACGGACATTTTCTTTGTTTTCATTTATCTTTCTGGGGCATTTGACTCATTTCCCTTTATCAGAATTCTCTCTTCTCTTGCCTGGGGGGACATTGCTCTGGTTGTTCCTCTTTCATTTCCTTTGGATTTCTCGCTCTCTCTTTCTCCTTTTTTTGAAGATTTTATTTATTTATTTGTTTATTATTTATTTATTTATTTATTCATGAGAGACACAGATAGAGAGAGGCAGAGACACAGGCAGAGAGAGAAGCAGGCTCGATGCAGGGAGCCCGATGTGGGACTCGATCCCAGGACTCCAGGATCATGACCCGAGCCGAAGGCAGATGCTCAAGCACTGAGCAACCCAGGCATCCCATGGATTTTTGTTTCTATTAATCCAGAAATATCATTCTCCCCAGGATCTATTTCTTGGTTCTTTCCTTTTCATTATTTTTTTTAAGATTTTATTTATTTATTTGAGAGAGAGAAAGAGAGAGAGAAACAACACCGAACATGGAGCCTGTTGCAGGGCTTGATCCCAGGGCCCCAAGATCATGACCTGAGCTGAAACCAAGAGTCAGATGCTTAACCAGCTGCGCCACCCAGACACCCCTCTTTCCCTTTCATTCTCTGTGTAATATTTAGGCAACGTCATCCATGTCCATGGCTTCAGGTGCCATTTATACTTTCCTATTCTCAGCCTATGCCTGCTGAGATCCAGAATCAAGTATCAGTTATCAATTAGATGTCTGTACTTCCATACCTTTGTAAGCAACTAAAACTCAAACTACTTTAAACTGAACACATTTTCTTTTCTTCCAAAACTTCTCCTTGGTTCATTTTCCCTAGGATGGGCAAAAATGATGGACATCTTTGGTGATAGACAAGGCTTCTCATCTTCCACATTCAATTTTACACTGAATATTATCTTTTCTGTGTCATATCTGTATTTCTCCCCATTCCCATGCTTTTTTTCTCCTTTTAAAGTATATTTGTTGAAATTAATTGACATACAATATCCTATTAGTATCAGGTGCACATTCATTCATAATGCTTCATATTTTTTTATACATTACAAAATGTTCCCCACACTAAGTCCAGTTACCACCTACTGTCTTTTAATTGTCATCTTTCTACCAAATTATTAAAATTTCCTCTGAAATGCAATCTGTAATTCTGGTATGACCTCCTCTGAAATGCAAATCCAATCATCTCACTCCTCTGATTAAAATCTCTCTATGGTTTCCTACTGTATTAGTTAGGGTTCTACAGAAAAATAGAACTGATAGGTCATTAGATGTTGGATCACACAATTATGGAGGTTGAAAAGCCCCACAATCTGCCACCTGCAAGCTGAAGGATAGTTAGTGGTATAGTTCCAAGGCCTAAGAACCAGGAGCTCTGAAGACAGAAGATTGATGTCTCAAACCATCAGGCAAAGAGTGAATTCAAACTTCCTCTGCCTTTTTGTTCTATTCAACCCCTCAATGGATTGGATAGTGCCCTCCCACCTTGAGTAGGGTCATCTAGCTTACTCAGTCCACCAATTGAAATGCTAACCTCTTCTAAAAACACATCAAAGACATACCCAAAAATAGCATTTAACCAGCTAAGTAGACATTCCTTAGCCCATTCAAGTTAACACATAAAAATAATCATTATATATAACACATAAAATGAACATTTTATACACTTTATATATATACATGTTTATACACATTATATATAACATATAAAAATAATCATTATATATAATCATTATACCCACTACTTGTTTTGTGTATCCCCTACAAGTATTTTCTTTATGGTTAGCATGAGGCTTACATAAAGTATCTATAGCTATAACAATTTATAATTGTATAACAATCTATTAAGCTGATAATAACTACACTTGCATCCAAAAACTCTACACCTTTCCTTCTCCACATGATATATTAATGATATCACATTTTTATCTGTTTAAATTGTATACCCATAAATGTAATTTTATTTAGTTATTTTTAAAACTTTTGTCTTTTATCCTTTTTAATGGAATTAAAAGTGATTGCTCTTAACTATAGTGAAAAACTGATGGTTACCAGAGGGGAGGCAAGTGGGAGGATGGGTGAAATAGGGGATTAAGAGCACACTTACCATGAGCACTGAGCAATGTATAGAATTGTGGAATTGCTATGTTATACACGGAAACTAATATAACACTGTATGTTAATTATAATGGCATTAAAACTTAAAAAAAGAAATGTGGGAAATGAAAGATTAGATGTATGACTGGACACTAGATTAAAAATGTTAAGATAAATACAAGCCAGAAAGAAAAGTAATTTATCTACCATCATTGTAGTAACATGATATTTTGTATTTATTTACATATCTACCTTTACTGACGAATTTCATACTTTCTTTTACTATCATGTTGCTGTTTAACATCCTTTTGTTTCAACTTGAAGAGCTCTACATTTCTTGTCAGGCAGATCCACTAGTGATGAATTCCCTCAACCTTTTGTCTAGGAAAGTTTTAATCTCTCCTTTATTTTTTGAAAGACAGCTTTGCCAGGAATAGTATTCTTGGTCAGCAGACTAATTTGAGCACTGTGACCTTCCAGCATGCAAGGCTTCACTAAAAAATCTTAGTGATCATCTCATGGGGGTTCCCTTGAGATAACTCACTTTTCTCTTCCTGTTTTCAAAAGTATTTCTTTGTCTTTGACTATTGACAATTTGATTATAATGTATCTTAATGTGGATTTCTTTGGGTTCATCTTTTTTGGGATTCTTTGAGATTTCTGGATCTGAGTGTCTGTTTACTCCCCCAGATTTGGGGAGTTTTCAGCCATTATTCCTTTGCAGAAAAGTTTTGCCCCTTTCTTTCTCTCTCCATTCTCCTAAATAATATACACAATATATGCTCGTAATATGTGTATTGGTCTACATATGGTGCGCCATAGTCCCTTAAGCTATCGTCACTCCTTTTCCTCCTTTTTTTTTTTCTTCCTTTTTTCTAGAAACAGCACACCCACTGTTTCTGGACCCTAGTTTAGCAGATGAGACTTTTCTCAAACTCATCCTGAATTTATCTCTTACCTCCTTGGCTTACTCCCATCTCTACAGCTACACCAAACTACTTTTTTTTCATAATACATCATGGATTATTTTGTTTTATGTGTTTGTTGTTGTTGGTTCGTTTGTTTTTACAACTTTCTGCATCTACTTCACCCTGGGATAACTTTCTATATCCCAATTCCCTTCTTAGAGCCATCCTCTACTTATTTTTCAAAACTTTGGTCTATCATCACCTCTACTGGGAAATTTGGCTTAGACCCCCTTCTCTGGTTTACATGTCCCTCTCTTAGCATTTACCAAACTTTACTGTATTCATTAATGGTAATGATCTATTTGCCTTCATATGCCTTGAGCTTATCAAAATATCTCGCTCTTATTAGATGTTCAGTTCTTATCAGATGTTTATTGAATAAATGAACAAATTAATGAAAGTGAATAAATGACTGAGCACCTCTTGATCCTTTGAACCACAAAACATAGGCTACCTCTGTATCCATCTATTTTTAAGAGATAGCTTCCACATTTATAAAGGCTAGTAAACCTTATACCAGCTGAAGAATTATCACAACCATGATTTTATGATCTCCAAGGTCCTCTTTCTTTTAGAAAATTATGTTTTTTTTAATATGGCATTGTTGAATTCCTCATGTCCATTAACCTGTATTTTACCTTCAGAAGACTAGAAGTGTTTACTGTCTTATAAATGCAAACATTCCTTTTTCCTAGATAAATAGAAAAGGATAGTTAGAATTATAACTGGGAAAGAAGGATCCACTTTGCCTAAGTGACTTGATTCTCTTTATATACTGCATGTAAAAAGTGACTGAATTCATTGTCACCCTGTTATGTATGTGTTAATTCAAAACCATTGTGTACTCACTGTACTTTGTACTATTTTGTTCTGGTGGTTTATAAGGGGATGATTTATGCAATATCCACATGGGTTTTCTTAATTCTCTTACTGAGAAAAAAGAGGGGAAAATTCCTGTGTTCTCTTGTAGTAACTATTTCAGCAGAAATTATTGCCCTTTTAATCATCAAAAAACAGAATAACATCACTTTGTAGCTTCTATTTTTTTCATATGTTAGGCATTTTTTGTTGAATTAGTTATATCTTTCTCATGGGAAAATCATCCTTAAGTCAACAAAAACATCAGCCAGAATTGTTGCTGTAATTCTTTTTTCTTCTTGTAGGTTGATTGGCTTTACATTTTTTTTATATGAACTGGTTTTTTCTTACCTATTCTAGTAATATCTTTTTAAGCAAGGTTATGCTATTTTCTTAATCTTATGATACATGTTTTCATCTTTTTATGACAAAAGAGAGTAGATGATTTTGATTGAGACTGTGTCTGATACAGAATAAGTGCTATTAAGTGCTCAGAAACTTTGGTATGTATGAATGAATGAACACAAATCCACATAAACGTAAGAATAGAGAGAAAAATAAAAGTGAGGCTGTAAATAGTAGTTTTTGTTTGTTTGTTCCCATATCCATTATCTCTTGGTGGTTTCCCAAGAATAGTTAATTGTCTATGTGATAGGACTTTATATCCTTATGTCACTGGCCTCCATCCCCTTCCCCTATCAGTTTTTGAAATAATTTTACCAGATGCACACCATTAGCCACTGAAGAATCTCTTGTCTGTCTCTTTAGCTTCTCCATAAATACACACATTTCTTCATTTGTTTTTAAGGCAGTGCTGTATGTGTAATCATGTGTGAATCTTTATTGAACACTTATGGAATGAGCCACCTGTTCTTACAAATTAGCTGAGTCCTCAAGAAGGCCCAAATTAGTGAATTAGTTGATGAAAGAAATTTGTTGCAGAAACAGCAGGCAGCTAAGAAATTTTTCAGCTTGTCATAAGTATTGTTAGTCTTATGGCTTGGCAAAGAGACAAGAAGATACCATTTTGAACACTTCTAGGTATGGCTTAGTACCTTAAATTCACTAGAGAAGAAAATGAAATTGCTTGTCTTATCGGTTAAGAGAAGCTTTGCTGATCTCAGACCATAGCTCAGAAAGTTAACTAAGTTTTGTAGAAATGGATAATCTTTGCTCAGTGATCAATGTGATTAGATTAGAAATGCGTTGCCAGAGGAGTGGTGGGAAAATAGGCTTCATTGTTTTAGTTGTACCTTGGACTGAAGGCGATGCTGAGCAAACCTGAGAAGTCACTTGGCCAACTCTCATTCAGGGAGCATGCCAGGCATTTGATGATTCTTACGGGCGCTTTTTAGAACTGATTACCAGTCCTTGTGAGTGAAAGTGTCTTTTGGCTCCTCTCACAAGTATCTAGTTACCTGTTAACATGTCAAAGGCAATATGAACCCTCTGACAGGTCATTGTGTCAGCTGCCTCCTCCTTCTACATTACAAATCCTATTGTTGATTGGCAAGCAGTTAGCATCAAAATCACATGTATCTTAAACACCCTGAGGCAGTGTTCTTATAGTCAAGGAAACAGTGTTCTACACGTGAATTGCACAGTAGGGAGCAATTTAAGACTGGTCCCTGCCCTGATCCAGGGAGCCTACGTGTTCAACTTGTTCTCTACCCAGATCTTTGTGTGACTCTGTAGCCTCAGTCTCACACTACTTGTACTTCATCTATATGGAAGAAAAGAAAAAAAAACCTCTTGATTCCATGTTTATAGAGATGTCAGCCAGATTTGTACGAAGGTAGGGCCAAGGTGGGCATCTTATTCATTTTCTCTCCTTTTAGTTTTGTATCGTACAAAAATAGCAAAAGTAATAAAAGTTCATTCTAGAAAAATCATGAAAATGAAAAAGCATAAAGAAAAAAAGCACATTTAATAATTTGCCTATCAAGATATAATTACTGTTAACATTTTGTGTGTATCATCTGGTCTTACAGTTCTAGGAAGTAATGGGTGGTCTCATCATGTTCTTTGAGTATTTAGAGCTATTCTGGGTAGGAGTGGGTGGTAACAGGGGCAGTAGAGAAGGATCCAAGGAAAATATTCACTTTAGAAAAATACTGTTTATCTTTTTTGTCCAATCTTGTGGGTAAGAAAATGTTCACCATTCACAATATATTAACTGAACACCTACTATGTGCCAATTACTGTTTTAGGTACTAAAAATACAATGAATAATGCAAAAAAATGCCAATGTAAGTGTCATAATAGTGGAAAGGAAAGAGTAGAAATACCCAGTGCAAAACTTTAAAATCCAATAAATAATTTGTGACCAAACTTTTCTAAATAAGCGTTTATAGGACTTGGTATCTGGCATAGTTTTTTGAGTGATGATTTGTTAAATTCATGATCAGGAATTTTTATCTAATCGGTGTGCCTAAAATAGTGGATTACATAAAACTGAGAAAGTCCTATCAATCTTATTTCTAAATGATATTTTATAGCCTTTTGACAGTTATTTAAGTCTGCACATGGATAGAATTTATCATCAGTTGAGTCAAATCTGTTAGGCTCATGGACTCTCAGAGATGGAAGAGACTAGAATATTACATGGTCTGCTCTACTGTTCCTACCAACCCTATACCCCTGTTCCCTATGGTTGAATCCTCTCCCCAGCATATGAAACATTAATTATTGGTCTCTTTTTAAAATCTCCAGGCACAGGAAGCTCTCTTCTTCTTGAGGCAGCCTGTCCTACCAGGCAGTGCTCCAGTTTTTAAAATGTTCTTCCTTATGACCTGTAGTTTCTTCCATTGAAAGTAACCTGCAAGTCCCAGAAAGAGTCTCAGCCAACGGAATTGAGGCATGAGCATATTTCTTTCCCAAGCCTCCAAGGCCAACCAGCCAGAGAGACCCTGAAAATGTCTAAGGTACTAAAGTCCCTTTCATAAAACCAGTGAAGAAGATAATAGAATGGATAAGGAAACGCCAGTGGTGTATAAAAGGACTAGGGGCGAGGTGATGTGGCTTTGACATCCATCATTCCTTTGTCAGCACGGCTAATTTCATCTGACTTAGCTAGTTGGAAAGGTGGCCCCTTCCTCCCTCACTGATCCTTGCATGGCCTGCCTCAAGCTGTATGCTAAGGCAAAGAAGTTGGTCTTCTAAGCTCTATCTGGACTCTTCTTTGGTCAAGGCCATCTAAAGAGCTGAATCACTTTAATAGAAAGTCTGAACTTGGAATGGCATTTGGAAGCAGCCCAAATACCTGTTTTTGTGGCTGAGAAGAGACTCTAACAGGCAGACTATGCTGTCACGGGGAAGCCAGTGTTGAAATGTCTTGGTTTGAGCTATAACAAAAGTTTATATGCAGAGGAAATGGAAATTCGCTATAGTTTCTTTTTTTTTTTTTTTTTTTTTTATGATAGTCACACAGAGAGAGAGAGGGAGGCAGAGACACAGGCAGAGGGAGAAGCAGGCTCCATGCACCGGGAGCCCGACGTGGGATTCGATCCCGGGTCTCCAGGATCGTGCCCTGGGCCAAAGGCAGGCGCCAAACCGCTGCGCCACCCAGGGATCCCTCGCTATAGTTTCTGAAGGAAAGATAATCATTCCTAGGTTCTCTTCCAACACATTGCAAGCACATTAACCGTTTTGTTGTAAAAATGAAACAGTTGAGTTTTCTCTCCATCTTGTGATTTCCAGTAGCACCTGAACACTACTCCTATCCTGTAACTCCCTTTTGTGGCCCGCTAGGAGGAGGGTAGACTATTCATTAATTGCACCACTGATTCATTCACTAAACATATATTGAGAACCCAGGCTCTGTCAGACATTCTCATTGTGCTGAGGATTCACAGACCAGTCAGATAAAACATCCCCCCCATCCCCCAAAGAAGCTCCTGGAGCATATAATTAAACAGTTATTTTAGAAATGAGTTCCCTAGGACAAATCAGAGTTATTTAAAAGAAGAAGGGGTAGGACAGTCCAGGCACCATTGACAAAAGGTGTGTATATCACCTGTCGGTAGTGGAGAGCCACTGAAGGGTTTGAAAGGGGAGGATGATAATAGCAGATTTGCACTTCAGAGCAATCATCCAGACTACAGTATGTAGAAACCATTAAATAGAAATCAAAAGGAGGACAAATGGGCCTAAGAATGGATTGCCACCTGTTTGCTGTATAATTCCAGTGAGGAATCATGAGACCCTAAAATAAAGTGGTATAGGGTGGGTGGATCGGAGTGGAGTGGGTTAGAAGATATTGAGGAGGGAGGTTTGATGGTAACTAAATATAGGGGTGCAGAAGGAGAGAGTTGAGAAGGCATCAAGAGGAACTCTCAGGCTCTGACTTGAGAAGTTAGGGGCTGATGGTGCCCCCGTGAACACAGGTGAAGAGTCGTGAAGGAGCAACGTGCTGATGAAAATCTACTAGAAAGATGTCGTGAGCAATGATGTGTTCACCGGTGATGGTACTCACACACCAGGGTCTGGGAACTTTTCTTCAGGTATGGAGGTAGGCTTGGTGGTTTGGTGGACTATAGGGTAAGTAATTGGCATCTTTTCTCTGGGAAGCTAGCTTTCCTTTTTAAAATAAGAGCTCCTGGTTAAAACCTCCCTATATGGGGGGCTCCAATATCTAATTTTACTTAAGGACTCCAAGGCACAGAGGCTAGCCAAGATTCTGAGAAGATATCAAATAAAAATCTTGGAACCAACGGAATGCAATTTTCATAATTAGGAGGAGCACAGCACCCCATATATCATCGTTAGTCTGAGACAAGGAACAGAAGGTTGGGATGGGGGAGGATGGTTTTTCTAAACAGGGAACAGGTGGCCAGTATAGTCAGGGCCAGCTAGGGAAACCTTAGGCAACTCTGCTCAAAGAATGTCTCCCCTAGAGACTGTCAGATGCAGTGGAGAACAGGACTATTAGGTATTTGGCAATGAATATTTCTCTTTGTGATGGTGCTTTTATTCGTAAAGCAACACAGGGAAAGGCCAAGGGATAAAACTTAATGCAAGCCATAGACACTACGGAAAATGAAGTGTTTTTGTATCTCCTAATAAACCAAAGTTTTGATATCACAGAATGTCCAAAAAGAAATTTGGCTCTCATTTGAATTGCTTCCTGCAAAGTTAATTGTTTGCTCCCAATCCATAATGATGATAGCTTTTCCCTTGCTGCAGTTAGACCAAGGAATTTTGGCAGTCTAGTGCTGTGGAAGCCAGACACAAACAGGTAATAACACCCCACGAAGAGCTGAAGTATTAGTCTCCCGAGACACGGGCTGTGCAGATTTCTCTGGCTCACAAAAGAGGCATCAGTCACACATTAGAACCTGTCTCGTAGACTTAGTTTCATAAAAGTTGTATAATAACTCTGGAATATACAGATGACATGTTAGAAGAAGAGCCAGAAGGATGGGCTCTAAGGATCCCGATGAACCATTTCTACAGTAGTCCCAAGGAACCAAGAGGGTTCTCATAGCTGAAGGGGTAGATTTGCATGTGTAACTATTCCCTTCAGTCTCTCTCTCTCTCTCTCTCTCTCTCTCTGTCTCTGTATATGTATAAAATAACATATATATAATATTTTTTATATGTGGTGTGTATTCTTCTGAAACAGTTATACACATTATCCAGAGGCTAGAAGCTCCAATACTGATCTAGTAGGATCTCATGCCTGGGAAGAATGTCCTCTCTCCCCATAGCTGTCAAAATTCTGGCCTAACTCTCCATCTGTTCTTTGTGGAGCTTTTCTCTGATCACCGTAGATGTCCCTGATTTCCCTTCTCCCTGAACTATGTAGAGTCTGTGACCTATACCATGTCATCATCCACTTTGACAGATTGTTCTGCGACGGTTCCTCCCACCCCACCCCCCACCCCACCCCACCCCACCCCCCGCCCAGGATGTGAGATGGAAACCAGCTCTGACATGACTGCACTTCCCTACCTGCCACGATGTCTCAGACAGAGGTGCATATGCCGTGCTGATTGACTCAGGACAGCCACTGCCACCCCAGACACTCCCCACCCCCACCCCCACCACCACCAAGAAAGGAAGGAAGGAAGAAAGGAAGGGGGAAAAAAGCAAAACAAAACAAATGTCTGTCTCTGTGGTTCAAAGATTAAAACTGTGGTTTAATGCAAAGTTCTTTTCCTTTGTTGACCTGACGCATAAATATTCAGATGGAATGGCAACCCGAGAAAAAGGAGGAGAAATTGTGCCATGTAAATATTTTTAAAGGATTTCTCTCTCTTCTGATCTGTTTTGTTTGACCCAATTTGTCCTCATCGAGTCTTGTTCAAGCAAACCTTGTTATCTTCCTATTACTCTGATTTTGATTATAAGACTGTAGAAATGGAGGGCTTTGTGGTCGCTCCAAAGGAATTGGTTTGTAGAAAAGGCCATGCTAGGTTCCACCACCACTGGGTCCTCCTGCCAGGAAGACCTATGGCCTCTTAATCTTTCACTGGAAATCGCTCTTGTGAAAATAGGGCCCGTTAGTATCTTGGCTCACTAATTCATGCCATGTGGGCCAAAATTAAAGCATTAAAATTTCATAGATATAATATCATTTATAAATCATGTCATAAGAACATTCATTTCCCATAGACCTCGAGAACTGGGTATGTCTTCCTCCAGCTGTTGTTTGAAGTTCATTACAAGCACAGCAGTATCTGTCAAAAATAAAGCTGAGATCAAGTGGGGAATATTTAGCGCCAACACCCTCAAAGCCTCAAGATGCTGTCCTCTCATCCCCTCGCACACATTGCTGCCATTAGTGGGAATGACAGCTGCAAGCATACCTCAGCGCAATGGTAGAGCTCCACAGAATTGTATTCAGCAGGCAATTCTGGGAAGACATTTTTTATGACCTGAGTCTCTTTAGATGGAGAAAGAGACTATTTACCACTTTGCCCAAGTTTCTCTTCTATAAAATTTCAATATGTTTAGTGAGTGAGCACAGTAGACTAATTAAGTAGATGGTCAACATTTGCCACGTTTCAAAAAATGACAGACGCTTCTTTTTGCCATTTATCCTTAGATACCAGATGGGAAGCTGATAATTGTTTAAGTCACAGAAACAATTTGCCCTAGTTTACTCTTCAGTCTTTTAAAATTATCTTTGGCTATGCCCGGATAAAAATCCTTTTGTTCTTTTGAAATGGTAGAAATTAGAATATCCACATTGAGGTGTTTCCGGGAGGTACATGGCACATGTTTGTTTGGCTTGCAGATGCTAATGGTTATATAATCACATTTGCCAACCATAAAACCCCTGTTGGTAAAACACTTTCATCTGCAATAATCCACTACTTTCTTGAAACATGCTAATTTGCTCTAATAATGCAGGGACCCTTAAGGGTTTCTATGTTGTGCAAACAACTAGTTGTGGCAAGCAATCAGACGCAAGAGGCCATTGTAGAATAATCTAAACTCTGTTTCTTTTCTGGAGATTGGGGGTGGGGGTATTTGTTTGCTTGTGTTATTTTGCTCTAATTTCATTGTGCCAGCATTTGACAGTGTAGTATTAAGATGGATGCTTTGACCTTTGATATGAAAAGTAGGTGAGCCATCTTTTTATTGCCTGATTTGTTGGATTGGAGAAGAAAGTCTATATGTATTCTGTTTTAAAGATTAGCCCCAGGAAACTTGGAGCCACTCTGAAGTATGAATTCCTAGATCTAGTGCATTTTCTCCAGGCTGAAATTGAGCTAGACGCAGACATTTGGTGGTGTAGAATTCCCTTAATCTTTAAGGAACAACATCTGCATGCTCATTCACAAGGACACACAATTATATACACTACTTAACCATGCCACCAAGGTCGTTTTTCTGGTACATAATCTGAAATGTGCTTTTGTACTAATTGAAATACCAGTTTATTTGTTTTCAGCATGATCTTAACCTTCTCCAACAAGGCTGAAAATGTCAGTGTCAAGCAGAAAATCAAAAAGATGCATCTAAGGAGTATACATCTATGCAGACGCACATTTGTGTGTACGTAGACATACCTGTATTCTATTCAAATGTACCAAGAGAGTTTCTATTTTCTTTCTATCATATTTACATATATATTCACCTCCTTCCATGTGGAGATGGCTTTGGATCTGGGAAAACCAAACCAGTAGGTGTGTAGTAACTTGACTGGGAAATCTGAAACAGCTTAAATTAGCTTAGTTCTTGCTGGTCTTTTGGGATACAAGTTTATATATCTACTAATTTTTTCTTCTTGTTTTTTATTGTGGAGAATTCAAAAATACAGAAATATAAACAAGATCATATAATGAACCTCCATGCTGATTCGTCACCAGCCCCAACAAACGTCAACTCATGGTCTACCCTGCCCCATCTCCACTATTAACCACATCTCCCCAGCCCATCTTCTGTATATTTTGAAGCAAATCCAAAATCATGTTAATATTATTTTATTTTTTAAATACTTCAGTACATACTTCTAAATTTTTATAAAAAGCTCAGGTTTTAGGGACGCCTCGGTGGCTCAGCAGTTGAGCGTCTGCCTTTGGCCCAGAGCGTGATCCCGGGGTCCTGGGATCAAGTCCCACATCCGGCTTCCTGCATGGAGCCTGCTTCTCCCTCTGCCTATGTCTCTGCCTCTCTCTCTGTGTGTGTCTCTCATGAATAAATAAATAAAATCTTAAAAAAAAAAAAAAAGCTCAAGTTTTATATGTGGCCAGAAAGCCAATATCACATTTAAAAATTAACCATACTTCTTCATATCCTCAACTACCTCATTAGTGTTTACATCTCTAATTGTCTAATAGTGTCATAAATGCTTCTACTTTAAAAAAAAGGCAAGATTTAAATGAAGTCCATATATTGCAATTGATTGAATATCTTCAGTACTTTAAAAAATAATAAGTACTCAGGGGTGCCTGAGTGGCCCAGCTGGTTGGGTGGTGGACTCTTGATTTCAGCTCAGGTCATGATCTCAGGGTCATGGGATAGAGCCCAGATTCAGACTCTATATTCAGCAGGGAGTCTGCTTGAGGACTGTCTCTCTCCTTCTCCCTCTGCCCCTCCCCTCCTGCTCTCCCTCTCTCTCTCAAAAAAATAAATCTTTAAAAAATATACATAGGTAGTCGTTTCCTCTTCTTTTACTTGCAGTTCATTTGTTGAGATATTTGGTTATTTGTCCCATAGCTTCTCACAGTCTACCTTTTGCTGATTACATCCTCATACTATAGTTGAATGTGTTCTTTGGTCCTCTTATTTCCTGTAATTAGTAGTTGGATCTACAGGTTTGATCATATTCATATTTTATTTTTTTTAAAAAGACAACTACACATCTGATATCGTCTACTTAGTAGAAAGCACATAAAATCTAGTTATCTGTTTTAAAGAGATGTTGGTGTTCAATACTCAGATCCATTAATTCCTTGGGATTATAAAACAGTGATATTCTTATGTTCTCATGCATTCTTTACATCTATTATTAGATGTAATATTTCTGTAATTTAAAAATTCCCATCATTTACTCTTTGGTTAACAGCGGTACTATTAGTGTAGAAAAGGAAGGACAAATTCTTGATTCGTTTATTTCTAGTTTTCAAAATAATAACATAGTCCCCTGGCATTCTTTGTAAGTACTCAATAATTTTCTTAATATTATGAAGAACACAGGAATTAAAAATTTATTGAAGTATATCAATCCATTATAGTCATTATCCTTGTGCACACTCAAAAATCATCTCATCTTTGGCCAGTAGGAGCCTCTTAAAGTCGGCTAACTTTTTTTTCAAGATTTATTTACTTTAGAGTTTGAGAGAAAGAGAGTGGAGAGCACGAGTTGGAGGGGGAACAGAGGGAGTGAGAGAATCTCAAGCAGACCCCTCGCTGAGCACAGAGCCTAATGTGGGGCTCCAACCCTAAGATTATGATTGAGCCAAAATCAAGACTCAAATGACTGAGCCACCCACGCGCCCCAACTAATTTATTTTGAAACGTTCATGTCCACTCTGAACTCTATTCGCAGTATTGTTTTTCAGAGACTTTGGAAATGGACTGCTCCCTTTTTTCAGCCTACCCTTTCTGTCTCTCACATATTCAGGTGTTCTATCACAGGGCTTTAACTGAGATAGCTTCTCAGGGAGCTAGTTTTTAAATGTAAATTCTTGAGGTACACCAAAGTGCCAGACACATTAGTTTTCAACAACATGTCTTATTCTTCTCACATTTTCATGTTATCTTAGGGAACCAAATTTGCCTGGTATTTGGAATTCTAATTTTTGGTGGTCTCTTAGCCCCAGACTGCAAAATGCTTTGTTCTTCTGTGTCTCCTCCATCACTGCCTGGCATGTGGTAGCCCCTGGAATACTTGTTGAATGAATCAATGACTGAATAAGCAAATGAACAAAAAAATCCACTTTATCCTTTTACTTTCAGCATTAGTCCAGTTGTTGATGTTGTGATGTGAAACAGCACAATATGGCTAATAAGAGAATTGATACCGCTTGAACAACATGAGAGCCCTCCTCCTGAGACATTTGGGAGGAGGGCTTCAACAGGAAGCTGTCCCTTGTGTGGAAAAGAGTTCCCTGTGTAGTCTTTCAGACACTAATTTTGACAAGCACCAAAGCAAGACACATGCCTTGGAGTGTTATGGGATTTTGTGCCAAGAGTTTGACATAATTTAGTGAACCTGAAGGGGGTGGAGGTGGCATAGAATTATGGTTGCTTTATCCATTTCTTCTGATCTGTTTGGGTGATTTATCTATTCTGATTTCCCTGAATTGTTTAGTGCTGGGATTTCATGGAAATAGGTGTTCTAAAAGCCACTAAATATTGTTTTTTAATTACCTCACGGCCTCTAAGGAACAAGTAATCCTCATCTTCTTTTTATTGGCACTAAAATTCTCTATAACCACCAGCTCCCATAAAGATCATTCTTTTTAAAGCCTTGTTTCTTCCTAAGGAATGTTGATTTTCTAGATAGATCATTGCAGAATGGAGTCAGGCAAAGAATAATCATTGTCATTCAAGTCAGTGCTTCACAATATATCTGGGTGCTAAGAGCCACTTTAATTGGAAAGAGTCCAATGTGTGATAATAAAATTATTTATCCCCCAGACAAAAAAAGCAATAACTTTGTAATGTGTCACATGTCAGTGCTCACATACACAAGAGATGCAGACAATTGGAGAACAATGGTAAACAGTTTCCTGTGCACTGCCCAAGCCCCCCGTGCTTGCCACATGTCTTATCCTTTAAATCAGTTGTCTACATACAGTTTTTTATTGCCCTTATTAAAAGGTCAATCATTTTTGAGGTTGAACCACATGAAATTGACATTTTATGGGTGAAAAATACTTGAAATTGGTAATTTCATATTTTTAACCACGGATTTGTATTTATTATTTACAAATATGCATACAAGGACAACTCTTAAGGGCTCAATAATATAGTGGATGGAAATCTGTGTTTCATAGTCTCCTGAATAGTTTCTAAATTGCTTAGTTCATTCTCATCAGACTATCACAGTTTGCATTCTGGCACTGTGGCTAGCTAGAAACTTGACCTAGAAGCAAGGAAGTATCAACTGCCCATTTCTTGTTGTGTGCATGTGTTTGCATTATATTTTTTTGTCAATCTGTGGTTTCTTTGCAGGAAACTAACTCTTTAAGCCTCTTGTCCATTTTAAGAGGGCTAATTAATAAGTCAAAACTAAATAATATAATACATATATAAACCAATTTGACTAGACTCCCTAAATCAGAATATGTCATAAGATACTAAAGAGATTTTTTAATGTTGACTGTCTGACACATGGATGAGTGATGGTGCCATTGTCAAATAGAATATTGCATTTTAGTGGTACTTAATTTATTTCTAATTTTTCATATGATAAAATAGAAATGAAAGTTTAAATTTAATTGGAATTTTTCTTCCCACATGTATCATTCTACATGGTTTGGACTTTTCAAGGCATGGTAACCGGGTTCTGAATGGAAGCGTCTCAAAAATGAGCATTCAAAGAACACAAGGCAGACATTGTCTAGATTTGTATGACCAGGTTTGTAAGTCACTTAGTGTCACTTCTACCATCTTTAATTAATTAAAGCAATTAAGAGCCCACCCAGATTCAAGGGGGACAAAGACCCTTCATCTCTGTGGAAGAAATGTCAATTTGTCACACTTCAATTTGTGGGCATTATTTAAAAACCACCACACTACTCAAGGCATGAATCCCATGGAGTGTGCCTAACAAATGGTCATCCAAATTTATTACCTCTAGAGATGTGGACCGCATTATTACAGAATACAAGCTGTTCCTTTTTTGGATGCTATTAAATATTAGAAAATCTTTTCTCAAGGTGAACAAATATATACTTTCTTCTAATTTACCATCTTTAGTCCTTCTTCCACCCCTGGGAACCAAACAAGGCAAGTCAGTTTCCCATTTTGCTTGAAAGTAGCTTTCAAATAAATAGTATTTCCTGTTGGATGCTCACATTCCTAGTTGTTCTAGGAACGAAGTTTCCTATATCCCTCATTGCCTGATTTTATCTTCTAAGCGAGCAACAGTTTATCCCTATCCCTCTTAAAGTGCCACTAAATTTGAATACATGTTCCACTTAATACTACCGCTTGTTGGCCGGGTCATTACAGTACTATTTGTATAAGAAATAGTTTCCCAAAGACAAAATATATGCATTTATAGAACAAGTCACAGATCCCTGAAGTGCCGGCACACTTTGAGCCAGTAAGAGCTGGTGTGGTAGACCGTTCTATATCCTTTCAGGCAGCAAACATTTGTGCCCCATATGGCAAATATTCTCAGCCAGTGAACACTCCACTGCACCACACTGAGTTGAAAGTGTTCAGCAATGTGTGTTATTTACCACTCAGGAGTCTCTCTTTTTGGCATATACTTTTGTGTTCTGGTGAACTGCTTCAAACCATAATGGCAGACAAAATGTATGCAAGTGGTAGTGCTGAGATTGAGACAAAGAAACACAGGAAGACTATCATACAGGGTGTTAACATGCAGGGCTTCCAGCAGCTTAAGGAGCCTTTGATGAAAAGGTCAAGGTAACAGATGGTAAAGATCAGCAGGAAATTAGGGATTGGTGTAAGTCCTTTTGACATTCTGAAGGGCATTATAAAGCATCTCTGTGGGATTGACCAACAGTTTTCTGAAAAATTCCTAGAAGAAACTAAAACTAGAGCATGTCATGACTTCTAGTGATTTAACGAAAGTGAGAGTGTTTGCCAGCATATAATGCCATGAACTCATCTTTATAGGGACTACATTCTTAGGACCCCGTGTGATGCAGAAGCAGCTAGTATTCCATTTTCAGAAATGTATGCCCTATACCAAAAAGTGTATTTCTATATTTTAGGTGAGTTTTGATCAGGGGGACGCTGAAATAGAATCAATTTTGCTGCAATACAATATTTTTCATCTATTACTTTTTAACCAGCTACATTACACAGTTGACCCATAGTTAAGCTTCTTCAATGAAGACCTCCAGATCTTCTTCAGAGGAAACTCTGGAAAGCCAGATTCTCTTCCTCATCCCTATTCTAGTGTTTAATCTGGTCATGGTCATGATGAGGCATATGACTTTACTGGGCACTTGCTATGCTCCAGGAACATTTAAGTGCTTTTCACCATCTCAGAAATCTTCATAACAAACTTATGAGGTAAGTAACTACTTATTCTCCCCATCTTAGTATGGAGAGATTATAGAATCTAGGTAGGCCTTATACTCAGTAAATGATAGAGTGGAGATCATTGTAGCAGTTGGGATTGTATCAGAGATTTTTTTTAAGATTTTTTTTACTTATTCATGAGAGACACAGAGAGAGAAGCAGAGACACAGACAGAGGGGAGAGCAGGCTCTATGCAGGGAGCTTGATCCAGGACTCGATCCCAGGACCCCGGGATCGCACCCTGAGCCGAAAGCAGACACTCAACCACTAGCCACCCAGGCATCCCTATAACAGAGATTTTGAATATGCCATTTATGATGGCATCTATCCCTCCTAGGTTGGGCTGTATTTGTAAACCACAGAGAATAGGACTTGATACGGCATGGTGCTTGTTTGGTTCACAGTAGATGCTGAGTAAGTTAATGAATAAATACGTTATGGGTCAGTCAATCCATGAATCCACTAATAAGCATCTATGATGCAAAGTCCAATTCTTCTTGATGCAAATCAGGTCTGTCACTCTTAAAGTAAAAATATTTTTAAAGCTATAATTGCACAATTATAGAATCCCATAAAAATATCCTGTGAGAGTCAGCAGCACTGAGGCAGAGCCAATCCTTTTGTTCGGAACATGTTAGGTATCTCTGCCTTCCAAATATCTTAAAAGCTAGCAATAGCCTCGGGCCTAAAGTTATTTAGTGGACAATCCTAATAGGAAGAACAAGCTCTAAAAGAGGAACATACAAGAAATTCTGCTTCTACCCCTTTGTGGAAATTGCCATGGGTCTTAGCAACTCCAGAAAAATATGATATCCAGCATTGAAATGATGTGACAAAAGAAATAAAGGAAGATCATTGAGCTTCCTCAATGGCTGAGAGGTGTTGGTGGGGGTAGGCGGTCCACCTTAAAATTAACTAGTTGTAGCAGATTGTTGAAAATATCGCCACGTCCCTAGCGGGCCCCTCCCTATGGAGATATACATCCCTATGGAAAGGTGATATATATCCCTCCCTTCTCTGATATCAATCTTGGATAATTGACTTACATGGGCCAGTGGCATGTGAGCAGCAGTGATGTGTGCCACTTTCAGCAGAAGGTTTTCAGAACCCTTATGGAGTATGCTGCCGTATGGCCTTTCCTTCTGTCACAAGGCCAGCAATGTCCTAAATATGAGAGTTCCATTAGCCTGGGTCCTGGAGTGAAGAAGACAGGTAGCCAACCCGTTATGGTAATGTAATACCAGCAAGAAATAAGTTATTCTAAGTCCCTAAGGACTTGAGATTATTTGTTACCATAGCATGCTTAACCAAAGGGGGCTAACCTAAAGCATTGCTTCATCCAACCAACTAATGCACATTCTAACCCACTGAGGACTTGGGTTATTTGTCAGCACAGCATGCATAACCTACTTGAGGAAATGTGAGCGACTGGTAGAAAAAACATGCTAGGCATCAGAGGAAGAGCAGCATCTTACAGTACCATCCACTTTCAGCAAAGGGCGGGCCCAAAGGCAGCCACCATCCCTGAGGGCAGAGCTGGACAGACTGGGGATAGAAGCTTACACAGAATGGGTAACAGGCCCATGCCAGGACCAGGGCCATGGTCGAGGGCTTGGGAATAATATGAAAGAAGGTGATATCTGCCTGAAGAGTGGCAGAAAGAAAATAACATTACTTTTCCTAATCTCCTTGCTTCTTTCCTATCATAATCAACCAGGTCCATAAGCCCTTCCTTTGAAATACCATCGGCTCTCCACCATCGGTCAGTACCTTAAAATCACTGCAATACCTTAAGATCCATCAAATCCAAAATAGATTTTTATTTTACTTATTTATGGGTTAAATAGTGGTTTTAGGTTGTCCATCTCAGAGTCTGCTGTAGCGTTGAGCAGCCAAGGGGCTGAAACACCCTCCCTCCTCCTACCCCCTTCCCCTCCATAATTCAACTGACCTCCTCCACTTCAATCTATTTCAAATATTTGGCTTCTAATTAGATTTCATTTGTACAAAGGGTTTTGCAGCCAAAAATGTTTAGAAAACCAGTGCCTCAGATAAGGCCACACGATCATTTCAACTATTTGAAATGATTATCATCAAATTCTGTGGACTCTGTTCTGGTCTGTCCTAATCTCAACCCTTCTTTTCTGAGCATGTGGCAGAGGAATCAGCGCTACAGAGATAAATATTCATGTGCATTGCATTTTGCTCACAGGCACTGTATAAACTATATTTAGAACTCTGAATGTTGAGATGTACTGTGTCAACACTGAAATTTAATTACCGCGATGGACTTTAAAATCCACGTACCTTCTCGCACCGTGGAGTGAATATTACCTGTCGTGTTTGCTCAGTCTCCTTTACACTCCTATAGGAGAGGGTTGCAATCTGTTTAAGGAGAACACCTACCTGCCCTTGTCTTCCCAGTGAATGAGATGAACTCTCAATTTTATGACTGTTTTATCTTCATATTGTGAAAAAGAAGTATTGTCGTGCTAAACTCTTTGGACATTTCCCAGTGCGCGATATCTCCCTGTTGCTCCTATTATTACTCATTCTGGTAATAAATGATAATGTTCATCGCTAGGATTTGTAAAGCTCTGGCAGGGTAGCCCATTATTTTAAGCTCAGGTTAAGGTAAGGAATTTAGATTTATATAAGCCTGGTGCGGTTTCATTAAGAACCAAAGGCGTTTTAATTTTTCTCTCTCTTTAGGCAAGGGACTTTACATTTCTTAATGTTACATTAATCAGTGTTGTAATATTCCCCCAAAATGTACCTCTTCTCTGTGTGTTATTTACTGTCTTTGTCAAAGTCAATGAACGGGAATAAAAAATATCTACTTGGTAATACAGAAACTCCTGCCTTTTTGGCCCTTGTGTAATAGGTAAGTGGATGCTTTTAAAAATGAATCTATCCATGGTACTTTTCCTATCCCTTTATAGGATTTTGATTTTTTTTTTTTTAATGAATGGCATAAACCCCAGGTCTGAAAACTAATGGAATTTCTGCATTTAGTTGCCGATCCATAACCTTTAGGTTAGAATGTGCGTCAGTTCATTGGATGAAGCAATGCTTTAAAACTGAAATGAAAAGATTTCTGTTATACTCCAGCAGACACCAGATATGAAAGCCAGTTTGGGTGGATTATTATTAGAATGGTTTTTATCTTAGTCTTGATAAGTGGTACAAAATAAGTAGTAGGAAGTAGATACAGCCCCCTAAATGAGAATAGACAAGGAAAGAAGTGTGTTTGATTACCTGACACCAACTCAGTCTGTGGAAGGGAAAGTTAAATAGAAGTCCAGGGGCCGGGAGAGCATATTGCGTGGGTCTTGTCAGCGCATTGTCAGTGTGGACACTGTCACTGCCAACTGGGCGTCTGGAAAGGTACTACTACTGTCCATCTGGTTATCCTCAGCTCCTGTGTGTGTGCAGAACCGTAACTGCGGCTTTCAGATACTGTTTAAAGGCAAAGTTCTCTGGGAGCACTTGGGTGACTCGGTCAGTTGAGCTTGGGCATCGGACTCTTTATTTTAGCTCAGGCCAGGATCTTAGGGTCATGAGATCGAGCCCCTTGTTGTGCTCCTTGCTACTACTCCTTGTACTCTGTTCCTCCCCCTCTGTACATTCTCTCTCTCTCTCTCTCTCTCTCTCTCTCTCTCCCCCTCTCTCAAATAAATAAATAAAGTCTTTTTTAAAAGGTGAGGGGCAAATTTCTCTAGATGCTGACAGCCTAGATGCTGATAAATAAGGAGCAGCCTGCAGCACTGCTGCCCTGCCCTGGCCCTGAGCTGTCAGTAAATAAAGTATATGCTTGAGCACAGAAGCTGGTTCAAATCCCACTTCTATGACTTACTGGTTGGGTGACCCTGGGAAAAGTATTTAATTTGTAAATTTGTGTTTTCATCTGCAAACTGGGAGATGCCATGAGGATTAAATGAAATAATCCAGGCAAAGTGTCTAGTCCAACTCCAGACACATAATGGGCTCTTGATAAATGGAAGTTATAAAGAGAACGTGGCCCTCGGGCAGTGAGATTCAGGTCTAATGAGTTCTAGTGGGACAAGAGAAACGGCATGTGGGCAGCGAAGCCTGGAGGCTGGGATTGGCAAGAGAGGCAGACAGATCCCACTGCTGGTCGTGGCAGCATAAGCCACTGGCATCTGCTGGTGAGGCTCCGCCCGGGGCCTTGAAGAACATGAGGAGGGTTACCGGGGGCATGTGCTCCAGCAGGCCTGGGGTACGCCACGGGGGGATAGAGGTAGGAAGCAGCGGTGATGGATGCATAGAATTACACTTTGCCTCTTTTCTCTTTTTTACCCAGAGCCATTCTGCTCCTTGTTAGATTTCAACCTAGAGCCCATTTCTCTGTATACTCTGTCTGCCCCTACTCCCATCCTAAAAATGAATGACGGATGCAGTAAATGCTCAATAGTCATGAGTACTTTTTTTTAATGTAAGATTTGTCAAAAGAAATATACTTTTAAAAAACATTCCATTGAGGGGACGCCTGGGTGGCTCAGCAGTTTAGCAACTGCCTTAGGCCCAGGGTGTGACTCTACAGTCCCAGGATTGAGTCCCACATTGGGCTCCCTGCATGGAGCCTGCTTCTCCCTCTGCCTGTGTCTCCACCTCTCTGTGTGTGTGTGTGTGTGTGTGTGTGTGTGTGTGTGTGTGATGAATAAATAAATTAAATCTTAAAAAAAAAACATTCCATTGAGATTTTTTTTTAATGAAGCCATATCCAAATAATGCATCCAGTGCCTTCCCCACCTGTCTCCACCCTGGGCACATGCCCCCCTGATTTTTGCTTACCTACCACAGCAAACCCCAGCATCTCTGCATTACACAGGACACAAGGCATAGGTCAATAAAAGTCACTAAGACATACAAGGAAAAGAAAATAAAAGTTAACTGGACTGCAAAGCTTATAGCATAAAAGGAATGTACTTGGCATCTGCCATGGATGGGATGCTGGGGGGCCATTGGCCTGTTTGCCCGTTGGTCCATGTCCTCCTTTCCCTGCTCTAGTGTCCATCACAGGAAACACCATCTCTCAGGCTCCCTTGACAATCAGCCTCTCGGTAGCTTCGGCCAGTTGGCGGTCCTGGTAGAAGACGAGAGGCTGGGAGGAAGGAGAAATCAAGTAATTCTTGGCAAGTCAAGGTATTTCTCCCTCTGCCTTTGAGGGGACACTTCCCGCAGAAACTGTGTCTCCACTGGCTCCATTCCCAATGGACATTTCTTCCCTCTGTGGCTCCTGGTTCTGCAGCACCACAGAGGTACTTGTTCTAGGCTGATTGGGCTGGTTTCTGGAAATACCGCTTCCCCGGGGTAGTTGCTTCCTGCTGCTCCCTGTCGCCGAGGTGCCTCATCTTCCCCTGGTTGGCTTGTTCGGTCTTCCATCATCCGGGTCACCATTCCAGTATTAATTTTTCTCTATGTGAAGAATGTAGACTGGTTTCTATTTCTTGTCTGAACCCTGATGGATAACACTGCACATGGTGATACAGACCTACTTCTGCCCAATGACTCAGAATAGGAAGGTTAATGTATTTAAGCAGATAGATGTCTACACAGCTTTGAATAAAAACAAAAATGCATGAATAATGCACCAGGACGTTCCATCACAGCAAAGCACTGCTTTTGGTCTCCAGGATTTCGTGCCATTTGCAAATATCTCCCTGTTTGTTATTCTAGGGATTTTTCATTAGAGCTAAACTATTTCACATGACAATCGAATACTTCTACAGTAGTTTGCAAGATTTCTACACTTTTCCAGGTGAGAAAAACAGCTCTAAACTCAACCAAATTTTAGTTTAGAACTAAACTAAACTTCAGTCTAGAGCTTCAGAACTACAGTTTCCCTTCACCTTGTGCTTTCTAACATATAGTCCATTTCTACCCCCCAGAAGGCCTGCCCACTGCCCTGATATAAAGGAATTTGCATGGTCCACAGGACAAATGTGCCCTAACCTGCATTTCACTAGCTCCTGAATAAGAAACCTGGAAAGAGATTTTATTAAGTGGTTAGAGAATAAAACTTGCTAATTTTTGTAAGAATTCAGGCGGTAGTTTATAAAATACTTCACGTCTGAGATCCAGCATTAATATGATTTGACATGTCAAGTGGGGGGAGCTGACCCTTCAGAGCACTCGTCCCAACTGCATGGCTGCTTGAGTTATAGAGAACCCATGTGAAATAAGGGGAAATAGAAAAACTGGCTTGTTTTTAAGGACAGATTACATTAGCTTTGAAAATAGCAAAGTCCCACTAAAGAAACAGATAAACTGGGCATTTAGATTCTTAATGAGTCAGAAACCAATTCTTCTTGATGGCCAGCACCTCTTCATGCATCTAGCTTTCTGCCCATGCCAAGTTTGGGAAGGAGGGGATGACGACAGTCCCTCTTTTCTCTCTTAGGGGTAGAAGGTGGGTTCCGGTTCTAGGTTCTATTCTTATAATCCATTGTGTATTCATTCTCACCTTCCCTTTCACTGAGCTCAGTATCCTGCCAACCAGGAATGTATTTTGGTCATCTCCAGCTGAGTGCAACGGCGGCCAGTGGCTGGATCAGCAAGTGGCCTTGGAAGATGTGTTCAGTGTGGCTCAACTGTACCCATGTGGTACCTCTGTACTCAGGATGGGCTTCTTTCTACTCCCCGTTACCTAGGGCCCAGAGAACTCTGTGATCAAGACCCATACTTTCCTGAGGTCCTGAGCAACTGCTTCATGTGACCACGTTTCACCTGCCATTACTTTCAGTGTCTTCTAACAGGAAAGAAAATATCCATTCTGTAAAGGAAATAGGATTAGGATTTTAGAAAGCCTATAAAATAACACAACAATAAATTCTTCATTATCCAGTTGTCAGTTAGGTTTCACTAAATTGCAGATATCAGATTACTTTTTTAATTATTTCAAACCCACACTGGGAATTATGCAAGAACCATATATTAGGGGAGAAAATAGGCTTACCTTTCCTATTGTCAGACTCCAGGCACCCACACGGATCTTCATGGTACAGATTTCAGCAACACTGTTAAAACTGACTTATTTCCAATCAGAGCTGAGAGATCAAAAAAAGACAAACCCTCTGTGGATCCACTCACATTTTCTTAACTCATGTTTTAAATTAATAATTTTCTTAGTCATTCAACAGTGAATAATAAAGCTGAGCTCACTTATTTAAAGTTTTAAAATAGCTCCAGATTAGTTCTCTGTGATACAGAAAGCCTGCATGCAGAAATCCAGTCACTGCCCCGGGGTTTCATCCCTGACTGTGTGACCTTGGGCCGGTTATTTAATTGTACTCACTGTACTATTTTCTCAGGAAAAGGCAGATGATAATGGTGTTTACCCTGGATAATTATTATGAGGATTAAAGAAGATCATTTGTTTGTTCATTATTCAATAAATATGTTTTGAGCATCTCCTATGTAACAGACATGGAGTCTGTCCTTGTTGAATTTATGGTATGGAAGGGGAAATAGAAAACAATCAAATAATTACACAAATAAATATAATTACATGTAGATAAGAGTTATAAAAAGAAGATATTTGATGCTATAAGCATATATGACAGGAGGATTTCACTTAATCTGCAGAAAGGGGAGGATCAAGGAATGTTTTCTGAAAAAAATGCAAATGAGTGTGAGATATGAAGGATTCTTACAGGTTAACTAGGCAGTGGGGGGGTGGGCAGTAGACATTTCAGGCAGAGGGAACCTGTGCTCAGGTTTTCTCTGGAAGCCCACCACACTGAGACAACCATTATCAACCTTCCTTCTGGTTATGTTGTTTTTTTTTGTTTTTTTTAACAACACGAGCTTGAATTTGATCCAGAAATTTGGGGAATTACTTTGACAGTAGGTGTGTATGTGGGTTCTCTGGTGACATGCAGATATTTTGTAGAGTCCAAGGCCAATATGCATGAGGTACTTTTCTCCTGGACACATATGATGGGCACAGGTTGTCATTCACTTGAACAACATTTACCAGCCATCTATTCCATGCCAGCCACTACCCTAAATGCTAAGGATACAGAGATGAATGAGGCACAGCCTCTGACTTCAAAGACTTCAATCCTAAGATTTAGAGAAGAAAAGAGATACCAAAGCATATATTTATAATACACCATATCAGAGCTGTGCGTGTTTGGTCAATAAATTCTGGCGGCAAGCAAATGGCCTGGCTGCCTCTGCATGGATGAGTCAGTGACATCGTCACAGAGGAGGTAGTGCGTGAGCAGAATTTTCAAGAAAGCCTAGGATAGGCATTCCAGAAAAGCATGTATAAAGACAACACAGCTACATCCCCAGGACCTAGCAAAGTGCCTGGAACCTAATACCTAAACAACAAATAAGTTTAGTTTACAGATGGTACCGTAAGGAGTTCTACAAGTTATTCTGAATGGTTCAAATACACTATGCAAGGAGATAGTCAACTCCAAATATGTGGCCAGAAATGTAAATAGAGGTAAAACAGTGAAGATTTTTTAAGGCAAGATGAAGAATCCTAGATTTTATTCACTGGTCTAGATGGTGGAAAGCAACTGAAGTATTTTTAGCAAGGACAATGACAAAATTCTCTCTGCATTATAGAAAAATCACCGTGGCAGCAGTTTAGGAGACGCCTAAGTGGCAAAAAAGACTGAAGGCTGAGAGACCTAGGACAGAGATGATGAGGTCCCAAGTGAATGAAGATGAAGTGGGTAAAGAATTTGGGGAACATTATGAAGTGAAATCCAGCAATCACATGTGAACTTAAGGGAGGACAAAGTGACAGGGATGATGGGAGATGTTTCTGGTCTACATGGTCACAGACACCATTGAGATGGGGATAGAGAAGTGGGAAATGGGTTGAGAAAACAAACAGAGATTGGTTTGGGGCATGTTACTGAAGAGGGCATTTTTTTTTTTTTATTTCTTATTTTTTTATTTTGAGGATAATCTTGTAAAGATGCTTAAGGAGCTGCCTTAGGCAGCGGCAGCCTCTTTAGCAGCTTTTCTCTCTGCCAGTATCCACTGCTTCTGTTTAGCCAGGTACTTCCTAGCAGAATAATGGGCTCCCAGGTCGTGATAGCGGTCCTGGTAGGCCTTGGCCACCTGGGTGAACTGCTCCAGCTCCTTGGCATAGACACAAAAGGGAAATGTCCAGATGTGAAGAGCCCTGGGCCTCTTGTATAGATTTGGAGATCATGAACTTACTTATTTACTCACTCTCATGCTCACATGGGGGGCACTTGGCTGGCTCAGTCGGTAGAGAATGCAACTCTTGATCTCAAGGTCTTGAGTTTAAGCCTCACATTGGGCGTAGAACTTACTTAAAAAAAAAACAAAAACGGCAACAAAAAAATCCGCACTCGCTCACTCACAAAGAGAACACTGGGGTCCTGATTCTTGCACTATTCACCCTCCACCCTTCTTCATCTCAGATCTTCTGAGCACTCCTTCCTAGTCACTGAAGACTTTATGAACTGGCACACATCCGTCCTCTGCCCCAATTCCTGCTATTGCACAGCCATTGTCCTTGCACATGCTAGCTATCCTATGTTGACCTTCTCAGGACAGAAAAACTGGGATAAATGCTAAGTGACATCTTGCCCTGCTGGACACCCATCTGGAGATACAGAAGAGAAAGTCGCGCCTACATAACATGGAATGTTGGGGTTTAAAGAATTTTACAGAAAGGCAAAAGAACACTTTATAAAACAAATATACTGTTAAAAGAACTATTTATTTCCACACACAAAGAATACAAAATACTTTTGTGTGTATTTTGTCCTCCTCCTCTTTTTTTTTTTTTTTTAATGGGTATCCACTTACATTTGCTTAGTTGCTAAGAATTAAAACTGTCAACATGATTTCTTCTAAATAACTCCTTGGGAAAGCACTTAAAGCCTCCATTAATTATCCAAACGTAACTTAAGGACAAGAATGGAAGAATTATTTCTGAAAGAAAATAATCAATGAATCATTTATCAGTTTTCCTGCCCTTTGTACAACAAATTGTAATTAGTATGATGTCTTTGTTTGCAAGACCTTATCAGACAAAATGCAGTATAGAAGCAAAGGAAAATTCTGTAAAGAGCTGTGTTGTTTTGCAGAGCTAATTGTGATGCTATCACTGGAATTTTATGTGATTGCATTGTTAATTTTTAATTTGGTATGCTTAGTAGCAACAAGGTTATTAGCACCTATCTAGAGTTCTTAGTGCCCACATTAGATAACAAAATCTTGGTATGGTGAACATTTAGAAATAAATATCCATCTAAGATAGAAGAGAGACACAGAAGGTTCTGGTAGCCTTGAACAGGGCACAGTTTTTTAAAAAAATATTTTATTTTTATATATAATATATAATATAATATATATATATTTGAGAGAGAAAAAATATATAATATATATTTGAAAAATATATAATATATTTGAATAAATTTATCCAATATCTAAATATATATTCAATATATATTTCATATGTATGAAATATATATTGCAATAGTGTAATGAAATATATTCAATTGAATATATTTATTCAGTATATAAATATATTGAATATAAATATATAATAAATATATTCAGATATAAATATTATATAAGTATAAAATATAAATATAATATATATATATTTGAAAATATAGAAAGAGCAGGGTAAGGGGGAGGAGGGGCAGAAATAGAAAGGATCTCGAGCAAACTCCAGGCTGAGTAAGGAGCCCAACACAGGCTCCATCTCACAACCTGAGATCATGATTGAGGCAAAATTAAGAGTCAAACACCTATCTGACTGAGCCACCCAGACACCCTAAACAGGGCACAATTTTAAGAAACTGAATTTGTCAGAATAAAAAAATACTTTATCAACCATCTTTCTAAACTACTTTTATATTTTATTTTTTTGGTAAAGAATGTACCAGACTCTGTCCAGAGTTTTAGAATCATGTCCCAGACTCTTGGTTGAGACTCTTTGCTCTACTTCCCCAAAAGTTTGTTTTCATTCCAATAATTAATCACTGAATGCCTACTAATTTTGATACTTGTTGGGGAATCAAAGGTAAAAGGGACACAGTCTCTGCTCTCAAGTTATTCACACTAGAGTCTAGTAGGAAACATGGGCCTGTAGACAGTTTTATTACAATGTAATAAGCATGCTGATGGAGTAGATGGTGCATCACAGTGATGACAAAGGAGACCATCTGGAATAAGACACCTATGGAAATCTCTAAAAATTACCCAGATTCACATAAGGCCCATCACAATTAGCACAAGAAAGAACCTGGAGTGGAAGAGGTCCTTGTGTTGCCTCCTCCCCACATTTCATCCACCAGGAGCTCCTGGATTAGCTTTAGATATGTCTCTGAAAATGCGGGAATAACTTTCAGTAGCTGCTGAAATCCAGTTACTTGGCCACATGATTTTAATTGTGGCTCCTGCAAATAAATATATATTTTTCTGACAAATGTAGATAATGAAAAAAATACTAACATAAAAATGAAGCTATTAAAAATGAAGCTATTTCTACACATCCAGAACTAATTTTGTTTTTAATTAGAGAGCTAGCAGTCTCATCAGTCAATATTACAAATATGATATCCTGCAATTTCCATTTGCAATACAATTCGTGGATAAACAAAAAAGAACATACCACATCTACCCCAATCTTTAAAGGTTTTGCTCTCCTCTAAGAAAGAAATATACTGTCCCTCCATATCTTTCTTGTCTTTTAAGACCTTCGAAATTGTCAAACATCTCTAAAACTCTCTCACTCTCTTCCAGCTTTTCAGAAAACCTGTGTTATCAACTTAATCTTTATAATAAATTATTCTTAACTGTATGCTGATATTGTCCTCTCATAAAGTAAAATCTCAATAATAATAGATAAATGGTTGGATGAATGGACAGAAAGTTAAGTAGACGATAGATGATAGATTAGATAGATAGATAGATAGATGATAGATTAATAGATGATAGATACAGGTGCTCCCTTGGGCATTTTGCCTCTTTTCTTTGATCATCTTTAAATTAAAGATTTAAAATAAAAATAAATAAATGAATAAATAAATGTGATTCCAGGGAGTTTGCATAAATAAGTACGCATACTAGTACCATTCCTTGAATTGATTATGTGACCATTCAATAGATGTATGAACAAATTGTGTGAATGTATGAAAGAAAATATACCATTTCTCATCTGTCTACAGCTTCTCCTAGGAGGTAATAATATGGGTAGTCAATATTCTTCAGGTAGTGTTCCTCTAACAGACTCATGGGTTTCTTATAGGCCACTCTTGGTGATATGGATACTCAGAAAACTTTAGGACAAGAAATATACCCTGCCAGTGGGACAGTATTGGATTGTCCTCTTCGGGGACACTTCACAGAATCGTACAGCTGTCCTGAAGCTATTCTCTTGACATCCAGGTGACAGTTGAGTGTAAGGAAAATATCCTCATGCCAGGCAAGTGTGAGAGCTCTCATTTTAAAAACCTCCTACCTCACAAGAGTCAATGTCTCCTATAACAACGCCATAGGCACAATCTCCAAGACCCTCCCACGGGTCATGCCAATTATTTTTTTTAAGATTTTATTTATTTATTTATTCATGAGAGACATACAGAGAGAGAGAGAGAGAGAGGCAGACAGTCAGAGGAGCAGAGACACAGGCAGAGCAGGCTCCATGCAGGGAGCCCGATGTGGGACTCCATCCCGGGACTCCAGGATCGTGCCCTGAGCCAATGCAGGCACTAAACCGCTGAGCCACCCAGGGATCCCCGGTCATGCCAATTAGAAGGAGTCCCCACACTCAAGGAAGCCCAATGCTATGGCTTCCTAGTAGGTGTTCCTAGTTCTCCCAGGTCAGATGCAATTTATCAACCATTTGTCATTTTTATCATAGGCAGTTTAGCCTAGGAACATAGTTGAATATTCTATCTTATTAGGTTATAGGCGAAGAGAACTAGAAAGCTAACTGAAGGTCAGATTCCCATGTGGAAGGAGAAAGACAGCATCAAAGGCATATTAGCTTTAAAAACAAAAAGGAGAGACTTCTAAAAAGGAGATATTTAAAATTTTGAAATCTTATATTTACAATAGGTATTGCCAAGAATGTAGTACAGAAAGACTTCCCACATATCCCACACTGAATTTTCCTTATTGTTCATGTCTTACGTTAATATTTCCCATTCGTGGGATCCCTGGGTGGCGCAGTGGCTTAGCTCCTGCCTTTGACCCAGGGCGCGATCCTGGAGACCTGGGATCGAATCCCAAGTCGGGCTCCCGGTGCATGGAGCCTGCTTCTCCCCTGCCTATGTGTCTGCCTCTCTCTCTCTCTCTGTGTGACTATCATAAATAAATAAAAAAAATTTTTAAAAATTTCCCATTCGTCATTAATGAACCAAGATCTATATATCAAATTATTATTAACCAAGATACATATTTTATTCAGATTGCCGAATTTTCAAAATAAAAAGGGACAACTTCTAGTTGGTGATATATTCTATACTTAATCCATTGCATACTTAAAATGTTCAGAAATCAGGACAGCTGGGTGGCTCAGTGGTTGAGTGGACCTCTGCCTTTGGTTCAGGGCATGGTCCCAGGGTCCAGGATAGAGTCCCACATCGGGCTCCCCATGAGGAGCCTACTTCTCCCTCTGCCTGTGTCTCTCTCTCTCTGTGTCTCTCATGAATAAGTAAATAAAATCTTTAAAAATAAATAAATAAATGAAGAAGGAAAAGAAAGAAAGAAGAAAGAAAAGAAAGAAAGAAAGAAAGAAAGAAAGAAAGAAAGAAAGAAAGAAAGAAGAAAAGAAAGAAAGAAAGAAAGAAAGAAAGAAAGAAAGAAAGAAAGAAAGGAGAAAGAAGAAAGAAAAGAAAGAAAGAAAGAAAGAAAGAAAAAGAAAGAAAGAAGAAAGAAAGAAAAGAAAAGAAAGAAAGAAAGAAAGAAAGAAAGAAAGAAAGAAAGAAAGAAAGAAAGAAAGAAAGAAAGAAGAAAGAAAGAAAGAAAGAAAGAAAAAATGTTCAGAAACTAGTCAGGATTATTTGACTGAAACAGGAATCATTCCAAGTGCAGCTGTTATAATTGTACTTGAGCAGGTAAAAGTCTTTAGGTCCACGTACTGACTTGTAATTCCCAAGAGCCAGTGACTATCAATGAACATCATTGGATATACTAGGCCGTTTTGGATTTGATCTTCACATTGATTACAGTTAGTTGTACAAAAGTGAGCTATAGATTTTAAACCTTTGCCTTTCTCTCTCTTGTGTATTAGTTTCAAGTGTACAATATAATGATACAACAATTCTATATATTACTCAGTGCTCATCATGATAAGTATACTCTTAACCCCCTTCACTCCACTTCACCCCCCTATTTCACCCATCCCCTCACCCATCTCTCCTATGGCAACCACCAGTTTGTTCCATACATTTAAGAGACTAGTATTTTGTCTCTTTTTTTCTGTTCATTTATTTCTTAAATTCCATATAGAGTGAAATCATATGGTATTCGTCTTTCTCTGATTGACTTATTTCGCTTAGCATTATACCTTCTAGATCCATCCATGTTGCTGCAATTGGTAAGATTTCATTCTTTTTTATGGCTGAATGATATTCCATTGTGTACATACACCACATCTTCTTTATCCATTCATCTATCGATGGATGCTTGGGTGGCTTTTATATCTTGTCTACTGTATATAATGTTGCCATAAACATAGGGATGCACATATCTTTTCATATTAGTGTTTTTGTTTTCTTTTGGTGAATATCTAATAGTGGAATTACTGGATCATATGGTGATTTAATTTAATTTAATTTAATTTAAATTAAAATTAAATTAAATTAAATTAAATTTTTTGAGGAATTTTTAATTTTAATTTTAATTAATTTTAATTAATTTTAATTAATTTAATTATTTTAAATTTTTGATTTTAATTTTTTGAGGAATCTCCATACTGTTTTCCATAGTGGCTGCACCAGTTTGCATTGCCACCAACAATGCACAAGAATCTCTATTTCTCCACATCCCTGTGTCAACACTTGTTATTTCTTATGTTAATTTTAGCCATTCTGACAGGTGTGAGGTGATATCTCATTGTGGTTTTGCTTTGCATTTCCCTGATGATGAGTATTGCTTTTCATGTGTCTATTGGCCATCTACATGTCTTCTCTGGAGAAATATCTCTTCATGTCTTCTGCTCATTTTTAATTGAATTATTTGTTTTTCATGTGTGTTGAGTTGTGTAAATTATTTATATATTTTGGATATTAACTCCTTATCAGATATATCATCTGCAAAATCTTCTCCTGTTCAGTAGGTTGTTTTTTTTGTTGTTGTTGTCGATGGTTTCCTTCACTGTGCAAAAGCATTTTATTTTAGTGTAGTCCCAATAGTTTAATTTTGCTTTTATTTCTCTTGCCTCAGGAAACATATCTAGAAAAATGTTTCTATAGCCAATGTCAAAAAACTTATTGCCGACGTTTCTTTCAGGAATTTTATGGTTTCAAGTTTTACATTTAGCTCTTTAATCCATTTTGAGTTTATTTTTGTATATGGTGTAAGAAAGTGGTTCAGCTTCATTCTTTTCGTGTAGATGTTCAGTTTTCCCAACATCACTTGTTGAAGACTATCTTTTTCCTATTGTATATTTTGCCTCCTTCGTCATAGATTGATCCATAAAAGTGTGGGTTTACTTCTGGATTCTACTTTGTTCCATTGATCTGTGTGTCTATTTTTGTGCCAGTATGATACTACTTAAATTACTACAGCTTTGTAGTGTATTTTGAAATCTCAGATTGTGATATCTCCAGGTTTTTTTTAAGATTTTTATTTATTTATTCACAAGAGATACAGAGAGAGAGAGAGAGGCAGAGACATAGGCAGAGGGAGGAGAACAGGCTGTATGCAAGGAGCCCGATGTGGGATTCCATCCCAGGACTCTGGGATCACGCCCTGAGCCAAAGGCAGATACTCAACCACTGAGCCACCCAGACGTCCCTTGATATCTCCAGTTTTGTTCTTTGTTTTCAAAATCGATTTGTGTTTTTCTTATAGTTTCTTTTCAAGGACATACATATATAGTTCTGCTCCATTTCTTATCCCCCTCTCAAACTAATGGTCCTGTTGGCTTAGGGCAATGAGAGTGTCTTATAATTGGTTACTATGGAAAAGTAGTTCTTCGGCCTAGTGACATAATTTGAGTCACCTGGGCAAATTTATTTAAGATAGCAGTAACTAAGACTCATTCCATGGGCTCTGAATTAATTGATCTGTGTAGTCCTCTCATCCCCATTGTTAAGTGCTCCCCCAGTGATGCTAATGCACAACTGAAGCAGAGAAACCCTGCATTGGAAAATGTTGTCTATCTTTTTAAATTCAGATAAACACATGAAATGTGGACCTTCTTTATTAACATGAGGCCTAGCAGACTCTTAGAAAACTCTTCAAGGACCTCCTGCTTTAGCTTTTGTTTCCTTTTTGCCTTTTTGTCTCTCAAGCAGAATTAATTACTCCCTCCTTAAAAACTTATGCATCCTCTTTCATTTTACTTATCATATGAAATTATAATTATTTGTTCATATGAAATTATAATTATTTTTTCAATGCCTGTCTCTCCAGTTAAGCAGTCTGTCTCTGAGGTAGAGACCAGGTCCTGTTTATGTGAGATAGCCTGAGCTTTTAACAAAATTTCTAGCACATGGCAATTGCTCAGTAAGTGTCCTAAGAAGGAAGTGTGGGGCATAAATTTGGAGGAAAAACAACAACAAAGTATTATTGAAAAGATTCTTCTTGGGCAAACACTGATTCCAAATTCTAAGAAATTTACTATAGACATATCTGTCCTTGTATTGTGGTTGATACTTGCAAGATATACAGCAGCTATCACATTTTAAAAATTTAAATAATTTAGTTTAGCACCTCATTTTAGAAAACAAAGCAACATAGAGTGAAATAGGGATTGCTAACAAGTGAATGACTAGTTCCATTGAGCCACAATAAAATTGAAGTTATATCAGTCCAGGACTTTCCCCTTATATTTCACATGTCAGAATATTTGGGACGACGGTTGCTATCAATGGACTGCACTTGGCCAGCCATAATCTGGGACTCCACACCAAGAGATGTATAGGATGTTCTCAGTGTCTTTAGACCTGAATTCAATTTTGATTGCACTTGTGAGTTTATAATTATTCTTGAGTTTAAGAGGTGATTTAAAAAAGGTTTCTTTTTGTCCTTACGGCTGTGTTTTCAGAGAAACTCACTAGCCTAAAAGATTTTAATAAAAGCAAAGAAAACATTAATAAAAGCAAAGAAAATCCATAGTTCAGTTTGAGTCTGAAAGCATAAAGCAAAGAGATACCGGGCAATTTTCTATTGATTCATTTTCTCATTTGATCAGTGTAGAAGGCCTGCCAAAGACACTTCTATTTAGAATTTTTTTTGGGGGGATAAGAAGCAGCTCTAATGAAGAAGCAGAGAACCTAGGTATTCCAACTTGACTAATCATTCATTTGGAGTCATCTTACATTCATTTATTCAATAAATTTAAGTTTCTTGCTTACCATGTGCCAAGTCCTGGTGAGAACAGTGGTGAGTTTCCTTCCCTCTCTAGTGGAAAGTGATAAGCACATATAGTCCAAACACACACATGTGCATTCACACACACACACACCACACACACACACACAATTTTTGCCATATAAAACTGAATGGAAGCTGAAAATACAAATAAAGAAATTTATGTCTTTATATATCTGATTCTGTATCCTGAAACTCAGCCCCACTCTACGTTAACTCAGGAGTGGTCAAGCATAGTTTAAGAAGCATGGGAAATAGCTCTTGGTAAAATTCTTCCCCTGTGTGCTAAGGATGGTTCCATAAGTTTGCAGACTATTCAACTCTGTACCATGTGAGGAAGGGGCTAGCGCTGAGTGCAGATCCTGGAGTTGGAAGTGCTCCCTCTGACCATTGTGGGTATCTTGACTTAAACTTTGAAGGATCAGTTTAGACTATTATTTTGAAAGAAATTCAAAAAGTAGACACTTTGGGCTTAAGCAAATGGACCTCTGAACAGCTGCTAAAAACATAAACTGTTAGTAAACGGAGGGCTGCTGTACTTCTATTGTCATTTTATAAGAAGCAGAGACTTAAAGAGATTTGAGTAATGGAGGCAAATTCACAATGCTAGTGAGTATCAGAACTGGGATTGAAGCCCCAGGGTCCTGTGTTCTTTCTGCTGAGCCATTCCTAAAAGAATGCATTTGCTTATTCTCTTCACTCTGTGCGGCATGCTTCCTCTCCACCAGGCCCTAATCTTACCATCCAGGCTCAATTTAAGTGCGCACTATCAACCAAAATGGCTCCATGAGCAAGATGTCAGTCAGACTCCAGGAGCTCAGGGATCCCATGCATTCACCCCACAGCATCCAGGGCTTTCAGGAGGATAAGCTGCCCCAGGGTACCAAAGAATGACTGGAGTCAAACTGACAAGTAGAAATGTTTTGCAAAATGTTGCTTACAGATTCAGATTTTAAACTGATGGTAAGGCTTTGAAAAAGAAATATGAATTCTAATCCTATTTTGATCTTTCTAGATCAAAACAATTTTGTATCTATTCCATTGTATTCAGTGTCTACTCCACTGTATTGAATGATGGGAAAAGTAAACTACCTTTTTACACCTCCACTAATCCTTCTCTGGATCTTGTCTACACTTGTGATTCATGTGTGCTTTATAGACAAGCATGAAGCCTTCCTGCCATAAATGCTTCACAACTTAAAAAGTAAATGAACACCTCTGTTAGACCGAAGGGAAAGGATTCTTTTTTCTAAGTGCTTAAGTGTGGATTGAGTAGGGTATATCTTCAATAAATCCAATACCTACCATATACCTCTTCCTATACCTATGTAAAAAATAAATTTCTGACAAAAATACATGAAATCTGAGTATATTTAATTCTCACTGCATTTCTGTGTTTTCTGTGGATAGTAAAAAACACTGGATGAGATTTTTGTTGTAAGTTCCTTTCATTTCCTTTTTTTTTCTTATAGATCCTTTTAAGGTTGTTGATTTCCATAAATTTGGTAGAAGAAATATCATTAATACTTCTCATTTATTTTTCATTAGCTGTTCACATTAAAATAAGTCATCTTTTATCATTCTGTTATGCATAAAATTGAAATGTTTATGTAAATTTTGTGTGTTTTTTTCAGCTTTAGAGTAGGAGCTTATTGTAAAAGAACTATAGTAGAGTCAACATTTGATGGTGAAAAGGATCTGAGTGCCGTGCCACATACAAAAAATCAAGTATAATCCAATCAGAAGTATAGATTACATGGAATATCCAAGAAATTATGATAAAATGGATTATTTGATTATTTTATTGCTCCCTTTATTATTTAGTCCAGTGTGTGTGTGTGTGTGTGTGTATGTGTGTGTGTGTGTTAGAGTGTTGCTTAGAATTGCTTAGAAAGTATGGAAAAGCACTTCATTTTCTGCTGTATTTTATTATTTGGAATGATGAACACCAATGAGATTATGATCATTAATACTCAATTTTCAGAACACACAATTTGATATACTATGTGCTATGTTTATTCTCTGCAGCTAAAAAACTAATCTAGGGGAAAGAGAGAAATAGGTAAGATTTAAAAATCTTTTTTAAAGCAAAGATTACTTTAAAAGCGCTCTAATCTGGAAATGGGATCGCCTTCCCCTCTCTCAAATGGAGAGTCATATTTCAACCCTCCTCCCATTATTCAGTCCAGCCTTCTCTGAGTATCCACTTTGAGTATATTCATTCTGCTGGAGGCAGGCATATAAGAACTTAGAAGCCATGACCTTTGCTCATTTTTCTGTGCCCCTTTCCCTCCAAAAATGTCCTGAATCTGAGTGTATACCAATCACTACATCATCCTGTATATAAATCTGTTTCACCTCTGTGGCTGTCTCACTGTACTGAGAATACTCTGTGCTGTCTCTGGTAGATGGCTGTCTGATGCATTTTAAAACGTCAAGGTTATTGTAAAATAGATGCATCAAAGAAATTTCTTTGCCAGCTTCCAACTTATGAATATGGATTGGCTTTAATAATTAGATTAGAACACTACTTCAGAAGCCATTTATCTAATGTAGTTTTCCAAATCCCATTTCACTGAAAAATTTCCAGGAAATGGTCATCTACAAAATGGGCAAAATGTTTTGAGGTCAAGATACCACCTAAAAAGCCTTCCCTTTCAGGAAAACAGCATATTAAAGTTCACTAATTTTAGTTCTCTTTGCCTTTTATTTTCTAGTGTTCACCGAAATGTAACTGGATAAACAGTAAGAATAAAATGAAATGAGTAAGGTAATTTGAGGAAAATGTATAGTTATTTTAAATAAATAACAGAATCAGGACATTGGGTTTTAGTTAAAAGATAATTATAGGGTAAAATACTTCAACCATTAGCTCAAGAAACCATAGGAATTTATTTTTTCAAAGCTGAAAGGAGAGATTAAAGAACAGGCAATGAAATTAAAAGTTAAAGAGAATTTACACATAGAGACCTCCTATCATGTGCTGACATGAAGCTCAGTTTCAAATACTGTGTTTTACTTAACCCTCACAACAACCTCATGAGGTAGGGATAATTATTCTCATTTACAAACTCACTGTGGCTGAGAGAAATTCCTTGTCTTTCTTCCAAAGCTTGAAACAACCAGTCAGTGGCCAAGTCAGAATTCAAATCTAGATCTCCTAAGAAAAACCATTTGGAGTCCATCACCTGTAGACTGAATGGGTGAAGCCAATTTACTCTAGAATGAGGACATAATCCAGTGGAAATAAGGAGATTAGCACAGGCAGTGCTGAAAGGGACCAGCTGAGGGAGATATGAGAGCAGATCACTCACAAAGGAGGAAAGAGAGAAAGATGGAGCAGTAAGAAGTCTAACTAGCAATTGGCATGGCAGGATCCAAACCCTGGGTCCCAGATGGAATGGGAGATATCCCTCTTCAATCCAAATGAATGAGAACACATAATAAACGCAGAAAAAGTTTGGAGGAACCAAACAGGGAAGACAGGGGAGAAGAAATTTCAGACTTTTTATTTTTTTAAAGAGTTTTCATTTATTCATTTGTGGGCGAGAGAGAGGGCAAGAGCATGAACAAGGGAGAAGGGGGAGGGTCAGAAGCAGACTTCCTGCTCAGCAGGGAGCCCTATGGCTTGATCTCAGGACTCTGAAATCAAGACCTGAGCCGAAGGCAAATGCTTAACCTACTGAGCCACCCAGGCACCACCAGAGACTTCTAAATAGTTTCTGCTTTGCCAAGTAAGGGATGATGTCATCATGTGAGAAAGGGAGGATGTTAATAGAGCTTCTAGAAAGAGAAAAAAGTAGTCACATGTATGCTTGAGTGCTAAAAAAAATATAGAACATGGGAGTAATAGTGGGTCAAACTTTTAAAAATAATGTTTTGGTGTGGGAGTCGTCATAAGGCTGTGTTGAAGTGACTTTATAGGATATTGAGTATCCATTGGAATGGATTCATTCAGCATTTACATTAATGAGTATTTAAATGCAGCAGATGTTATTTCAAGTGACATAATATGAATAAATACAAGCCAATGCTATTGTATTTTTAGAAGAAAGAGAAAAAAGAATTGGAGAAAATTAAAGACAGCCCCAACTACAGACTGCTTGGTTAAAGATTGTGTGAAACAAGCACATGGGGAACAAGCTTAAGTGTGCAAATCTGATGCTGCCAGCTCACCCAGGTTATCATTGGGGACCACTTTAGTGGGGAGGCAGAGCTGGAGATGAGCTTGGGAGAGAAAAAGAAGGATGGGCAGGTGCATGTGTGTGTATGTTGTGCGCATGCGTGCACCCTCAAGGAGCAGATTACGAGTGAAGGTAGAGTCCAGGAAGGGGAATGACTGGAGGAAAGGCATGAAATTACACTTGAGACCTCCTAAATCATTTTGTTTCTAAGTTGTTAATATAATGATAGATTTGTGATTTTAAGTTGTAAGGCAAGCAAAGGAAATGTGCTTTTTAACGAACCTTAAATTTGATATCCAATTGGGGATGAATTTCTTAAAAACAGCCTCCCAAACACAAACTTTAAAGAAAAAGATTGATACATTGATTATTCTTAACTTCACTGATTAATAAGTTAATGTAGTGTTTTTATTTTTTAAAATTTCATCAATTTAACGAATTGACCAATTTTAAGTCAAAAAGATTTAAGGAAAGACACCCGGTTGAGCATCTGCCTTTGGCTCAGGTTGTGATCCTAGGGTCCTGGGATTGAGTCCAACGTCGGGCTCCCAGCAGGGAACCTGCTTCTATCTCTGCCTCTCCTCTGTGTCTCTCATGAATAAAGAATTAAAATCTTAAGAAAAAAAGATTTAAGGAAAAAAGTAAAAATATATGCCACAAGGAGAGAAGACACTTATAACACATGTATATGGGAGTAGCACAAAGGATTCCTAAAAAGATCATTAAGAAAAAGGAAAACAACTCATTGGAAAAAAACTAAGCAATAACCTGAACAGACATTTCACTAAATAAGAAACGTGGATAGCTGATAAACATGTGAAAATATTCTCAACGTTGCCCTCATCAGGGCAATACAAATCCACACCAAAATTTAATACCATTTTACACCCACTAGATTGGCAGAAATTTTAAGGCATGAAAATATATAGTATAACTAAGGATAAAGAATAGGTGGAGCTCTTCTTTGTTATTGATAGGAGTCTAAATTGGTCCCAGCCTCTTGGAAAACAATTTGGAATTATCTTGTGGTTGAACATTTGCTTACCTTCCTACCTAGCAATACTACTCATAGATATTTCCCTGGAGAAACAGTGCAGGTGTGTGAATATTCATACTGGTAATGTTTGCAAGAAGAAAAAGAAAACTGGAAACATCTCAAATATCCATTGACAAAACAATGGATAAATAAATTGCTATGTACTCATAAATGGATTTTACTACAGTAGTTTAAAAAAATGAATAAACTGCAGCCACAAGCATTCACAGAGATGAATCTCACAAAATACTGAATGAAAAAGACAAGTCACAGAGGAACCTATACAAAATAACGCCATTTATGTAAAGTCAGAAAACCAAGTAACATTTTGTTCATGGACACATATATGTAGAGTAAAACTATACTGAAAAGAATGGAGTGATAAATCCAAAAATTAAAATAATAATTACTCCCACTAGGGAGACAGGATCGGAATTCAAGAATCGGAATTGACAATACTATATTTCTTAACCTTGGATAGTTTATTATTCCATCGACCATGAATACGTTACATCCAGTCTTTTATATGTATGAAATAATTCATAATAATAATGTAGGTAAATCTGGGCAAAAGTTAAATGAGAAATAAAAAGTCAAGCATGTAGAAGAAAACTTAGTCTATAAACATACATGTTTGGTTCAAATGCATAAATCTTGGTGACTTTCCTCTGTGCTATGTAAAAAATCGGTCAGGCCTTGCAAAGTCACAGTTCTTTTTAAAAGGATGGCTGAATATTTGAATTATGAGAACAGATGAATTCAGTGTTTCATTTTTTATAAGTAAGAAGTACTTTATTATAATGAATCTGTCAATTTAGCTTCTATACATAACACAAGATTAAAAGGATGTAATATTTTCCAGAATATGCTCTATGAAACATCAGATGTTAAGGGTTCTGTAATCAAATATATTCAGGAACTGCTGGATGCTACACCCACTCTTAGAAACTCATAGGTAAGCACCTAATCTGCCTGCTAGAATTTTTTTCATTAAAAAAATTAATGAAAAGGACAGTATGCATAATTTAAATATTCCCTATGAGAGATGGAAAGAGAATATAAATGTAATCGCTAGCAATATCTAAAAGAACCGTGCATCAAATTATATCTCTAACAGTGTCATCTCCATCTCCTTCTTTGAACCCTTGCCCTCTGTTGACACATCAATTGTTGGAGTTCCATAAACACCTATTCTCGTTCCTCTTCTCTCCTTGATCTCTATTCCTCCCCTACGACTGATAATCTTATTATTTCAAGATCTCTCCTTATCCAAATTCATATTCTAAATTTATCTTGGAACTCCACAAACTGAAGTTCCACAGGCATCTCAAATCTAACACCTCCAAACCAGACTCTATAATCTTACACCCTAAAATAACATGACCTCTGGAGTCTCCATTTCCATTATGGTGCCACTTCCCACCTAGTTTTCAAATTAGAGATAATTTTAGTTTGATTCTCTGCTGCATCTTCTTGCATCCATCTTGCTATTCTAGAATGTTCCTTAGCTCTGTTCTCTCTTCTCTTTAATCCTTTGTGACACCTTAGTCTCCGTCTCCATGGTGGCTTGACTGGGCTTCCTGTCTTGTCATTCTATCATCAGTATTTTCCAAAGCAGCTCATAACCCACATAGCCTTATTATCATAAAACCTAATCATACTGTTTCCTAATAAACATCTGCTAGCTCTCGGTAGCTTAAAAGGTACAATCCAAACACACACATGTAGCAAAGAAGGCTCTTTCACAATCTAATGTTACAAAATCTACCTCTTTTTTTTTTTTTTAAGATTTCATTGATTTATTCATGAGAGAGAGAGAGAGAGAGAGAGAGGCAGAGACACAGAGAGAGGGAGAAGCAGGCTCCCTGTGGGGAGCCCGATGTGGGACTCGATCCCAGGCCCTGAGTAAAGGAAGACACTCCAACTCTGAGCCACCCAGGCATCCCACAAAATCTACCTCTTGAGCCTCATTACCTGCCATTCCATCATAGCCCCTCTATGATGTGGTGACATTAACTCCTCATCATCATCTAAATGTGCCAGTTTGTCTGTCTTTCATCTGCCAGGAATGCTCTTTCTTCATCTAGGAAGCAAACTCCTATTCAGAATTTATTACCCAGAAATATCCCTCCTATAAAGACCTTCCTCAATATCCACGATAAAAGCCACTTTATTTTCTACACTACCAAAAATCTGTTTGGACCTTCACCGTAACACCTCACAAACACATTGTACTATCTCTTCACCTCAACTTTGTTCCCCCTGCATTTTCCATAACCTATTGGCACTTGGAAGCATCTCACAAAATGTATGAATTAATGAATAAAAGGCCAGTGGGTACTTATATTCTTAACCCTTTCTTGTTATCAATCCTACTGAACTTAATTTTCAGTGTAGACCTATTCAGTCTTTTTTAAGGTCATGTTTCCAGGATTGTTCTCACCTTAGTCTCTTTATTTAAAAAAAAAAAAAAAAAAAACTTATTTTTTATTAAGCTTACTGAAATTTATTAAAATAAAGCATTTTGCTCTCCTTACTGCTAATTAGTCGTGGCTTTTCCCAGGAGCTTTCTTTTTCCCTTCGCTGACAACAAATGTTCTAGCTATAAAATCTCTGATAATTTCTTTTTTTCTCTACCTTCTGAACTCGTGGTTAAATTACTAAGGAAAGACTCCGTTGTGATGAGGCCCAGTACTATCATATTCTTAATCTTTGTTCTAATAGAAAAAGATGCCCCTCCCTTGTGAGGGATTAACTGAAAGGCATTCCTTTCTCTGGGCTGATGCAACCAGAGCCATGGCAAGCAGAATAAAAGACTGGTTTCAAGCCCCATGTGCCCCTCGCTTCCCTCCTGGCCTTGTGCCCTTGTGTAGGGGACAATCTGCACAACCATGACCTACAGCTCTGATTCTGACTCAGCAGCCCTGTACCTTATATGGTCCCACGATGGCCCCAACCAAGCATACCACTTGCCTAATTATCCTTGGCAGCCAGCCTGCTGTTAGGTGACAATTCCTTTTAAACTACTTCCTTTACAAGAATCTTCTGATACATTGAAATGAGCCAATCAGTCAACACAAATGGGAATTTTCATGGGCCTGTGACAGATTCCGATTAAAATGTGGTTTTTACCCAAAGCTTTAGTGCCCTGCTTCATATGAAGTACAATTTCATTACAAAATATAGCAAGTACATCCTAAGCCAATGAGGTAGCCTTAAGTACATGAAGCAAAGGCAGGAACATGCTGATATGAATTTAAAAGTCAGGCACACATAAGTGAGTCAAATGTCCAACACATTTAGAAAGTACTTAAGTAAATAGACAAGACTAAATGGTATTTGCTCCTTTAATCAACAAATATTTATTGGGCCCTTACTATGTGACAAATATTATCTAGACCCTAGGAAAACAGAGATTAACCAAATAAATGACACTCATGGAATTTACACTTGAGTGGGAGGAGAAAGTAAATAAACAAATCTCTATGTCAGGGGGTGTTAAGTGGAGCAGAATGAAGCTGGGTGACAGGGCGAGGGATGAGGGTGGGAGCATCTGACGCCGACACAGGGAGGGCAGGGGAGAGCTCACTAAGAACAAGCATCTGTTGGAAAGACCACCACTAAGCATGCACCTGTGCCCATTTTCTCCCATGTTTGCCTTTTCCCAATGATGTTTAAAGAGCAATATTTATATTAAAACATCAACTCTTTGCATTCCATTTGTGTTACCAATGTTTCTTCCTCTATTTTGTGAGTGTATTTTACCTTTGTGATTATTTTTGCACCACTGGAATTTTTATCAGAAGTGCATTCAAACTTATTAATTTAGGGAGAATGGACTTATTTTCCAATCAGTGAGATTGGTAGTCCAGGCCTAAAAGTCCCACAAAGTTTTAGTAAGATTATTCTTTAGTATTTTAAAAATATTTTTCCTGTTATGAATATTAGGATTATTTTAGTACATTATATTTTCTACCTATTGATTCTGGTTATTAGAGAAAACTGTTCATTTTTAAATATATGTATTTTGTATTTGGTCATTTCATCAAATTCTCTTATTCTAATTGTTTTAGCTTCCTGGTATAATTTTTTTAAAGATTTTATTTTATTTATTTACTTATTTAGAGAGTGTGCAAGTAGCAAGGGAGGGGCAGAGAGAGAGGGAGAGAGAGAATCATAAGCAGACTCTGTGCTTATTAGTGCAGAGGGGTCTTGGGGCTCAATCTCACAACCCTGAGATCATGACCTGAGCTGAAATCACAAGTCAGATATGCAACCAACTGAGTCACTCAGGTGCCTCTTCCTTCTATAATGTGTAAACAATCTTTCATTCAAGTGTAAGATCTCTGTTTCTTCTCATCATTAGCATTTCATGTTTTATTCCATCCACCAAAACTTTCAGAATAATGTTAAAGAAAAAAGATAACAGCATACATGCTTTTCTTGTTCTTTATTTTAAAAACATATATTCCCTAGCAGCTCACTATTCCTTATGATGCTGACCCTTAGTTTAAGAGGTGTTCTTTATTATGTTAAGGAGATATCCCTTTAGTCAGATTAAAATAATTTTTTATTTGGATTGAATATTGAATTTTATCAAATTCCTTCTGGCATCTGTTGAAGAAATGATACAGTGCTTCCTTGAGTGACTGATGCAATGAATTAAATTAATATAGGATCCACCAAAAACGTTTTCCCAGTGGATACTTTTTCCACAGAGCCATCCATGAAAAAAAACATTGTCATCTGGTCAAATAACTTGGGAAAATGTTACATAGCATATTCTTTTCCTAGAGATTCATTAGCTCATTATCATATGAAAGATGCTGACAAGTCTGAATTTGGCAGTCAAGAAATTTGGTTAAAAAGTTATACACACACACACACACACACACCAAACTGCTATCTGGTATGTTTGCAAGTTGCTAATAGGATAGATCCTAAAAGTTCTCATCACAAGAAAAAGAAACACTTTGTGTGTGTATCTGTATGATATGTTGAATGGTAACTAAACTTACTGTGATAACCACTTGATGATATCTCTAGTCAAGTCATTAATGCTAGACAACCTCAAATTTATATACTGCTGTATGTCACTGATATCTCAGTGCAATGAAAATAATCCAGTTAACTTGGTTAAACCCACCATTTCCAAACATTACCTCCTCCCCCTTCCCTCATATAATACTTATTAGTGGCCCATTGACTTAGGGTTCAGTCCAACACACTTGAGGAGTGCCATGTTCATTGCTTTCCCTATATTCAATTATCCTTGCACTCCTGGAATAGAACTTACTTGGCCATAGGAGTATGACTATTTAATTTAGTGCTAAGATCAGCTGGTTGGGTTTTAATTGAGGATTTTTGAGTCTGTAATTGTACTGTCATTTTCCATCCCTGCCCCCTCTTGGCTCTTTCCAGGTTTCAGTATCACTGTGATGCTGGGTTGGAAATACAAATTGGGAAATGTTCCATATTTTTCTGGGCTCTGAAACAATTTATGCAGCATGAGAATTCTCATAGGATTTTATTTCCTTAATTTGAAATATTTTCTATGAAATAGCCTAAAGAGAGATGAACCCAAACATAGTGCTAACTGGTTGTCAGTGAGCTTATAATTGAATCCCCCTGTTAGCTCGATTTTCTTTACTGATGAGGCTTCAAGTGTCTTCATTTCTCCTCACTCTGAGTAAACATGATTGCTCTTTGCACCAGAAGGTTCACGGTTCAGACAGCCTACCCTGCTTAGAAGCAATAATTTTTGCTCTTGTCACTCCAGTTCGCCACACAACAGGAGGGCATCAAAGTCAGGTCAGGGAAGAAGGAAATGTAGAATTCCAGGCAGGAGAATCACGCTTCTCCATGAGCATGTTGTCCCTGATGCTGGACCCAAAGTGAGAAGTGGGGTAGGTGACTGGAATGAAGGCCTGGAGGGAAGAAACAGAGCTGGGTCAGTGATGAGTCTATAATCCCATGAGGAGGGTTGGAGAGTGTCGATTCGGTTTTTAAAACACTATGTAGCAGTGTTGGGATGGTGTTGGATATGTTATGGTCTGTAAGGGGAGAAATGGGATGTTAAGGCCACTTTTGAGAGAAATTCCTCCCCAAGGTACAGAACCCTTGATTCAGAGAGATGCCATCTTATTACAGACTAAATACTTCACAGATCTCCTAAGGTCTTGGGCATAAAAACACACAGAAATGTTTTCCTGTTTTTCTTTCTAATACAAGGATTACTCAACGTTAAAAGGCAAAATACCTTATCTGTGCAGGGCAAGCTCATAGCAGGCAACTTAATGTGTTTAGTGTTTGTTGAATAATTGCACATTGTTTATTAAATAAATGTCCTTGTGTTGTCTTCCCCTGGTTTTATGCAACTGATGTGCCCCTAAAACGAGCATAAATTAAATGAATCCTTTTTCCAGGTTTATATATAACAACTCCTTACGTGCTAAATATATGTGGGTGTTTTTTTAATTCTTCATTAGTTGAGGCATTTCATAACCCTGTAACTTTAAATTTCAGTACTTTCAAGGTGCAATAATGGACTCAGATATTTCAATATATTTGAGGCAACTTAACACTCAACATGATTCCTTTTTCTAAATAAGCTAATAAGTAGCCAGTTATTTCTATTTGTCTTTTCACATGCTGGGTAGAAGAAACATAAAAATAATGTACCTTTGCCTAAACACAAATTGCAGAAGTTATCGTTTTTTAACCAAATCCAGCTTGTATTTCTTTCAAGACAAAAAGAAACTAAGATTACCTATCCCTGAGTTATTCTCTGAAATGTGATGAGTGCCAAAAAAGAAAGCACGGATGTTACAGGAAAATAATGGCTGTCGATAGAAAAGTGGTTCCCTCCCCTCCATGCACCATTCTTCTCTTCAAAGAAGCACATTGTCCAAAGGTGAATCGTTGGAAGAAACTAACCCATCCATTCACCTAGGCAAAATCCTTCCACTGAATAGCCATCAGGGGAAGCTAGGCCAGTGCTTACCATGCTTATTAAATACTACTTCTGTAGTGGTGCACAAAGGAAAAAAGAGATTTTGGTGGAATGTAACGATATGAACTCAGGATTCGAATGGCTGTAATACTTTAACCAACACTGAGTTCTTTGAAGCTCCTTCATGATCAATCACAAAGCTAAAAATCACTCCTTACCCCTGATTAGAGAAAAAAATCTGATTTTCCTGTTGCATTGCCTTCTTGAAAGAGATTATGGGGGAAAGTGCCACAGTGAAGAGCAGAGACTGAATCAAAGAATATTGATTTTGTGTCTAACCCAGCTTGCACTTTCTCAGTTCCAACACCTTACCAGGAAATATGTAGAGGCTGCTTCCACAATAAAGTCACCTGTAACTAGAGAAAATTATTGGGTAGAGAGATAGAAAAACATACCTTTCTCCATGACAATGCTTGAGTGTTGTCATATATATATATATATATATTTATATATTTCTTCTTTTTTTCCTTTCTCTTTCTCTCTTTTTAACCACCTTCACTGCTTCTAATTTTTGTGATTTTAAAGAAAATGCCATGATAGTGAAGGGACATCTTGGGTGTTGTTGGTGCTTCCCTGCAACTGGGTTCCTCTCCACCATCGCTGCAAGTGCAGTAGTCACCATCTCATTGTCTTCTGTGAAAGGTGCACGTAGATTTCATACATATATCATAGTGGGTGGATGTGCTCATCAGAGGCCTATATCTAAACCACTTTGTTGCACGGGTTCTTAAAGTTGCAGTGGGATGCAAAGTAGGAAACAGATGCAAGAGCCGGCATGAAGGAAGAGTTGACATGACTCAGTAACTAATGGGGAACAAAGGATGAGGGAGAGGGCAAAGTCAAGGGTGACGCACATAGCCCGGAGAATAATGGTGCTGCCATCCAAAAAAAAAAAGAAAAAAATTAAATTAAGTGATTCAGGAACTGGACATAAACCCTTGGCTGCATTAATGTAATCATGAATTCCTGAACCATGAACGAGCGGAAGGAAACAGTACTCACAGCCCCACAGTTGTGAACACTTAGTTGTTCTTCTCTTACAATGTGCAAATCAGCAGTTGCAAGCTTGGGTTTTAGAAAGCCTTCTCAGAAGTCAGGGCACCGTCCTGAAAACATTAGTCCTGTTAACAGCGTGCTGGTCATGGGGGATTGTTACAGGCCCAGTCCAAGGTGAATGGCAAGTGCTCTTTGAGTCAGGGTTCCTCGGAAGAGTGGCAGGTCCAAAGCCAGTTAAAAACTGGATAATGGCCTCCTGATAAATAAAATGGCACTTCTGAGGCTGAACATAATTGAAGGAGCTTTGTGCTGATAGAAGACTAAGGAAGCTTTCCTAGGGGAGGCTGGCATGCAAATGTCACTTTCTGGGTTTTGTTGACTGTGAAACTGGAGACCATACTGGTAGGAGGGGTGCATGATGACAGCCCAAAGCAGGGAGGCAAGAGTCTTGCCTGTGTCTCTATGATGATCTAAGACATTAATCGCCATGAGATTCCATTAAGTATGTGCCTCACCAAATCAGGAAGGTATAAATGACATTCTTAATTTTCTGAGTTTGTTTTGCAGTGAAAATTTAAAAGACTGAAATTAATTTAGTTAAATTGATATTTTGCCTCATGATTTCAGGGATTTAATAGTGAATATGCCTCTTGATGTTGATATATCTACTGTGGGTTCATTTATTCTCTTTTCTTTGGCACCGCTGCATGTAGCCGGCCCTTTGCTATGATTTGTTATTTATAAAATGTACAGAGCTCAGTTCCATCCTGACAGATGAAATCAGAATCCTGGCTGAGCCGTGGGTCAACTGACTAGAAAAGAATTTAAAACCTGATCCTGTCCCAGCTATAAGATAAATAAGATCTAGAGATCTAATGCACAGTATGGTGACTACAATTAACAATACTGTATTATATACTTGAAACCTTTCTTCTTTAAAGATTTTATTTATTTACTTGAGAGAGAAAGAGAAACAGAGAGAGAAAGAGAGAGCACAGCTGGGAGCAGGGGCTGGGAGCAGAGGGAGAGGGAGAAGCAGATTCCCTGCTGAGAAGGGAGCGTAACTTTGGGCTCGATCCCAGGACCCCAAGATCATGACCTGAGCTGAAGGCAGACACTTAACTGCTGAGCCGCCCAGGTGCCCTATACTTGAAAACTTTTCATAGAGTAGATCTTAAATGTTGTCAACACACACACACACACACACACTGTGATCATGTAAGGAATGGAGAGGTTAACCAACATTATTGTGGGAATCATTTTTCACAATATGTACATGTCTCTAATTGTCGTGATGCACACCTTAATCTTACATATGTTATGTCATTAATAGCTCAGTAAAGCTGGGGACGGGAGGACCTGATTCTGGAGGTATATGGCTGGAAGGGGTGTGTGTGAGGCTTACCAAATTTTAAGTGGTGATTTAGGTCACATCCCTGTCGTATATCCTTAGACATATCAGGAAGCCTCTCTGTTACACCATCAATGAGAACACATTGGCAAATTGCTTAAACTTCCTTGAGGATAAAATATTGGCAATTTCCTACTTAGGAACATCCTGCATTCCAAAAATTATTCCATTAAATTGGACATATTGAGGGCCTACTATGTGCCAGGCATAGTTTTATCTAAGATGGGACCTTTTTGCTGACCAGCATCCCTTCACTGGCAAGTTTCCAGTCAGTTTGCAAGTCAGCTATTTATAAATTGGGACACATTTTGCTAAAGAAACAAATTTTAAAATAGTGGTTAAATTCTCAAGCCAATCTTCAAAAGCTAATTTAATTTATAATACAGTGGAACTCAACCTCTAATAGAATCCTCAAACCTAACTACCATTTATAGCAGTGATTTTCAACCCTGGCTGCACACATCACACTATAATCACCTTGGAAGACTTTTTCTTTTTTAATTTATTTTAAAAAATAAGTATGAAGACTCAGACCATACCCCCAGAACAATAGAATCAGAATCCATTATCAGAGCAATGATGGGAAATGGAGCCTGGAAATGGGTAGAGAGGACTAGAAACAAGGCCTCTAGGGAGAATGACATCAGGTCCAGGTGTTATGGCACTGATGGATAAAATAAGAAGAAAGGATGTCCCTGGGAGGAGGAATAGACTGTAGACTCACAACCTTTGGGAGATTTTGATTTCTGGTGACAGTAAAGGGTTTTTCAGGAATGAGAAAATGGTAAAGAGGTCTGGACCATTCAGCTTCAGGAGCACAGGATTGGTGCGGCAGTGATGGAGAAGGAGGTGGCAAGAACAGAACCCAGTCGGTCATCATCACTCACCAGTTCTCTTTGTCCAGTTCATGAGGAAGGAAGGCAGCTCTACCTTCAAGCCTCTTTCTTATTTGGGAATAATGCTTTCATGGAATTTCATGCCTCATATTTCCCTTCCACGAAAGGCAAATATGTAGTCCTCTTCATCCTTTGGCATCATTATGGATCCTCGGGACTAAGCAGGGTAAGGGGAATGGAAGAAGAGTGGACAACACACACACACACACACACACTGTGATCATGTAAGGCTCCATGTGATCATCCAATAAATGGGCTCCAATAATAAGAGCAGGCTGGCGATTCTGAGGCTGAACTTTCAGAGTTCCGTAGCTCTTCCTCTGGTCACTCCCTTGCAACTTCTTCTTTTTTTCTTTTTTTCCCTTGCAACTTCTTTAGTCAGAATGTCAGGCATCAGAAACATGGGCGTCTAGTACTGTCAACAGTCAATGAAAACAGATATGCCAGGTAAAAAGATCTTCTCAACTGTTTTCCTGTGTCCTTCTCATTTTTATAGTTTGGGTGTGGACATTTCTGTTTCTGACATTCCATGAGTGTTGCAATGCAGGGAAGTCTGTTGAGATACCATTCTCACATTTCAATCAGATACTCTTAAGCTCTTTTTTTTTTTTAAGATTTTATTTATTTATTCATGAGAGACACAGAGAGAGGCAGAGACACAGGCAGAGGGAGAAGCAGGCTCCCTGCGGGGAGCCCAGTGCAAACCCAATCCTGGGACTCCAGGATCATGCCCTGAGCTGCAGGCAGACGCTCAACCACTGAGCCTCTCAGGCATCCCAGGATACTCTTAACTTCTAAGTTATACTCTGCATTTCTTCCTGGCACTTTCTATGATAAATTGCTTCAGCTCTGTGTTCTAGTTCTCTCTTGATGGCATTTTGTCTGCTCTGGATCAACGAAAATACTGAACTAGAAGAGTCCTGGAGATACATGAAAGTTTTCTATTCTGAATAGAAGAAAGGAACTACTGCCATTATCTTCTCTCTTCTTTACATATTTGGATATTCCTGATTTTTTTCCTAACATGGGTAGAATAAATTACTGTGAACAAAAGAGGGGATGCCTGTTTCTACAAGTTTCTGAAGGTACTGGTATGGGGGAGTTTCTGGTATGGAGAGGGTATGCACACAGAACAACTTTTTCCCATGTGTGAATGAACTGTAAGCCACAAACACATAGGTCTCTACCCCCACAGGTTGCTGGCCAAGCTGTGTAGCCATGCTAAGGGGAAAATACCACCTCCATGAAAGAAATTCTTCACCTCACTAATAAGCAGGGAGTTTAGCTCAAATGGAAATTCTAGATTAGATTTCAAAGGAAGAACGTTCTCCTTTCAAAACCCACATCCCATCTCAAGAATAGAGAGAAAAATGGGATTTTTTTTTCTAGGACTGAAATTTCTGGACAAAATTAAACTGGAATAACTTTCAACCTTCGTGGGCAAACAGCTAGTTTAAGAGGTGAGCCTCCATTAGCTTTGACTGTTTCAAGGAAGATCCCATCACCACATCCTTTGACTACAGGTGTCCTACCAAAGCAGACAGACTCCTTTTTAAAGAATTTGCTGGTGCTAAAGTAGAAGAACCAGATCTGTGCCTGCTTTGATACATTGATGATGGCCTATCATTTGCAAAGGTTTTGTGTGTAAGGTAGTCAGTGAATGTCAGCCTCCTGGAAAACTGACAAATAAAGCCTCCTTCTCTTAGAGACGTAACTTCACAGTGCCTGAAGATTCATGTCAGTTGTTGCTCCTGACCTTTCTTAATTGAATTATCCTTCTTTAGTGAGCCAGATAAAAATGATTTTAACAGGGGCGGGGGGGAAATTGGGGCAGTGCTTAGCTTTTCCTATTAAAAATAAATATGCCCCTCGAAATAATTTATTTCAGGACACATTGAGCCATGTCACTCAGTCAAAAAAGTGGTAATAGCTTCAGATGGGCAGCAAAATTAGTTTTTCTTAGCCAGAAGAATGGGAGAGCTACTTTGAGTTTTTTCAGTTTCACAATTATGTGTAGCCGATTGCCCAGGCTCTGGCTGAGGCTGGTTTACTGATGATCCCAGTGGTACTGGAGGCTTTAGTGAGAAGCTTGGATACCCAATCTCCTTCAATGGGGTGAAATGACCTCAAATCTCTGTCTTCAATCCTTGTTAAAACTTTTGGTTGTTTAAAAGTTCTTTTTAAGCATAAATTTTCATTTTGAAAGAGAAACACGGTTTTCGGAAGCATTTTTGTCAGAAGCAAGTTTGAATCTGATTCTGTGCTAGGATTATTTCTAAAGGAAAATCTTGGTTTCACTCAAGTTCCAGTTAAGTCAAAAAGCTAAGGGAGTGTGAGTCATTTCATTTCTAAAAAAGGAAAAGTGGCAGGGAAAAGGACTTTTATCTACTTAGATATACTCCTACCTGATTACAATCTCTCCTCTACCACCCCCCCTTCAGTCTTAAAGAAAGTATATGTAGAAAGAATGGATGATAAGAGAACTAAAAGAGAAAGCCAGAACCTTCCATTAATTACCTTTATCAGGTTAGCAGCAGAACAGGCACCTATGCCTCAGGTATAGACAGGTGATTAGCATTCAGAATCCTGAAGCCTACGTCAATTTAGGAAGGCCATGATTTCAAGATAAGTTGAAGGGGAAGTTAGAAAGAGGCAATTTTTAAGGCCTAAGTATTAAACTAAGATCAGATCAAATAGTGATTGTTAATAAGAGTTAAAGATTAGTTAGAAGTGAAGTCCCTAATTATACCTAGAGTTTTTAATAGACTCATTTTGTTAGAGAGGGTCTTAGGGGGTCAACCAATCCAACTTCATGTCTCAGGTTGCAAAGAACAGACACCTCCTCCAGCAGACACATGCCCAAAGGGAGAATTTATGGAAAGGTTATTGAACCTAAAGGCTGGAAGGAAGCCATGCCCGGGGAATGAAGTGAATCTAGGAACTTGATCATCATTTCAGGACTTATCCCTTCATTTTTTTTTTTTTAAAGTTGATGCATGTCTCCACACCTGTGGCATAAAGCTATTGTTTGAACATGACCATGATGGAAATTCTAAAAGCTGTTTTGAGTCCTGAAGTCATAAATACAAATCTGTAAGCACTAGTATCTCTGTGCTAAAATATACAGCTGTACCCTCCAGCATGGGCTCTGTTACTGTAACTACAACTCCAGACCTTTAGTGATGAAAGACCCTAAACCTCCCTATGCCAGTCTTCTTATTCTGTCATTAAAAAAAAAAAAAAAAAAATGCGGCCCAAGAAGAAGTGGGAAGTTCAAGATTTCTTAGAGGACTAACAATAGAATCTGAAGACTTGAGGTTCTTTGATGACTGCCCGGTCAGACATGTGGCATCTTGGACAATTCTGAGACCAATGACTGAGAAAGAACTTCGTTAAGAACCTGAGTTTTCTACTATTAACTGTCTTTGGGCAAGTAGTTTATAACTCCCTGAACCTACATTTGTATATTGGGGATATTAATGCTCTCCATAGGTCAGGGTTGTTGTGAGGACTAAATGACATAACCTATGCACAGCTCTCAGAACAATGTCTAGTACATATAAATGCTCCATAAATGATAACAGTTATTATTATTAATAAAAAAATGTAGTCAGCTCTTTGCTGCATAACAAATAACCCTGAAACTCAATGGCTGACAAGTACATTTATTTCCTGCTCACATGTCCATGATCAGCTATAACTTTGCTGAGCTTAGCTGAACTTGGCTCTAGTTTTGGGTTCATGTCTGCTGCATGGGTGTCCTCATCCCAGGAATCAGGTTAACGAAGCACCCCTTACTGGGATTTGTTGTTCTCGTGATGGAGGGAAGCGACATGTGAGAAATGGGAACCATGTGATGCCTTTTAAATTCTCTGCTGGGAACTATCACTACTACTTCTGTTCCATTGGTCAAAGCAAATCACTTGGCCAAGCCTAAAGTCAAGGAGGCATGGAAGTTACTGTATTCACAAGCAAGCCATGTTCTGGGAGGTGAAGAACAATACAACCTAACACAGGAAGATTGAAAGAAAATCTATGGTCATTGAGACAAGGGCCTCTAGAGTAGCTTAAATAGTCTGAAACTAGAACCTACACAGGCTTCGCAGAATTTCTCATGTCTTTGAAATTATGGGCCATTTAGGTAAACCAGAGATCCAAGGCAAACAACAGAGTTTGGAAATAGAGATTAGGTATAAAAGGACACAGTAGCATCTCTTCTTACAGAAACTTTACTCGGTGGAGGAGATGTTGCATTCACAGGTCATTTAGTTCAGCATTTCTAGGGCTGAAAGGTATTTTTTAAAAGGTTCACACTCTTAAAGCAGCAATGGTATTTGTTTTCATTTCCACTGGTCAAAAAAATTCAGTAAATTCGACATTTATTTAAAAACTATTTCCCTTTTAAATGGAACAGGTCAAGAGCCTCCAGGGGTATTGAGGGAGGCTCCTTGGTGGTAAGTGAAGTTCAGAAAAGTTTGTTCATGCCTCGTAACTTAGTGTATAACACGGACAAACACTACTGTTGTATCCATTATCATCACACATATTTTAATTGTTTTTATTCTTTGTCATATATTGTTTACATTTGTTCACAATTCTGAATTAATGAGGAATTTAATGAGGAAGAAAAAAACATAATTCTGCCAATTTTTCCCTAGATACTTTTCTCCAGATCCATAAATTTCCATCATCTGAAAAAAACTAGCTATATAGAACATCAAAATATCTCTAATATTTCAAAGCATAATGTAAGGAAGGAAAATAAATCAGTGTTATGTATGCATCCTGTGTCTAACCAATAATCTATTATGGAAATAAACATGGATGATGCGTTGAGGTCCATTCCAGATTAGAGGAGAGATGAAAACGCTTCAGTATTCCCTTTATTCTCATACCTCAGTGTAACTGCAGGGGCCATTCCCTCTGTTTGAAAGGCTTCTCCTTCCTCTTTTTCTGCCTGATATTCTTATGCAGCCTTGATCCACCACTCAGCTCTTACTTCCAATTGGGAAAGAATCACCTTCCCCACTTTCCCTCCACTATGTCTGTTGCTCGTCCCTCGGTGGTCCCATAGCACTTGCAGAGAGTTACCCTCTTGAGAGCCCTATTTCTGAATGTGGTCATCGAGTTTGTCTCCCCCACTTGATCCTGAGTTAAGATCAAGGGCAACTTGGTATTTTCTGGGCATGGTACCTGATCTCACACCTAAAGCGTGAATGGATAAGGGTAAGCAGAATAAGCATGATCAGGTTAGAAACTGAAGAGGATGTGAGGGGAGAGCATTTCAGGAAGAAGGGAGGTATACATCAGCAAAGTGAGTAAAAAGACAGAAACTGGCGATGTGTTTAAGGAGCAAAAAAAAGGACGTGCATGACTAGACCAGAGAGTTCAGGAGAAGTCCTGGAAAATAAAGTGGAGAGTTTCGTTTGTGGGAGAGATGCCCATCATCTGTTTGGGCTGCCATAACAAAACAGCCTTGCCTGAACACAACAGAAACCTATTTTCCCACAGTTCTGGAGGCTGGAAGTCTGAGATCAGGGTGCCAGCATGGACAGTTTCTGGTGAGAACCCTCTTCCTGGCTCAAAGAGTTCTCACTGTCTTCTCAAGTGATGGGAAAAAAGAGAGCTCTGGTATTTCTCCTTCTTCTTGGAAGGGCACTAACCCTATCATGAGGGCCCCGTCCTCATGAACCCATGTAAAGCTAATTACCTCCCCAAAACCACATCTTCAAATGCCAACACATCGGGCATGAGCACTTCAACATAAGAATTTGGAGGGAAGAGCCCGGGTCGCTCAGCAGTTTAGTGCCACTTTCAGCCCAGGGCGTGATCCTGGAGGCCTGGGATCGAGTCCCATGTCAGGCTCCCTGCATGGAGCCTGCTTCTCCCTCTACCAGTGTCTCTACCTCTGTGTGTGTGTGTGTGTCTCATGAATAAATGAGTAAAATCTTAAAAAAAAAAAAAAAAAAAAAAAAAGAATTTGGAGGGAATATCCTGTGGTTGAGGAACCAGACCCACCCTAATGAAGTAGGCCCACAAGATCTCCACCATCCATCCCTGCCGTTCTTGAGGTTCCATTTTTCTTTTGAGAAAGTGAATGCCATCGCAGAAATCAGTTTTTCCAATGTAAGGGGCTTTAAAGCCAGAGGGCAAGAGCAAAATAATCTTTTAATTTTTGAGATGAATGAACAAAGTAATTTTTGTGAGTGCTATCTTCTATTTCTACAGCAGCCATACATCATACCTTTAGGAGTGGTACCATTTTACTTTTAAATGTACACTTTGAAAAGAACACAGTCGTTTCTTATTATGCTCCTTTTTGTACAGTTTCATCAGATTCATCAAGAGTCAGAGAGTCCTGTTGATTCTATGGCAGGAAAACTATTTGTTATATTCACAGTCCAAGGGCCTACTGATTAGCACAGGCGTTTCGCATTAGCTGATTGGGAGTCTACCTCTGAGGGGTACTGCTTTACTCCACTCGTGGTCCATTTTTCAGTGTATTTCAGGTCTGGATTCCTTTCATTTGGTGCATTCTTTTAAGAATCACCATCTACAGCACGATATTTTTCTTCATTTGAGAAGTTTATGTCCGTTGGCAAATGATTCAAGATCGAGAGTTCTCCTGCCTGATTTGCAGAAAGTTGCTGCTGCCTCCAGATTTGCTGGGCAGGTCCCACTGATAGATAGTACAAATATACAGTGTTAATATAATGGGAAAGCTCCAGAGTATTTCCATAGCTCCTGACAATCGAATAATATACAAAAATATATGACTAAGGGACAGCTGAAATTGTTTCCACCCTTTGAGTTCTGCTTCCATTAGACTGGTTCACAATATTAGATTGAATCCCAAGGTGCTCCTGAAAATCATCAGCTGTTTTTCTTGCCCAGTCTCTTTGTTTAAATGTATTCTTTCAGTATCCATGGGCTTTTGGGGGAAAAAATGGGGGAAAGAATGTTTTTAATTGAAGAATCTGTATTGTGTCAGGTATTTCTTCTCCCTAGGAAGGTATATGGAAACTTACTTTGCTATTTTTATTTATCCTGCCAGGGTAGTGTATTGATGAGAGAACTGAGATCCAAGAGTGTTAAAACAAGACGTGAGATAGTGATTAATTCTTTTTTTTTCAAATTCCCTTTTTACTCCGGAGTATAACAGATTCGGAAGCAGCTGCCAATATTGTGCTCTCCAATAAACCTCCATCATTGGAAGGGTTTTGATCCCCTTTGGGCTTTGATAAATGATAATCATGCTTTTTAAAATGTTAGCGTGGAGTGCCCCAGGCCTTGTTTTCAGCAGTTCCTAGAGGAAATGGGTTAGAAACAGTAAAATTCAGGCTGCAAAGTTTGAGCCAAAGGCCCCCTAAGGGAATCATTCCATGAAGAGGAAGCAACCAGAAACAGAAGCAACTAGATTCCTCATCCTTGTTCCTACCTGACACATTTTGCCTTTTCCTATTGCAAATTCCCCATGGCAGGTCAGGACTTGCCCTTTGGGTCTAGACCAGGTGAATTTGCTGATTCCTGGGGTTGTATTAAAGGTAAGATAATGATTTAGTATTGACCAAATCTGAATGGCTTTGGATAGGTTTGTAAAGAAAGATCAAGAAGTAAGATGTTTGGCTAGTTGAAGAAAACCAGTGGGACAGTGAGTGCAGTGGGCAGAATGAGAACTGTAGTTAGGGGGAACCTGGCTTTTTAGGATCAAGGACATCCTCAAGGCAAGCCACTCAAGTCAAGAGTAGGCACTGGGGAAAAAAAAAACAAAAAAAAAAAACAAAAAAAAAAACAAAAAAAAAAAAAAAAAAGAGTAGGCACTGGGAAATCAAGAAATCTATTGCCTTTTTAGAGCATGGTGATTTGGGGACAGAGGGGAATCTGATGAGATACGAGAAAGAACTTACCGCACAGAGCAGCACCACCACCCCACCCCACCCCGACACACACAAAGAATGATCTCATCTAAAATATCAATAGTGCTGAGATTGAGAAACTCTGATATGGAGAAAGTGCTATTACTTCATCCATCAAAGATAAGCTTCTTGAGCTCAGAACCCAAGTCATTGAGCTAAAGGTGTTCAATAATTAGCAAAGCATCCTGTGAATAGATTGTAGATTCAATGTAGTCCCGTTTTCTTTTGAAGAGTATCCATTTTAGTTTCTTCAGTTCCTCCTCTGAAATTCCCCCAAAGGGAGATCTCGGTCATGAGAAAGTTCCAGCTGACCAGGCGATAGGAGGAAAATGCTTCACAATATGTTTCCAGAAATGAGAAGATGAGCAAGTATGCTCAGAAGCAAAAGTACAGGTGAATGAAGCATGCTGACAGCCAAAAAGATTGAGATTGGTAAGAAATAAGGATAGCTTGACAGACAACGAATCCCTGTGGGCTTGTGATGACCTTTAGACATCCAGAAACAGTAAGTAAACATCAAGGGGCAAGGTAGCTTATATTTTATTGGTAATAAACTAGATGAAAGATCATATTTTAAATGATATGCCTTCAAGCATGTGCTATATCAAGGTGTTGACAGCATCATTTTTCCAAGAGATGAGCAAGTAAATTTAAGTAGTTTCCAAGTAGTAAGTATCTTGATTACCAAGGAGCAGTGGGATGCGAAGCTTGGCCAGTGGAAACAGATGATTGATAGCTTCCTCTTAACACTCCTGCCTTTATTTTCCTCTGCACGGCTCATTATTCTGCTGCATTAATTTAAGCTTTCTTATTGTATTGAATTAGGGGCTTAAATTCCCTTATCATCCCTATGGGAATCTTGATTGTTTATTTGTAGATGACAATAATTGTTTTTATCGATCCCCAAATGTAGAAGGTATAAGAAGTGCTATGGCTGATGGCCAGCTGGTACATAGTTAGTGCCGCGTGCATGAGTGACAAATTACAAGACAGTATTTGGCCCCAGAGGAGACCCTTTAAGAATTTTTAAAAGCATCTGATAGTCTTCACTAGGTCTCTTCTAGCTAAAAAGCATAAACAAGTTCACATACATCACCTCAAGTCTTTTTGTTGTTTTTATTGGACCTCAAAAGGTCTAGTTGGGTGTAATCTATACATCCTCATTTCTAGAACACCCACACAGCAGGACTTTGGAATGATGTAAAGAATTCCCAGAGCCAGTGCCATCCAGGCCAGTGAGTCTCATTAGAGACCCAGATCACCAGGGCAATTATTCAGAAGAATTCCTGGATTAATCTAGTGGTTGCCATTACTCCACCAAAAGTATTCTTTACATGACATTAGCTCCAAGTTTTTTGAGAAGACACCACTTTGCTATCCCCAGCATGTACTATGGGTAAGAAACCTCACATGATTTCACATCCCAAATTTATCAGAGGCACCAGAGAGAGAAAATGCAACTGTCTAATTAAAGTGCTGTTTTTAGGACAAGGCACTTAAGCAGTATGTGTCCCCACAGTCTGAACCAAATGCAACACAGCTTGAAGATTTTCAGCCTAACTCTTATGATCTGTCTATCCAGAAACAAAATAAGGTTTTGCTTAAAAGTAATAGATTAAGCTTAAAAGTAATCAACTATCAGAGACATGGCAAAGTTTCCTTATTAGTTGATGAGATGGAAAGATCTTTGACCAGATGCCAAACTCTGAAATTCTTGACCTTCTTTTCGTGTAGTAAAGAGAAGAGAGATATGTAGAGGAACCACTTTCTCAACTTTACCCTATTTATCCTTTGCTTCTGTTCTCAAAGTTTGTTGTTGAACGCTCAAAGTGACTATGCTGGTTTGGACCAGAATGAGCCAGGAGACCTTGTTTTGCAGAGTTGAGGTCCACATGTCACACAAATGATGATCCCCTCGTGCTGGAGCTATAATATTATCTAGGTCCTTGACAGCCACTCTATGGACAAACTGACTCCTGGAAAACCACACAAAAGGAAACACAATTTGTCCTAATTTCAGTTTACTTTTCCTCTTACTCAAATTAAGCTTTACTCTCAATACTATGATCTAATTGTGTCCTTGGTCTTGGACAGCCATTCCAGCATGTTCCAGGAGCAGTAATGTGAAAGATAGAAAAGTTAAGCGACTATAGCCACCACCATTGTAGGGTGAAACTTTATACCCTTTTTATATATGCCTCAGACATTTAGTGGCACACCCACCACACAAGTGGGCATTAAATGTAGTCTGACTGATTAAAGTGTTTGTTAGTTACACATTCAGCATGTGTGGAGCATATTACTGTAGAATGGGTAAAACTTAAAACAGACTGACTATTGAGGGTGATGATCACAGAAGCATTTGTTTTTAAAAATAGAACAAACCTTAGATATGACTTGGTTCAACCATCTCATTGTTTTTGTCTGTTGCCTATAGCACACTTCATGTATTTATGTATTTGTTTGTTTGTTTTTGTTTTTATTGAAGTTCAATTTGCCAACATATAGTATTACACCCAGTGCTTATCCCATCAAGTGCCCTCCTTGGTGCCCATCACCCAGTTACTCTATCCCCCCACTCTCCTCCCCTTCTGCAACCCTATATGTTTTCCAGAGTTAAGAGTCTCTCATGGTTTGTCTTCCTCTCTAATTTTTCCTACTCAGTTTCCCTCCTTTCCCTTATAATCCCTTTTACTACTCTTTTATTCCCCATATGATGATTGTCCTTCTCCGATTGACTTATTTCACTCAGCATAATACCCTCTAGTTCCATCCACATCAAAGCAAATGGTGGGTTTTAGTCTTTTCTGATGGCTGAGTAATATCTCATTTTAGAGACAAGGAAACTAAGATGACCCACAGAGGTTAAATACATTGTCCAAGGCTTGGTAGTGGCAAAGCTGGAACGTGAAACTAGGTGTCCATACTCTCAATTCCATACTGCTCTCTGTACTGACTGAAACACATGGGCTTGTGTTTTGTTGCATGTATTGTGATTGTTTTGACAGGTATGCCATCCCACAACACCATGTATTCTTTATGAAAATATTCATCACAGGGCACCTGGATGACTCAGTTGGTTAGGTGTCTGACTCTTGATTTCTCAGCTCAGGTCTTGATCTCAGGGTTGGGAGTTCAACCCTGCATTGGGCTCCATGCCCACTTAAAAATATATTTATTTATATATTTTATATATATATAATTATATATAATATAATTTCTGACATAGGATTGTAATAACTATTTAAAAAATAAATAAATGAAACCTATTTTTCTCATCATGTACAAATAAGTTCTGTAATTTTTAGTGATCTCTGCTAGTACATGGTCAGCCTAGCAATGAGAAGGATAGAGAGGATAGAAATATTGAAAAAAAGTAGAATGAGAAGGCAAAAAAAAAGTAAAGGGGGTATATTGTTCAAGTAGGAATATAACAGGAAAAAATTCAGTATGCAGACAAAATTTCTAGATTCAATTTGGGAGCTTTTAATCAAGACTCTTGCCTCTTCTGATCTCTCCCAATTTTCAAATAAGGACTTGTAAGCAGATGGTGTGTTAGGCAGTTCTCATCATCGCTGCTCCCCCTCAGACCCCAGAACACAGGATGGACGGCGAGTTAAATTGTATAATAAGCAAAGTTGCTCTTGAGCGTATTCCACCTCCCTCTGGTACATCTTCCCACCATTTGGCACCCATTCCTAACCCATGCTGCTGCTACTATTCTTATCACAGAGGAAAGTGCATGTAACTCTATGTGATCCTGTTTCTGGAATATTTTCCGTTTAGAAGACACACCAGGAAATACAAAGGAAGACGACTTACACAGTGGCAATTCAGACTCAGGGGCTGGTGAGCAGAGGGGATGGATATTATGTGGATTGGGTTTATCTCTCCTTACAAATCCCCCAAAGTCAATTAAAATAAAAGTGAGAAAGTCCAGTTATCATAACGCTCTGTGAGCTCGTGGTGCTCCTGAGATGCTTACATGTTGTAAGTTAATTTGATACTAAACAATGCCTATATTTTAAAAATGAAGAATCAAAGAATTCAGAGTTCTAATTATAGCACACCAATTGCTTGGTACTGGAGAGCTAGGTCAATAATATTGGACATCAGTGGAAAGTGACTACTGGCTGAAAGGCTGTACCCAGAGAGTGGTTATCAGTAGCTAAAGTGTCCGTTTCTAGAGGAGCTGGCCTTGCTCCAGTATGCCAAGAGGTCTAGATGGAAGGTAGGAAATGTAGTCTTTTTTAGAAGTTGTGCTGCACAGTTAGTTAGTTGCCAAATAACCCGGTGAGACCCTAATGTTCCTATAGGAAAAGATTAAGAAGATAGACAGTCATCTGTTTTGGATGGATTGGGTCCCCTTTGCTAAGACCAAGTACAGAGATCCAGCTTTTCATCCCACGTTCCTTTAAACCATTGAAATTTGGCCACCCCTCCCAATCAGCACTACACCTAACTACATCAGCCACTCTCCTCCTCAGTTACTATGATTCCCATCTTCCTTTTTCCTTAAACATACCAAGCACACTTCCACATTTGTGATTTTGCCCTTTACATTTCCTCTTCCTGGAACATCTTTCTCTCATATGGTCTGTTGAACAAGTGGCATCTGTCTCCTATCACCAGAGGTAGAAGTCCAAGCCCTTCTTCCCACTGTGTCTTATTTGAATCGCCAAGAAAAACATAACACAGTCAAACACTGGGTGGAGCAATGCTTTACTCGCATAAAGAGACAGAAGAAAATCAGCTCTAATAGTGAGCCTCGGTCCTCATGGCCATTGGGTCCTTCCTGGCACCTGATTCAGAGCCATTGGACTGCATGCAACTGAAAGACCCTCTCCACTCTTGGCAGGAGACAGGTTTAGTATGGGATTGACCAGGTGTCATATAACACATATACTTAAGCAGAACAAAGGAGTACACATCGAGCCTGAATCCGGGAGAGATATCCCCACATAAGGCAATAGCCAGGCACAGGCTGTGAGGGCTCCTTATCTCTTATTAAGGAAGTGGTCCAGGCCCAAGGCCCATTCTTAATATGGCTGAGATGAGAGTCTAAAGACTTCACAGATGACACTGCCTTTTCCAATATGTTCCACATGGCTTCTTCCTATTTCCCCACCACCACCAACAACAACCTTCTTCTCCCCACCCCCCCCAACCTAGAACATTGCTCCCCTTATCAGAGGCCTTCTGAGGCCAACCTTGATAAATATAGCCACCTCCCAATCTATAGAGAATCTTTGATTTTTTGATAATTGCTATATCGCCAGCATCTACAACAGTGATTGCACATAGTAGGTGTTCAATAAAAATGTGTTGAAGAGATTGGTAACACAGGCCTCACAAAGGAAAAGTCTTGTCTCATGATGCCTAGAAATCAGTAAAGGAAAACTTTCCAGATGCTTTCACAGACCAAGTCATTCACCTGCACTGCATCCAATTTACACTTAGAAACCCAACAAGTCTTTAAGAAAGTGATATGTCCAGGTAAGCAGTTTAACACCATTATCATTCAGTTTCCATCAGGGCTCCAAGCAACTTTAGAAAACCCATCCTCTGATATACAGCACTAATTTGTATCTTACGGAAAATCAAATAAATTATTTTTTACCCGAAGGGAGCAGGATTATTTGATTTCAGATATTTGCCATATGGCTTCTCTTCCATACAGCATAGCTTCTAGGCTTAAGGTAGTAAGAGTGAGAGCATACCTATAAATTATTCGGAGATAATTCAAAATAAGTGTGTATCTTTGACAGATTGTCAAGTTCTTTAATGCTTTTTCCTGATAACAAGTGCTATGTTTTTTGATGAAAGGTTTCTCATTTCTCACCACACTTTATTGTTGTTATGTGTGTGGGGTTTTTTTGTTTTTGTTTTTGTGTTGTTTTGTTTGTTATTGTTGTTTGTTATTGTTCCCCCACAGAGTCCAGTCTGGCTCTTATCTCAGCACGGGATGGTTTACCTTCATTCTGGCCATGGATGCCTGTTATGGTATTCACGTCTACGGGATGATAAATGACACCTACTGCAAGTAAGATCACAGGAAATTATTTTTATGCATCTCCAATTCTGATATCTTGTCAAAATATCACAATTCATTTTAATACCATAAATCGGAGAAACAGATAAAGCAACAATTATTTCCTGGTGCTCTTTGCTGACATGACATTTTATTGTCAGTGCATCAAGTTGTGACTTTTAGGGGTGATAAAAAGAAAAATATTTACCACAATCTAATGTCAAATGTCAGAAGGAACATTTTTCCCTTAATCAGTGGCATATCAAGGATTTGTGGCTTGGAAATACAGAACAAGTTTAGTGGTTATTTAATTTGCAAAGCAAGTTTGTCATTTCTGCTGCTCTAATGGCTTGATGGATAGCTAGCTATGCAATGGTTCTATTTGATCATGAAGGACAAAATGTCCTGAAGCCTCAGAGAAGCTGACAGCTTAACGAGAATTCCTGGAAATTATATTTCACTACTAAATGAGTAATCCACCAGACCCTTATTTAAAATAGATATGTTTATCCACAGTATACCCTCGCTGGAGGGCTCGTTTCTAAGTATTTAATAAAACAAACCCTCCATGCGTCACCAAGGTAATGAAATATATTTCCCTACTAACAACTTGCACAATTTAACTCAGAGAGTATTTTAATCATATGGTCAAAATGGTAACTAAGCCACAATCTCCATGATCAAATATTTCTCCCCTCACAATAAGTATAAGGGAGCACAGAAGAACCAAATACCTAACCCTGAAAAATCAGAAAGCTTCTTCAAGCTCCGCGACAGCATCAGACTAGCCAAAGTTTGCCTCCATTATCCACCATTTCCTCCTTCAAAGACAGGTAGATGTTCAAATGCAATTGGTGTGATATATAAATTTTATTTGATTTATTAAAGCACTAAGAATCTGGTACATCTTCCTAAAAGCTTTTATACATAATAGCTTTTAACTGAGTTCACGGACAAGAATCACGCATGGCTTTGCAAGTAAATGCATTTACTAGGCACGTAATGGATTCTTGCAAATGAATGCTTCATTCTTCATCTCAATTCTCCTCTCCTTTTTTTTTCCTTTTCTTTTTCTTTTTTAGGACAGAAGGATATAGGAAAGTCCCCTATCACTACTATGAACAAGGAAGAGATGAGTGTGATGAATATTTTCTTCATGAACATGCTCCATATGGGGGGCATAGGTTTATCACTGAAAAGAAAGTATTTGCTAAATGGGCCAAGAAACACAGGATAATATTCACACACCCAAACTGGACAGTGTCTTGATGTTAGTTTTTCTGATCTTGCCACAACACTCGACACCACCATAATACCACAACTGTGATGCTGATGATGCTGATGCGGATGATGATGACGATAAAGACAACAACAGTGATGATCAAGTTTCTGTACATTCTCAGATATGGATGGTGACTCTGCCAGTAATTTGAACTTGGGGTTTCACGGAGGGTGGATGTGCTCTTTACATTCTTTCTGAAGGTTCAACATTACATACTGCACTTTATAATTTAACTGGAATTAAAATGAAGGCCAGTAACATGACAGCAGTGACCTAAGAAATGGGAAGATTACCTTTCAAGATAGCTGCTCAGAATTCCTGGACAGTGCGTAACTCAAAAGCCATGGGATTTGGCCTCATGAGGCAAGGTTATTGACTCTATGGTCTCTTGAACTTGAGCAGCTCCATCATTTTGAAGAATGGTTGATTGTCAGACACTGACCCAAGAAATGCTATTTGGGTACAAGCACTGTACCATAGTTACTAATTAGCCTAGAGGCAGGGAAGGAATCTCTTCCTGACAAACCATGGTCCTACAGTACCTCCTACAGCTAACGCCTCAGGCCATTTCCTAACAATGAACATATCACCGACATCCTACCAATCAGGATTCTTCAACAATTCAAACAAAATGGGCCAACTAGAAATCTTGATGAATTTTCCCTCTCACCACTCCATTCTCACTACCCCAAACAACATAACTAAACATGTCACTAGAGTGATCTCTATTACAGCTTAGTTATTTTTGGTGGAGTCCTAAATATTTCAGAAAGCTATTTAACATGTAAGATACCAACACTGTAATAACATATACTGTGAAAGCATTCTTAAAACATAACCAAAAGGGTTTGCTAACTCTACTTCAACATCCAACAACACAAAAATATATGCTTTTTAAAATCATGAAACAAGGAAAACAAAGCATATTTTTACATCAATTTGTATCCTACCATACTTCATAATATATATTTGTATATTCAAATTTCTACTTTATAGGCTCAGATGCATCCCTCCGTACATTACATTATCTTGTCAAGTGCCAACTGTTAGACATGGAGAGGAAATGATTCCTTGTATTAAATCTGACCAGAGCTTTTGCCTTCTAGGGGTTTACTTTCCCCTCAGTGTATCAGTTGTTATACCATAATAACAACACTAATAATGACCTTAATGTCCAAAGTGCTTTGTCATTTAAAGTTCTTATACATATGCTGTCCTATGTGATGCCCGTGACCACCCTACTGGGCAATTGCCTACACATTCTGACATCTCCTCAGCAGATGATCTGTAATTTGTTAATTGCTTTGATGCAGATTTCCAGATCTTTCCCTCTGCTAATATTTGTATAGAATAGCATTTATGTAGACTAGTAACCAAGTGATTTCAGTGCCAAATACAATATATTATATCAGGATTATGCAAAAAGTATCACAAGGATGGTCTTGGCCGTAGACTAGGACACCTGTGAAGATAGGTAGTTTTGATTTTTTTTTTTTTTTTAATGATCTTTTTAGGTAGAGAAAAGATGAGGAAGCAGGGATAACAGTAGGGAATGAACACAGAGAAGTAGTTTCCTGTCCCCACCTTGAGATGACATAGTTCTCCATACACTCTTGGCCCATTAAATATTAGAACATTGATTTGCTGAGAGAGCAGATGAGAGACCAGAAATATCCTTGCAAAGGATTCAAAAGACACAGCCAAGCCTAACCGACAGAATGCTGTGGAAGATGAAAGTGATGACACACTTCACCTCAGGAGCTCTTTGCAGCTCTAACCAGTGTGCTAAGTCCCACGATAAGTTCCCATTTGATGGGCCGTCCTGGGCAAAAAGCCTCTTTGCTGCTCTCCACTGCCATTTGTATAACACCAACACTCAAGTCCGTGAAAATGGCCAAATGCCACTTCCATCGGTGGAACTGTTATCGCTGTTATTCTTCTGTTGTTTCTTCGTGTGGTTTTCAGTTCTATGTATGTCAGGGTATTTTTTTCTTTTTTGAGCGAATGATGGATAGAAATGCCCACTCAAAGAAAAATAAACAGATGCAAATGTTAAAATTATAATACAGATTGTTTTCCCCCCTGTTGTGATATAGGAGTTCCACTTTTAAATAAAAAGGAACACTTGATTATCAGAATGCTTCAGAGAACGACACAATTTATTTAGTTTTCTGGTAAATGGAGGGTTAAATCTGTTTGTTCGTCCTTGCTCTCCTGCCTCTCCATGGAAGAGACTTTGCAGTGCCCACCATCACTCTGCAGCAGGAGGTATGGAATAAGCAGTGCTTCCTCTGGAGGGGTAAGGGTGGCCTCCCCTCCTCTCTTCTTTCCTGTGTCTTCCCCCCTTTTTTTCTTAACTAAACCCAACCCCACTTTTTATTGTTGTTATCTCTCATCTCTTTTTTTCTAAAAGTGGGAAACAAACAAAAAAAAAAAAACAAACCTTATTCTCAATTTGGAAACCTAATTGGATGATTCCCAGTGCAATCAGCATTTTGATAGAATCACATAACTTATTTTTCTCTGCAGTCTTAATGTTCTCTGCTTCCATTTCCTGCTCTTCTTTACCTTCAGCTTCCTGATTCTAATGGAAATACAAAGTGTAATTTCTCCCATATTGAGAAATTTTTCATCTAAGATTTATGGATAGAGAAGAGAATGACAAAGGAGGAATTCAAACTTGTCACACAAATTTCTGGCCAATTTCACTGGTTCTAGTCAACTGAGAGGTTTCATCCAGCAGCTGAACATTGAAAAATTCAACTGAGCTCACTCATCACTGATGTATGTATTCCAGAAGTTAATTAACATCTGTAAAAAAACCAAACACATTTCAATTCCATCCAAGGCTCTAGGCAACTGGACTATTGAAAATGGCCACAATTTGCTGAAATCAGCATAAAAACATGCAAGCTAGAAGTAATAGGGTAAATATTACTTTTAATTCTGCAGGATTCTAGAAAAAAGGAAGGAAATTTTTTAAATTTTAAAAGGGTTTTTAAATTAATATTTGAATCCTTTCTAGGTTAGCCTAGTGATTAAGTAGTAATGATTTATATTGTTATGATGGTAAAGTGAATTAGAAAACTTCTAGACTATATCTTACCTTGCTATGAAATGTATCAAAGAAAAACCAATTTGGGAAGATGTTTGTATATATGCACAGAGTCAATTTGTGTGTGTGTGTGTGTGTGTGTGTGTGTGTATAAAAGCATACCTGCAATCCTATATTTGTCAGTGATGTGTATGAATCACAGGAAACCTATTTTAGACTTCAATGAAATTTGTTGGTTTACATTTTTAAATCCTGTTGAAAAAATAAGGCAAAAATCCAAATTAAATATCCCAATTGTAAAGAGTACATAAAATCATATTCAGTGACTGGCTCCCAGAATAAAGCTAGAGAAGCTGCTAAATCTACACCTGAGAGCACAGTTAGATGCCACAGTTGTTACAGATCAGACCTATAAGTACAGCGATCCGTGGTGCAGGCTCTGATGATAGCAGTTCAGCTAAAGTCACATTGAAAAACACTACATCAAGCTGCATTCACTCTGGAGTGGATGAACATTGGTCCCTTTATTCAAATAAGCCTGTCTTTGGCGTAAGCAAAACTCAGATTTGCATGATTTTTATTATATGGTTAGAGAACTGTGACCATTATGAAAAGAGGAAAGTATAAGGAGATTGCTTTTTGAGGATTTGAAATGAATCAGCCGTTGTGGGAGCAAGAGTCTGAATTGGGGACTTTGCTGACCTTTCCAGAAGTATAAAGCCACCAGAGGAGACTCACTTCTTAGGAAAAATATAACATTAAATTCTTCACCTGGTCATATTAACTGGATGCTAATGGAAAGCTTAGTTTTTTAAAATTTTAATAATAAGAATATTATAATCAGAAGATTTGCTTTTTTTTTTTTTTAAACAGCATACCCATCTAACATTTAACGTAGCATGTCAAATGCAAAGAACAACTATGTTGCCCCGTGTCAGGTGTTTGCATGCCTTAGCACAACAAATGATTCATAGTCCCAGAGCCATGAGGGGAAAAATTGCTTTTCCCTGAACTGCTTTTTTAAAAAGCAAGACCTCATAATTTTAATAGCATTCATAGACCCAATGACTCTTCAGTGCTAGCTAGCCTTTGTAAGTATTCCAGACTTTTAGAGCTGTAAGGGGTTTAGAGACCAGCCAACCCAACTTCTCCATCTTGGAGTTGAAGAAATAGATCTATAAAAGTGAAGTGACTTGCCCACGGCTGTCACACAGACTACTGGAAGTACTGAGACTCAAATTCTTATCTCAGGTCTTCTTCTCTACTACTGTTCCCACTACTTTTTTTTTTTTTTTTTTTTTTAAGCACAGAATGGTAGTTGGAAAAATGCATAAATGACTTTACTGAAAGTCTATTCCTGGAATCCAAGGGCTCCCGTTAGTAATGTTGATTCTACTCATGATCAGAGAAATCTTCACACTGAAATGGAGAAACAGTCTCATAATTGAAGGGACATATCCCAGTAGTTTTCCATATTCTCTGTTATCTATGTTTATTGCTAAGACTATACCACATTATGCTATCATGAAATTCTAGGCCTAATTTAAGGAATGTAAAAGTGAGTTTCTTGCTTCATTGTTGTTGAGGATGATGAAGCCACTGATACTCCTCTAAGAGCTGTTGAGCATGGAAGTTGCTTGGTGTAACCCGCATGTCCTATTGTCAAATTATCTCCAGAAACCAAGGTGTCCCAATCCTCAAACCAATTCAGCTGCCTATTAGTGAAATACCCTATCTGCACCTGCTAGTGAAACGCTCCCCTTTGTTTCCGCACCTTCTCTACCACATGTGATCTCCGAGGCCAGATGTTCTTCTGGAAGATAAATCACAGGCTCAAGCACCCCATGGGGCTTAATCACCCTGCAAGACTGAAAGAGTTTTTTCTTTACAGTCCACTCAAATGATACTGTTGGAAGAGGAGAATTTTGAAGCCATATTCACTAGGCTCTGAAAATGATTTCTTTGACTCAGAGATAGCGTATTGTTTTGTTGCTTGTTTTTGCAGAATCTTAGAGAAACCACTAGAGTAAAATTCCATGTAAATTGCTAAAGCATCAAATCAGAGCTGTCCTTGGGCATTGTAACTTTGCAGAAAACCTCACTTAGGTTTCTTTTTTTTTTTAAGTTGTCTACTTTTTTTCCCCCTTTTCAGAATAAGCAGAATGTTTATGGAGTAGAAAAGCTCTTCTTTCTCCACAGACATGTTTCCTTTTGTTCATGCCTTGGAGACTTCAGAAAAATAGAAGCTCACTTTCCTAAAAGTGAAGAACATCTTGACGAATAAATAGCCAACTTCCTATATTCACATATTTGCCTATAAAGTGAGCAGTGTCTTCCGAAAAACTCCAAATGGACATAAGCCAGGGCATTTCATGGTTCCTTGTTACCAAATCTTCAAAGTACTAATTTCCTTGTGTTTAACTTTGTTGTCATTGCTACCGAGTAAATACCCATTTCTATTACATACAGTATATTTTATGCTTCACTCATTTTTCTGAGTTCACACAATTTTTGCTGTAGTCTCTCATTCACTTTAAAAACCTGTAATCTTCATCTATTTATAGTAGAGACTGTAAACGCAGTTTGTGCACTTGGTGAGGTTTTTTCCTAGCATCATATTGCTTTATTTATAGGCACCATGCTTTAGAATAAAGCTTACTAAATGGCAAAGGGCTACTGGCATATTTCAGTTCGGTTTTGCTTTTACAAGATATGTGAGGGGATGTGAACAAAGCCAGAGAGTATTGAAAGAAAAAAAGCAAGGCAGGAGTGAAGGTGGGAGGCAGGGGGAGATATCCAATATACTCAATATACTCAGTACCCAAGGCAGAAAGGCGGCCTGGGTGACAAGAGACGGTGTTGGCCAGCCTCCCGAATGTGTTTTGTCCACATTAACTACCTAATGCTGAGCTATATTTCCTTTCTTGCTCTTTCAGACCTGTTAGCCAGTTGGGTTAGGACATAAGCGGCTTAAAATACAAAAGTCCTCATTCTTTCCTATCCTCCTTCCTTTCGTTACTTGCCTCCTTTTCTTCCTCCACTCCTCTTTTCCTTTTTAAATCTTTTTTCCAGCAAACTCAGCCCTCTTAAAGTTGAACATCATAGGTGGGCGGTTTCTCATTTTACAAGTCAACTTACAGTCCTCTACCAAAGCCTGTAGGGGACCCCGATTTGGATATGATCTTAAAATGAGACTCTTCTTTGGGAATCAAGTAACAATAACTGATATGCCGTGTTTATTATAGGGCTGTATACCTCATTCAGTCCCCTCAACTACTCTGTGAGGTACGTTATGTTACGACCCCCATGTCACATATAAAGAAACAGAAGCACGGAGGGGTTAAGTAGCTTGTCCAAGGTGGCATAGCTAGTGATAAAATGAGGGTTTTGAACCCAGGCAGTCTGACCCAAAGTCCATACCTAGTTGGGGCAGACTACTAGGTATAAACAATGACCCCAAAAACTCAGTGACTTGACATAAGATTTCGTTAGATTCTCCTCCCCAGCCAGCTTGTCTCTAAGGATGACTCAAAGACACAGGCTCCTCCCACCATGTGGCTTTGCTCTCCTGCACCCTTGGAAACCTCTCTTTGGCCAGCTAATGGGGAAAGAGCATGGAAGATTCTGCAATGGACAGTTTTATGGATAAGTCCAGAAGTGGTGTGCAGCCCTCCGTCCACATAGCATCGGACAGGCTCCGCCATGTGGCCTGTTGGAGGTGGGCAATGCCCACCGGGTGTGCCCGGGAGCGAAAGGAACAGAGTTTGATGAATATGTAGCAGTCTCAGTCATAAAACCCTTGGTCATGATAACATATAGCCTTAAAAAATTACTCAGTTTTGTGCAACTACATGGATGAATTATGTTGATAATCCTTCTTAAGAACACTTAAGAAAAAACTTCTCTGAACATGGATGTCAGTATCAACCACCCAAACAAAAACTAGGGAACAAAATACTGCTGTAGGCCTTATAATACCAAAAGAGAGGAAATGGTTTCTCTTACCCAAAGATATAAAGACAGAAATTGGTATGCTAGCAACACTTTCGAGTGACTTAACTCTACCAACAGTAGAAGTAACGTGGACTTTTAATGTCTTAATGATCTTTGATTAACACAAGATAGATCTGTCCTTGCCTCTGATCAGCCAAGTTTGTGTGTGTGTGTCTCTTTCCTTTGTAAGATGTCACAAAGATCAACTTCCCTTTTCAACTTCCCTTTGGTCTTCAAGTCTATGCAATGTTGTGATGATTTTTTTTTTTTTAGTAAAAAAATGAAACCTGTGGTTCTCATATCTGAAAATAACAAATCTCTCTCATTCACATCCCTCTCTTTCTCCAAGCACATTGGCATATGAGCTTGTTCAAGGAAAAGGGTCCTAATATGCCCATATGTCCCTTGACCAGCACAAGGTATATTTCCCTGGGGAGAGGCCCCTTCAGCCTTTCTCTTCAGCTCCCAACATTTTTCTTTCCTCCTCAATATTTTCTATTTTTGCACATTATTTTCTTTAAGCTATCTAGAAATCCTTCTCCCTTAACGCTAACAGAATTCCACATCCTAAAAGTTCTTTCTCACCTAATAGGAAACTACTTACTGTCTTGGGAAAAATGCTTTGTATGTTAGCATATAAATTTTCTTAGTTTGTCCATTGAGAGAAATTAGCTGAGACTCTAAAAACAAAATAATTAGAGAAGAGAAGCCGCCAGTGTTTACCTTCTTTCGGATCAATGTGAAATTCCTTTTAAGGGCAAGAAACTATAGCACCTGGTTGGTAAATGACATCGCTTTGAACTTCTGTGTAAGGATTGTAACAGGTGATAATATCTGAAGGTTCTTCACAGGATGAAACTGAGGCTCTTACTACCCCTTAGCCCATGGCTAAAGCTTCTGAAAAACACAAATACGCAGTGTCTATACACACTGGCAACATCTTACACCATGACTGTTAAGAGTTCTTGCATTTATCATGGGCAAAATTTTGCAAACATACTATTTTGAAGTCACTTAAAATCTATGTAATCTTCCTAAATAATTTTCCTCCACATGCCTAAATTTCCGCAGAAGCATAACAGATACAATGCAATTCATTTAGAATGGTTTTCCATCTTTAGTGGCAGTTTTACCTCAACTTAAAATGGTTTGTCCAACGCATCTCTTGGTGATGCTGACTATAAAGGGTTTCCTCTCTAGTAGAAACAAAGGCTATACTCCATAATCTTTGATAGATAAAAAGGGCATTAATGTTGAATGAGGACATTAATGTCATGCAAATGGATCTGTGGATCATGCAGAGCTGTGAGTGGCTGTTCAATATGGAACAATATAAAAAGGGGGAAAAAAAGCATTCAACAACACAAACATATGGGTTCAATAAAACCAAATGAAATTTGACAGGAACAAATGTAAAGCAGGGCACTTAGCTTAGAAAAAGACATGAGCATGACTTAACAGCAGTACTCATGAAAAATATTTGGAGGTTTTAGAACATTGTAATATGATACACAGCAATTTAAAAGGTTACTGTGACCTAAGACACTTGAAAGAGTCTAAGAGGAGACAGCAAGGTGTGGAATTGATCAGACCACTTCTGGAAGTATTTTTTTTTAATTTTATTTATTTATTCATGAGATAGAGAGAGAGAGAGGCAGAGACACAGGCAGAGGGAGAAGCAGGCTCCATGCAGGGAGCCTGACGTGGGACTTGATCCTGGGTCTCCAGGATCACACCCTGGGCTGAAGGCAGCACTAAACCACTGAGCCACCTGGGCTGCACTGGAAGTATTTTTTAAAACCTGTTTTTTCTCTTTAATAAGAAATTGCAACCATTTTCCTGATGTTACTAAATCATCCTAAAACATGTTTAATTGCTATATTGTGCCATAATGTATTTAACCATGCCTCCATCATTTTTCACTATATGATGAACAGGCTTGTTTGTGAATTTTTTAACACTTCCCTGATATTTTTTTCTTTTATTGTACCAACGTACAGAGGTGCCTGCTTCCCAGCACCCTTGTCAAAAAATTTTTTTTTCCATTTTTGCTTATTTTACATGTACTAAAAATGTCATCTTGATTTAATTAGTATCCAGTTGATTATTATGAAAATTAAACATTTTTGCATATTTTTGGAAACTTGTATTTCTTCTTTCATGAATTAGTTGTTCCAATATTTTCCCCATTTCTTATTGCAGAAGTCACAATACTTTAAAGATAGAGACAAATGAGAATTCATTCAAAAGAAAGGGGACAAGTGAAGAGCAATCAGGATGAGAGAACTGGAAGTCATGTTGCACCAGAGATTAGAGACATTTAGCTGGTTTGATAGAAGGTTTTAGGAAGAACTCAATTCAAACATTTGAAAGGCATTAATGCAGGTCCAAATTTGTTTCAAATTCTGTGGCTCCATTGCACAGAACTACAGCCAGTGTGTGAAATTTCAGAATTTATCTCAGGATGTTCAGAAAAATCCAAAATTAGAGTATAGGTTTTTAGAATGAGTAAATTTGTGTGAATTATTCACAGACAGATCAGACTACCTACTTGTTCAGTATTTCATGAGATTAGATAGAAAGTTGGATTCTTTGGTCCCCAAGGTCCCCTCCAAAGCATATGTTTTGTGAAATGGGATACAACCCCACATGGCAAAGCAAGATTTGACACAGAAGCTCTGAAAAAATAAGCCTAAAATTGAATTTGGGGGCTCCTTGCCTTAGCAGCAGGATATTCAAATACCATCTCTCTCTCTCTCTCTCTCTCTCTCTTTTTTTAAAGATTTTTTATTTATTCATGAAAGACACAAAGAGAGAGGCAGAGACACAGACAAAGGGAGAAGCAGACTCCCCGAGGGGAACCCAATGTGGGACTCGATTCTAGGACCCCGGGATCATGACCTGAGCCAAAGGCAGATGCTCAACCACCCAGGTGCCCCGGATACCATCTTTTAAAACAAGTTATTTCTAATGATAGCAAATTCCACCAAATTCATGTTCAGAGTTGGTTCCCAAATGTTGGGAGTACATTCCATTGCTGGTGGTGCACACATGTACACACCATAATCACCAACCCCAACTCTACTACTGAATATCACTTACTTCATCCTTGAAATGCTTCACAAAGAGCTATAACTTCCTTTGCTTCCAGTGGGGGAAATTTGCTCACATTTCACACATCCATATTTTTATATACTTGCTATTGTGCTATGTCTTTGAAATGTAATGACTCAAGAAAATTACTTTTGATATCATAGCATTCCTCATGCTGGTAATTTATGATAATAGATGTCACTGTAGATTTAAGAGTCATTTATATTGTCCACCTTTTCCTATTTCTGCTAGATTAAATAAATTCCTCATATTGAGTTTAGCTGCATTTTTCAGGTTTCTAGTCTGTATCACTCACTTTCAGTGTATTTATAATCCTTTTATCTGGTCTTTGTAGTTTCAAAAATGGTGCCTTGGATATTTTACGTTTTGAGCAATCAATGCCCTTTTCAAATTGCCCTCTTAAGGTTTTTGTAAAATAATATTCTCTATAATACAACTTTAAATTACCTGTCTTTTCCTTTACTAGACTTAATCCAAGAAGACTAATTGAACAGTAAGTATTTTAATCATCCCACACTGTCAAACCTGTCTTCTCATTACTGAGAATTGGATAGGCCATGAGCTTAATTGTGTTCCTGGCAATATAAGTAGATTGGAAGCCTGCTAATATGATTAGTATATGACTATAGAATTAGTCCTGGTATTTATTAATTTCTATGCAAAAATATTATTTTAACAGATACATATTGAATATAACCAAATTCATGGTACTTCTTTAGTGCTTTGGAAAGTACAGAGATGAGTAGGCTATGGTACTTATCTGTATGGAGCTTACAAAAAAACTTAGAAAACTAAATCAAAATTCCAAATAACTACAAGATAACCCAGAACAAGTCAATGGCCACAAAAATGATTGAAATGAAAATGTTGCATATGACACAGAAGTAAAAGAAATCTAAGGAAATGATTTAAATATAAAAATTGTCATTACATTATATGTGCTAGTAAATGTTCAAATATATCTATAGGGTGATTCAAACAATCAGGATGAAACATCACAAGGTGGATCTCAGGAATTGCATCTTCAGTTTCTATTAACAATGCCTTATAAAAATTATTAATACAGGAGACAGTCACCAAGACATAAGGACACTTTCATCTAACGCAAATGAGGCTTTCTGACAGCCGCATTTTGTTCAGGAAGAGCAATGTTTGTTGGAAAATTTAGGAGTTATTTTTAAAAAGTGAAATGAAAATGCCCATGGTATAGTAAAATGCTAAAACCTCTTCTCCTGTCTGCCCTGAAATCTGCTAGTGGACCCCAGAGTTCAGTCAAGGCTCTGGTACTATTTTTAAATGTATTCATTGAACAAACAGTACCTTTCAAAGACATTTCAAAGATAGCTGTGAATTCAAATAACATAGGATGTGGAACTGATGTAGGTGTAAATATGGATTCGTTTTATCCCTTTTATCCATATAGATCAATTAGTCTTGTATTATTATTCTTGATATGCATTCACTCTCAGCTTTAGGAGTTACCATGAATGTGGATTACCCTGATTATGCTTTTTCTTATAATCGTTTCATCTATACTTAGCTACTGAGCTTAAATGGCAATTTTCTAATGTAATGCTTGCTATATGCGTCTAACTGGAGACTTAAGTAGGGCTAAGAAACAGTCTGGGAAAGTAAAAATCAGAATATGCACCTGTCCTGACTTTCACTCGTTGTCTACAACATCCAAAGAATATCTAATAGAGGAGTCACACTTCCTTGATTAAATGGCTTTCATGAGTTGATTAACCTACTTATGTCTTTGTGGAAGTGACCTACTTCAGGAAAAAGTATGGTCCTATGTGGTAGGTGAGTTTACTCTGGGTGGAGAATGAGTAAAGGGAGAAGAGACAGCTAGTTGTAAGATTCATACCTTCCATGTCTCTTTTCAATCTTTGCAGAAATTTTAGGTTATTTCCAAAACATTCTTCTCTTTTATATATTCAGTTAGCAGGGCTACCCAAGTGATCTCATAAGCTATAGTTATTGAATTCAGAAAGAGATCCACATTTACTTGGTCAATTGATTTTTATAAAGATGCCAAAGTTATTCAATGGAAAAAGGATAGACTTATCAATATATGGTGCCAAAATAACTGGATATCTATATGGAAAAAAATTTTGAATTTCAGCCCTTACCTCACACCACACAAAAAGATTAACCTAAGAGATATGATTGATCTAAACATAATAAAAATTCTAGAAGAAAACAAAGTAAAGAATCTTCATGACTTTGAATTAGACAAAAATTTCCTTGAATACAAAAGACAAAAATCATAAAAGAAAAGTACTATCAAATGGAGATATAATCAAATTTAAAATGTTTCAAAAGACAGTTAAGAAAATGAAAATATAAGTCACAGACAGAAGAAAATATTTGCAATACACACAGCCAGCAAAGGATTTGTATCCTGAATATATAAAAAACATTTGCAACTCAATAATAAAAAGATAAACATTTCAATTCAATTTAAAATGGGCAACCAATTTGAACATATGTTTCACAAGGGAAGATGTACCAATGGACAATAAGCACACGAAAAGATCCTGAACATCACAGTAAACAGGAAATAAAATGGAACACTACTAGGCATAAGGGACTTATTGGGTGAAAATTTTCAACACAGTTCCCACCTTTATGGAAGTTTATCGGGTAGTGAGAAACACAGAGAAGTGAATAGGCATTCATAAACAATGGGATAGTGCTGGAAAAGGAAAAATACAGGTGCTTTGGAGGTGATGACAGAAGAAATCCTAACCAGAAAAGAAGTTGGAAAGGGTTTTATCAAGACAGACTTCCTGGTAAAAGGCAATTTAAGCTGAGATCAGAAAAATGAGTGGAAGCAAATTGAGCAAAGGAGGTATGAAGAAGATAAGCATGGACAAGGAACAGTATGTGTAGAAAATCATGAAAAAAGAAAGCACAATAACTTCAAAAATCTAGAAGTTTACTTACTATGGTTGGCTGGAGGAAAACCACAGGAGTGAGAAGTCAAAAGTGGTGGTTAGGGATAAATAAGCAACTTAATAAGTCTTATAGACTGTCATCAGGAATTTTAACCTTACTATAAGAGCAATGCATGGAAAGCGTAGAAAGGTTTTAAACAAAGACATATATCTGCCTTGCTTTTTAAAAGGATTACAGAGGACATTGAAATGAAGTTTTACATATGAAGCTCAAGAAAAAGATTTAGTCTAAATATATAAATTTGGGAGTTATCTATGTAGTAGAGAATAGGATGTGATAAGTTCTATGATAAAAAATATGTACAGAATATCATAAAGGCCTAAAGACCATCTATATTAATTATCTATTGCTGTGCAACAAATCACCACAAACTTAATTACATCAAACAGCACACATTTATTATTTCACCATTTCTGTGGGTCAGGAAAGCAGGCAAGGCTTATCTGGGACCTATGCTGTAGAGTTTCTCACAAAGTTGCTATTAAAGGTTGATACCCCATCTGAAAGTTCAACTGGGGAAGGATCCACTTCCAAGCTCCTGTGGCTGTTGGCTAGATTCTGTTCCTTGAGGGCTGTAAACTTGTTCCTTGCCATGTGGGCCTCTCTGTGGGGCAGCTCACCAACAGGGCAGCTTGCTTTATCAAAGTCACGACAGACAGTCTGCTAGCAAGATAAAATTATAATCGCTTGTAATTTAATCATGAACGTGACATCACCTCAATGTTGAGGTATTCTATTGGTGGGAACCAAGCTCTTAAAGAGGAGGGGATTACATAAAGCCATGAACTAATAGTCAGGATCATTATGGAGTACCCACAATCTACCTACCTCTCCATCTCTACCTACAAGAGGTAAAAAAAGCTTCCACAATGAAGTGATGCATGAATATGAGGGAAGATATGTGAATTCTAAATAGTAAAAGGAAAAGCCAGATTGATGACGTCTCAGTTTCTCATTTTGATGTTAAAATTTCCACATTTTCCTATGTCAGGATTGACCATGGATCAAATTGACCAACATATCCAAAGTTGTAATAAATCTAGTATATAACTTGAAAGAATGAATACAACTAAAAATAACCCCATGGAGTTGCCTTTATAAAAAAAAAAAAATCAAGAAAAAGACAGGGAGGGACACCTGGGCGGCTCAGTGGTTCAGCGTCTGCCTTTGGCTCAGGGTATGATTCTGGGGTTCCAGGATGGAGTTCGCATCAGGCTCTCTGTGGGAGTCTGCTTCTCCCTCTGCCTGTGTCTCTGCCTTTCTCACTGTGTCTCTCATGAATAAATAAATAAAATCTTTAAAAAAAAAGAAAAGAAAAAGAAGGGGAAAGTTGTCAAGAAGTTAGCATGTTTATAAATGTACAAATGAATGGAGAAAAGACTAGTACACATTTAGAGTGGATTCTGATGGAAAAAAGAAGCATAGCAGGATTCATAGGTATAAATGAAAGAGTATTAATTCAGTCAATATCAAGAGCTGAGGAACTAAAGTCTGTTTCTAAATATGCTTTGTTTATTATTTGGCTTCCCTAACAGGAACAAACACATTGGGAATAGAGAATCCCAGACATATTGGCACCAGATAGGCTCTGAGATGATGGAAAGAGGACAGAAACAGTGAAAAATGCAGTCAAGTTTTTAAAATTGATGTGATGTTAGGAATACTCTTTCCAGAAATGCATGAGCCACAGGCTAGAAAAAAGAAAAAAGAATGGAAATCACATTTTTATTTAGGGTGAAACATGCATCATAAAAGTGTATAGAGGAGAAATTGTAATATCTCAAAATAAAAACCCAAAAGACAAAAGTATCTTTTCTATTTGATATTCTGAATGAGCAATATTCATTTATAATTTATTCGTTTAATAAATATTTACTAAGTGACAGCTGAAAGTTTAAGTAAAAACAGTTTGGAACTTTTCTTTAAGTTGGAAACTATATAATATTTCAAATTAACACCCAGACCTGGTACTAGGTTATCTGTATCACAGCTGGAATGTGGCAAAGGAATGGAGAAAAAATAAAATAAAGAGCTTTCAGATCTACACCACCCGTGGCTAAAATGAAGTTGATATTTTGTCTCTGGCTCTAATGACAGAAAATATTCCTGACTTGGAGATACAAAGTGACAATTCAGAACTCTCAATAGAAAGAAAAAAGTTAAATTTGGAATATATTCTAAGTAATAATTTCAGAAACTTTTTTGATTGTGATCTTTCTCAATGGAAAGACTTAGTGGATAATACAGCTATGGAGTTGGTTAAAAAAATAAGACACCCAACCAGAAGACAAGCAAGTAATCTCAGGTATGATATTTGAGTCTCTTATTGTACTCTATATTAATGCTTAGTAGCTGTTATTTTTCTTTTGTCAACCCAGATTGTTTTATTTTTCCTCTTTCTTCATCTAGTAACAAACTATGATCATCAAGGTGAGCCTCTAATCCATGATGGGACAAACTTTGGATCGTATCATCTTGCCCATGGTGATTGGTAGAATGGGTATCTATCCCACCAAAGTCATATCAGATCTTATTCCTGTGATTGAAGCATAAATTCGGGAAGAGACGAATTGACTCTTCCCAGTGATGTTGCTATGAAGGTTTACTAGTAACCTATATGGCCAATAGGGATCTTCCTTTCACTTGGAAAAATACCCAAGCTGCAAAGAAGTGAAGAGACAAAAAGGTAGCTGGTGATACTTTGAACCCTCAAAAAATCATGAATAATGCTTATTTTGTATGTTTTTCTCAATTGTGTGAGCAAATAAATGCCTCTTTTCTTCTTTGTTTCATAAAAACTAAGAATTCAATTGGATTCTTACTATTTTACTTGTCAAAAGAATCTAGACTAATAAAATCGACCAACATGTTTTGAAATATATTGTCTACTATATTGGACTTATTAAATAAAAAGTGATTTCTTTTATAATTTTAAAAACTGGGAAATTTTCTAAATTTCTAATCAGGATGAAAAAACTAGAATTACTAATTGAGTTGATAGACTTCCAACCAAAGGAAAAGAAATGTAATGCTTTGCTAACTTTTGGAAACTAATCAAAGGTAAACATAAGACTTCTGTGAAGTTTTGCAAAATATGTCATAGACTTGAGACCTATATGACTTATCTCCAGAGCACCCTAGATTCCAGAGACTTCAGTGTGGAAACCATGCTCTCTGGGACAAATCTTTCTTAACACTTACAACATAATAATGTAACTCATGGCTTGCATGCCTTTCTCCCCTATTAAGACATTGAGATTTTTGAAGGTAAGAATAGTGGTGTCGAAACTGCTAGGTGTTCCTTAGTATATTTTTCCATTCTTCTGTCATGACAAAGCCTCTAGTTTTTGGCTGTGCATTTAGTCATGCATCTTTGCAGCTGAGTATGGTCATATTATTAAGTTCTGATCAGTGAGATGTGAACCCGAGTGCTGTGTAAGCTTGAGGCTACAACCTTCTTTCAAAATGGCTGATAGTTTTCTGATTCCATTTAAGGAGTGAGCATCCTATCTCTCACTGCTTACGGCTGAAATCCCTAGTCAAAAAATAAAGAACTGTCTGAGAACTCTGAAAAGTAAGTAGTACCAGCCAGACTGGAGATAGAAACAAAAATGTGAAGAATATCCCATTCAGCAGTGAATGCATTGTCGTTTTTCCTCTCATATCCCCTGGATTACAGCCCTCTAGGTATTCTGAGAAGAGTGCGTGTATGCATGCATACATGGACAGAAAAATCTCCCAAGGGTACCTGCGGGGTTCAGGTGGTTAAGTGTCCAACTCTTGATTTCAGCTCAGTCCATGATCTTAGAGTCCTAAGATCAAGCCCCAGTTAAGCTCCACACTGGACATGGAGTCTGTTTAAGATTCTCTCTCCTTCTCTCTTTGCCCCCCACCTCCGCACTTGCTCACGAACACACCCACACATACACTCTTTCTCGAAAGAAAGAAAAAAGAAAAGAAGAAAAGAAAAGAAAGAAGAAAGAAAGAAAGAAAGAAATTTCTCTTTCCCTACAGAGTTCTCTCTCTTTCCAACAAGAGACTCACTTTGAATTAACTTGTGTTTTGCTTGAGGAATGGATCTAGGTTTTTTGTTTCGTTTTGCTTAGTGATATCCAATTATTCTTAATGATCTTGAATCAAGCAAAGAGTTCTTATATATAAGACACCAAAAGCACAATTCACAAAAGAAAAAATTGAAAAATTGGACTTCATAAAAATTGAAAATGTTTCTAGGCGAAAAACACTCTTGAGAGAATAAAAAAGAGCTACAGCATGAGGAAAATATTTGCCTATCACATATCTAACAAAGGATTTTTATACAGAACTGTCCTAGTCAGCTTGGGTTGCTATAACAAAACACCACAAACAGATTGGCTTAAACAACACACATTTACTTCTCACATTTGTGAAGGCTGAGAAGTCCAGGAGCAAGATGCTGGCCAATTTGGTGCCTGGTGAGAAGCCTCCTGCTGGATTGCAGATGACTGTCTTCTTGCTGTGTGCTCACATAGTGGATGAAGGGAGAGACAAAGAGAGCAAGAAGGAGATGCCCTCAGTGGTTTCTTCTCTATAAGGGCACTCATTAATCGTCTCAAAAACCCCACCCTCATGGTCTCATCTAAATCTGGTTGCCTCCCAAAGGCTCCATCTCCTACTACCATCACGTTGGGTTAGAGCTTCAACATATAAATTTGGGGACATGAACATTCAATCTATAACAAGACTACATAAAGACTTCTCAAATCTCAATAATGAAAAACAAAACAACCCAATATAAAAATGGGCAAAAGAATTGGGCAGTCAGGATTCTGAGAGAGGTAAGTCCTTTTTCCTAAGGCCTTTGAATGGATGAGGCATATTATAGAGAATAATCTGCTTTATTCAAAGCTTACTGATTTTAATGTTAATCTCATCCTAAAAATATCTTCATAGCAATATTCAAATGTGTTTGACCAAATGTTTGGATACTGTGTCCTAACCAAGTAGACATATAAAATTAGCCACCTTAAAAAAAAAAATAGCCACCTAGAGACATTCCATGAATGAAAATATACGGATTGAAATAACTACTTGAAACAATGGTCAGCACTATTAGTCATTAGGGGAATGCAAATTAAAACTATATGATATACCACCATATACATACCTATTAGAATGGCTTTAAAAAAAACAAAACAAACAAAAAAAGCAAAGCAATAAAAACAATAAAATATCACAATATTACATGCTGATGAGGATGTGTAGCAATCTGAATGCTCACACATTGGGGAAAAGAATGTAAAATGGAACAGCCACACTGGAAACAGGATTTCTTATGGTGTTTTTTTTTTTTCTTATGGTGTTAAGCATATACTTACCCTATGACCCAGCAATCCTACTCCGATGCTCAGAACAAAAATCTGTCTATGAGTATATCACTATTATTCATAATCACCCAAACTGAAAATGGCCAAAGTGTCCTTCAACAAGTGATTGGATTAATTGCAGTACAACCACACTGTGAAATATTACTTGGCAATTTAAAAAAAGTATGAACACAATATTAATGAATCTCAAGTGCATTAAGCTATGTGAAAGAAGCCAGAACAAAAACTTGCTACATGATTCCATTTTTTAAAAAGATTTTATTTATTTATTTATTCATGAGAGACACAGAGAGAGAGGCAGAGACACAGGCAGAGGGAGAAGCAGGCTCCATGCAGGGAGTCCGATGTGGGACTTGATCCCAGGACCCCAAGATCATGCCCTGGGCCGAAGGCAAATGCTCAACCACTGAGCCACCCAGGCATCCCCACGACTCCATTTATAAGACATTCTTTAAAAGGCAAAAGTATAGGGATAGAGAATAAATCACTGGTTTCCAAGGGTTGAGTTTGTCAATGGGTGGGTGTTGACTACAAAGGAGTAGTATGAAGGAATTTGGGGGGCTGAGAAAGCTGTTTTGTGTCCTTTTTGTGGTGGTAGTTACACAAATCTATGTATGTTTTAAAACTCGAAACCCCACAAAAGTTATTTTTTTGTATGTAAACAAAAATGATAATAATGAAGTTTTCCTATCCTTTGTCCCCTCTACTTTATCTGAGAACATGAATGTGAACTTGGACTATGACAACATAGATGGTGAAAATTACCTGGAAATCAGTAACATACTAGCCCGGTCCTGCTAAGGGTATTATTCGAAGATTTTCTATTAGTAGCAGTCAAACTGTTCTGAATAATAACCAATATCATTCATTTATGATTCCCCAAGAATCTAGTAACATGTACATATTCAATAAATAACTGCCAAACAAAGAAAGATTAACAAAATGTTACCTGTTATTTATCAAAAGATTTTATTCCTCAGTTTGGCCAGTTATAAAATATTTCACTGAAGAGTTGAAAGAGAAGTGTTTACCATGATCGGTAAAAGGAAGAATTTGGTTGAGCCCATCTTGGATAAATCAGTCATTATATTTATGGATTCACCACATCAAATAATCCACTCAACTGGTTTAAGACCATTCAATCTAAAGCTGTCTGACTCTCTCCTGGCTGAGGTTCCAGGACTGACTGGTCAGCCGTGAATTGACATGGGGAGGGAACCCTCTCCTGAACCTGATTACTGTCTCACATTCCCCCATGAAGACTTCCCCTGTGCAAATTTTCCTGGAGTGTATGACTCAGATAAAAACTCCGGCTTTAGGATCAGTGAGTTCCCACATACTCTTATCTGTTGGAATCTTAGAATTCCTTTTAACATTTACAAAACTAGGCAAAAATTCAGAGGTGCTTTTATCTTGAAATATCCTTTGCCAAATTCTGCAAACCTAACTTACTGTCTTCCTGTGACTTAAGTTTCAAACACCTCAGATCTAAAAATTAAGCAAGTTTGGTAGCAATCGGAACCTAACTTTCAACAATTTCCTTGAAATTCATTTGTTCGTTCAATAAATATATTTTCCACCATAAGGTTTAAATCTGGAATTTGAAAGCTAGCTTTGGTTTCATTCTGTCTAGACTATCTACTCTCTTTGTCATATCTCACACACACACACACACACACACACACACACCCCTACCTGCTTCTCCATTTGGAGGTCAAGTATTCTATTTAATACTTTCATATGCCCATCTGCATCTATCCAGCCCTAGTATTTACATGGCATTTAGCTCATGGTAAACACTAAATATATTTCTTAAATAAATAACTAACAAAAACTATAATTCAAAAAAGTACAAAAAAAAAAAGTATGGCTACGGTAAGTAATCGAAGAAAGGGAAGAAAGAAGTAGACAGACATTTTTAGCAACACATTTATCAGTTGCTTGCTCCTTGCTGGGTCTTTGGTCTCTGCATTTATGGTTCCTCTGGTGCCATAGCTGCCCCTGGACTCTAGAGATTAAATCTCTTGTCTGCAATGGATCAAAACCTGATTATGGTTTTGGATCAAAATCAGAAGAGCACTTTGAAGCCTTAAGGCTTCTGAATTCTGACAACATGAGGATATTGGATCAAAGTGTCACTAGCTGAACACCTATTTTGTGTAAAATGAATAAATCCTGGGGAGTTAAAGGTTTTTAGAATTTCTGTGTCTGACATTTCTGACATTATTTTAAAACTTTGATGTACTTTACCTGGCTCACTTTTCGGAGTCTATATTCATTTATCACAATGACTCCTCAATAGCATCTTTATGGGAAATCTTTAACTCCTGAAGAAAATGAGTTTAATATTATTTTATAAATTGGGAGATTCCCAATAAAAAATCTATTAATTCGGTCAGTCAGAAAATATCAGTACTTACTATATGTAGGGCAAGGTGTTACAAATAAAAAATGGGCCTCTCTTCAGGGAATAGAAGAGATCTTCTATTTATCTATCTATTTATTTATCTATCTATCTATTTATCTTCTATTTATTTATCTCCTAGTAGTAAAGATAAAATATGTACATCAAACATTGCACCTTAGAAAGTATGATAAGAGCTTCTGATTCCAGTGATGGCATACTAACTTGTACAAGACCAACATTCACTGCCAAGAACAACTGAGAAGGCTGGATAAAATATGAACAAAAAAAAAAAAAAAAAAAAAAAAAAGGAAACCCTTTGGACCTATCAAGGATTCAAGAAACCAAGATCCTTGGAGAAGGGAAATAAAGAGATAAGCCAGATTTTATCTCTGCTTTTTTCCCTTCATAGCATTTGCTGATTTGTAGGCAGCCTCTGAGACACTGAGATGCTAGGCAAAGTTTTCAACAGTCTATGGAGCTTGAAAGTAAAAAGTTCAAGTTCTACTAACAAGAAGGAGCTATGACAAACACCTAAAACTTTCAGTTGAGACCCTTAAAGGACTTCTCATTAGAAAAAAGGCTAACAAGAAATAAATCAGCCCACATGAAACTGAATTCTAATCATCTCCATCTCAAGTTGAATTAAAGTGATCTGTCCCCAGCCTAACTGCCTGCCAAGAAAACAAACAAAACAAACAAAAAAACCCTTCTTCTAGGAAAACAGTATGACCCAGAGTTAAATTATTTCTGTATTTTCTCACGTGCAAAATCTAAATATTTAAAAAAATAAAATCGTATTAGACAAGGTAGTAGAAGGGATCAACAAGGAAAATAGCAGACAATGGAAATGAACTTATGGGAAATAAAATATTGGAGTGATCCTACATAAAACAAAATAACTGTCTAATCTGCTTTTTAAAAATATATAATGGATAACCAAAATATCAAATAAAATTCTACCACAGAAAACTTCAAAAACAAAATAAGAACTCAATAGATGGGTTCAGTTGTAGACTAGATATATCCAAATAAAGGACTAACCTGGAAGACAGGTCAGTAGTAAACAACCAGGCTAAAGCACAGGAAAAAAAGTAATACACATGTAAATGAAACCTAAGAAAGAGAAGGTTAAAAGATTTGAAAATATATGGCCAAGAAATGTTCTAAAACAAAACAAACAAAAAAATCATCAAGCCACAGATTCAAAAAGTACTTTAAACTCCAAGAAGGATAAATACAAAGAAAGCAACACTTGAGCACTTCATAACATAACTGGGAAGAGAGAGAGACAGAGAGAGAAAACCTTAAAAACAACTGAAGGAAAAAAGGACAGATTAATTTTAAAAGAGCAAAAATAATACTGACAGATGGCTTCTCAATGATACCAGAGGATAATTCAATACCATCTTCAAAACTGCCAGCCTTAAATTTTATAGCCAGAGATGATATCCTATAAGGGTGGAGTAAAAACAAAGACATTTTCACATAAATGAAATTGTCACCAGTAAACCTGGGCTGAAATAAATAGGAAAGGATTTCTTAAGACAGAAGATAGAAATCCATCCCAAATGGAAACACAGAAATGCAAGAAGTAACAAAGAGCAATAGAGGGACACCTAGCTGGCTCAGTCAGTACAGCATGCAATTCTTGATCTGGGGGTTGTGAGTTCAAGCCCAATGTGGGTGTAGAGATTACTTAGAAATAAAATCTTTTTTTAAAAAAAAGAATATTAAGGATAAATACATAAGTAATGAATACTGATGGCATAAAACAATAATAATAATCAGTTTGGGGAGTATGGAATATTTTTATGTATGTATATGACACAACAACAATAAACATAGGAAGATCTTGGGGAAGAAGATAGTTGGCAGAAATAAGACATGGGAAAGAGAGGTGATGGGGTTGGAGGAAGATAGGGACTATTCATAGATAATATCAAAGGGAACAAGAATTAAAGACTGTTATTTCAAGCATAAAAACTACAGAGATCTTTTCATTAAAACTTAATGAGAGATCTTTTAATCCTCACTCGTCTCTGTGAGGTAAGTGCTATTATTTTCCCCCATTACAGATAAAGAAAGTGAGGTTCAGAGAAGTTAAGTAAGTTGCTCAAGATCAGACTGCCAATAAGCAACTAAGCAGAATTTTATTCCAGGCCTAACTGTCTGTGAAGGCTGAACTCTTTTCAATTTATTTCAGGGGGCATAAGATCTACAGGGAGAGCTGAGAAAGCACCTGCTGAGACAGAAAAGAATCAAGCTAGAACTTCAGTGCAAAGTTTTGTTTTAACGGCCCAGTGCACCATAGCTTGGACTCCAGGCCATCCTTAGGGCTTCTGATCACCTCAGAGATTCAGTTTGGTGAGAGTTGACAATAACCATTTCAATTTGTGCCGTGAAAACAGAATTGAATATATAAACATGGGATGAGGCATCTGGTTAAAGATAAGCAAATAATCTAGGATCACTTCTCAGATACCAGAAATGGTCCTGCATCACCAGTGATACTTAGGCAGGCAGAGGTGCCTTCACACCTGCTTCCTCACCCTTAACTCCATACCCAACTATCTGAGGAAATTTCAGGTGCCATAGCCCTCAGCCCACTTCATAGCCTAACCATGTTATATCAAGCAACTCAAGCTCAGCTTTCCCACTAGAGACCATGCAAATGTAGCCTTGCTTAGTGATGCCTTTTGTTTATCACTCTGGGCATCTATGGTCTCACAACTCCAGAGTGAAGAATCACTGTAGTCGCTATTTATTTCCATCTATCATGACACCTCAAAGAGATGTCCTTCACAATGACACCATCCTATTCTAATGCTTTACACAGTGTATTCTTTTGTCTTATTAATAATTTGACTGATGATGATAAAAGATGTCCTGAAATTCAGCTTGCGTGTCTGCAGTCCTGCCTTCTGGTAATTCCAATTACATCCAGATGTTTTTCTGCCCTTTTCACCTCCAAACACTCACAAGGGAAAACAAAAGCATTCTTTATTTTATCTTTTGCTGTTGGTGGTGTGTTATTTACAGAAAAGATGATTAGCTCCACATTTTGATGTGGTTTCTCCTTCCAAGTCCCTAAATTTATCATAAAAAATGGAATAGTATTGACCAGTACATATGTCAAAAGTAGCTTTCCCCACCAATAAATGACAAAAGTAAATTAAAGCCCTCTGACATTTCTTGTGATATGTACATAAAAATATAGTTTTAATAATAAAATTCAAAAATAATTAAAGACTTCTGACCAGGATGAGGAAAGGTTGAATTCACCCTTCTGCCTGAAACTACCAAGAAAATAAAATATGCAAAACATAGGTTTTCAAGATACTGCACACCAGGCAACAAAAGACAGTAATTTCTGAGAAATGGAAAACAAATGAGGTCAGCTTTATCACTGTCCCAGCTTACTACTTGAAAGAGTGTCCAAGCCATTTCTCAGGAAGTGGGAACCCAAATAAATTCTGGTGGTTACCCTGAGTAAAGAAGAAGAAGCTGGGATTCTAGAGAGACCAAGGTGATAAGAGTTGGCAAGACAGAGTACTAGACAGGAGAAAAATACACGGATGCAGAATTTTGTTGATTTGCAGAGGGTCCCACTAGAGTCTCTAGATGCTTATTAGCACACACATTTGAGACCAGGGAAGTCGATACCTCAAAGGATTAGAGGGAACAATTTCCAGGGTTCACATAGGGCCAGAAATAGAGCCCATTTTCATCAGCAAGACTGGAAAACCTCATCATTTATACAACGCTGAGAGCAGTTCTAAGAAAGTTCTTGACTATGAAGAGTAATTAGCCTTACCCTTAATACTGCTCTGGTCCCAGCTAGCAAGTGTTAAGAACAAGTTGAAAGGATTAAACTGCTTATAAGTAACTTAACTGTGTTCCAAAAAAATGTTTAAGACTATTTATAAAAATACAGAGATATCCAATACCCAACAAAGTAAAATTTACAACATCTGGCATTCAACAAAAAATGACTAGGAATGCAAAGAAGCAAGAAAATATAAAGAAAAATCAATTGATTAAGATCAATATAGAAATAATACAGATATTAGAATTAGCAGGCAAGGATATTAAAACAGTTCTTATAACTGAATATATTCAAAAAAGTTAAGTAAAGACATATATGTAAAAGACTCATGAAATTTCTAGACATGAAAATTGCAATGTATGAGATTGAAAAGCTACTGGATGAAATTAACAGTAGATAACTGAGAAAGAAAAAAATTAGTAAACTTGAAGATATAGAATCTGTACAAATAGAATCTGAAGCCATAGAATCTATCCAAAGTGAAACACAGAGAGAAAACACAAGTAAAAGGGTGGTCAGGATAGGTCTCACTGGGAAGATGACTTTTAAGTAAAAATTTGAAGAAGACAAGGACATTGCCCCGTGGATACCCATAGGAAAACTACCCCAGGCATTACTAGAAATCACGGGTCTTGATATAGTGATTGTAAAGTAGTTAACACAGTATTTAGTATTAAATAAGCACCCAAAAGATGAAAGTTATCATTGCTGCTGCTATTGTCTTTGTCAAACATCGACAGTCTGGGGCAATGGAAGGGGAAGGGAACTCGTGTGTAAAAGGTTTCCTTTCGCCAATGCTCATCTAGGCGTTTTCATATATATATTATCTCATGTAATTCTTACAATAACCCTGTAATATGGGTAATTCCATTTTATAAATAACAGAGCAGAGCCTTTGACGAGTTGAAATATTTGTACAAGGTCATCAAGAAACCAACACAGAAACATGATTTGACCTCAGGATTCTCAGTCTTTAAATCTCAAATACTTTCCACTACTCCACATTGCCCGCTGCCACAGATGGAATCTGGGGACTTGGGAAAGTTAAATGTTCCAAGCTCCCACACATTTCTGTTTTTCCCAGGAATCACAAATTCTAACAGAGCTGCCATGATAAGTGATGCGGGAAATGGTGGGAATATAAAAAGGGCCCAGAACCTGCAGGAAACAGTATAACAGTATGGAAATTCCTCAAAATATTGATCATAGGAAGATGGCATGATCTAGCAATTCCACCTCTGGGTATACACTCAAAAGAAGAGAAAGAAGGGACTCAAATAGAAGTTTGTACAGCCATGTTTGTAACAGCATTATTCACAATAGCCAAAAGGAATAAGCAACCCAAGTGTCCATTGACAGATGAAAGGATAAACAAAATGTGGTATACACATGTAATGGAATATTATTCTGCCTTAAAAAGGAATTTAATTTTGACATAAGCTACAACATGGATGAACCCTGATGACATGCTAAATGAAATAAGCCAGCCACAAAAGAACAAAAATTGTATGATTCCTCTTATATAAGGTTCTTAGAATAATCAAGTTCATAACAAGAAAAAGCAAAATGGTTGCTAGGGGTTGGTGGAAGGAAAAAAGGTAACAAGTGTCTAATGGGTAAAAAGTTTCAGATGGAGAATATGAAAAAGTTCTGGAGATGGATGGTAGTGATGGCTGCCCAACAATGTGAATGTCCTTAATGACTCAGTACCCTTAAAAATGATTAAAATGGTGAATTTCATATTGTGTATACTTCCCACAATAAACATATACACATTTCAAAACCCAGTAGCCTATTGTAACAATTGTGTTCACCCTTACAGATCTGCAGGTATGCTCAGATTTGTATGGAATTCAGCTGGTCTTGGCTCCAGCCTAAGAGAGATCCATTTTTCCTTTCATACTTTTTGGACTAGCAGCTCCCTGGGATATGTTTTTCTAGTAGTGAATGACAAAAGCATGAGGGAATGGGAGTACAAACACATGATGCCTCTTGAAGCCTTGGCTTTGAGCTGGCCCACTTTCACTTCTGCTAACAGTTCATTGGACAAAACAAGTTATATGGCTAAGACCCACATCAATGGAGCAGAGAAATATACTTTGGCTACTCTTGGGGAATCTATTGCAAAAATCACATGCCAAAGGTAGGGTTGTAAAAGTAGAATATATGGAGAGTAAAGAATCGAGAACAAGAATCCAATCCAAACACAGGCATAAAGATATTTTTATATAGCTTTACATAAAAGACATGCATAGCTAGCTCATTACTGATAAGTCACAGAATTGGAAAAACCTGGTTTCTAGCTTTAAAATTTCCAAACACTGTAAAGTTCGTTAATAAACTTAGATACAAAAAGAAGAATAAAGCTTATAGGTTTTTTTTTTTTTTTTGACTTTTGGTAAAAATCTGAATTTTCTTTCATTTACTATTTTACACTTATGAGTTTCTCCAAAGACTGACAATACTCATGAATTAAAATAAACAATAATACAAGTAACCTAGAAAGTAAATCAGACACACTACGAATGGGTGGTTTTAATTTTCCAGAACTTACAAAGATACATTAGCATCGTTTCAGGAGAGAAATGATTTTTAAATTCCATATGGCTCTGAATGAGATGGGCCATAGAGAGAAAATGGGCTGTATTTCCAAAAGATTATAAAACTAAGGGAAAAAAAACTTGGGATGTTGCTCCATCGCAAATGGAAGAATTAATCTTAAAAGAAAGAAAGGCAGGAAGGCAGAAAGAAAAAGAAAAGAAAGTAAGAAAGGAAGAAAAGAAAGAAAGGAAGAAAGAAAGGAAGAAAGGAAGAAAGGAAAGAAGAAAAAGAAAGAAAGAAAGAAAGAAAGAAAGAAAGAAAGAAAGAAAGAAAGAAAGAAAGAAAGAAAGAAAGAGAAAAGAAAGAAAGAAAAGAAAGAAAGAAAAAGAAAAAGACGTAAAACATGACACTTTCTGTTTAAGAAGGGGACTTTCATAAAATGCTTCCATTTGCCCAAGGTCGTAAACAAAGAGAATCTCAGATCTGGTATATTCAAGCCAAGCAAGATCTTCTTCAGGCCTGAAATATCTATTTTCCACCTAGACTATCAGGCACCAGGATTTGAAAAACTCAATCTGTGTCATCAGATGACCATGTCCCTATTAAAATACCACGTACTATATTGATAAAATGAAGTTCCAGATTGAGATCTGCTAGATACCGGACCTTTACCCTGAGGGGTATTTTTGGGAGTGATATAATTCCCTAACAGTGGTGGTTCAACCCTTTATCTTCTCAACGCTTTGGACACAAAGACCATGGGATTAATTATATACTGTGAGCAACAATTCATGAATATTTAACACACTCATCTATACTTAATGAATAAATTTGCATTTTGACACTATTATTTAATGTGCTTTAAGGAAATACTGCTCATTACCTTTCAATTTTGTAGATTAGTTGAATGTAATCAGAATGATAAGGCAGGAGAGATATAGTATTATTTAAATAACATTGTTTTTTATGACTGCCTCTGCTTCCGTGAGTGCCCCCCCAACCCTTTTCTTTAAAGCAAGTAGGTTTATTTTATTTTATTTTCATTGTTTTGTCTTAATCATTTTGCCTCCACGTTCCGTGCAGAAGGGAGTTTCTTTAGATTCATGGAAAAACAATGCAAATTAAATAATCAGTGTTTTGCTTCCCTCTGTGTGCTTTGTAATAGGGCATTCTCTCACACAAAATATCCCAATGCAATTGGCAGTAATTGTGTCCTGGGTGAGCAGGCTCAGCAAGGTTGCCACAACCTGCACAGCAAACAGAGGGAGCAATGAACAGAGGTCTCCAACTTACCTGAGCAAAGTAAGACCCCAAAGAATCAGGGCTGAGAAAATCTGGCCAACTGGAGAGCATGCTGTTGGAGATAAGCTATCCTGGTTGTTCGTTTGTTTGTTTGTTTTTAATCCTTGACTCATGGTGAGGGCTTTTTCTCTCATAAGCAATGGATCTTCTGTTTGCAAGGTGGGGCACCTAATTTACATATCTACTTCAGGGAGTTTGGGTATGAGAACGTACCTCTAGCAATGCTATCTGCATGAATGTCCTGTGCAAAAGGAACATTCCAAAAGGAGGAGGACTTTACGAGCAACAGCAAGACTCTTGGGAATCAGAACTAAGACTGCTTAACTAAGATGAAGGAAAAAGTGGACAAGAGCAAGAGGAACAGAAAAGAAAATCCAGATGCCAGACACTGAGCTATACACTTATATATAGAATTGCTTTTCATCCTTACCTTATGAGATCGCTGTCATTGTCCTATCACCACCATCATCATCACCACTCTATGACATTGAAACTGAAAATTATTTGGTTTAACACAGAGAGAGAGAGAGAAAAAAAAAAAAAAAAGCAAAAACACCCAAAAATCTAAAACAAAGAAAACCCTAGGATCTGAATCCAGGTTTGTTGGGACCTAAGATTCATGACTTCAACAGTTCTCAACTAATTGGGGTTTTAAAAGGCTTTGCTATCAAACATGCTGGGGTTGAGTTGAAATGTGGCTTCCTCAAGGAGACCTTCCTTGCTCCCCAGTCCTTGGTCGGGTTCCCTGGTAGTTACAGATATATACGATATTTATTTTCCTCCCCTTGCCTTCACATACTTGACTGTAACCCCAAGAAGGCAAGGACTACTGTTCACTCACCATTCTAGTCCTAGCACCTAGCAGAGTACCTGGCACGATGTAGCCATTCTCTATTGGTATGTGGGGTATGTGTGTGTGTGTGTGCATGCACACACGCACGTGTGTTTCCTCATCTATAAAAACGTGGTGAAAAATACTCACGGTGAGAAGTGAATGAGATCATTGTAAGGTGACTATTACAGAGCCTGAAAAATAGAAGTATTTTTTTGTTGCTGGACTGTGTGTCTTTCCACGAGACACTCTGATGAGACCAAGGTATGGGAAACCCTGGAATTTCTCTGGATACCACTTAAAAAATTTTCACTAATAATCTATTTAAAAAGCAAATGCACTGCAAAAGCTCTTCCCAAGTCAATGACTTCACAGCGGGAGGGGGGCGATGACTACCACCGGGGAGCTGCATCAGAATCGGCCACTCAGGATGTGGCCTTTGCACCTGGTTGGCACAGACTATGCTCCAGCAGGTGCTCCGGGAGTGGGGAAACGCCTCTCAATGAGCGCCTCTAAGGATGGGAGAGGTTAGTTAGACCAATTCGTTGAGGTTTTTCCTATGGAAACATGAAGCTGGAAAACTGAACTTCCCCCCCAGATACTCCCTAACCTAAGGGTTGGATTGGGGTGGATTCTTTCCTTGAGGGAAGAAAACTTCTTTACTAAGCACTAGCAGCCAGTTTCGATCTTGTCCCCCCGAAGACCCCGAAGGCAGCCAGGACATGACAGGACAGGTCCGTACAAGGTCGTCCTAGACCCAAGGCCCAAAACTCCCTCCACCCTTTGGTTCCCCCACCTGAACCGTGTCCAGTCACAATGTCTGATTTAGTCTGTCGGTGGTTCTGCGATGAGATGACGTGATAACCTGAAGACTCCCTGGTAACAGAAAGACTGCAATATATTTGAACTTGAGCCTTCCTCCCTTATGAGATTCCCAAGGAGACAACTGGGGTTCAAAGATGAAAACTCAAAGAAGGGTGGGCCGCGCTGACCTCTGCAGACTCCTCCCCATTGGGCCCCTGTGAACCAGAACACACAGGAGAGAGCAGACCCTGCACCTTCCCAGGGCAGCCAGCTCTCCAAGGGGAAGCACTAGATCTTACCTGTCTTGTTCCTTCTCTCCCACTCACCAACCAGTCAGGCCCTAATGAAAGACCCCAAGGAAAGCAGCTCAGAAAAGCACCCCCCCACACACACACTTTCCAGAAGTGCTGCAGCAAGTGCTGCAGCAAGACTGTGACACAGTTTTGTGTCACAGCAAGACTGTGACAAATAGACGATAGAGAAGACGAGATCATGGTCCACGTGGTATTTGGCATGCAGCCCCCTTCCACTTCTTGCTGGGGTTCACCAACAATAAATCCCATTGAGACCCACCCCCACTCGACATCAGCTCTCCTCTTCCTGACTTCTGTGGACCCAGTGAATCCTCTACTGGGGCTGCCTCTGCATCCTTGTTTTCTGACTGGATTTGGAAGGCAATTCATCACCCTCTCCTAATCGCTCAGTCTGGACACCTCACTACCAGATCCCAACTTCTAGAAAATTCCTGCGGAGATGCTACTTGTAACTAGATACTGTGAAGTATGCTAAATGTAGTTTCTAGAATTTTATCCAAACCCAAAAATCTTTCAGTGATGGGAGCAAACACCAAAACCTGCTTTGACACAAAGTACAATGAACCCTTGAACAACATGGGGGGGGGCACTGACCCTCTACGTAGCCAAAAACCCGGGTATGCCTTCTCACTCCCCTCAAATTTAATTCCTAATAGCTTGCTGTTGACGAGAAGCCTCACCAAGAGCATAAACAGTCAATTAACACATATTTTGCGTGTTATATGTATTACACACTCTATTTGTATAATAAGCTACAGAAAAGAAACTGTTATTAAGAAAATCATAAGGAAGAGAAAATACATTTACAGTACTGTACTGTATTTATTTTTAAGAATCTGCATATAAATGGGCCCATGCAGTTCAATTTGTGTTGTTCAAGGCCCAACCTTACCACATTTCCTACTTTAAAATCATTCTTAACGTGATCTGTCAACATTTTTGTGGGGCGCCTGGGTGGCTCAGTCGGTTAAGCGTCTGCCTTCAGCTCAGGTCATGATCCCAGGGTCCCGAGATCAAGCCCCGCATCAGGCTCCCTGTTCAGCACGGAGCCTGCTTCTCCCTCTCCCTCTGCTGCTTCCCCTGATTGTGCTCTTTTGCTCTCTCTCTCTCAGATAAATAAATAAAACCTTAAAGGAATTTTGTTTCTCTCTGAACTGACCTCCTTACTGAAAGAAAAAAAATAAGAGTTGGTCACCAGTGCCAGAGGGCACCTTCACGCTTGTGCGGTCTCTTACTCTCTGTCTTCCTTCAGCAAGTCTTTCTTGGCTCCCCTCGGCCAGTTGAGGTGCCTGTCGCTGTGCTCCCACAGGACCCAGTGTACTTCTCAATTAGTGCTCTTTCACTCGGCATTGAAATGATCTGCGTATGTATCCAGGGGGAATACATGAGCCTTTTGGAATGAGGAGTTAAGGGGCAAGAACCACCTCCGCTTGCCCAGCCCCAGCATGATGTCTTGACACATAACACAAATGAATACATGTTGAGTTAATCAGTTAACTCGATGGCAATTTTTAAAAAAAAATCTGCCTATATAGAGCGCTCTGCGATATGAGGCCCTCTATTATAAATCTTGGAAGAATGATAAAAACAATAATAACACCTTACAAGTGGATAGCTCTTGATTGCACCCTTAAGGCTCTTACTTCACCTGGTCTTTTCAAAATCCTTTAAGAAAATTAGGTAGACTGGGTACATTCAAGCCAATTGGACACTTGAAAATGTGACCAATTTCATCCTGTCAGTGTCAGAGCCCTATTCTGAGCCTCCAACTTAGAACCTCTCCCTCCAAAACTCCAAGGCTCATTCCAGAGCTTGCCCAGCCCTGACTGGGATGCCCTGGTCTCCCATAGTGGTAACTCCACCCTTCACCCCAAAAGGGACTTCTCTCTGAAGTCACAGAGTTCTTCTCTGTTTGCACAGACCCAGGCACTCATCTTAAATTCGCTGATACGGAAATGCTGTTTCATCACCATCTATAAGTTTGTAATTAAAAAAAAATTATTTACAAGGGGATGAGATCTCTTGCTAATTTTCAATTTCCTTTCCTGACAAACTGCAGATTTCAGTGAAGAGCCCTGGACGATCTATCTCTATTTTGATCCTACTCAAAACAAGAAAGAAAATCACACCAGGGAGTGCATGACCTTTGATTCAGCCTAAATTATCTTTGGTGCCTGTGAGACTAATTGGGGGGGAAAAGCGCGATGTTACCCAAGTTCATCCTACCATGTTGGAAGGCAAAGACTCCCAAGATAAGAGCAAACTGAACTTAGGTGAAAGTTAAGACAGATAGCCTTTTTGCTTCTGCTGGCAAGCAAGGCTGGAGAATGTGAGGCATTTCTGCAGGTATTATCCTGAGTCCCTCTTCCAACTTTATAGGGATTGCGAGGCAATCGCCATGGAGGTGGGTGGGGCAGAAGCAGCACCAACGGCAATGATGTAGGTACCAGAACCCTGGGATCACTGGCACAAAGGTGTGTTCTTGAATTCTCACCTCCAGCATTGGTTTCAGATGGTAACTCTCTTAGGGTCAGCGGAGAATGGTTTTGAGAGCCTTCTCATGCCCTCTTCATGCCCACTCCACCAGTCCTTCTGACAATTTTGGAAGCAGCCAACTCCCCATACTAAATCCCTTCTTGTTTAAGTGTTTAGAGTGGGTCTGTCTCCTATATGAATCCCTGATTGACTCATTATCCTTAGCTCTAAAACCACATAGCTCTCACTGTTAACTCATTCAGCTGCTAATTCAGTCCCTCATTCTCCTCTTGGATCTCACCTCTCTTTGGGACTTGAAGCTGAGCATTGTTTACCATCCAGGTTCATTCAGGGCCAGAGGGTAGGATTGTTCCTCCCATAACCTTCACAGGGTCACCTTGGTGGGACAAGAATCAGTTCAGAAGTGAGTCTGCTGGGCAGGTACTCAAAGCAAGAATGTAATTCCCACCATACTAAGTATCCAGGGTGGATCTGGAAGTTCTTCTCCCCAGCAAAGACGTTTTAAAACCATCCTTTAAAGAATTGACCTTGCAGGGAAGAACTACTCTTCAACAAATGGCTACTGTAAGTTTTAGAAGACTAGGTCAATGTGCTGCTGTTCTCAAGACCCGAGAGATGGAAACAACCCAGGTGTTCATTGTAGACGAATGGATGAACAAAACGTGGTATATACATTCAACGGACTATTATTCAGCCACAAAAAAGAATGAAGTTCTGACACACGTTACCATATCGATGGCCTTGAAAACGTTAGGGTGCATGAAATAAGCCAGACACCAAAGGACAGGTGTTGTATTATCTCACATATGAAATATCTAGAAGAGACTAATTCAAACAGACAATAGATTAAATGTTATCAGGGAACAACAACAAAACAACAAAAGATTCCGTAAATGGCAGTTACGTAAAAGAGTGTTTAGCTCCCTAAGTGTTTCCCATAACAGTTCTGGGGAGAATGATGACGTAATGCATTTTCCACCAAACACATGGCCCGTACATCTGGAGACCTTCTCTAAATATGAGAATTCTGTTAGAGGTTTCCTTCCATTTTCATGACTCATGTTCCACTTCCTTGTGCCTCAAGCCAGTTTCTGTTTAACTTTGGTATTGGTTCCCCTCCCCCCCGCATGTCTCTCTGGGTCTACAGTCTTTCTCTTTGGGTCTCCTTTGCCCTGCTGGACATGCACATCTTCTCTCCCTGGAAGTGACCCTGAACACCTCAAATCTTCTTTCGAATTTCCTTAGTCTGCTATTGAGGACCTGAGAAGAGCTAGCATGGGACAGAAAAGATGTCTTCAAAGGACCTTGGGAAATTAAAAAAGAAATTCCACATGGGTAGTGGATGCATTGCCTGTTCTTGTGTTGCTCATTTATAGGAGGGAGAAGAGGAGGATTAAGCAGCTAGAGATATTAACAGCCTAAAACTCTAAGCTGCAGCCTCAAGTCAGTAATTTCCAGCTTTGAATCCTTATTTGATGGTCTCCATACTACACAAGAGCTCTCCTGACGCTGTCTCCAACGTGAGTTCTAAACTGAGACTGCCATGCTGAGCAAGGCCAGAGAACCGCTCGCTCCCAGCTGGAGGTGGCATGCCTCCTTGTATTTCCAAGACAAGGCTTTATTTTTAAAGTTCGTAAAACCTAAGCTGAAATGCTGTACATGTGTCTCACAAGCAAAAACCAAAGGGAAAAAAAGATGATTGCAGAAGTCAGTCTTCTCAAGTAGAAACCATGCCGCTAAAAAGTTTTCTTAAACTTATAATCAGCACCCCAAAATGGCCTTCAAAAATGTAGGAGGATGACAATTCATTCAAACAAAAAGGGACTTAAAAAAAATTCTTTGCCTTAGAAAATGTCTTTCAATCTCTCTCAGATCAAAACACAAAGCCTTATTTGCTTATCCACCTACATATATATTTTTTTCAATCTTCATATCAGAATAACAATCATATCCTCATCATAATAATAACATAATAGCCCTCACCTAAATCTATCTCCAACAAAGCAGCTTTATCATTACATATGCCAATGCTGGACCCCACCCTGGCTCCTGCAATATCAGTATCTCAAGGTTAAATAGGGTGTTAGTCATGAAATTCAAAAAAAAAAAAAATCATATTTCTTGAAATTCATCATGCTTTTCATGCAACTGAAGGTAATTTTCTCCGGATTTGTAAGGTTTTCTAGAGCAGTATTCTATTCCCTGAACTTAAGGTGATCCCTGGGCTGCAAGATTTGTAGTTTGAACTGTGTAATGGCCTTTAACCAAGATGGCATTTTTTTTCCACGTGACTCATTAATGTGGGATATGGCGGGAACCGCACGGCCCACAAGCTGTAGGGTTACTGGGGCTACTTCTGCCTGGTTCCGAGGGGAGTCTAGTTTTCACCCAGCCCCTAAGTTCACTTACCAAACACTACCTGAATGTGGCTATTGAATCATCATTTCAGAGTCTACATTTTATAAAACTTACTAAACTGCTAAGTTATAATCTTGTGAAATAAATCTTTTCTGAGAAATTTTTTTTTCTGCTTAAATTAAAAAAACTTATGACACTTCTCTTCTTCTATCTGACTTCACCCTGTTCACAACCTCTAAACTAATTAAGGAATTATTTTGCATCTTCTTCCTCTGAGAGAACAGAGTGCCTTTGTATGACACCATTCAAAAGTGATATGTGACAACCCTTATTCCATTTTAAGTTGCTAAAACTTGGGGGAGGGGGAACCTTCAAGACAACAAATACACCCAAGGGAAAATCAGAGGTGAAGCATTGGTGATGGACACTAATATCATAATATCATATTAAATATAATTAAAATCATACTTTAGGTCCAGTAAGTTTGTGCAGAACTAGAAAGACCTTGAAGATCATTGAACATTTTCAATGACCAATTTCTCTATTTTGAAGAAGGGAGATGCTGGGGCCCAAGAAGTTGAAAATCCTTTGGGTCTCTGTAATGAGGCCTTTCATGGATACAGGCCTGCTCTGGAAGGTGCATCTCTTGCTTCTGACCCCCTCCGGTGCTGCCTACTGTTGGTTGTGTGATCCCAGAACAAAAGGAAGACATGGTCCACAGAAGTGGACCAAGAGTGAGCCTTTCCCTCACCCTCAAAGATAAACAGGTCACCTTGGAGGTGAGATGGCCTTTTGCATACCAACGTGGTTTGATAAGTCAGTTCTGGTCAGGGATGCAAAAACAGTTTCCAGCCATATTTCTGGCATCCTCTGCCCTGGCCCCTCCATATTTCTTTGGCTAATTTTCCCTACCTCAGCTCCCAAAAGGCCAGAAGACAAGTAGGCAGCAAAGCATTTGCTTGCGCTTATAAGAAAAATAATTAAAATTCACCTTGTTGTTGAGTGAGATCGACTGATCTCACTCAGAAGAAAGATCACTGCTAGAGCAATCCGGGCAGGGGTGTGTGTGTGCATGTGTGTGGTATTTTATAGTGTTTAAACTAGGCTCAACAGCTCCATTTCTTGCACCAAGAATTGCATTACAGAGTGTTTTACTAGCATAGTTATAATGGGTAAGAAATTTGGTGGAGTTGATAAATTTCATGGATCCTGGGAGCTCAAGAAAGAAAAGAAGAGGGGGAAGAGGAAGAAGGGGCTGGGGAGAGAGGGAGAGAGAGAGAAAATTTGTCAGATTTTTAAATCCAAGAGAGATCTTAGTAAGCCTTTTCTTCCCTGTTAAATACTGAGTGGAGTGCTCAGCGAGCACTGTCTCCACCCGTACTGTGGATATGTCTTACGAGTGGACAAGCTCTTACGCTACTTGATTAAGACAATCTAAAAAAAAAAAAAAAAAAAAAAAAGACAATCTCCTTGGGTAGGTTATTCAACCAAATGCTGGCTTCTAAACCATGATGGGTTTGTGTTACAGCGATATTCCACAGCGATCATATTTAACCGGCCTTTAAAACACGAAGCAGGCCTGGATTAGCTCACCTGATGAATCTCAGGACCCGTAGGTCCCCTCAGGTTGGAGTCCTTGTGTATCCGCATCTGGTCCACTGCTCTTCTCAGCAGGGGAGACTGACGCCTTGGTCTGTCTTTCATACTCACGGCAACACAATCATCTCAAGTGGGATTCTTTTCTTCCAATATTCATGGAAACTAATTTTAGACTCATTTGGTATTCCACTGCCAAACACAAAGGAAATTCCAGGCCCACAAGGAAGATGGTCAGAATGACTAAGTTCCTACCGTCTTCCTACATGCATTGCTCTGATGTGATTCTTTACTATCAAAACATCATGTTTCTGTTCCAGAGATAACATGTAAAATGAAGAATGCCTTTTTTTCTCAGAGATTAATGAAAGATATTGAATATGGGAGCAGGCTGTCCAAATGGAAACTGCATTGCCTTTGGAATGGAAAGTTGGGCTTGGACTCTGTCTTTCACTCATTCAATAACTATCTACTGACAGCCTATTGTTCCTCAGGCACCGTGCCAGGAGTTTGGCCCTTTCCAATCATAGGATCTGGGTATGCGATTTAACACTTCCATGCTTTATTTAAGTCAGACCCCTTTTGCAGTGCCACACTGCCCAACTCTACGTGGCCACCCAATATCAGAACTCCCAAAGCCACCTTTCTTGCAAAGATGTGTGCCTTCTTTGGCCAGTGTCCCTTATCTGCAGAGTAAATACAGGCACAGATCACCCCACAGGGGCAATTCCTGCCCTTGAATCTCTCTTCCAAACCCCCCAATGCATACTATAGACAAAGAGAGTGGCTCAAGATGGAGAGAGGTAGGATCCTTTTAGTCCCTAAATATCTAGAGTCTAAGTCAATATTCCCCTTTTAAAAGTCAGAAAAGAAACTGACTGGATAGATGGAGAGTGAATCATCTGTGCACATGGAAAACTCTCAAATGCCTGCCCAAATGGTCATGGGAACCTCTCCAGGACTGGGGCCATTACTATATATGTGACTCTAGCCAAGTCACTTAACACTCCCAGGTATTTATTGAGCTTATTGGTGTTACCATCATCATCATCATCATCACCATCATCATCATTGTTCTCATCCTCATCTGGACTTCCTGGTCAGAAAGAGCATTATTGAAAGGCTCTACTTTCAGGCTTTCTAAGACACCTTGTAGGGGTAGTCAGACTGCCAGGGTGAGGTGTGAAACTCCATCTTTCATTGGTGGCCCTCTCCACCATAAAGAGGCAGTCTGCCAGCTAGAAGTCTACCTGTGTGAATGCCTCCCTGAACCAGAGCAGAAACCTGGGAATGAATGGGAGTTATAGCAAGTGTACACAATCAGCCTCATTAATTGAACAGAACCAGGGCTCCTCATTCTTTTTTTTTTTTTTTTTAAATAAATGGCAACTAGGCTGGTTAAAGGGACATGACCAAGAAAGCCCTAGAAGCCCCCACTTCAAGACAATTCCAAAAGATAATTCTCTGGCTGTTAATGGTATGTGGAAGGGGTGGGGCTTTAGTGCTTCACTGCCCTTTAGATTCTGGGATGTAGAGTTCCAAGCCCCACTACTGTTCTAAGAAAATTCCTCAAGAGGCCACATAATTGTCCTGGACCAGTTGCAAACTCAGGCAGTATTGGTAGCTAAGAGCCAAGAGGAGAGCATTTCCAGCTTCCAGCTCGATGACGATGACACAAAAATTCATTTTTATAGAAGGATGGTGTCAGGGGTATTGATGGTCAGAGCAGAGGGTCCTGAGCTCCTCTCCATCTGTCCAATGAAGCTTCTATTTTTAATCTGGCAGGTGAAGGGGCTATAACATTTCCTCAGTTGTATTGAATATTTGTTGGTACAGCCAAAAGGATGTTCCTGGAGCTAGAAGGTCATAGTGTGATGTCCATTTCTCCCTGCTAGAGACCAGAAAGAGTGTCTTAGAGAATGGAATCAGAGCTGGGTGGGTGGGCATCAGAGGAAGGGTACAGCACAGTAGGATCCCTGGTTGTGCTACACAGCTTGGGCAGCCTAAGTCTACCATGACAAAAGTGTGTATAGCCCCAAAACTCTTACAACTTAATGGGACTTAATGTCCAGGCTCGTTTTTGGCACATTAAAAACCAGTTTGTCAGGCTTGAAAATTAACAAGGCTGACATAAAATATTTTAGAATGATTGACAAGAAGAAAGATTTCACGTGGCAGATTTGGTAACCTATTGAACCTGTCTCTTCACGTAACAGCATTTTGCTTTTTGAATAAACGTTGGTTCTAGAAGAGACTGTGAGGGCAACCCCCACACACAGGCCCTTGCCTAAGCAAGGTATCACTTTAAAATGTCTGGGCCACCTAATCCTTTCTCAGGGAATCTATCCAAGCCCACAGTCTCCGCCAGTGAGCAGAGCCATGTTCTGTACCACCTGACACAGCTGTAGTCCAGGGATGAGCATCTTTCTCAAGGGCAGTCCAAACTAAAGAGACCAAAGACCCAAGATTTATGCGGCCAGACTCAAAGAGTTTAGGTGAGCTGAGCCAAAAAAGGTTTCTCTAGAAATATTTGGACCCAGGACACTAAAAGGCTATTTTAGTTATGTAGGCCACTGCACATAGAATGCTCCAGGTTCAGGGTGACCCCAGGGAGTCAGGCATAGACCATGAGGGAGCTGAGGAAGGTGATGGTGAAGAGGGAATGGGAGCAGGTAAAAGGAGGACGAAAATGCTGCCAGGAGGAGGAGGGCACAGACAAGAGTCCTGAGCTATGCCGACTCCCCCGCCGCTCCCGGCTTGCACATCCCTCAGGCAGCTCCTCTTCTCTTGCAACGATGCTGTACACAGATGCTGCATTTCAAATACCACCTCTGGTCACTCCAGGGAGAGGCTGGCATTTGCCAGGCAGCGCATCTGGAGGTCTTTGGAGGCACGTTTCTCTTCCAGTTCCCAGCTAGATGCGGGTGTCTTGTCTCTTACGCCACAAGATTTTATTTTCCATTCTTTACCAGCAGGAACTGCTTAGGCTTGCACACTCTTGACATTAAATATATGGTACATGCTTCCAGGTCAGTTGGTGGAAAGTAGTGGCCTTTACCCCAGAAACTGATTGTTTGATCACAGACTTATTAGAGTTGGAAAATATCACTTTTGGAATGATTCTTTGCTGCAGTCTCAACAACAGTCTCATTTTTCTTCCTGAGGGACACATTTTCAAGAGCCAGATGGTGCATATGCTGCAGCAGAACTCTGCTTCCCCCCCACCACCACCCCGCCTAGATTCACTTCAAACACTTTCTTTTCATCCAGAGAAAATATTTATGCGCATTTGTTTAGCACTATCCCAAATATCTCACTTGGCCCTCAAGCAATGAGGTGATGGAAGTACATGAGGTATTATTTCTCACAAATTTAAAATTAGAGACCAAAGCCACAGAGATACAGTGACTTGCAGAAAGCACACAGCAGGGGCACATAGGGTGGAGACCTGAATCCAGGCCTTCTGATGCACATCCAGGGTCCTGTCCACCACAACAGAGGACAGATCTGATTTTATTTTCTACCAAACTTTTTCCGCTGCATTAAAATCCTAAACAGTGAGATCACGCTGAACCAAGTCCTTCGCCTATCTTCAGGGGACACGCACACACATGCTGGAAAGAAGGGTATATCCTGGAGCTCCTCCCTACTCACCTGTTGAGGCCAACAGAACTCAAACCCAAGACCCTTAAAGTCAATACGCCAAAAATCATTAAAGTGTTCATAGTGTTAACAGTAGTACTTTTCAGCCATTCATGTATGTAAAACATACTTACTAAGCATCTGCCAGGTGCCAGACATTATTGCACCGGCTGGAGGTGAATATGTGAGTAAAATGAGACAACAGCTCTGTCTGCGTGGAACTTGCATATGTGAGGGAGGACAAAGGTAGTAAGGAATTGCATGAAGCCGGGTGTGATTAGCGCTCTGGAAAGGCCAACAGCACAGTAGCAGCTTGTGACAGGGCGACCATACGTGTCTGGGGAAAGCGATGTTTGGGTGGAGCCCTGAGTGAGGTGTGGAAGGGAGGCCTGTCCAGATACGGGGCCCGAGAGCTCCAGGTAGAAGGAACAGCAAGTGCAGAGCCCAGCTGGGAGAATGCGTGTTGGAGGAAGAGCAGGCCAGCAGGGCTGTAGCTGCCTGTTGAGGGGACGAGTGGGAGGGAATTAAATAATGTGACCTCTTCCCATCACACTTAAAATGAAATCCAGTCTTGACCATGACCTGTGCGATCCGGCCTGCGTAGCTCTCCCCCTTCATTTCTCTGCCTCCTGAAGTCTGCTCCACCTAGAACCTTCCCATCTTAATGCAGAGCTGCTCGGCCAAACGCCTGGAGTCACTTTGCACGCTTCTCTTTCTCTTGCACACCACACCCCACCTATCAGGTTATCCTATTGGCAGTACCTTCCAAATCCATCTGGAAGTAAACTTCTGACCACCTTCACGGTCCTATTCTGGTCTGAGCCACCACCACTGATGCTCACTTCACTGCAGTAGCCTCTCACACATTTTCCCGTATGTTCTATTCTTGACACAGCTCTCAGGCAGAGCCTGTAAAAATAGAAGTCACATTGTGTCATTTCTCTGCTCGAAACACCCCAGGGGCTCCCAGTTTCCCTTAGAGAAGAAGCCAAAACTCTTGTTCTTTCTTCTGTGCTTCTCCAACCCTTTCCTCTACTCTCCTTCCACTGTACCTGCTCCAGCCACCTCGCTGGGCCTCGAGCATGCCAATTATATTCCAACTGTGGGGCCTTTGCATTGGCTCTTTCCTCCACCAGAAGCGACTTTCCTCAAAATAGTCCTGTTGACCATATCCTTTTCCTTCTTCAAGACTTGACTTAAATTCCATCTTTTAAAATTACTACTCTTCCTCTATTTTACTGATACTCTCTATCCTATTTAGCCGGCTCTTTTCTCCTCCGTGGTGTCTACCATCTTAAACATTTAGCGATTATGCTCAATTTGATAGTCTCTCTCCCTCAACCACAATTTAAGTTCCTTGAAGGCAAGGGTTTTGTTTGCTCCCTGATGCATTCGCATGTCTAGAATAGAGGCTGGCAAGTAGTAAGAGCTTCAAAAATATGTATTAAATGGATGCAAGAATGAGAATATTGTTATTAAATGTTGTCTAATTTCTACTCCAAATATGTCCCAAAATGTAATACTGAGGAGTCATGGAAACTACTAGAATATTTAATGACTCGGAAAGCTATTTACAATCTCATGCTAAAATTTTTACAATCAGGTTTCAGAAAAGTAGGTACGGTATGATTCAATTTTTATTTAAACAATGTATACATTTGCATTAAAAAGGACCAAGAGGAAATGTTTATTTAACAAATATTTCGGAAGCACAGACTCTATAACAGGCGTTGTGCTAGTCAACTCTTCCCGGGGGCAGATTATAAATGGTTTTTATTCTTTTTGCTTATCTGTATTTTCTGTATTTCTAAACTAGTGATATACTAATCTCACGTTGGAAAAAATTAGTGGTTTTTTGTTTTTTGTTTTTATTTTTAGTTTTTTTTGGCTTAGGCACTTTTGAGCCATATGACGTCAGGCAGCATATTTTCAGGATAAATGCATACTGGTTTGCTACAGTACTAATAGAAGAGGCTACAAATGGAGTTCTCTCTTAAATTCCACTAACTAGTGAGAATCCCAGATCTCACTGCCTGTTCCAACAATTGCAGGGACAGCTGTGACATCCACAGTCAACATTCCTCAGCAACCAAGGAGATATTCTAGGCAATTTGTAAGCTACCGGGATAAGAGCAGACATTTTACCATTGCCCACCATCCCTGGTCTCTCAGCATTTTAATTGCTTGTTAGTAAGACACTTTGGAAAGCCTTGAGCATGAAAGAGACAATACACAGTAAATTCTAGTATAATTTTCTTGTATTCATTAAATCACTGCCAACTTGAACATGATTTCCTTTGTACAGATACGCTATCATTTCTAAGAACAGTAAATTCTGTGTACAGGTTTGAAGAGCAAACTTTACCTGGAGTTTATTCCCTGGAGGTATTTCTACAACATGCTATTTGAAGATTCCTCTATTTCAATTTTTAAAAACCTCCATCTGCAGATGCTGTCCTAGGCTGTGACATTCTCAGCATTAGAGTTGGACAGATGTTTCTCAATGCTGATTTTTTTTTCCACTGTCACTTTGTGCTTCGTTATATCAGTCAGATAATGAAATGCTTAATTAGCTCTTCCCTTTTGCCCCTAGGTTACTTTATAAAAAAGGTGAATTGAGAGCTGTGAAAATGAAATATCCCCATTTGGCATGCAGGTATCTAAGTCTAGGTGTGTCCCCTGACCATCTTTGAACACTTGAAATACTCATGCAGGGATGTTTCTGGTTAGACATGAGACAAGGTTGCTGGGGATGGTGGCCACATCATGTCTCTTTCTCCAGCAGCCCAAATATCACTTGTTTTATCTGCAAATAACCAAATGGGACAAATCAACAAGAGTGGTCCTGGTTTCTGGGAAATTCACACTCAGCTGAACCAGTTTGAGCCAAACTTAGAAGTTTGGGCTCTCTGGTAACATCAGCCGTCAAAGTCTTCAGCCTCCTGACCCATACCAAGTTGAGCAATCCGATGGAATTGTCAATAGCCCTTTTCCAGATGGTTCTTCTGCACCAGATGCATTTCACATGGTCAGGTGTAATCCAGTGCCTCAACTTCTCTAATGTTAAAAAGGAGAAATTAGTTTTCTTCTCCCCATTCCATCAACCCTGCACCCGCCTGGCTCCAACCCATGCAGTTTGCTCATTATATAAGTGATGTGTTCACCCAGCCACCTGTTCATATTTCCTTTCCTGTTTAGCCTCTTTGGCCTAGGAGTGAACAAGGGTGTTTCTGAACAGGAGGATACTCTATCTGAGGTCAAAGTGGGATTTCCAGTGTGCCCTTTTTTTCCCCTCCCTTTGGCTGGTTGATATTTATTTGCTCAGGGAAAAGCTAGCAGGCAAATCAGCTGACATATTGCTTGAGGTGACCAGCCGAAAAATAAGACCTTCTCAGGATGTCGCTGCAACTACTATTTTTGTCTAGAAGAGACATTTGCTAGTAAGGATGGCAATTTGGTTGGGTTAGGAGGCACCACGGGAAACAAGAGCTCAATGCTGATCACTGTTATACAGACCAGGGGTGATGGCGCATGCGGTGATCAGTTGATTGCATTACTGTATGAGTGCATTCATTTAATGTGGTCAAGGTCAAGGAGGTCTGCTTCTCGGTGGTGCTAGACAGGAAACTCAAAATATTATGTATGTCGGCAACAAGTGCCATGATTGATTTTTGTTATGGAATTAATCTGTCAAGAGTCACAGTTTCAGGTTTGCTACCGTGAGTTATATCTCCGGTGCAGCTGGAAGACACAGTGCCAGAGAGAAGGGCTAGGCTGTCGTTGGCTATTTGCCTCAATCAGAGCTCTGTGAAGTGCTTGCTGCTGCTGCTGTTGATAGGGAGGTAGATGTGAGGGCTGCCAAACATCATTCCACTTAAAATGCAATGAAAAAATACCCCTCTCTTATGGCAGCCAGACCAAATGTGGATAGATGGTTGGGTTGAGTTGCTTAACCTCGGGGTGCAGCTGCAGAGACTCTGGGTGGAGCTCAGGTGGCTGCATGTAAACAAATCTCATGTTTAGAAAACAGTTGGAATTTTACTGGTTGATGACGAGTCATTACACAAAGAATTTACATGACGTATCTTAGACGTATGGGAAGCCCCTGTAAGGTGGGAGGTGGGGGTGAATTGGCCTTTTAGAAGGAACACTGAGACAGTAGCACACAAATGGACTGGGGACAGGGAGGACTGGGGTAGGTGAGAACAGTGAAGAAGCTGTTTGCGTTAGGGAATTGTTGCATTACCTCAAGGTGTGGACATCCATTAGAGCTGCCATCTTGACCTCCAGTGAAGTTCACTCTTCACACCAAGGGAAGGTATTCGCCACGGCCCAAAGCAGTCGTCTTTCATTCTGTATACATTACACTATAAGATCATTTCTGGTATCTTCTGAGATAAATTTAATTTTGATTCCTATCTACCTCTCCTTTCTGTCTATCCCTGCTTCTCCTAGATGTTCAAGTGCTGGCTTGAGGGGAGCTATTTTCTTTTGAGAGTTATAAAAATGATTGTATGAAGAATTGTTCAAACATGTTATTCATTCCTATCTTCAAAAGGATGATCAAGATCTTTTTTTTTTTAGAGAAACATGGGTTTTTATTGTTATTGTTTTGTTTTTCAAAGATGCTTCAGCCAGTGCTCTCAACTGATTGACAATTTCAATCCCTTAGAGTCAGGGAATATAGAAACATAGGATCATAGGATCTCAGAGGAAGCAGATCCCTTTTTGATTACCCCACCGAACCCATCCAAAGCATGAATTCCTCTGCAAGAATCCCTCCAAGAAATACTATCATTAATAATGTCTAAAGCTTACATAGCACTAATGTGCGTTACATGTGTTAATTATTTAATCCACACAACAACCTTATGGGGCAGATGTGCTTTTATATTCGGTTTTACACTGAGGCACAAAAAGACACAGCTTGTAAAAGAAGTAGGCCTGGGATTTCAACCCAGGCAATCAGTCTCCAGGACTCGTGATTACCCATTATGCTCTACAACCTTCAGTTCAGTTTTCGCTTGAATACATCCAGGCATGAGGGGTTCACTTAGCCTCAGAAACAGCCTATTTCATTCTTGTCTGTTCTGGTGGTTAGACACGTCTTCCAATGACCTAAAGTCTTCTTCTCTAATATTTCTACCTATATAGCCCTCTGGAGTAGTAAGAATGTTTAATTTGTCTGTTGCCAAAAGTCTTTTCCTGGGAATTTAAATTTGTCCTCCAAGACTTAATCCATATATCGTTGTAAAGTTTCAGTGTGTGACAATTAAAGGCTGGTGTGTTTTTTTTTCTTTTACAAGTTCTGTTGATCCCATTCGGGGGGGTTGGGGTGATTACTACTGCATTTGTGGATTTGATGATAGGGCAATTTTTTTAAGTCATAGGAGTAGAACTTTGTATTTCCTTATTTCATTTCTTTCAAGATTGAGCCTCTTTGCTGCAACGTATTAAAATCTACTGCCATATTAAATATTGCTCATTAGTCCTGGTTTCATGCTATAATTTAATAAAACATGAAGAAATCAAGGTTCAGAGAACTTTCGTTGCCCAAGGTTTCAGTAAGTGGAATTTGCCCCCAGTTCTCTTAAAAAACGCACGCAGTGCTCGCTTCAGCAGCACATGTACTAAAATTGGAATGATACAGAGAAGATCAGCATGGCCCCTGTGTGAGGATGACACGCAAATACACGAAGCGTTCCATACTTCTGAGTGTGCTCGTCATAGTGAGCACCAGGTGATGCATGGAATTGTTGAACTACTATATTTGTACACCTGAAACTAACACTGTATGTTTACTAACTAGAATTAAAATAAAAGTTTAAAAAGCTAAAAAAGAAAAAAGAAAAAAAGAAAAGGAAGCAAATGAAAAGTTTGGTATAACATAATTATATGTATATGTCTGTGTATGTTTATTTACTTCACTAGACAAGAGAAGAAGGATAAGAGAAATGTATACAAAGATGATGATTTTGGACTATTTTTTTAACCATTAAAAATGAGCCATTTGAAAAAGAAAAAAAAATGCATGCAAATCCGATTGCTTGCTCTCACTTATCAGATCTACTTTTCACTCCATTTCTGGCTTGCCTCGCATTCCAGCCCTGCCCTCCTCACTAATGCAAAAGGGGCATGACTACAGAAGATTTCCTGTCTCGGCAACCACCTCACTCTCTATTCCTCATTTTTATTTGACTTGAATTGTGAGAAAAGGTGTTGTCCTGATATATTGCCTAATCATAGTGTAGCTTTTGGCTTGATACTGACTCTTTTTTAGCCATCTTAACTGTATTATCTGTGATTATGGTTTTTTAAAAAAACTTAATTAAAGTCATGATGAAATTAATTCACTGCTGTGCTAATGTTCAGAAAAAGAAGTATTCCAGAGACCGATGTGAATTAGTAGGAGGGGTTTTAAAGCTCTATTATTGCTCTAGGGGATGATACAAAGTCAAAACTGCTAGCATTATTTTTTCAAGACAGAATGATGCTCAGAAAGATATTTGCAAGTTGTATCACCTAGATAAAAATATGCAACTGTCAAGCAATAAGACAGCCTGCACGAAGAGGGAAGGGCATGGTGATAGGGGGGATCGCCTCAAAGATCACTGTGAATCCGAAAAATAAGGACGATGATAGGGAAGAAAAAAAAATAGAGATGAAACTCTCACTGTAGGATCTGGAGATAATTTCTAATCTTCTCCAATTTTTCTCTCCTTCCCCTCTCTCCCTTACCAAAACACATGTGCAGACAGAGGGCATTCTTTACTATCATTTTAGAAGTACCTGTCTCCATTTTCATCCTAAATCATTTTCTTCACAGCTTTGTTTCTCTAATCAACCTAACGAGATACTATCGGGAACCAACTGTGATCTCACAACTATGCTAGTTACTCTGAAAGATTCATAGAAAGATAACTACAGTATTCTTTTTAGAATTTTAAATCAGTTGGTAAGAAAAACTATAGAGCGGGGAAACAGCCCTCCTGCTGATATATTCAGTATATCATCCAGGACTAAACCCATCATGCTAGATATGTATGCTCTAAGGCTCCAGGAATTTATTCATTTATCCTAAAGACATTCAGTGACTGCCTTGCATGGGTAGGATTCTGGCCGAGCCTTAGAGAAACAGGGATGAATCAGGTATTTTCCATGACCTCAGGGGCTCAGAAGCTACTGGGAGCCACAGAACTGTAAATGGATGATTAGAAATCACCATGGTTGGGCTTTGTGTTGGGGCTGGAAAGACAAGTAGAGTTTTACTTACGCAGAGCACAAGGGAGCTGGTAAGATGGCACAGTTCAGCTCAATAAGAGGACAGGAGAAATACAGGCAGGTGGAGAGGCACACATCCTGGAGAGGGAAGTGACTTTTTACCAGGAGGGGAATTGTAGGGGAATGAGGAACTCAGCCTGATGGGGGATTTGTCAATGAGGGTATTGCTAGGATGCTGTGCTGGGAAGGGTTGTAGCAAGACACTGTGTCATACTCAAAGGGATGCCTAAAGCATTTTTATGACTATTTTACATGTACATGTGTTATTTTATGACATTGTTTTATACCCACACCAACCTTAATATGTTCTGCTCCCTACATTCTATCCCTAGCATCTATAGGATCCAGAGCAAGACTTCCAATATGCTTAAATATTTACAGTTTATAAATCAATTTAACAAAATATTAAATGAAAACTGTTCTTTCTCCCCTGACAAATACATCTTATAACAACCTGGAAGATCAGTTTCGAGTCTAAAAGTTTGTGGAATCTTCCCAAGTTTCAGGCTGAAATCTGGTGGTTTGGGGAAATCCACTGCCCATTCTTTCCACTTCTGATTCCATCCCACACTGTAAGATGTTCAAATATATCTGGACACTTCTGTCCACTTGCCGAGCTCTGTTACAGCTCCCACCCACACACACACACAACCACCCACTGGCCCATCGAGGGCCTAGAGGAATGTTCACTTGAGGTGTGGTCCACTCTTGGGAGAACAGGTTCCAGGAAGAATTGTGCATATGCCTTAGTGATGGACTTGAGCCATGAATTATTGGTACCAGGAATATGACCTAGAGTCGGGGTTGGATGCAGATTCCTAGTGGGTCTGTTGCTTGGCCCCTGGCACTCTACCCCCGTAAGGGGGCATGGACAGAGAAGGGCCAGAGTTGGGTTCCTACCAAAGTGCAGCAGACAGGGAAGAGGCCTCTCTGACCCAGGTCTCAGAGCAGTATATCCCTCATCCCACCTTGTACTGATCGAGTTATTCGAAGTCCTCTACCCTTCTAATGACAGTCTTGATGTTTAGAACTAAGGTTTCATTATGCTGATGTTCCCAAAGCTTACAATAAGACGACTCCTTCATTTAACCATTAATTTTAATCTCCCTATGAAGGCCTATCTATTGCAGCCATCTTCCTCCAGACCAGAGACAACTAGTTTGTGTCTGTGTGTTTGTGTGTGTGGGTGGGAGGCAGAGATAGAAAGAGAGAGAGAGAGAGAGAGAGTATAGGAGGAAAGAGTGAGATAAGAAATTCACCTTTCTTACAGGCCGAACATGATGGATTATTAATTATCAAACATTAAATACTTCACAAACTTCTTCAGCTCCTAGTTCACCACATATTTCTTTACCAGTATAGGGAATACCTTTTTTATTTTATTTATTTTATTATTATTATTATTATTATTATTATTTTTTTTTTTTTTTTTTTTTTTTTTTTTTTTACCACTGAGACTGGAAAAGGAGTAAAAGAATACAATGGAGGCAAGGGAAAAAACCCTATTCCTTCTGGCTTCCAAGGAAATGTGGGCAGGAGTCCACCAGAGAAAGGAGAAGGGCTGGCAGTGACAGCGTTGTGTTGTAAGCTCTACCGTGAGGATGAGGAAGGGCTTTGGATTATGAACCAGAGCTCTGAGGGCACAAGGACTCTTGTCTTACTCTCTTTACAGGCATCTGAAGAAAGCTACCTCACAGATTTGTGCAAACCACAGTTGGGCAGCTCCATCAGAGTAAAGGTGGATAGTTGGCAGAGAGCAAGAGCCTGAGTGTTCTTATCAGACTCCCCTTCCCCTTAGTTCCTTGATGGCAAAGACAAGACCCAGCATCCTGAGCACTGGCAGCTAGTATTAGCTCCTCCTTGGCACCGCTGTGCATAGACTTTGCTCCCATCAACTGAGATATATGCTACAAGATCCTTTGGGTCTGTTCAATTCTTAGTCCTCATCTTAGTTGGCCATTTAGCAACATTGGAAACATTCAGCCCACACTCCTTGAAAAAAAATCCTTCACTTGGCTTTCAGCATATTACTCTCTTTGGGTTTATTTCTTACTCACTAGCTTTTTTTTTTTAGTCAATCTGTCTGTTCCTCCCCATCTTCACAGCCTATAAACACTAGAGTACCCCATGGCTCTATCCTCAGATTTCTTTTTTTTTTTTTATCCTCAGATTTTTAATCTTCTTTCTTATTTTCATTCTTTGTGTGATTTCATCTAATCTCTGCCCCAAAAGATCATCTCCATGCAAAGATTTCTAGCTATGCATTTCCACCCTGGACTTCTCTGAACTCCAGACTCATATATACATCTTCTTACTCAAGAGCTTATTTGAAAGTCCATAATTACTCCAAAACTGGATATTGATAATCCACTATCAAAATGCGGTCCTTAACATAGGTTCTTGATAATTGATAGAATAAGCAGCCAGAATTAAGGAAGCATAGATGAAATTTAAACAGCACATGAATTATTTAGGACTAGTAGGAACATTGTATCCCAAAACTCCAGAACACACATTCTCCTCCAGTACGCATGGCATTTCATAAAAATTAATGATGAGGCCATAAAGAGAATCTCAATAAATTTCAAAGGATTAGTGCTAAGCAGAGTTTATTTTCTGATCACAATGCATATAGTTAGAGATTAATAACAGAAGAATTTAAAAACCCTAAGTGTTTGGAAGTTTAAAATCAATTTCAAAAAAAGAAACTCCTGGTGGAAAAAAGTCACAATGGAAATTAGGAAACATTTGTAACTGAACAGTAGTTGAAGGTGTATCTATCAGAACTTCTGGTATGCAGCTAATGAATTACTTAGAGGAGAATTTATAGCCTGAAACAGCTGGTGGGGCATGTAGGTGGTTCAGTTCATTAAGCATCCATGAACTTCATGAAGTCGAGCCCTGCATCAGGCTCCACACTGAGCGTGAAGCCTACTTAAGGTTCTCCCTCTCCCTTTCTGTTGTCCCTCCCCCACTCTAAAATAATAAATAAACAAATCTTTTTTTAAAAAGTAAAAACAGCTGGAAATTAGTGAATTAAGTATTCAACCTATTTAGTTAGACAAAAAATAACCAGGAAGCCTTAACATACTGGACGAGAGAAACAACAGTGATAAAAGTAGAAATCAATGAAGTGGAGGAGGGAAAAGCTACTCTAAAGAGCAGAACAAATCAAATATTGGTTCTTTAAGAAAGATAAGTTACTTCAAAACAAACAAAACAATGGGAAGAATAATCAGAGATAAAAGGTCACAAATGAGTATTCTAAGAAGGCAACAGGTGGCCTTACTACACATGGAGTGGAGACAAAGAAATAAAAAAAGATATTAAGGTCAACTTCATGCCAAAAAAATCCTGGAAACTGAGACGAGATAGGCAAATTCCTAAACAACTCTAACTTCCCAAAGTTGATCCACAAATAAATAAGAAAACTGACGTCACATAACCATTCATGAAACCAAACCAGAATTTATTTTTGTTGGTTTTTACTGACGTTCTATCAAATATTCAAGAGATAAATTAATCTTACACAAACTATTCCCAGAGTAGAGAAAGATATACATTTCCTTTTGTATTCCTTGAGGCTGACACAATGTGGATAGATCTGACAATGATTACAGCCCAGTGTCTCTTATCAACACAAAGGAGAAGTGCTATTTAGGCAACCAAATCCAGCCATAGTTAGAGAACACTTTCATGACCGCGTTGTATTTATTCCATAAAGTCAAGATTGGCTTAACATTGAGAAGCCAATGAATGTCATTCACTATATTAACAGATTGAAGAGGAAACATTATATGGTCATCTCAATCTATAGTAAAAGCATTTGATCAATTTCAACAAATCAAGAGACAGAATTGTCAAATTTTTATGCTCAAAAGATCCTGCTGAGTGATTAAAGTAATGTGTTTAGCATTCTACACAGCAGCAAAATATAATTAGAAACAAAACACTCAATATACTTCTATAATATCAAGAAATATATAAACTGTCCACTAATACATTTTTTAAAAAGATATGAAAGACTTTTGAGGATAAAATTAAAAACTCTTATTGAAAGGCTTTAAAATATGTAAGTAAATGGAGAAACATACCATGGTCATGGATAAGAGAAATCAATATCAAGGGAAATTAGGGAACGTTTCCCTACAAGGTAGTAAAAAAAATTTTTTTTATAAAGCTATAGCAATTATCAGTTTTGTATTGTCTTAGGGGTAAATAGCCCAAGAGAACAGCAAGAGCCTAGAAATAAACCTATTTAATGTGGAAACATGATATATGAGAAATGCAAGAAATCAAAATGTTGTGCATCTTAACTGTACACAACGTTATGTGTCCACTCTATCTCAATTTTAAAAATGAGTGAACAATGGTACCATGCATTAACATGGATGCTTTTCAAAGGAAAAATTCTGATTGGAAAAAAAGTAAATGATTGGTATTCTGTATTAGTACATGTATATAAAGTATTTTAAAAAATAGCAAAGTAAAACACATCTAACAAAACTATCTTAGAAGCAAAGGAAATGTTTAAAATTTGGGCACCTGGGTGGCTCAGTGATTGTCTGCCTTCTGCTCAGATCATGATCCCGGGGTCCTGGGATCCAGTCCGGCACCGGGCTCCCCGCATGGAGCCTGCTTCTCCTTCTGCCTATGTCTCTGCCTCTCTGTGTCTCTCATGAATAAACAAAATCTTTAAGATAAATAAATTTACTGATTATCTATTAGATTTACCCAATTTCTCAATCCTTTCCTTCATTCTGCCTATCACATTTATCCCAGTCACTACAGTTATCCCACCACTGATTATTATCCAAACAGTAGTTTGCTTCTCCCTCTCCCTCTGCCCATCTCCCCACTTGTGCACACACGTGCGCTCTCTCTCAAATAAATAAATAAAATCTTTTAAAAAAGAAAAAGAAAATCGAAACTGAAAATTAAAGGAAACGGATATGGAGGTAGTTTACGTTAAGGTGCACTTTAATCAATACATCCCCACACAGATGAAAGTCTGGATTTGTATTATGAGTTTGGCAAAACAATGTACATTTACATGTTTTAAGTGAAAGCCTTACTGTATTTATGAATCTATTTTTATGATTTGCTGCCTTACTAAGCTTTCTCAAGGAACCAACCAAATACTGATAATAAGGACGTGAGATAAGAAGGCTTCTGTGGTATTGTAGCATGAGATTAAGCTAAAATCTAGTTTCTTTTCTTTTTCCATTACCCAGTGGATGGCAGTTTGTGAAAAAGAGTGACTAGCTAATAGATACAATATATATCTGTGTGTAGTCTGAGCAAAAGTTTTAAGTCCTGTTAACATAAGTCTGTCATGTTTCCCGGGAATTCATATCTAACTTATGAATACCGTGTCTGTTTAATCTGTGTTGACTGTTGTGACAGAGCTTGCCTGTTTTTCTCCTCCCAGAATGATAACTTAAAAATATTCCCCAGGGCATCTGGGTGGCTCAGTCAGTTAAGCGTCTGCCTTCAGCTCAGGTCATGATCCCAGGGTCCTGGGATGGAGCCCTGCATTGGGGTCTCTGCTCAGAGGGGAGCCTGCTTCTCCCTTTCCTGCCTGCTCATTCTCTCTCTCTCTCTTTCTTTCTCTCTCTCCCTCTCTCTCTCAAAATATATGAAATTAAAAAAAAAAATTTCCCAGTTGCCTTTGGTCATAGGTCATAGGATCTAGTTTTAATCTGTGGAATATAGGTGGAAATCATGTGTAAAACATCCAGGCCTATAAAAGAAAAAAAAAAAAAAACTACCATAAAAAGCTTCCAGGTAAGGTCTGCCCTGCAGTCTCCTCCCAGCTAACTTGAATGGAGAAGACCTTCCAATGTGACCTGAGAGACAGAAACAGAGAGCTGGGGAGCCTCAAGATGGAAGGAGCCTTAGTCAATGTAACATAACTTGCAAAAGAGCCTGCCTGACCAGTAAAACCTGCCCTGGATGCCGTGAGTGAGGGATAAATCTCAGTGACAAAATATTTCAAAGGTGTTGGGATTTATCTATAAAGTCATTAGAATTTACCCTACTCCATATCAGAAAAGTTAAATATTTAAGAAAAAAAAAAAAAAAGAATGAAGGCCACAACTAATGTCTTTTTCTTCTCCTTAGAGATCAGATCCAGAGTGGTTCCATATTCACTAGTTGGCTGGGCAGAGCCAAAGAAGAAAAAGGGCAACTCTGCTCATTTGTTGCCTGATGATCTTTATAAATTGTGGCAAAGCAGTTTGTAGCCAAAGTTATATTTACCAGTGGCCTCATTGGCCAGCCAGTGATGGGCTGCAAGGCCATTAAAGGCTTGAATTGAATTGACATGCATTCATGGATCCAACAACTGTAAATGTTTCTGACCGTATTGTAAAAAGTGTTTTCCAAAGTGGAAATACCCAGCACTAGTAATGTCAGAGTTATTGATATTATTGAGTGTCTAGATTTTATGAACCCAAGAAGCCCTCTATGCTCTTGGGAGAAAAGACAATTTCTTTGTTTTGTTTAGCCACAGCTTGAATTTTGCTTTTTCCCTCTTCCCAACAGAGATAATTGTATATTTTTTAAAGATATGACTGAGGGTGCTGGTCCTCACAAAATAACATTGTGATTCACTGTATTTTTCTGCCCTCGTATAACTACGTGGACTCATGTGACTAATTCCTGCTGGCAGAAAATTAAAAGACATCTGCATACTTCTAATCTGAGGCAGATAAGACAGTATGTCTTCTCCACACACACACACACACACACACACACACACACACACACACTTTCTCTCTTTCTCTCTCTCTCTCTCTTCCAGCCAATAGGCTAAAAGCAAAGGATTATGAGATTCCTGACTTGCAAATTGGAAAAAATGTGGTCCCCAAGACAGAGCTTGGATAAAAGCCATACAAGATTGCCACATGATCTGCATTGGACTGTGCCATGAGTCAGAAGGAAACATCGACTGCATTAACCCAACTAGATTTAGGGCTTTATTTAATAAGCAGTCTCCTTATAAACACCAAAGACTGTGTTACATATTAAGACAAAGGAAAACAGTAAAAGGGGAAAATGATTCACTAAATGTTAGAAAAGAACTCAAAGAAAAAAATACAAAAAAAATAAAATAAAATAAAAATAAATTAAAAAAATTTTAAAAAATTAAAAAAAGAAAAAAATACAATCCCAGCCCCCCTTGTATGTTACTGAAGAAGCTTCTAGTTGAAATTGGCAAATGAAGGTGCGAATCCTTATCCCCTTCAAACACCTCACCCACTTGCTCCACCAGTACCACATAGAGAAGCTGAAATGAAAGAATTTGAATTATCACATGCAAAGGCCTTGTTTATTTACCACATCTCTGTGGAAGTCTGAAAATTCAACATTAAAATAATTGGAAAATTTTGTGAGTCAATGTGGAATTACTAATGATTTCTTCTTCACACAAGGGAATTGATTTAATTGGGAAAGAGAATTAAAATGCTTTATTAATGTTGCTAACATAATTATCATTAAATATTATTAATATACCAGCAGTGATATATGCAGTGATATGCTATGGGGAGAGTAAATGAGAAAAAAAAAAAAAAAGGCCTTGCATCAATTTGTTAGATTTGAGGGGGTAGAGCTATTCCTAGTGCAGGAATTTTTGTCTTGTATTCTTAAAGGAAATAGGATCTTTTCTCAAAGTCTGCTAATGGTGAAGACAGCCAGGGAAAGGTACATTGGATGCAAACAGCTATGTTCTTCACCTTGAACATTGAACGCCAGCAAAGAAAATATTGGAAGGATGATGTTGCATGCCCTCAAAGCAGGTTTTTGTGCTTCTCTTTTCTGTAAAATGCACTTTACCGAGAGTGGCATGGGCTGGAAAGGTTTCTTCTCAATATTTTCCCTTACCGTTTTTTCAGTTTTGCTGTCAATAATCAACGAAGCTTCACTACTTGATAAGAAAGAGCTATGTTTATTCTTTAAGCAATATATGCATTCTCTAAGAATTATGCTACTCTTGCTCTGTTGATAGCTGCATTTATGAGCCAATTCAAAATCCAAAATATTTGCCTCAGATATTAGCTACGGGGAGTACACATTCATAAAGATATGTTCCTGCTGCATAATTTCCTCTTTCTTATTAATCACCTTTCTGAGCTCCTTGTTTGCCAGACTTCAGCTTTATTTCTGTATTTCCTAATCAGCTAAATGCACGTCCTAAAGAAAACAGGTTGTGTCATCACTGCATGGCTGAAAATTCTAGTGTAAGAAAGCACAGTTGGTTGGTGCTTTCAACCAGCTCCCACTGGGATATCATAAAATGTGTCTAAACATGTAATCATAATCTCCAGAGGTAGGCTAGAGCTGGCGTCAGAATTTTTAAAATCTCATCATGGCAATCTAGGAAGGGACTGTGTTCCGTTGAGAAATTTGCATAAATTCCTTAATAATCACAAGACTTACATCTTCAATCGTCCCTCAGACCAAGTTCCTATTACCTCTGTGTTGACATGCCAAGTGAAAATAAGCTGTTGATGTATTCAGAAAAATAAGGGCTCCGGTCGTATGCATGGATAGAAATATTAATTTGCTTTAGAAACACTGGTAGGGTGTACTCAGACAACAAAATTTGTAGGATCGAGTTTTTGTATCATATAGCATAAACAGCATCGTAGTGGACAATAATTAAAATCACAGAATCACAAGCAGTTAGATGCCGAAACACATCTCTCCTGCTGTCATAATTCAATGCCTTTATTTTCAGAGACAGAAACAGAGCTTAGTAAGGTTAAGTGGCTTACTGAAGATCACACAGTTAGTTAAAGGTAGAGCTGGGGCTAGAAATTCAGACCTTTGAAAGAGTCACACATATTTCTCTTGTGCACCTAATGCAAACGGTTGACCAGATAAGTCATCAGTGAATGGAGGCCAATTCAGTACCCAAACGATCCGTGGGGATATCTGTCAGTAGAGCTATTTTATTAACTGATATGCTATGGATATTTGAGGAGGAGCTTTTAAATGCACCTAAATTCACTCACGTGAATTTATTATGACCAACGTTATGGTGACTTACCATGTGAAATCACAGAATCAGGGAATTTTGGCACTTTGTATTTTAACATCTAATAAACCCTCTAGGATATTCTCAAGGAAGCCACAAAGTGTCCTCTGCATATTTTAATTTGCATATATTCATCAGTACACAATCAGGCACTAGAGAGCTAGAGAGCACAAGGGAAGGGAGAATTTCCATTTTCATGGGAGATGAAGAGGATAACAAAAGGATTATGAGGAAAGGCAAACTAAATCTCTTCTGCACCTAAACTGGAAGCCCTATACTTTCTCTTTTTTTTCTTTTTTCCCATTTTTCTTTCCCCTCCCTTATCTTCTCTTTCCTTTCCCCAGGGCTACTCAGAACTAGAAGTCTGGTGTATCTCAGAAATAGATAGGGGTCTGGGATATTTATTCTGTTTTAAATTTATTTTTTTTCCTTGAGGTTCTATTATAAAAATAAGAAATAGCAAATCAGGGTTACATATTAAATGTTTTCATTGAATAAATGGACAGTTTAATACATGCATAAAGCAATATAATGGCACAATTCGTAAGATAGTTATGATATAGTTAAAGAATTATTTCACTGCACACTACACACCATGATCTGAAATGGTACAGAAGCCTAAAATTGTAAAAAAAAAAAAAAAAAAAAAAAAGGCCCTCTTGGGGCATCTGGGTAGCTCAGTCAGTTAAGCGTCTGACTCTTGATTTCGGCTCAGGTCATGATCTCGGGGTCCTGGGGTCAAGCTGGCATCGGGCTCCTCACTCAGCAGAGAGTCGGCTTGAGATTCTCTCTATCCCTATCCCTTGCCCTCTCCCCCTAACCCACTCCTCTCTCAAAAAATAAATAACTTTTTTTTTTTTAAATGTCCTCTTTCTAACCTATCTGTATGATTGGATTATAGAAACCAGAAGTTTCAAGTTGAGGACTTTTTGTACATCTGCCAAACCAAGTACCCACCCCTTCCCCTCTAACTCACACCCCATCTTAATGCAGTCTCTCCTTTTCTTCCTTTGCCTATACCCAGAGATAGCAGAACGGTTTTAAGAAGCACAAGATCAGAACCACTCTCCCACCTTCTCTCTGGGGTTCAGAGTTTGGGAAGTGGAGATTAGTTGGGCAGCTGGATACCAAAAAAGGGAGCTCACTCAAGGAAATGCTAACAACTGTCTCAAGGGGACAAAATCTAAGAGTAAACCAACCAAGTCAGAAAGTAAGCAGGAAAGCGTGATTTTGATCTTGAGATCAGGCCCAAAGTCCAAGGAGAAACCTGAGTGAGGAGCCAAGGGGTATGGGCAGAGGAGGGCAGCTACTGAATGGAACAGAGCAGGTGAGCCACTGAAATTCAATGTAGAAACTTTCCAAAGGGCCGGTGCTTTTCAGGACTGGGCCCATTTTTATTGGCCCCTATGAAGGAAGGGGCTCTTATTCCTTTCCTTGAACTTGGATAGAGAGGAGTTTGGTTCAGAGATGAGGCCAGAGTTGGTGGGAAGATACGGGCAAAACCACCTCCTAATCTTCCATCTCTTCCCTATATCAAGGCAAACAGTCCATGTTCATTACTCAGGAGCTGACCACCTAAAATTCTCTTGTCCATATATTGGACATTTGTTCTCCATCGCTCCTCTACCAGAGTAAACATGGGAAGGAAGGAAAGGTGAAATCTGAAACAGCTAGAATCTGGTTCTTGGTAAGAAGGCTCTGAGAAAACTATTTAGCTATAATCGTTTTTCTTAAATTATTTTTTACATTATTTAGCTATAACCATTTCTAAATATAATGATTTTTAAAGTATATGTGTGTATTTGAATTAATTTTAAAAATTAATTTCACCACTATCATTGGCCTCATTAAATCAAATGTTTGAGAGCTGGCAGTTGCATAAGCTTTATCTGAGGAGGTCGGTACTGGCCACTTATATACCATAAACTTCCTATTAGGTTTTTACCTTTGAAATGTCATGCAAAACTAGCATGCGTGTGCACTTTTCTGGGGTGATTTCTATAGATTCCATTAGATCTTAAAACAGGTTGGTGACCCTGGAACTGTAAAAAATGTCTTACTGTTTTATAGCTTCACATTCATCCCCTGCCCTAAGTAACTTCATTCTGGATCAAAAAATAATTTACTTTGTTCTCTTTATGTGTGTCAGACATCAGAATAGTCCTAGACTAGATGAAATATGCCATTAAAAATATGAGGGTGCTATCTAAGGCATACCAAGCGCTGCTGGCTTGAAGCTCAGGGGGTGTGACCAGATTGTCACAAAATGCAGACTAAAATGCAGACTTTTTTTCTATGAAGAAGAAGAAGAAGAAGAAGAAGAAGAAGAAGAAGAAGAAGAAGAAGAAGAAGAAGAAAAAGAAGAAGTAGAGGAGGAGGAGGAAGAAGGTGGTGAGGTATACATGCACAACATCTTTCCAGGGAAGTTGAGGTCCAACACCTGGTCACCTTGCTTTAATCCCATCCTATAAAATTAGGAGAGCAATAGGAAAGGGGATCTGAGCTTGAGTTTCAAGCAGACTTTCCCCACAGAGAGGAAGGTACTCAATTGTTCTCATAATCATAAACAGCTAGCAAGTCTTCTTCATTGCAAGACAAAATGGAAGATTCTCTCCATCTGTGTTAGATTGCTTAAATATGGCCCTGCCAGCTAGCAGAGGGATAGCTCAAAGGACTTCCTCCAAAGACCTCTGAATATCCAGCGTTCTGTAAAGTTGAGGCTTTTGTCTTGTAGTCCTCCAATATACCTTGAAAATGGCCATAAATGACACGTTGTTACAAGAAGGTATCTTCTTCAAAACCCGTCTCCCGCAGTTGTCTAGGTCTTGACGGCATCGAGCCCTCTCTCCATTCTGTCAAATGCACTTAGGTAGGATGTTTTTCCTACACTTCAACTGCACTTCAGTGCCTGACCCTTTGTCTAGATTATTGTTTTCAGCCAGCCTGGTGTTTGGCTGACTCCCAGGGTACTGGTAACTACGTTTGGGAGGATATGTCGGAAAATGGAGAGGGCCATATAAATTGTACTTAGAAGTGTATACATTTGAAAATTTAATGGGACCCATCCATCACTCCTGGACACCAAAATGATGATTTCATAGATCATGTAATTGTTCTGAACACCTTCTCTTGACAACCCTCATCTTTGAACTTGTAGTTGTTTCATTTATTGCAGCTATTTGGATCATTTAAAATTTAGTCCACTTTTCTCCAGGTGATTTATTTAGTGTTTATAAGTCCATTTTGACATCTTCTTCCATTTCTTCCACCAAAAAAGTCTCACCCATATGATCTTAGTAGAGGCATCATTTATAGCTAGAGAGGCATATCTGAAAATGCATTACCTTTAAATAGTAGGATTCATCATATCTGAGTTCATATGTCTGATCGCCAAAAAGCCCCATTTCATTTCAAAAGAAAAATTGCTTCTGTCAGTGTAAACAGAATGCATTATCCTCTTTTAATAACCATTCTTAAGTATGCTGCTGTATTACTTTTTCACAGCTGTATTCCAATAAGCTGTAGAGTAATTGCCAGTTCTCCTGTCTAATAGGTTCATTATTCTTTTGCCATAATTGCAGCCATTAAATGTTCAATTGTTAAATTTCCACTCCTACGTTTACTTAGTGTTACATTTTATAATGGGGCATGTCATTACAGCACCCCAGTGGCCATGGATGTTGTTCAAAGTATTTCTAAAAGTCAATGAGATCCCTGTGAAATAAGTCTTCATTTTTTTATTTGTTCGGATAGCCCCCCTCCCCAACCTTCCCTTCCCTTTTTTAGATCTTCTAAATAGGCTCTTAGAAATTGGTAGATTTTACCAGAAGTTTGAGGACCTGACCTAGGCTGGGAGACATAAAGCTGAGCCCTCAATGTCTGTGAGCAGTGCTTTTTCACTTTAATGTCATGATTCATATATAACAAGGTGATCGAGTGAAGATTTCACTAAGGAAATTAACACTTAAGACTTAATGGTTTTTTCAAGAGCTCTGATTTATCTTTTATCATGTTAAATTTGTAGGGCTTTTTCATCAAATGAAAAATACCCTGGTCAGAGGTTCTGGGATTGTTAACCCCCAGCTGTGGTGCTCTTGGTAATAAAGCAAATGCCTTCCCTTTATTGCTTGACATTTCTGGATATGTCACATCCTCAGGTCTGGGCTTACCTATTCCGTCTGATGCAGTGGATTGTGTTACTTTGGGAAGTCATATTGGTGAAGATGGACAGGGAAATAGTGAGAGATTTCAACTGTAACTCCTGATTTGTATGGCTTTGTTTCTTTGTTTGTTTGCTTGCTTGCTTTGGGGTTTCAGCTGTGGACTGAAGGTTATAAGACGTCTGGTATTTCATAAGTACTCAAATATTAGCCCAAAGCTTTGATTTAGGTCACATTTTATTTTTAAAGAGTTTTCTAATCATCTATTCATCAGTTAATCATCACTTTCAAGGTTATTTTATTTCATTTCCATTCATTACATTAAATTTATTTCTTTCCGAAGCTGAAAATAATTTTTACACTCAATAGGTTAACATTATAATTTTGGCCAAGTTATTCCAGCTCTACATTCTTTTGGGAATCTCCTATGATTTAGAGTAACTTTCATTTGTTGGTAAGAACAATAGAAGCCCTTTAAATAACATGGTTCCTGGTACCAGATGTGGTATTGATCAAGTTATATATATCCACTACATTGTAACCACTATGATGTACACATCCACTTCCTCTGCTCATTTGTGCTGATGTTAGCACAATAGTAAGCTAACATTTGTTGAGTATTTACACTCATTCTGTCTCTGTACTACATGATTACATACATTTTTCTCATTTAATCCCTATGAGTGAGTACATTTATTATTCCCACTTTACAGATGAGGAAACTGAGACTCAGAGAGGTAAGTAACTTGCACAAAGTTAATAACTCAAAACCGAACTCAGAACTCACATTCTTACAGTCTACTTGACATAAGAGTAGAGAGAGTCCTGACACAAATAGTGAGAAGAATTTAGATATCTTTATGAAGCAGCAAATGTTAAGTAACTAAAGAATCCTGCCACTTTCCTAGGCAGACAGTTCAGGAAAATAACTTGCCAAGGGTTACAGGGAAAAATAGATACCCAGGACAGAATTATTCTACTGTCAGTTCTCCTCCACAATAAGGCTACTCTCAAAATAGACTAAAGGAAATAACTGTAAAATTGACCTGAGAGTGGTTTATAGTTTATTAGTCCTAGTAACTTTCCTATAAAGACAAAAATAGACTTAATATATTTAACACAGTTGTGTCCATCCCAAAAACTCTATCAAAAGTGTTCAAGTGTCTTTCACATATCAGTAATATAAATTTTTCAGTAAGACTTTAGATATAATTTGATTGCTGACAACGAAAACTGAAAAATATTTCTTTTTCTCTTCCCTGGCTATATTGGCTTTGCAACATTCCCAAAAGTGAACATTTGTTGTTGTCAATAAAGCAGTCAGCTGTGTCACTTGGGGAAGAGATATATGGAGTAGGATGGTATTATTTTGACAATCACTTTCTTCCAAAGCAATACAGTAAATGTCTCTTATTTTGCTCGTTTACTCACAACACAATGGTCAAGATGGAAAAAGAAAGAGCACAGCATAGGTAAGGTCGATAAGAAAGCCATATTGTGTGATTAACAAAAAGAAGCACATTACCTGATGAAGTCAAAGGTATCACCCAGGGAGAATGATTACAATGGCTGCAGAAATAATGGGATAGGGAGTGAAAAAATAAGCATCCACATGTCTGCAAACAGCTTCCTTGCCTGTCTCATTAAGCAGGTGATCTTTTGTTGGGGCCATATTTTAGAAAATAGTCAACTACCAAAAATAAAAGTTGTAAAAGATTTGCCAATCAGAAAGTGACTATCATTAAAGTCTACTTAGAACAAGATAAAACTGGTTGATCAATTCTTGGAAATTTGCAGAAAGGACTGAGTATAAGGTAGTTAAAAAAAAGGGGGGGGGTGTCTTTCCTGCTCAAATTCTCTTTTTATTTAAGATGTCACCAAAAATTTATACAACTGAAGAAAACACCTAGAAATTCATCACTCTAACTACTTAGTACATTCAAAAGCTTTTATCAGATCTTTGAGAGTTCCAGTAACAAACTCTATGGTCATTTATTTGAATTAACTATTCTAAATGACAGGGTTTGAGTAAAAGGTTCAAATGGTGAAATAGAGAAAGGAATCATATGGTGAGGTTTCCCTGTTCTATAGAAATATTGGGGATCCCTGGGTGGCGCAGCGATTTAGCACCTGCCTTTGGCTCAGGGCGCGATCCTGGGGACCCAGGATCGAATCTCACGTCAGGCTCCCTGCATGGAGCCTGCTTCTCCCTCTGCCTGTGTCTCTGCCCCTCTCTCTCTCTCTCTCTCTCTCTCTCTGCGACTATCATGAATAAATAAATAAAATCTTAAAAAAAAAAGAAAAGAAATATTGAATGACTTAAGCCCTCCCATATCCTTGTTTCTTAAAAGAAATAAATATACACACATGTTAAATATGAGAGACTCAAAGAGGTTTAGAAAAGTCTAAACTGAATCTATTAGATGGAAAACTTATCCAGATGTGATTCCATTATCCAAGTCCAATCCTGAAGAGGTCCAGAACTCATAGAAAGATTCACAGTGCCAAAACACGATAAACACCATACAGGAAACCTCTGGAGAAATAGAATATGGTTGGCTCCCAGTGTGTGTGTTGGGGTGGGAAGGAAGCAGGGAAGAACCTAGGATAGAAGAGGAACAGGGAGGCGGGGAAAAGTTTTCCCATAGTGCTCTTTCTTCCATCTTATATTGCCTTAAATAGTGCAACAAATCAGCAACTCCAACTCAAATAATTAGGTGTTTTGTCTATTGCTGGCAAAGAAATGCAATCTTTCTTCTATACTAATTTTGTATCCTGAAAACCTGCTAAACTGTCTTATTTAAGCAATTCCAAAGTGTTTTTTATACATCTTTTTAAAAAAATATTTATTTATTTATTTATTTATTTATTTATTTATTTATTTATTCATGAGAATACACAGAGAGGAGAGAGAGAGAGAGAGGCAGAGACACAGACTGAGGGAGAAGCAGGCTTCATGCAGAGAGCCTGACATGGGACTCGATCCCAGGTCTCCAGGATCAGGCCCTGGGCTGAAGGCGGCGCTAAACCGCTGAGCCACCAGGGCTGCCCTATACATCTTTTTATACAATTTAACATCTCCAAAATTGACATGAATCTTATACTCTAATTTATAATCACTATTTTCTAGGCAGTAGTCATCATTGCCTGTGCATGAGTGAACTTGGTCATAGCTGTTGTTATCATTTCAGTTGAGTTATGTATATAGTTAGGAATACATGTACTGAGTGTAACTGTCAGTTACAATGTCTTTAAAACAATTATACTATTAGTAAGTGTTGGAAAGAAAAGTTATTGAATAAACAAAAAGGCACAGAAACAGCAACAGAGCACAAACTAGATAATAATGTAGTATATGTTCATTATGGGAGGAATAATCAAAATATCATATTTACTTGCAAAAAGAATAATCAAGAGCTATCAAATAATCAGAAAGAAAAGAAAGAAAAATTCCCATAAGTAGATAAAGATATGTGACATATTGTTGCCACAAGTGCAAAATAATTTTCTCCCATATATCAAGCAATAAAACTGAGGGAAGATCTTCCTTAAACCCTGGAAAGACTGGAGAAACTGACAAAAACCTTTGTACAAATAAAAATTAATTCATGCAGTATGCAGAGCTATTGTTAAGGTAGTATCAGATTTTATTGGGCATCATTTTTTTCTTTCTTAGTAGAAAATAACAGTGAGTTTTAAAATTGATGAAAAAAATATAGACTCAATGTAAAATAATATGAATTCTAACAATGCTCATCATCCTAGTTGAAAAATGACATCTGACTCTTTATAATCCTTTTCTTTTTCCTGCCTTATTGGGTTGGCTGGGATCTCCAACGAATACTAAAAGAAGGAATGATAGGAATCTGTTGTCTTTCACTGATTTCAAAGGCAAAGACTTTAACATTTCACTTTAAACATGAAATGTAATAAAAATTGTTGTGAATACCTTTATGGGTTAAGAAACTTTTCTAGTTTGCTTAGAGTTTTAATCACAAATAAATGTTGTTTGTTCAAAGAATTTTTCTGCACCCATAGAGATTTTTCCATTTAATCTGTGTGATGTGATAAATTACATTCATTAACTTTTTTAATATTTAATCCATCTTTAATTTTTGGATTAAACTCAAAATAGCCATAATGTATTATGATGCCCCATATATTACTACTGGATTCAATTTAATATTTTGTTCAGAGGTTTTGCATCTTAGTTTATAAGTGAACTTTTTCCTCTTTTTTTTTTAAGATTTGATTTATTTATTCATGATAGATATAGAGAGAGAGAAGCAGAGACACAGGCAGCGGGAGAAGCAGGCTCCATGCTGGGAGCCCGACACGGAACTCGATCCCAGGACTCAGGACCATACCCCGGGCCAAAGACAGGTGCTGAACCGCTGACCCACCCAGAGATCCCAACTTTTTCCTTTCTTGAATAATCTTTTCCAATTCTTATTATCAAGGTTTAGTCTCATAAGGTCAGTTTGGAAAGCATTCCTTCCTTCCCACTCCTCTTGAATCATTTGCTGAAGATTGGAAGTAACTTTTCTTTAAATACTTGGTGAGATTTGCCAGTGAGGCCATCTGGTCCTTGAGTTTGCAACGTAGGAAGAATTTTGACTCCTAAAACAATTTCTTTCATATCTATTGCTCTATCAGATTTCCTGTTTAATTTTGAGATGCAATGGTGAATATAGCCTGTTAGAGAACACAATCTATTCATTTTTTATATTGTACCTTCTATTTTAAGAGAGTATAACCTATTTAATCTACATTTTCTAACTTCTTTCCATGAAACTGTAAAAATAAATTAATATTTTATTATCTTTTTAATGTCTGCAACTTCTACACTTTTACATTCTTTATATAGTTTGTGCCAATTCTTTGAAGAATTGGCACAATTTTTTGCTTCTTCTTTCTCATGCACAGGTTTCTTAATTACATTCTTTTTTTTTTTTTTAAGATTTTATTTTTAAGTGAACTCCACACTCAACGTGGGGCTTGAATTTACAACTCCGAACTCAAGAGTTGCATGCTCTTCTGACTGAGCCAGCTCTTTTAAAAAAAAAAAAAAACAGCTTGTCTTTTTAGTCCTCCTTATTTAAATTTTTAATTGTATTCATTAATTATTACTCTTATGTTTACTTTTCTTCTTTTGTTCTTTGGGTTTATTTCATTGTTGTTTTCTAATTCTAATTTGACTATTTTCTTTTTTTAATTTTCTTACTTTTCAAATGTCAGCCTTTTTATGCTATACATTTCCCTCTAGTTTTGGTTGAATCCCACAATATTCGATATGTGCCATTTTCATTTTTGTCAGTTCAAGTGTTTTCTAATTTCCAATGTGATTTCTTTTTTGATCCACTGTTTACTTTACAACTGTATGGTTTTTTTTTTTTAATTTCCAAATATGCAATTTTTAAATCATTGATTGATTCCTAGGTTAATTGTATTGTGGTCAGAGGATGTGCCTGTACTCTAATTCTTAAGTACTTGCTGAGATTGTTTTATGCATCAGATAATGTTTAAACAGAATGTGTTCCTTACAGTTGTTGGATGCAATGATGTATATATGTCCACTGCATGAATTTTGCTACTCATATGGCTGAACTCCAGGAAAAATCAATGAAGAGAAGTGTGGCACAATTGTTATTAATGATGAAACTATATGACTAGACTATGAGTGGTTCAGAAATCATGCACCTATGACATTTTGCTCATACCCTCCAGTGATGTGTTCAATTTTCAACATTAATGTTACAGAATTAATGGTCACAAATAGATGATATTGGGCCATTTTCATTATTCTTTTCCCATCAAAGTCAACCTAAATTACATACAAGAGATTCTGGAACATATTTGTATTATACTTACACAAAATGTTTAAAAAAAAAAAAAAACAGAAAAGCAGCTATTACATGTTAATTAAAAAAGAAACTTTTGTTCCATACATTACAGTGAACAATATCAATAAAACAGAGTCTATCAGTACTCAATGAAATAATTTATTTGCTGTAAGCTGTTGAGGAAGCAATCAAACTCATTTGCCTTGAAAATGCAAGTATATTTTACCTGACACCTGCTGAAAAAATTCTCCCATTACTCTACTCAAAAGAAGAATCTGAAATCATTGTGCGTGCAGTGAAAGCTAAAATGTACATGGAAATTTTTATATGACTTGTCTTTTTAATCTTGAAAGTTAATCACATTGTTACACTGACTCATTTCTAAATCCAATCCTTAAATTTTTTTCTCAATTTGATGATTGTAGGAATATTAAAGGCAAAAAACATTAGAAATAAAAAACATGTGTGGACATTAGCCTTAAGCTTATTTCAGAAAATAGTCAGACATGGTCTTCTTTAAGCAGTAACTAAAGCTTCAGTTGCTTCAGTAATATTGCATCATCGCCATAGACCAAATTAAATTCTATTTATTTATTTGACAAAGAGAGAGAGAGAGCAAGCAAGCACAAGCAACAAGAGTGGCAGGGGGAGAGGACAAAACAGGCTCCCTGCCCCACCAAGCAGGGAGCTCAACATGGGACTCGATCCCAAGACCCTATCATGACCTGAGCCAAAGGCTCAATCAACTGAGCCACCCAGGCACCCCTCAAATTTTTAAGTTCTTGAGTAGAAATGAGGCTATCTTTTTGCTAGCCTTTTACCATTAGAAAGAAGCAATGCATGATAACTGGCATCAACATTCCCATCAAATAGCCCTATACTATGAAGAGTAGGAGAAATGAAACCTCTTTCTCACCTGGCCCTAATTCAAGGTGTCTACTGTAAAAATGCAAAATGATGACCACAGTGTCACCAACAGAACTGATGTGATCATCATCACTGAGAAATCAGCATGCCATTCCCGATGTTTAATACTCGGCCACTAACAATTTGAATATTTAAATCATGATAATTATAATTTGGTGCAAAATTTCAAATTTTACTCTAATAGAATTTATTCTATTAGTATGGCATTTATGTTTGACTTCAATTGCGGTTGAATATTAATTTCAATACTCTACTGAAAAGTAAATTTGATGCATCCAGAGACATGTCCAAAATTGTTCATAGCAGCACTGTTTATAATTTTAAAAACTGGAAGCATAAATGCCTTTCAACATTAAATTGAAACATAAATTGTGATATATACATATACCCAAATGCTACTTAAAGGTAAGAATAAACAAACTTGAAGTAGACACATCAACAGAGATGAATTTTAGAAACATAATTTTTTTTTTTTTTTTTTTTTTAGTAAATAAACCTTTATTCACATTCCAATTTTAACAAATCATATCCATATTCATGTTTCCATACAGTAATTTATATAAAAAACACTAAATTTCAAATAAGTACTTTAAAATAGACACCAGCCACACTAGCTAGAGGGAAAATATATATACAATATATGCTCTAGGAGGTAAAGTTAAACTTTTTTTTTTAAGTGAAATTTAAGGAAAGTGTAAGTTATTACATCAATTACATATACAAATACAAATACACCTCCACAGATCATTAACTTTTCCCTGACAATGGCAGGACTTTCAAAATCCTAGTAGAACCAGCCTGGTTTCTTTAAGAAGTCAATGTTACACAGGAAAAAAATTAAAAAATAAAAACAGGTGGACATTTTAGATTAAGAGACTGAAGAGACATAACCAAGTAGAATGCATGAGTCTTGATTGAGTCCTGGTTCAAAAACAATTAGACATTTTGCATGTGGACCAGATCTCAAACGGTATTACTGAATTATTTTTAACTACCTTAAACATGATATTGATATTGTGGCTACACAAGAACATGTCCTTACTCTGAGGAAATGCTTGATGAAGTACTTAGGAATGAGACATCAAAACGCTTGCAATTTACTTTCAAATGTCAAACAAACAAAAAAAAAAAAACCAGAGGGAAAACAAACATGGCGCAAGGGTAACCGTTACTAAATCCAACTCTCCTGTACATGTGAAATTCTTCCATGATAAAAATAGGAGAGGAAATATTATTGAGTGAGTCTATGTACCCCAGATCCCATGTCGGGTTTCAGGGCATTTCCCCAATACTCATGTTACAAATTACACAAAGAAACGTGAACACAAAATTAAGATGTATAATCCAAATCAGGGTAAGTGAAAGGCATGATGGTCTTAGCTGATCTTTCTGGAACTGCAGTCTCTTGAACCACTACAATGGAAGACTATCTACAAGGTATACATAGGATTGGATTTTACCTGCAAGTGGACAGAGCCCCGGAGGAGTCTGCTGTCGTACAAAGGACAGAAATTCATACTCTGCCTGCTGCAATGTCATTGTACTCTCCTTCACTGCCTTGGTTAGACCAGACTGCAAGAGAGAATCCCCAGCCCCCACCAGAAACACATCAAGTCAGTTTTCAAAGGCATCCAGAAATGAAACTTCACTTCTAAAATGGGCAAATATAACCATAGATGGACCATTTATAAAGCACAAGTTCAAACTGAAACTGCCATCTTTGCACTGATTTTTTTTTTTTTTCTTAAAGAATCCAGGTCATATAAGCTATGTTCCTGATTGTTAATAGCATTTCCACACAGTCAAAAAAGATGGTGCTCAAAGTCCAAGGATATAAGCTCTGGGATGAAACAACTATTAACAGGTGAGCAGCACGCCCCCTTCTCTGAAAGTTGATGTCTAACCTTATCCAAAAGACTGATTTGAGCAATGCTTGACAATCCACAATGCGTTCGCGACAGACTGAATGCAGGAGAGGAAAAAAGAGAACATTCATGAGGAGATGATCTCGAGAGGTCCCAAAGATGACAGGTAAACAAGCAAGCAGTCTCCCAGGCTCGCCAAGCAATCTTCCTCTAACCCTTTTTAAAATCCCATCCAACAATGGTATAGGATTCAGATGTGGGAGCAACACGCTTGTTACTGATCCCCAAAGCAGCACTCCTGTTATTTGGTAATGTTACCTTCCCATGATGCTCCTTACACCAATCTGACATGCTGTCCAGTAACTCATCTGGCTGTTTTATAATCAGGTTAGGACCTTCAGCCAAAATGTTGAGATCAGAGTCAGTTATCAGACAGGCCATCTCAATAATCTGGTCCTTCTCAATGTCCAATCCTGTCATCTGCAGCTCAGGTCCACACTGAGTATTTATCTCGTCGACATACAGCAGGACTGCGGTGTGCTGCTTTTTTAGGCTAGAAGGCCAAGTCGACTACTGTCAAATCCTTTAGAGATGCGTGAGATCCCTTTAGGGGGGATTGAACGTTACCTGTTCAGTAAGACTTTCCTTCTTTGGCAAAGGGTCGCTCCTTATTCCTGATGCAGGGACTAGAAACATAATTTTAATGAAAGAATCAAGTCAGTGAAGAATACATGTGGTACAATTCCACTCATGTAAATTCAAAACCAGACAAAATTAAACATACATTGTCTGAAGATACATCTGCAGATGTTAAAACTATTTCCAAAAAAAGAGCAAGGAAAGTATAATACACCATTCAGGATCCTGGGTACCTCTGGGAAGGAGGGACTAGAATGGGATAGTTGGAGAGCACTTAGGAAGCTGTAAGTTAGTCCTCGTTCTTGGGTTAGGTGATGAATCCATATGCTTCATTATATTACTATGAAAGGGAATGAAAATAGAAGTCTATGCGGGCCAATGATAACAGTGTGCCATGAGCCAAGAATTATGACTAATACATTTCTATGCACCTGAGACCCATGACAAAAAGCAAGCAAAACCAGGGAGTAATTATCCCAGAAAATCAGGGTAGTGCTCCCTGACCACAGCTACCATGGGTGGGTAAGAGAAGGAACCACGGCCGGGAGCTTCTAAGGTACTGGCAATCCCGCAGTTCTCCTTCTGGATGGTTGTTATAGAAGGATTCACTTCATAACCATCGAGTAAGCCACACTGACAGGTTTCATACATTTTCCTGTATATATAAAACAGTCCATAATTTTTAAAAGGTAAAAGCAAATAAACACATACAGATACACAGATACATGCACATTGCATATTTCCTTGTATGTATTAAACACATGGAAGTAAGTTGTGGTGGAAGTGGACAACGGCAGTAGTTACCGGGGATGTGGGATAAGGAGTCAGCAAAGCTATTTCCAATGTTAGTGGTTTGGTCAGTTCTGCTTACACTCTGTGTCCAGAACTGATAATCACGGAAAGAAAACTATACACTTAACGTCAAGGCTTGGAAGAGCTCCATTGGAGCAACAAAACCTCCACAGGCATCTTAGAAAGCATTGCTTTCTATATCTTCTTTGCCAGCACTCCATTATTTACTATTTTTATACCCCTTGACCCGTTCTTTCTCCACTACACCTTATTAAAACACACTTATCATTTATTAAACACAATTTTGAAACAGAAAATAAATCATAAGTCCACCAAACTAACATAACCATATTGTTTTGCACATTTTCTTTCCATTCACATGCATATTTTAAAACGGATGCAATAATAATGTAAATAGTGTTTTACATCCACTTTTTCCTCTTAACATCATATTACCATTTCTCCTTGTTATGCATGGTCTTCATAACTATAATTTTAATGGCTGAATAATATTCCATAGGCTTAATGTTTCATAATTTATGAAACACATCCACAACTGTTCTAGACATATATTGTTTCTCAGAGACATTTTTGCAGCTGTTATTATAAAGCTGCTACAATGAATCTTTTCTTGCATTAAGATGTTTTGCTTCTGTGGAATTATGGCCCTAGGACACATTCCCCCGGGGTGAGATTCCCGGGTTAAGGGCCATGACTGTGTCTCTCCAGTTCTTGCTTTGTGTTGCCATATTGCTTTCAAGAGAATCGCACTGGTTTGCAATTGTTACCAGCAATGTACCAAAATGCCAATTTGAATGTAACTATCTGGCATTTGTGGGATTAATCATTGCTGCTATTCTAAATTCTTTCTCCCAAGACGGAAATTCTTGACTCTTTGCTTTTCTCCCTTTTTGAAAAACTAAAACATCCTTGATTTTATCTTGCCTAAAGTTTCTTCACCAACTAGACTGGATTGCCACGACAGCTTGGATTTGACACAACCAAGGCCGTTGGGCCCTCTCCATCTCCACCACCTGCTGTTTCTTTTGTGACGGGAGCTCATCATGGCTATAACCAGACATTTGTTATAAGGAGTCCATGTTGCACAGGATTCTTGCCTTGCCCAAGTATATCTCAGTAGTTTTAAGATCTTTATTCCCAAGCAGACTTTCTCTATTGAATAACAACCTTGTTTTTCTGTCTAAATCTTGGACCTTAACTTTCTCCCTATACCACCTTCAGCATGTCCTGCTTCTGTTTTATCTTTTATTTTTTAAAAGCATTTCTTTTCAAAAAAGCTCTCTTTCTCTGCCAGTCTTTCAACAGGGGGAAAAGCTGTTTGAAATGAACATCCTGCCATTGTCACTTTCTGCTGTCGGCCTTTGGAAGTATAAGAGCATTAGACGCTAGGACACAGATGTATTGAGTAAGCCCGGGTTTCTTTGCTCCAGCGGGAGCCCCATTACAATATCCTGCTAACACGACCAGCTAGTACTAGGCCCACTCAAAACACTCCAATCTGCCTACCTGCTGGGGAAGCATAGAGAAAACACCAAAATTAGCACCAAAATTTGGAGGTGATTTTACCCTATTTTCTAAAGTTAACTCTTAAATGTGTATTTTCTTACACTTTCTTCTTTTATTTTATTCTTTTAAACTCCTTTTGTATTTTCTCCTCTTCAAGAGCATCCAGTAGAACTCTGCAGCTTATCTGGGGCCCCTAAGGAAATAGAGCCTCTAGTAAACTAATTTCTGCCATGAAGACACATACTTGGCACTGAAAATAGTTTGCACTGCAGCCATTGAGAACACCAACAAATATCATTGATTAAAGTATTTAAATGAACGCTTCCTTGTGCATGTGTTAAACTTCCAAGAGAAGGTAACTCATCCTCTTCTTACCTTCCATGTATCTCTCAAACTTCAGTCAGAATATGCTACAGTAGAATGATATTGAAGCTGGTATCCACAGAAACCACATTCTTACAAAAAGCATCTACCTTAGTTTATATCCTTTCTTTTTATTTTTTTAAGATTTATTTATTTGAGAAACAGCGCATGTGTACACGTGGGAGGGGGTAAGGAGAGGGAGAGAGAGTCCTAAGCAGTCTCCCCACTGAGCACAATGCCCAACACGGGGCTTGAGATCATGACCTGAGCTGAAACCAGAAGTGGGTACTTAACCAACCGTGCCACCCAGGCACTCCTATATCCTCTTTTTCCCCTTTTCTGCTGGATGTTTAAGGAGGAAATAGCCATTTCTTATGCTATATAATAGCAAACATACTACATTAAAAATACACACACAATGGCAAAGATGTTTCAACCACTTTTAATCAATAGCCGTGGTCTTCCATAGGCAGGTTTCAATTTTAATGACATTATATAATTTGAGAACAATTCACAAAATGAAAATGGGCATGCAATGCTCTCTTTAACACATTATCACCTCTAATATCATTTTTGTGCCCATTTAAATCTCAAATTAGTTTTCTTAGGCAATAACATTTACCAGTAAGTATGTCATCCTCATATTGCAACTCAGTTTTCTAGCTAAAACATTTTTCTTTTAGATCTAGCTGCAAAGTTGATAGACCTAATTTCAGAACATTTGTATACTGAACTGAAAAAAATCTATAAGTTATAGCAGATAACTCTCTGAGCTTTGATTTTTTATAAGGAGAATAAAACTCAGACTGTGTTTCCATTTAAAGCAAAAATGACTGTCAGTTAAACAAGTCACTGAGGCCTGGTCCATGGGACTCAAAATATCCTCTAAAAGACAAGAGCCATTGGCAGACTGGATAAGAAATTTCAAAGTAAGAAGGACACAGACAGGAATACTAGGGACAAAGGCAGGCCTGAAGCATCAGAGAGGCATCACTCCTACGTGTGAGTAGGAACTCATAAAAATCTTGAGGAAAAAAAAAAAGATCTGTGGGGGGAAAACCCATTTTTCACAGTTTTTTTCCCCCAGAAGTCTAGGTTTTTAAAATATCATTCTGTATCTTCCCACCAAAGCAATTGAGTTTTGGTGCATATTTGAATTCCAAGGACTCGGAAAATTCTAAGTGCTTCTAAAGAGATAAAGACAAACCATCAGTGAATTGATCTTAGAAATCTTGTATGAAACACTAGATTCTGGAAAACACTAAAGCAATGTCTTTAAGTTCTATCTAGTTTGAACTCAGATTTTTTTGCCAAGCCTACGCATGAGGGAAAATAGTTTTAGACACACAAAGTTTCAGAAGACATACCCAAGAATCCTTTTTGCAAGAATATACTCCAGCAAAGACTGGAATATTTTTTGGTTCTAAGAGTTTAAGTAAATCTCTATCCAGTCATCATTGATTACCCAACTAATGGAACAATGACTTCAGGGGCCAGGCACAAAGTGAAAGCATTTTTATTACTTGACTCTAAGGCTTAGTATAAAACTATAGTAAACAAGATGGTGTAGTATCAGAATGGAAGTCGATAAAATGATCGGTGGAACAGAATAAAAGTACAGAATTAGACACATGCATATATGATCATTTGGTTTCTGATAAAGTTACCACGGGAAGGTAGAGGTTGTGTGGGGAGAACTGACTACAAGACATTCCTAGGAAAATTTCAGAGATGATGGAAATGTTCTATACCTTGATTTTGGTTGTGGTTTCACAACTACTTGTATTTGTCAAAACACTGAATTGTACTAAAATTGGTGAATTTTGTTATTTGTGAACCATGCCTTGGTAAAATTGATCAAAAATATGAGAAGAAAAATGATATCAGAATAGCAAATTTCTCAATCATATGCATTTGAACTTTGAGTAGGATACCTATGTCTAACATTTTTTATCTACATTTATCAATTTTCCTTACTTTGCATATAAATGTGTGGTGAAAATTAAGATAAACTGAACACTCAGTTTCTAGGAAGAATACAGGATTGCTGGGACAAATAACTATCCAGAACTAAAATCTTAAGATATTTCAATAAAGCATATAGGAAAACATAGGGAAGTTACAAAAACATGCCACATGTCTTGGTTAGAGTAGGAAGGTGTAAAGAGATGAAATACATGCAAGAAAATATAACACAGCCATAGAGAGGAAGGAGAGTCTAGAAGGATAGATATAAGCAGCGTGATTTCAAGGCTCCTGAGGAAACAAGCAAACAGAACAAAGAAAAGCAATGTAGGTAAAGATCAGGAGTTATAATAAATCCAAATGCAGAATATTTTCCTAATAAAAGATTTTTTAACTGGATAAGAAACCAAACTTTTGGTATGTCCTATTCATGAAAGCTGTACCTCAAACAAAATAGCATAGAATATTGAAAATAAAGAGGGCAAAAGTCTATCAGGCAAATGGCAGCAAGAAGAAAGCAGGAGTGTCAATAACCCCATTGCCGACAAAACAATTCAATTTAAAGAAAAAGACCCTGTGTAATTATGATTTAAATTATTTACCCTTGCCGGAGGAAAATGGAGATGGTCTGTATAACTGAAAATGCCTCATGTAAGGCTAAGTACTTGGGATGGAGAAGAGATGTGGTGCTTGATGGAAAGAAAAGAATTTGGGAATTTCTGAGGGAAGGGGCCAAATAAGGAAAATGTGACAGATTGCAAATATGGCCATAGAGTTTTGAAGCTCTTTCTACCAGGAAGTAGACTTTCCTTCCTCACTCTGTGACTACTGCTTGTAGTTGACTTTATGGCTTTTTTGCATGAAGAGAATGTATCAGAAATGCCACTGTGCACATTTCCAGCTTGGCCTCCAGTGACCTTGCAGACTGTGTCTCGTGCAGGGACCCTTTTCACCCACCTGTACACAGTTTCAAGCTTTCCATTTGGAGGACGAGAGATGTTTTTGAAGAAGGACCCCAGCGCTTCCAACTGAGGTCCCAGATACTTGAAGCCGCCAATGAGAAATAGGCAAGCCTTACCCAGACCAGAACACCACCCAGCTGAGCCCTGTCCAAATCAGCAAGAGAATTGTGAGCTAAACAAAACAAAATAAATAAATAATTAATTAATTAATTACTTAATTAAGTTAATTAAATAAAATCATTTATGCCCCTATGTCTTGGAGTGAATAACCAATTTAGAAAAGTATTTTGTTTGAGACATCGTAAGATGAGGCAACCCTTCCTAAGCAGCAGGAAAAGCTCTCTGTATTGGGAACGCATTAAGGATCTCTCGCACATGCACTGGTGATCATGCCTCATTTAAGGCATAAACATAAATGTCTAAGGGGGCATTTATGCCAGTAGAACAGAGATCCTGCAGCACAGTGCTCAATCTCTGTCTGATACCCATGGGGCTACTTTATCCTGCAGCTGTGTTTGCCTCCAAATATACAGAGCTGACAGTGGTACCAAAGGCAGAGGAGTGTCATCTGGCTCTTAAGGTCACAGAGGATTTATTTAAATGTAGCTTCAAATGTCACAGAGTGCCTTTCAAACTGAAGTTCTGGAAACAATGCAGACTTCAAGGACTGAGCGACAAGTGAAGCCATGTGGTACAACACAGAAATTATGGCCTTTACCAGCCAGGGAAACTCAGTTTGACCACAGCCCTGACACATAATGGGGGTGTGTCCTAAGTCTACTTCTCTGAGCTTCAGTTTGCTCATCAGGGAAAAGCATTCACTAGGATGAATGAAATATAGCTGAAACTATTGAAACGGGAGTCAGACTGCCTGACAGACTTCCTATTAATCTCCCTGTGCTTTAGTTTTCTCATTTATAAAAAAGGGAAGAATAGAAGTACCTACATAACATTCCTAGGACACTGCCTGGCACATAGTAAGTGTTCAATAAAATGTTGTTTCTTGTTCTCATTGTCCCTTCCTTTATTCCTTTCTATATTCATAAGAGAACAATCAAGAAAAGAGCTCTCAACTCCTACTTTATGGAGTTATTTTGAGAATTAAAAGGAGGGAAAGCACATTGTGTAATTCCTAACATGTAGTAAGCAATCATGAAAGGGTATGAAAGAGGAGGCGAGATGAAAAACCAGCAACCGTGGGTCAGGGAGACAGAGAATGGCTGCAGGCTGGCCAAGCAGGACAGATTTACACTTCATATTTACCCACTTTAGGAAGAGTTTTAAACTTTGCATCCAGACAGATTTGGATCCAACAGGTCTTGGGTACGCTACCTTAAAACATTAGCCAGAAACTGGGGATAATTGTTGGTACCTTTCAGGTGCTTTAAAGAAATATGTAAAATACCAAATATGTAAAATGTGTAAATTACCAAAACATACTATATCATATAGAGTTATTTGTCCTCTGAGGCTGGAAATGCAGTATTATTACCCTTTTAATGAAACATTGAAGAACATAAGGGGCTTTCCTGTAGGCACACAGCAAGTGTGACAGCACTCAAGCCTAGATGTCCCAAATCTCAATCTACTGGGCTTCTATTCTGTGAGTCTACACTGGGCAACACAGCACTGTGGCTAGTGGCACAAATTCTAGACATAGGCTGACTAGGTTCTATTTCTGTGTAACCTTGGAGAAGCTATTTAATCATTCAGTCATTGGTTTACTCATCTGTAGGATGGAGAAACCAAGACTGCCTATGTCAGGGTTGCTGGCAGGATTGATGCACGTAAAGTACTGGGCACACGCTAAGTGCTCAGCAAATGTTAGCTATTCTTACATTATGCTGCTTCATCCAATTAATCTGCATGGATCTTTCCTGTGGGGTGTTTTACAGCCAACCTACTTCTCAGCAACTGTGGAGCAGGCTAAGAATCATTTCACTGAAGTCAGGTTATGCCAAGGAGAAACAAGGAAACAGAACCAAGACCATGAACCAAGTCTTCTCCTCTGGTTGTGTGACTTTCTGGGCACAGAGTGCATGAATTCAGCTCCGAATGCCAATCAAACTGGCTTTTCTTAGTCTAGTGCTGAAGCCAAGGCATATTCTCCTGACTCCACTCCTGGGCAGTTCTGAAGCTCACTGAGTCAGCAACAGCTTTTCGCTTCCCTGGTGATCCAGTATTTAAGTGTAATTAAAAGTGCACCTACCTTCTCTTCAAACCACCAGGAAGAGGGATGGAATTCTGAACAACTCTGTCCTTTACCAAGACACCTCAGCACTCTTGGTGCTAATGCAGCTCTTGGTGTATAATTACCCTGTCACCTAAAGGAGCTATTACTTACCTTCTTCCTTAAAGGACAAATATGGGACACAAAAGCATCCATCAAGATGAAGGATTTAAAATATTTTAAGAGGTGTCATTATTTACATACTACATGGCCCATAACCAAGCTGACAGATCCAAACCGTGGCCCAATGAGTTGACAGCTTGAAATATCAAAGCTTCGTCCACTGGAAGTGGCAACAGGACAATAGTGGACAGGAGGACCGGTGACAACTGATGGAGACCCAGGAAGGGCTTTGGTCTAAGCATATGTAGAAATAGGCTCCAGGGAAGGAGTACTAGACTGGGTAAATGGCCCAACCAACAGAAAGTAACAAAGAGAAGAAAATGACTGCTGAGTATAAGGCATTTTCACAGCAATCATAGCTGTTCTTCCCCATGGCTCTGCAGGAGAAGTAATCCAGCCTCCATTGTGCAGATGACAAAACCAAGGCCCCAGGAGAGGTCACCTAAATTGTCAAGGTCACAGAAGAGTGTCAGATATAGGATTCAAATCGGTATCTCCCTGGCACCAAAATGCCTGCTTTTTCTGCAACTTCTGCTCTTCCTTGTGTTAAGCAATTATCCTAGGATATAGGACCTCTCCAATTACTGCCCAGATATTTCAAGCAAAATAAGATTTCCACACGGTTCCCGTTTAGAAGGCATTTGTCTGAGTGAAGAGGCAGTCACTTCGATTCTAAATATGTCATTCTTTTCTCTCTCTTTTCCTCTCTCCCACTCTGTCTTCCTCTCATACACTGTTTAGGGGAATAGCAGCCAACATGAGAACAAATAAAGGGAGTCATTAGAAGAAAGGGTGTGAAAATAAACTATGAGAAACCAGGAAAGCCAGGTGCTCGACTTAAAATCGGCTTCAATCGGGAGTTAAGAGAACATAAAAGAGAACACAGACCGAGGCCTCTACGTGTAATTATCAGGAAAGTGATTTTGAGATGACATCGGGCGTGTTGCTCTGCATATCTATCCCTGAGACTCTGTACTGCTTATTTTCATATTTTAATAAGTTTCCACCATAGTCCAGACAATAGAACCCGTATAGCTGTGAACAACCCACTGGATTCCGTCCTTCTTTGCAAATTCCTAATAATTAGCTTATTTTACCAATGATACAATGCTGGGGGAGGTAAATGATTTGGGACACAGGTGCCAATGAGTAGAAATTTCTTTTTTTTTTAAAGATTTTATTTATTTATTCATGAGAGACACAGAGAGACACAGAGAGAAAGAGAGAGAGGCAGAGACACAGGCAGAGGGAGAAGCAGGCTCCATGCAGGGAGCCCGACTCGATCTCGGGTCTCCAGGGTCACGCCCTGGGCTGAAGGTGGCGCTAAACCGCTGAGCCACTGGGGCTGCCCTGAGTAGAAATTTCTAATGGCATTACTACTCACAACTACTTGATATCTGTTTTTATCATTTCTCCTCTTGGCACGTTCCTTTCTTTCTCTTCCTTGCTTTCTGCTGGCATTATCTTTTTCATCTCTCCTCTCTCTCCAATGCCAACCCTATCAGCGGCCCTCAAAGCTCAAGAGTTTTCTTGTCTCTGATTAATATCCAAAGATTGGCAGGGGTTTTCTTCCTCCCAAGAACATCCTGCTAGATTCTGCGCGTACATTAGTTACCTTTGGAACAAGTGAACACCCCGAGGTGATGTGCATAAACCTTTTCTGATACTGGTTTGAGCTTCCTGGGTCAGCCACCATCCTCTTTCTCCAGGACCACTTTAATGCCCACCCCTTTCCTGGCATCCCCTCGCTACACTGTGCCCCCTGCGATCCGTTCTCACATAGCAGCTAGAGTTTGGTTTTGTTTTAATACAAATCCAAGGGCGCCTGGGTGGCTCAGTCAGGTAAGCATCCGTCTTTGGCTCAGATCGTGATCCCAGGTTCCTGGGGTTGAGCCCCACGTCGGGCTCAGCAGGGGAGTCTGCTTCTCCCTCTCTCTCTGCCACTCCCCCCACTCTGTGTGCTCTCTCTCGCTCTCTCTTAATAACATCTTTAAAATAACATCTTTAAAAATAAATAAACACAAATCCATTCGTGTTACTGCCCCGTTTAAAACCCTCCAGTGGTTTTGATCACATACAGGAAAACCTGTGTAGGCAGGAGCTGGTCCCTGTCTCCCTCTCCCCCCTCATCTCATACAGGTCTTCCCTCCCTCACCTACTCCAGCCGCAAGGACCTTCTTTTCCTCCCTACAGCCTGCCAGGCCGGGTCTGTCCTTGAGCCCTCGCACTAGCTGGCCTTTCTCTGCTCTTCCAGAAATCTCCCCATGGCCAGTTCCTTCTGTCACTCAAGTCCCCGTTGAACGTTATTTTCTGAAGGAAGCTTCCTCTGCCTATCCAAACAAAAGCAGCCCCCAAGCTCCTGTTCATGTTTTTGTCATATTTTCTTGTTTCTTTATTTTCCACTCTCTTCCCACCCCCCACTAACTGAGTCCTCTACAAAACCCAAATCCGCTTCTTTTGTTCACGAGCCTCCCTGCCCAGAGCCATGCTGGGCACATAATAGGGACTTTATTTTTTATAATGTGGAGGAAATGAATCCACATTCACAATATCTTCTTAATGGAAAAAAAAAAATAGCCTCCGCTCTAGCACATACCGTTTTCGTACCATAAGTGTGAATGTACGTGTATGTGTTTGTGGGTGTGGGTACAAAGTAAACATTACAGTAGGAAAAATGATAAATGATGGTTATCTCCAGGTGATTATCCACAGCTTTTATCCGTTTCTTCCTTTTGGATAAGGTTTATGGTTTCCAAGTGTTCTTCAATCATCATGCATTTGCACGGGATTTCCAGGCCAGCTCTTACTCCCCAATCCTTTCACTGAGTCTGCTGAGCAGTGTAAAGTGGGGGCCAGCCCCCCCCACCCCCCGCCACCCAGCAGAGCCCAGTAACACCGCCCCACTTCCAGGTCAAGGCACCTGGAATCTCAACTGTTGAGCCGCAGCCCTCCGGATGCGGTTTGTGTGGGAGTGTGGAAGACACAATAACACCCCAGGACAGCCACGCAGGTGTGCAGAGACCCAGCTGGCGGGGAACTGCCTACCCCAGGAAGCATCCCCACGGCACTTTCAAACACAAACAGGAACAAGGTGCTTACAGATCACACACACCTGTAGACCTTAGCAGAGAGCTCCAGACATGTGGCTACTCAATAAACCTCTACTGAGCAGGATGGAGTATTACAGGGTTTATTGTTCACAATAAAATAAGAGACAGAACACACAGCTTGATGTTTCCATCTTGGAACAGCTCTGAGGCTCTTGCCCTTGGCAAAATGACGTCATTCACCTGGAGCCTGCGGTTTGAAGAGGATGGGAATCCCAGGATGAAAGCAAAGGTAGCTGTGGCCCTGGAATCGTGTGGCTGTCCCTTCCAAGATATCTCCTTCTCACGTCACCATGAGGAGCTGGCAAAGCAGCTCAGCTGGAAAAGAGAATCAGATGCTTTTGAGTCTTGCCCCCCTTCACCGTTCTTTAGGGGTACCCGGCATTCAGTGGCAAAACCACTGTCACGTTCCCTCTCACAGCAGTGACAGCCCAATCGGCTTGGGTTATGCGGTTATGCAAAATCAATCGCTCAATACCTTAATTATCAGCTCCTCTGAAAAAAATTGAATTTATCGACGAGAATCAGCAAGCCCGATGCCCATGCTGTATCGGGGAGAAAAGCAGAAGTTAGCTAACTGTTCAGTGAACATATTTGGGCCTCTGCAATTTTCATTATGACAAATTGTTGACCCAAGATAGATTTTCTGACCTGCGTGCTATCATATCGTTCTGCTCGGGCAATTCCATTGCAGGCAAGGGTGAAGCTTGAAGCGGGAAAATGAAGCTAAACATCACCAGGCGAAGGCTTAGCATGTTTTCAGATCAATAATCAGTATTTGTGCAAGTAAGGTTGCAATATATAGAAGGAGCCTCTCTGATTTGTTTTTATTAAGGTGAAGTGGGTTTTATTGCAGCTGTTATGATCAATTGAAGGGAAAAAAGAAAAAAAAAAGGAGAGAGACATCTACACAGAGGAGAGGAGGGGCTGCTCCCAAGGGAAGCTGGAAGTTCACCATGTTGGCCTAATCGCACCCAACACACTGCGATCCTGGTGATTCTTCCCCAAAAGTGTTTCCATCTGGACACCAGCAAAGAAAACAGAGCGCGATTGCTGGAACTTCCCTGTAGTTTCTCTTCCCCATAACGTTACTTAAAAGTGTTGTGTGTAATAACAAAATGAACATTCTTCTGGCTGAAGTTGCAATCATAATCATGTTTTTTCTACTCAAGTTCAGCATAATTACGCACAATCCTGCCTATGGGGGGGGAGGAGGTGGAATTTGTAAACAAAAGATCCAGATTCATGGAGTGAAATCGAAAAACAGATGAGTCATGTATGATGATTTGCACAAACGTCTCAATGAGGTACCAGTAAGCCACGTGACTCAGATTCTCTCTCCTTCGACATCCGTGCTCCCTCAGCTTCAACGGGCTTTCGGAGGGAGTAAGTGATCGTGACAGCAACAGCTTAGTGCAGTGAAGCCTCGTTAAGCCCATCGTCACCTATTTGGTTTTCTGAGATTGGTGGCGCTTCATTTCGACACTCTCTTCCCAGCCTGGAGCACCTTGCTCTCTAGCACTGCTGTGGGATTGTTGATGCTGCACCCCTGACTCAGAAAACGGTCCCCAGCCCATGCCCACCTGGCACCAGGGGGCCCCACTCCTTCCATCCCATCCGCCTCCAGGTGGCTCACCCCGGGCTCCTCAATCAGCACGTCTCTCCCAGGCCCCTGTCCTCACACTGCCCTTCGTCCTCATTCCTCACCCAGGATTCACTCCAGGTTGTGCCCTGCTACCCACGAGCCCATTAAAGCCAAGGCCCAACGTAGCCTCTCAGCACTTGGGTAATGCGGAAATAATAATAGTACTCTTCTCACCAAGCTTTATGAAAAGTAGATGAGATAAAGCAGGTAAAACCCTTCTACCAGGCCTTATGGAGAGGGCACATGCAATAAACGCTGTGATCACTAGCTTTTTAAATCATGACATATCTTCACTTTCCTTTCAGAAAGCAATTTCCTCCACTTTTGGCGTATGTGGGTCAGATGTAGCTGATGGGGAACCCCATGCATCCATCCCCTCCTTTTCCAGAGGTGAGCACATCACACAAGGTCAAATCAGAGCACCTGTCCCACTGGCCACAGCGATGCGAACCAGGATGGGGAGCTGCCCCACTTTCTGAGGAACTATTGGGAAATAGAAGCTTTCTTTTCACTGGGTTCTCGGAGTGGTGAGATGTAAGCGTGGGGCTGCCGATTGCTGGCACACGTGGCGCGGGCATAAAGGGAGAGCCCTTCTGGAAATGAAAGCAACATACCTGAAATCTTAGAGACACAAAGTGATGGAGATGGAAATGCAGAGTGAGATCCCAAACGACAAGGTTTCAGCACTTGGGTCCAGTTGTGCCTGAGAACAATCGCTCCCAGCGACCGGCAATGGAAAGAGTCCAGTGTAGGGAAGCTCCTCTGGCCCCAGCACCCCAAGATGTTGAGATCCCAGTGGGCAAAGCCTGCCCGGCCACGACAGTGCCCAGCACTATTAGTGATGTAAAAGACACGCTCGATGTTTTTTGAGCTAACTTGTTTTCAAATCACCCTAAGCTCCAGCTGACCTAATGACTTCAGCCATCTGGGGGTCCTCAATCAGGCTGGTCCTCCTGCTGAGTCAGCCCCTCTCTCGAGGGACGGAGCAGTGACCTGGAGGTCATATTTTCTTCTATTCCTAGGAAGATGCCCTCCCACTCCCTCTGGGCTCACAGGCTGCCCTGGATGTTGAGCTGCCCCTGAGGAGGCCCTTGACCATCCTCCAGGTCTACACACGATCCGAAGTGATAGAAGGAAGGAGCTGCCTGGTGACCCCAACCACTAATCACCGCCCTCCCATAGACAACAAGACTGATCCCAGAGAGCCCACGTCTCTGGTTTCTTCAGGCATCCCTGTAACTCATCATCACTTCCTGTCTGTTCTCCCAAAGCTTCCATGTCATCCTCTGGTGATTGGTCTGTGCTCAGCGATCTCCCCACACCCTCACCCTCTTCTCTGAAACTGTGCTTTACTCTCTGCCTCTAACTCAGTGGTTCTCAGAGTGTGGTCTGTGGACCAGCAGCATCAGCATCATCCAGGAGCTTGTTATAAATGGAGACTCTCAGGCTCGACCCCAGAACTACAGAAACAGCCACTCTGGGGATGGGGCCCAGAAGTCTATGTTTTAAAAAGCTCCCCCCAGAGGATTCTGATGCTATGAGTGGAAGTAGAATTTCCCTTGAAGATACTGCTTTCTTCTCAACTCTCCCAAAGGTGATTTCCCACCCTCACCAATCTCCCTGCGACCTATATCCCAGGTGTAGGAGTATGGTGTGTCCTGCTTGCTCCACCTTGCTGCTCCCAAACCCATTACCTTCCCTTCTGCCAGATTCTTAAGCATGCAAATCATCAAAATTTGATGCCCACCATCCTTCTTGGTTGCTGCCACCTGTCAACATCAAGGTCTTTGCTCCTCAGTTATAGCATCTAAGACTCTCAATTCATCCTACCTTCTGAATACTTCTACCCTTCCAGCTCTCTTATTCGGGACTTCCTAATCCAACTCTCCTCTGACCCTACAGGAACAATCAGTCTACTAACTCCCACCTTCTTTCTCCTCATGATTTCCCAATCTACATCTCTAGTCCTGGCCCTTCCATGAGCTACAAACAAACAGTTATGACTACGTACGGGACATCTCCATTTGGATGTCTAAAAAGCTCCAAACTTAATATGTCTTTAATCTCTTGATATTTATCTCCCAAACTTTTCCTAGTGTTTCTTAACCCAGTAAATGGCACCCTTATCCAGGGAGTTTTACAAACCAAAACCCCCAAATGCCATCTCTAATTTTTCTCTTTCCAACATGTCCTTCATTCAAACCTTCAGCAAGTACTGTAGATCCATCAACGTAAATTCCAACCCAGCCACTCCTCACCATTTCCAGCTTTGAAAGCTTCAGTTAGACTAATGCATCCTCTCCTACTTGTTTCCCTCCTTCCCTTTTGTCTCCCAAATCGCATACTCCACCCTGCAGCCATGGTGACCTCAATGCTTGCAGTAAATTACATCACCCACTTCTGTCTTTCCATAGTAAAGCATTAGGGAAGCCTTTATCTCCTGCTGACCTCATCTCCTCCCTGTCTCTCACTTAATATATTCTAGCCACACAGGCCTCCTTCTGTTCCTCAAACACATCATTCTCAATCATGTCTCAAGGTCTTTCCACATGCTCTCCTCTCTGCCTGGAGTCCTCTTCCTCCCATATATTAGTTTGACTGTCTTGTCATCACTGAGATCTTAGATCAAAAACATAAGCGCAGAGATATCTTCCCCAGTACTCTCACTAAAGTGACTCCTCCTCCCCTAGGTACTCTCTATTCCAACTCCCTATTGGTGTGTTTGTAAGATCTACTGATATAAAAATGTGCTGTTACAGCAAATTCTCTGTCTCACCATCTCCACACACCAAAATGAATGAAAACTCCATGAGGTCAGGAACATGGGACATATAGTTCATGCTGTTTCTCTTTAGACCTAGGAGAGTGCTGAAGGTAAAGCAGATATTCAAGTATTTGTTGAAAATGAAATCAACAAAATTAAATGGAAAATGGCTGCAATTTAATTTTTCACTAATCGAGATGAAAGTGATGTGCTTCCAGAGCAATGAACTGTATAAAAACAAGATTTCAAAGAGGATTTGGGCTATGTCATAGAACTAAGCTTTTAAACACGCTTTGGAAGCACCCATTTTCGTACAAACTTTGTGATCACCTAAATGCTTGCGCCAATACTTAGATTTAATCATTATAAATATTTTTTTATTTCTGTGTTAGGGCAGGACAGCTGTCCAGCAACACATTGGCTGGAATAATTTCTGACACCGCAGAGTGATGTTTATAATTGTTTTAAAAGAGCCCACAGTTCAGATGTTTCACTAATTATTCCAAATTGGAACCGTTTTATTAGACATGATCTTTGCCCTGTATGCCAATGTGACAAGATTTATTTTAAGTCAACAACACTGGGATTGTTAAAAGAACATTTCAAGGATGCACATCCCACCAAGCTGGTCAAGGATAGCATGCCAAATATTAGTTAGCAGCCACCGCAGTTTTAATCTCCGTCATTTTTTCAAACATGTGTCTATAGAGACATAAAGAAATGACTGATGAATTGCTGGAGATCATTAGCTAACAATTGACAGAGCTTGACTGCACACAGACTGAAATTGTACTGTCTCCCTAACCATTGTTTAAATTTACTCTGTACCAAGTGTGTTTAGGTAGTACTAGGACATGTTTGACAGCATTCATTTTGTTTGGAACCTGAAGAAAATGTGAAAACATTGGGCAGAAAGGCAATTGCCATCTGCAGTCAGAAAGATTAGTTCTTGTTAAAAATTATATCAGAAAAATATAGGAAAAAAAAAAAGAAAGAAAAATATAGGGTAAGGCTCCCGCTGTAGCTTTCTCCTCTTCTATATGATCCCCTAATTCTTAATACGAGTCCCCATCATCAGGTCAGCCAGGCTAAAATCTTGATCAGAACTTATCTCTCTTTCCCTCTTGTTGCCTCTAAAGCTCAGATTTCTTCTACTCTGCTGGTTCTTACCTGCATTTTTTTCCCCTAGAATTGCAGAAATCACCTAATTAAACTACCCCTCTGTCTGCTGTATCCAATTATCTCTGTTCCCAGCACTGAGGATTGGGGAGTGGAGGGTGGTGTGCTGCAGAGAGATAGGCCTGAATCCCCAAAGGCACACACAGGAATTACCCAGCTACTTAAACTGTAAGGTCAAAGGCCCAGTGAAAAAAGCCCTTGCTCATCATTGCATAATTAGATCGTGCATGTCAAGCTATCCCCACTGAAGAGAAACTTAAAGAAACGAACAGAAGCCTTTAGTGACAGGCCATCGCCACTCCCAGGGACTTTAGGTACCACCCCTCCATGCTCTCTTAGCACCTGGGCACAGCTTCAGCAGGGACTTGCCTGCTACACTGACGGAGCTTATGAAATTTAGGCTCTATCTGACTCACTTAAGCCCCAAGGCCAGACACCTACTTTACCATGCTTCTATCCTTGGTACATGTTGCGATGTCTAACGCACAATGGGAGCGAGGACAAGTATCTGCCATGTAATGGGCATGCAATAGCTTGGGTTAACCAATTGATTATTGCATGATCGATTAATTAACCGGGTTGTTCATGGGGCTGGAGAAGATGGCATTAGGGACTTAAAATCTACTTTCTCTAGTACACAGAAGATGTGGCATCAAAAGTTCAGATAGAACCGTGGCCGCTGATAAGCTCAGCACTATATTGGAGGAGAAAAACATTAATGTTTTTAAAACCTTCATTTTTCTATCTCAGGAAATATATGCTGCCTAAAGTAAGATCTTAATTCTCTGTGCTTGTTCCATGCTTCTTCAGAGCCCCGGGCTTTACATTATGTCTGGATTTTTATTCAAACCAAGTGGCTTGAGAATCCACACTTCCTTAATGAATCAGCAGAAGAAAGATACCACTTTCCTTATAATCTTACCACATCCATCCATGGCTCTTTTCTGAAACTTTTATTGAGCATATATTGTACACCAGACACTAGTCATCCCTTTAGATCCATCATGGCCCTGAATCATCATAACATTCCCATGAGGAGGGTTTTATTATCATTCAGGTTTTATGGGTAAGGAAACTGCGGTTTGGGAAGGTTAAGTAATTTGCCTAAGGTCACAAAGATTATTAAGTGCAGAGCAGGAGTGCTAAACCAGTGCAGTATAACCCCTAAGCCACCTCTTGAGCACAGAGACACTCTTCTTCAATACCAAAGGTGAAGGTAAATAAAGAAAAGAGAGGAGGACAGACCAGCAATAATCTCAAGCAGACTTTCAGTGGTGCCGGCATCATCAGACAGGCTGAAGTTAACTTTGGTGTTATCTACAGAGAACAGCACAGATCGCTACGCTGGGTTGGTCACTAGGGACTCAAATGCATCATCTATGTATGCCTTGACCCTGTATGTATGTGCCACAGGGAACAATATCAGTAAGACCTGATACCTGCCCTGGAGAGGGCCTAAACGGGCAAATGAGATAAAGATATGTTTACAATTCTCAGGAAATGAGGCAACAGTCATTTGGTCCAATCTGGAGCCAGAAAGGTTCCCTGGAGAAACCAATGCACTGAAGTTCAGTATCAGAAGAAATGTAAGAAAGGTTTTCCAGGCTAAAGGAACAAGATTTACAAAAACTCAGAGGACTGAAATCATATCGTGAGTACAAAACTCTGAAAATACTTGAGTATCACTCAACGTATAAAGTGGAAATTAGGGACTGAGTAGATGAATAGGGTGACCCTAGGTCCAGATTTTCCTGAGATGGTATAATTTTATACCTGGTATTCCAGGTATAACTTAACTTTAACTAAGTTAAGTGGAAATATCACTTCGCACTCAAAAGTATCCTGGCTTGGATGATAGATTATATGGCCACCTTAGAATAATCCTACATGTGAAAGGCTTGAAAGTGAAATAAAGGCCAAATCATAAAGAGTTACTTATTTTATACCAAGAAACTTTGAAAAATAGATTAGGTTTACCACTGGTATTAGGAGATGATTTTCGGTACTACACAAACTTCTTTATTTTACTGGTTATATGTATATTTTAGTGTATATTGGGAGAAAACACAGCTGGCATGTCAAACTCATGATTTAATGGATATTATTGCCTTGGATGGACTGAAATGGCTATTGTTCTGGTGAGCCATCCTATCTGGAGCCAGTGTACTCAGGCGCAATGTTCTAGCAGGAATGTTGCAGAGCTTGAACAGCCAAAACTTCTCCCATAACTCTATGGAGGGTTGGAAAGAGCACACGGTATGGGTTAGTCATATGGATTCCGCTTCATTGAATATTATGGATAGCAACGTGTTCTTTTCAACACCACGCTGAGTGTCATTTTCAGTGGTTAAGGCTATGGCAACAATATGTAGGATGATGAAAATGGTAAAATCTAGGAAGCACCGCAGTAGGAAATAGGGAGCTTTTGAAGGGCTCTAGGCCAGAGATTTCTTTCTTTTTTTTTTTTTTTTTAAGATTTTATTTATTTACTCATGAGAGACACAGAAAGAGAAGCAGAGACATAGGCAGAAAGAGAAGCAGGCTCCCTATGGGGAGTTCAAAGCAGGACTCCATCCCAGGAACCCGAGATCATGACCCGAGCTGAAGGCAGACGCTCAACCACAGAGCCACCCAGGTGCCCCTGAAAGGAGAAAATCTAAGAAGAAAAATGCTTTCATAATTCAGATAAATGGTGGTGAAGACTTAGAGCTAAAAGGACACTGCCTGGGGTGGAGAAAAGGCCAGTTCTGAGAAATGTTTAGGTGCTAAAGTCAACAGGACCTGATTGAACAGAAGTGGGTGAGAAAGAAAGTAAATAATAGTTTATTCCCAGTCTTGAGACTCTGACTCAGGCAACTGGTTCCATCAGCCACAATGAAGACCATAAAAGAAGCCAGGTTTGAAGCAGAAGGCAGCAAAGCCATCAGTTCTCCAGCCGCAGCATGCCCACATGGAGAGGAGAGGTAGATGAGATGTTCAGAAAAGAGCATCACATAGAGATCAAGAAGAAATTGGTTCAAATTTCAGTTTTGTTACTTCCTTCTGGAAAACGTGCATAATATATTAGAAGGTTGTTGTGAGAATTAAATGAGAGGCTATGTGTGAAAGCATTTTGTAAATTGCAAAGTGTCAGTTGTTATTTTGAAGTAAATAAGCAGAAGTGATAATGAATTCTAAGAGTTTAGAGATTAGAAGGCTCAAAGGCACACTTAAGAAGGCAGACCACATGGTCTGTTCCTAGTGTTTTGCACTTAAACTACCTCCCACAGATAAGAATCTATCTTATTTTTTAAAACCCTTAGAGAAATTAGCTTTATTAGCCCATTTTAGAGTTTCAAACTCCTTACTATTTAACAATATGTAACCAAATTTTATTAAGCTTCATTCGACTCCTTTTGTTCTATATCCGTAGGTCTCTTATATTCTTGAAACTCTTTGTGAGGGCTTTCAGTGTTTTCCTCAGTAGGATAACTGATCCCTTATGTATTAAGCTATCTGTAAGCTATTGAATGTATGTGTAACCAAATTAAATCCTTTTGGGAAAAAAAAAAACCAGAGGTTGTAAATAAGGAAGGCTTACTGAGTACTAATTATTTTTTTTTTCAAGCCTAAACATCAAGGTTTGACTCTTTTAATCTGTTTAGATGTAGACCAATTACAAGCCATCCTAGCCTTAGTTTCTTAATCTATCAAAAAGAGGTGAGTGGTGCCAGCTGTCACTCTATCACAGGCCGGGGGGTGGGTCTGGGCCATTAAGAAAAGTAAGCAAGAGAGACCATGGAACTGAAAGCACCTTGTAGATTCTGGAGACCTACCCTGCTTAAGAAATATCTGTTGAGGGTTATCTTATTTGATCTTCTCTACATATCAGAGGTGGGGGAAAGCAGACATGGGATGGTCAAGTCAAGCACTCAAGGGCCTATAGCCAATTGGCGATGGTGCCAAATCCTGGATCTACTGACTCTTCTTCATGCATTCCCTCATCAATAAACTCATTTTCTTAAGCATTTAATAAATATGATGCACCAGATGCTTGGGGGAAGAAATAGTGAAGAAGAAAAAACATACATTCTGTGCTCCCCACTGCCTTCCCCACCACTCACCATAGCTGACAGCTGAATAAGGAAGAAAAATGAAGAAGGTTCTTGAAATCTAGGTCTACTTGCCACACCATTACTGCCCCAAACAAAGGTTTGTCAGAATCTGGTCATCGGTCTGTTTCATATATTAGAAGCTTGGAGCAACCTCTCTGATGAATCATTTTAAGTATCAACAAATTGTAATGAATTTGGAGAAAAAAAAAGTGTATCCCAAATATTATAATTTGAGGCAAACATAAGTCATCCAACCAATATCTTTGCCAATTAAATCCTCCCTATATTTATTATTTATAGGACCCTGAATTTGTTTGGAACAGAAAGAAAAACCCCACAAATTTCCCAATTCCCTTTGTTGCTAAGGTGGTCCTGTTCTGACCAAATATATGGAAGTAGAAATCTATTCAGTTAAGATTTGGGGAAAATTATTATTTTCCTGATGAAAAGGGACAGAATCATCTATTTTTCCCTTTCCCTACCCTCCGTCATCCCATGCTACTACCCCCATTCCCTCCAGGAACTGGATGTGATGCCCAGAGAAGAAAAGGCTATCTTGTAAGCAGAAGGGTAAAAGTTAACAGTAGGATGTCCAAGCAGCAAAGCCGGTGAGACTTGGATCCTTGATGACATCATGGAGTTACCCTACAGCACCAGAGTACCTACCTCCAGACTTTAGCATTCTATGGAAATTAAAACCCTATTCCATTAAACCGCTGAGGTCAGACTTCGGTTACATGCAGCCAAATGCAATTACCAATGTATACACAGCCCGGGTCTTATTAGCAATGAGGGATACCACCAGCTTTCTTTGCCATAAAAGAACATTGGCAAATGTCACAGAGCTGCTGGGGCTTTGGTTTTCTTTCGGTACTATGTCAGCAGTTTGAAAGCAACAAATGAGAATAATCCATGACAACAAGTGTTCTTAATTGACGTCTCTAAAATTTCTATTGCTATGGCTGCTAGATCACAATTTTGGGAAGAGCATGGAGATCCCCAGGGTGGCCTCTGATCAGAATTGTTCCCTGCGTGCCCTTCCCCTACTTGTATCATGCTCTGCTACTGTGACACACACAGTGTGTATACCTGTGTATAGGTGTGCGTGAGGTATTAGAAGCAGAGTATCTTAGAACAGATGCCTATGTAGTCTGATGATGGGGATGCAAAACAGATTCTCTTCCAGATTAGTCTATTTACATGGCGTTACAGATTCACACCATCTGGATACAAACACAAGCAAGCTTTAATGTCTTGGTCCTGCTGAGATCCAATGGAAGAGAGACTGTGGAATCCCTGCCAGCGAAGAAATTAAGGCTTCAAGTTTCTCACCATCCAGGCAGGGTATGTAGTGACCTGCCAGTGGTGTTGTTCTGATTGCCACTGATGCTCTGAGATCTGGATCGCATCCTCAGTGGGTCCCAACTGGTATGAGAGGAGCAGTCTGGGCCCGTTGAGTGTCCCGCTGCCCCCAGGCCATCCGGAGAGTTGGCCGTAGCACCCTCCTCTGAGAGGGCCGGGTGGGGTGGCCCTGACCCTAGGAAGTAGCAGAGCATGCAGAGATCAGGCTTCCGGTTCCATGAGTGCTAACAGGCAGGTACATGTTGTACGGACGCATAGCAAAAGGGGCCAGACATTCAGGAGCTGGAGACTCCAGACTAAAGTAACTAATTCTCCAATCTTTTCAAAACAGATACCTAAAAACCACTCTCCTATTGCTTTTTTTCAAAAACAGCATTGGCAACCTGCGTTCAAACTGATGTATGGAGCTCCGGTTGCAACCGCTGGTTTTATGACCTAAAACTTCTTTTGTGCTATTCCTGGCATTGGTCTTTGAGAAAAAAAGGAAGAGGATCTATCACTGTGCTTTCTTACCAAGACAGGGCCTAATAAAAATTAAACAACATCAAATCAATTTTTGAAGATCTCCAATAAAATAAGGAATCATTGCTTCAAAATCAGGGAAAAATTATTTCCATTTATTCAACAAATATTCAAAAACTATGCTGATTCTATCAGGCCTGGTGCTTTTGATTATATCGGTTGGTTATATGGTTCGTTCCTCCCTGGGGACGCAAAGGTTTTGCCCCGATCAGGTTATTGCCCCAGCCTGAACTTCTCAGCCAGCCAGCCTGCTTCCAGGCTGCGTCTCCCCTCCCATACCTCCCTTTCCTTTTCTCCTACTCTCTTTCCATCCCATTCACTTGCTGCCAAACATCTTTCCAATGCAGCCAGAATACAAACTAATTTAACTATTAGCTTAAGCAAAGCAAATAAGGATGTAAATCCTTGGCCAAAAAAGTCATACGGCGCATTCCAAAGCCCAGTTTTATATGCAATTTTAAAATGATCTACTGTTTGGTGTGATTCATGACACTGTTCTCCTTCTATTAACTCAGAGTTAATTACGTGACCTCTTCTTTTCACCACCTGAGATTCTCAAATTGAATCCAGCAATCCAAGAGGCCCTGTTTCCCTTCGCTGTGGTTGACAGCCACACTGCTGTGCTGAGATACAGAGAAGTCAGCGCGGATCATCGGCCCCACTGCCACCCCCACCCCCACCCCAATCCTACCAGCAGCTGCTTGGTGCTTATATATGACCTGTGAAGCTAAATGGAGCTCCCAAGGTACAGGCAACTTCCTGGATCGTTGAGTCCATGTATCAGCACAAAATCGCATGAAAACTTTAGGAGGGGAAAAGTCGGTAGAGCAGCTCTGAAAATAACATTGTAAGGGCTGAAATTAATCTCTAGAGGTAGAAGATTTCATAACCCCAAGCTCCTGCCAGGGAATTCTTTTAATCTATCTAAGCTTCACTGCCTCTCATTGAGATGTACCTGTTTGGTTGCCTGGAATTAATTTTCCTAGGCGTTTGTTTTCACAGATCTCTCCCTGTTATGTTTTCTTTCTCTCTTTCTTTCTATTAGTCTTCTGATCCCTAATTTCTTCAAGTCTCCTGGCTTTCTTTGCTCCAAATGACATTTGCTTGTGTTCTCAATTTACGTCCAAAAGTAAATTGAATTTCCTGGTTGCTAATGGTAAGCACACAGTGCTGCCCGAGTGTCTTTCTAACATGTAAATCTGGTCATCTTACTCTGCTACAAAATTCTTTGGCTGCCCTTATTATGCACTCAGAACAAAATTAAACGTCCTTATCAAGAACTTGATTTAGTCATTCAATCAAATAAATGTGTTTTCCTCGAGAGACCTATATGCCAGGCATGGTTCTAGTACACAGAGATACAATATTAAAGAAGATACCAGCTACCCTTATGGAATTTTCATCCTAGTGTGAGAGACTGAGACAGTAAATAATAAGTGAGTTGGGGCACCTGGGTGGCTCAGTTGGTTAAGTGTCTGGTTCTTGATCTCAGCTTCAGTCTTGATCTCAGGATTGTGTGTTCAAGCCCCACGTTGCGCTCCATGCTGGATGTGGAGTTAACTTAAAATAAAATGAGTCATATAATTTCTGATATAAACTGTGAAGAAAATAAAGAAGGATGAGGAGTAAATAAAGAGTGATTGGAGGAAGGGCTCTTTTATTAGAGTGTGTGTGTCTGCATCTATATATAATCACATTTTCTCTTCCATTTACCTGTTGATGGATACATGGAAATATCATTTCTTTTGTTATTATGAGGGTTAATTTTTTAAAAGATTTTATTCATTTATTCATGAGAGACACAGAGAGGGGCAGAGACACAGGCAGAGGGAGAAGCAGGAGTGACTAGAGAAGACCTCTCTGTAGAGGTGACATTTGACCTGTGACCTGAATGGCAAGATTAAAAAGCACCTATAATAATGTGTAATTATTTTTTTTAAATGTATCATATACACCTTTTTTTAATAATTTTTATTTATTTATGATAGTCACACACAAAGAGAGAGAGAGAGAGAGGCAGAGACACAGGCAGAGGGAGAAGCAGGCTCCATGCACCGGGAGCCCGACGTGGGATTCGATCCCGGGTCTCCAGGATCGCGCCCTGGGCCAAAGGCAGGCGCCAAACCGCTGCGCCACCCAGGGATCCCCAATGTGTAATTATTATAAACCCTTAAAGTGTTTGTTATCTATCAAATTCAGTTTTGTGAGCTCATTTCTTCCCATATATATGTTTTACTTTATAAGAATTATTTTGAATAACAGCCTATTTTGTCTATGTACTGTTTCCTTGTAGACTAGATTTTTGTCCTTGTGTATGTCCTATAACTTAATAGAATCTTATACTCAGAGAAGAGCAAACTTTACCAGTTAGTCCTCCTGCTACTTAAAATCCGTGTCTCCTAGGGCTTGAAACCCCCAAGTATCGTAGAACATTGTACAATGCTGTTTCCTTCTAAGGTAGAAAATGAAAACGTCGAATATCAAAGACCTCTTCCAAGTCTAAAATGCTATGAGTCCATTTTCTTTTTTTTTAGTCCATTTTCAATCCTATATTTATGATCTACAGAAAACTAACACCCAAGCTGATGAAATCTTTAGTCTATGAAATAATGTTTTAATGGCATAGGAGATAATTTGAAAAATTGATTAATTTATCACATTTTAAAAAGTAACTTGTGACTTAACTTTTTCTAGATCTCTTATAAGCTCAAACACTTAATGGTTCAATGTTGGGGTTTTGGTTCCTTTTGAATTCCAATGGTTATATTTTTAGAAGACCTTTCTTTCCAGTTTTAAATTATATAAATAAAAGGAAAATTAAATAATGGTAGCTCACATTTACTGAAGCATTCTTAGGAAGACGCTCTAAGTCACTATATGTAAAAATTAACCCTCACAGAGCAGTCCGGGTGGCTCAGTGGTTTAGCGCCGCCTTAGGCCCAGGGTGTGGTCCTGGGGGCCCAGGATCGAGTCCCCCGTCAGGCTCCCTGCATGGAGCCTGCTTCTCCCTCTTCCTGTGTCTCTGCCCCTCTCTGTGTCTCTCATGAATAAATAAATAAAATCTTTAAAAAAATTAACCCTCATAATAACAAAAGAAATGATATTTCCACGTATCCATCAACAGGTAAATGGAAAAGAAAATGTGATTATATATAGATGCAGACGCACACACACACACACACACACACACACACACACACACAATAGGATATTACTGAGCCATAAAAAGAATGAGATCTTGCCGTTTGTGACAACATGGATGTACCTGGGGGTATTATGCTAAGTGAAATAAGAAAACAAATGCCATATGATTTCACTAATATGAAGAATCTAAAACAAACAAAAAGTAGAGAAAGACTCATAAATACAGAGAACAAACTGATGGTTGCCAGAAGGGAGGGGTGTGAGGTGATGGAAATGCAATCATTTGAAGTGATTGGGAGAGTGGTGAAGGGGAGTGGGAGATACAGGCTTCCACTTATGGTAGGAATAAGTCACGGAGATGAGAGATACACAGAGAAGATAGTCAATGGTGTTGTAACAGCATTGTACGGTGACAGATGGCAGCCACACTTGTGAGCACAGCACAACATACCGAGTTGTGGGATCACTTTGTTGCATGCCTGAAACGAATGCAACATCGTGTGTCAGTGATACTTCAATAAAAACAAACAAGAAGATTTTGAAATGTGTATTAAGTGATTTTGCTCCCTTAGGAACAAAACAGAATGGTATTGGGACAAGTGTGTTATATAATATAATATTCTTTGATAGGTCATAATATACAGTACAGGTAAGAGGAGGGGTAGGAAAGGAATTCACATGCCTCTGTAAGTTCATACTGGAAGGAAGGGATCAAGACCAAACTGAAATTACCAAACAAATACATAATAACAGCAATAATTAACTTCACAGAAATGAGGTAAGAGGGGAAGGAGTTCAATTCACGTTCACACTCAGATGAGCTAGATCTATGATCAATTTTAGGTTTGATGAGCACAACTTAGTAAAAGCTTGCACACTAGACTCATGCCAAATGCAGTAAAATATGACTCAGGTTCCATATTATACATGTGTGCAACAATCATTACGAAAACATTAGGCTGGTAGTTGCATGTGTAGGAGAAATAAATGCAAACTTCAACAGTGTTTTCTTTTGTACAAGCGTGAGATCCAGAGAAATAAAGACAACGATATAGAGCACATGCTGCTGATTCCATGGGCTACTTTCTTTTTTTCCCTCTAACAGGGATAGAAGCTTCTATCCACTCTCCTGGAAAGAGGAATAGCATTAGGTCCACTACAATAACTCACCAGAAGACCCAGTAGGCTTTGAGATGCAGACTATTATTGCTCAGGGAGTAGACTCTGATGGAAATTCTTGGAGAAGGGATTACTGCCATTACTCTGGCTATTACCAAGCAGTGGCCTGAGCCTATTAACAGGCAAAGCCTCAGAGGGGGCTTCTCATCGCCTACCTCTTGACTATGAGAGGGCACCTGTGAACCATTTTCTTCAGTGTTTCAGAGTTCCAGGCTCCATTCTTACCTGTGGGCTTAGCCCATGTTATTTCCTTGTGGCCATAAAGGGTACAGTTTATTTACAGCTACTTAAGTCAATTTATAAATCATCTTCACTATGTACAAGGCATTAACAGAAGAATACGAAGAGGGTGAGACACAATCTCTGCTCTCAAAAATCTGATTTCTTAAAAAAAAAAAAAAAAAGAAGAAGAAGAAGAAAAAGAAACAACCCAAGTAACTATAATGCAAGGCAAAGTGAAATTCATTTTAAAGACATTCTACAAGAGAAGCTGTTGTAGGAGGGCAAGTGTTGGGAATTCTTAAAATTTCGTATATCATATGGAATTAGGAGCCATCGATCAGTTGCCGGCAACAGACAGCAGCCCTGGCTAATGTGAGCAGAAAGTAGATTTAATAAGGGGATATTGGGTGGTTTACAAAATCTCTAGGAGAGCCAGACTTGGAGGCTTTGCAGATAAAAGCAATGTCCAAAATCACATACCACAGAGCTGGTCTGATGAAGGCACCGCTACCGTAAGAGCTGGACACAGATTCCACGACATGTACGACCACCCCACAGACAGTGGGTATGGCCCAGAACCACACTCTGCAGTCCCTGAAGACTGGATGTTGCTGCTGCCTGTCTCATCAGAGCGGAGTCCATGCAGCCCCCGCTTCTCTGCGTCACCAGCACTCAGCGGCAATCCTCAAGTGGTTCTCTCTCATTGCCAGCATCCGGGTCATGTCCTCACCCAGAAAATTCAAGGGTCTTGGAGAATGATCATTATGTTTTCACTTTCTCTAGTAGGAATCAGCTCTTTATAATTTGATGGGCTTAGGGGGTGGGGGGCACGCACAAACCTATGAAGAGTATTCAGATGCTGGAAAGCCAAAATTCATTGCAGCACCCACCACATCAGACAAGCTATATTGGACACTCCTTTTAAGCAGAGACCTGTAAGCAGCCCATTTTGACTTCCATATCCTCTTTCTTTCGTCCAATGAGATAATGCTTTTTATCATCTGATATCATCCTGTATTCCCTTTAATCTTAGAGCATTTTGCAGTCTCCTTGGTGAGATAGTCTGCCCTAGGATCCCTAAGATTTATTTAATCATGGTATTTTCCTTTGTGACCAGCACTATAAACAAGGCTATATTGAAGGGCCAAATGCCTAATCAAAGGGGAAAATAGCAATTCGTTCAAATTAGATAACAGTGTGGAAGAAAAATAGTTGTTACCATAACATGTATTTCCAAAAAGACAGTGGTGATAACTCATAGAGGTGGATGGCCCATCTGACAACCAAGATAAGTTTCAAACTGTAGAAATAGAGGGTGACACAATCAGCTATTTGTGTCCTGACAATGAGCCATATTTAATACCATAAATTTAAGGATTCAGAAGGATTTCGAGCACTGTGAAAATGCAATAAAGGGGAAATCTCACCCAAGCATTTAAAGAATAATATGGAGAAGTTTTCCCTAAGAGTTTCTGAGTCACTAATAGATACTCCCTTGATCTCCTCCAACCAGTAAGTGGAAAACTTTTGGTAACTGAAAAGAACTTCAAATCGAATGATCGCCAGCACAAACGACTATACAAAAGATGGTATTTTCTCCTAATTTCAGACCCATATCTACAAACGTCAATCAGAAGCTGAGCTTGAATACTCCCAAGTACATAACACTCAACACCCCCAGTAGAACTTATTCTCTTTCACCAATCCAGGAATTTCACCAGTTCCTAATATCCAGCACTCAGTGAGTGATGCCCAAGACAATCAACCAAGAACTCGAATGTCACCAGCGAGTCTTCCTGTGTCTAGCCTCCTACATCTAATCGATCACAATAATCATGATAATCTCTGCTGAAGTGGTCCTCTGTCCCAGGAGTCACTGTCACAGACTCATACTTGCCTCTCCAGCCGGCCCTATTGCCCTCAGAGCCATCCACCATGCAACAGTCAGAAGGGCCATCTGAACATGAATCTCTTCATGGCTCCTCCATGTATGGATATTGGGGTTCAGATGAATCTGGTTTCAAATTCTAACTTCTCCACTTAGTAGTAAGATGGTCTTGGGCAAGTCACTCAGCTTCTCCCAGCCACAGTATCTACATTTTCAAATGGAAAATAATGTTTTTTTTCAAATTGAGATTACTCTCAGGGTTAAGTGAGAAAATGTGTTAAAGGTATACAGCACAGTAGCCAGCAGAAAGCAAATCCTTCAGTGGAATTTTCCATCATCATTACTGAGAATTAAAATCTTTTTGGTGTGGATTTGTAATCAGAGCATTCTAATGCAAAGCCAGTTACCTTTTTTTTTTTTTTTTTTTAAATAAAGAAACAGAAAGGACACTGGATAAAGGATTATTTGCATGCCATAGGGAGTGCCATGTAACAAATGACACTCTTGGAATCCCCCAAAGGGAAAGGGGATTATTTACTTCTTAGTGGGTGCCATGTGCCAATGCAAAAAAAAAAAAGAAAGAAAGAAAAAAATCCGCCAAGATGCATGAGGAGTGACAGCAGCAACAGCTGCAGCACCATTAAATGTTTTACAGGTATTCATTCATTTATGTATTCGTCAAACATTTATTAAGCACCTACCATGTGCTCTGTGCTTCTTGTTGGGAATACCAAGAATAAAATTCAGGGTTCTCTTAAAGAAGCTCACAGTTTGGTGAAAAAATCATTCTTGAATGTGTTTTATATGGTCATAGAAATATATCCCACATCCTTTGATACCTTTAAGACCTCCATCAAGAGGGAAGGAACAGAAGGGAGTGATAGGAGCAGGAGGACAAGGGAGGGAAACGAAGGTCATTTGAGACAGAGAGAGGAGCACACGGACAGACACTTCTCCCAGGTATGGGAGAGATCCTGATTGATGGATTGGAAGGGGCCTTCTGATGTGGTTGGAGCATGTGCATCTTCTTGTGGCAGGCCCTGGCTTTGTACTCGGACACCAACCTGGAGCAATAACTAGTATGGTACTGTCGACTCTACAGCCTGGGAATATCTAAGATGCCTCTTTGATCACTGCTCCCTCCATTATCCAAAGTTTAATTGGTTCAAAAAAACAATACTCCTCAGTCCTTTCTCCTTCAGCAGGGGGCTAAAATCAGCCCTTCTTCTACATCACTCCAAACACCTGACTAAACACTCTGACAGATGCAGTGGATAGTGGCTTGTTGCAGGGATAGCAGAAGCCAGGATTGGAGAAGTGAAAGGCCATGTTTTAATTAACTCAATGATATCTTTGTGCCAAACAGGGATTCTTCAGGCTCGGTGCCTCACAAGGTGGGAATCCACAGCCTACTCTCAGTCATCTCTCTCTATCTCTGTTTCTGTCTCTCTCCTTTCTTCCCTGCCTCCCTGCCTCTTCCCACCCTCTAGTCTCCTTACCACTACTTCATATCTCTGTTCAGTCGTCCAAACTATTGTTCAAGAAAACTAAACTCTTCCCCATAAAATTTCCTCCTGTACTTTCCTGTCTCCGTTAATGCCTCATTGCGTTCTCATCAGCCCAATCACTGAGCACCCTACAGAAGGAAGGAGGGATTAGTGGTCCCCCAAATTCCCATTTCAAACTCCTTCGCAATAAGTCCTGTGGTGCCCCCTGACTTCTTCACTAACATTAAGGTCATATTACCTAAATTTGAATCCTTGTTCCGCCTCTATCCCTAAAAACTTTGGAGAGTTACTTAACCTCTCTGTTGAAGACACTGAGGTGTCTTCATTTGTAAAATGAGGAGAATCGTAGTATCTACCTAATGTTGTGTCATGATTAATTAAAATATATAAAGTATTTAGAATAATGCTAGTATATAGTAAATGATAAATATCGCCACGGTTACCTATGAAGTAAGCGCGCTTCACAAAGATAATTATTGATCTAACTCAGGAAAATTTCTACATCTTTGAAGAAAAGGACATTTAGCCAGTTGTTGATATGCTCCCTAGGTTAACTCTTCTATCCTCTCCCTACATTTCCCTGAGAAGACCTACGTCTTCTCACCTCAGCGTGGCTCACCAACTAACTGGTGAGTCTGGGTCTGAGTTCTTGAACTCAGAACTGATTCAAAGTACCTCAGGCCCAACTATGAGGGCCTGGGGGTCACACTAGGGAGTGCAGGTTTTAATCCCAAGGCAATAGGTATCCACTAAGATTCTCACAGGAGGAAATGGTGATCAAATTTTCATTTCAGAAAAATTCTGGCAATGGTTGATGTAGGTATACTGTGTTGGAGGTAGGAGTGGCTGGAGGCAGGGAAATCCTACAATACACTGTTGGAATAGTCCAGGCAAGAAATGATGAGGACCTAGACTCAGGCATGGCAGAAGAAATGGAAATAGACGTCTTTGGAAGAACACTCACCAGAACGAATTTGGTCGTGAAAGAAGGAAGGAAGTTTTTAGCTTGGGCAAGTGGGTAAGCAGCCATTAGTTGAGACAGGGAATAAGAAATCTGGAGGAGACCTGAAGGCAGGATAATAAGCCCTTTCTTGGGGCATATTAAGTCTGAGTATCTCTGGGTGGAGGTAAACAGTAAGGCTGTTGGAAATATGGATCTGCCTCTTAGTAGAAAGATCCAGAAAATAAAGATCTAGGAGACATCACCACATAAGTGAGGGTCAAGTCATCAGAACAGAAAAGATCACCTAAGAGCATGATACAGAAAAAGGACCCAGAGCAAAACCCTAATATCCAAGGTAGATGAAGACAGTCAAGTGCAAATGAGAGAAGGCATGGTCTGGAGGCAATGGGAGAAGCAGAAAGTGGTGTCACAGGAGCTGAGAGGTGGGTGACATTCAAGTTTGTGCATTTGACTCCACATCAATAGAACATCTATGTGCCAGTCCTACCTACAATAGGTGCTGCAAAGGCATCTGCAAAAAGAAAAAGGAATAGTCCCTGCCCTCATGATATTATCTTCAGAGGGAGACAGATAAGGAATAGGTAGGTGGTAATACAGGGTTATGAAGAAATCTAAAACCAGCAAGGGGATTGAAAGTGATGGGAGAGGAGATGGGTGCCATTTTAGATAACAGAGTCAGGGTGGGCTTCTTTAAGAAGTGACATTTACACAGAGATTCGAATGAAGAGTAAGAGAGCTGTGCAAGCATCTGGGAGAACCATGTTCTAGAGGCAAAGGCACCAGCACATGCAAAGGCCATGAAACAGCACTGTTGGCTTGTTTGCAGAACAGTGGGTAGGCCAGTGGAGCTGCGGTGTGGGAAGTAAGGGGGGTGTAATAGGAAATGAGGCAAGAGAGTTGGCCCTGGGCCAGACCATGCAGGGTCTTACTGAGAGGTCAAGTGTGATGACTGAGAAGATGCTAGTGGAGTCAACAATTAACAGACCATTGATGGCCATCGCGAGAGCAATTCAGTCAAGCGTTGTGGAAAGAAGCCAAACAGACTGCAGGAGTTGAGAATCAGATTGCACAGGAGAAAGGAGAGAAAGCAAGTACATCTCTCTTTCAGGATGTGAGCCAACAAAGGAGAGGAGAAAGGGCCGGAGCCTGACGGCGTGGCAGGGCTGAGACAGGATTTGTCTTCAGATGGGGGAAAACTTGACAAAAAGGAAGATGCAGGAGAGAAAGAGCGAGAATCATGGACAAAGAAAGGCCTCATGGACGAAACAATGAGTGGAAGCACCTGTGCAGCAAAGCATCGTGCTGTGCACGTGTGAAGTGGTGGCAGCGAGGCGAGCTCAGGAGTTGTGAGCTCTGGCCTCTTCCTGAGACCAAAGCGGCAAAGTCCTGCGCTGGCAGGGAGGGGACTGGACACGCATGAGAGCCTGGCAAAGGGGGGAAGGGCTGTCTGGAGAGGAAGTGGCCAGGAATCGGGGAAAAAACTGTGAGAAAACATTAACTAAGGCAGGGAGCCCAGGAGAGCGCTTGAGAACTCCTACATCTAGTGACAGCCAGGACAGAGCCTTGAGGGGTGGGGAAGGGAGTCAGGCCAGAAGGGACCCCGGCGGGTAAATGGAAAGGGATGGGAGAGGAATAGAAGCCATCTGGGAAGCTGATGCCTACACACTAGTGCCAACCGCTAGTGTTAACAAGAAAATCCACCCTGTACAATTTCTATGAATTTAGCAATGCATATGCACAGCTAATTAAATCCATATACAATCTGTCCAGATCCAACTATCTCCTTTGTTTCTAAAGTTCTGGTAAAGCAGATCTTTCAATTATGGTGGACTGATAAGTACTTAAAACTGTGAGTATTTCAACTCCAGTTAACAGGACATTACAGAACGATGATTAAGAGCGTGGTGTGCAAAAAAAAAAAAAATGCGCATAATGTACGGCACCAGAATGCCTGGATTTGGACCCCTCCTTTGACCTTTATCAGCTCTGTAACCTTGGCAAGTTACTCTCTAGATTTCATTTTTCTTATCTTGAAATGAAAAGAAGGATAATATCTACCCTCATAGTAACTCTAAATAGAAGTTATCTAGAACAGGATCTGGCAATATGAATACGGCATAAATCCTTGTTTGGAAATTAAAATTCTCTTTTGGTCAGTAATAATGCTAACCCTTGGACATGACTCAGCCTAATCCTATTTAAAGCCTATAAGACAAGGTTTTGTTGTTCCCATTTCACAAATGAAATAGACTCATTTTCCAAGGTCACTCAGCAGGGAAGAATGAGAGCCAGGATTTGAACCCACGCTTATCTGCTCCCACAGCAGTGCTCTTTTCACTAAATCATGCAATGCCATGGAGGTTTGCACTTGCATCTGTGTGGCAACTTCCAAGTACAGAAGACCATGGATGTGCTCGAGGCTATTCCCTTTGGGGCGGCTTAGGTGCTCTGTTTTCATATGTATCTCAGCTATGGAATCCAAATGCTATCAAACACACACACACACACACACACACACACACACACCCACACCAAGCCTAGCACTGAATCACAGCTCAGATTTGGAGGTTAAATGTAAAGAATGTTCATTTTGGCTTGGTTGTGTTAAGCCTTTAATAACATTTGATACATTAACTTTCGGCTACCCTGAAGTATTTTCAAAATGTCAGCAGAAGTGATTGATTTGTACTCACTCCTATATGGTCGCTCAAGCCCTACCATACTACGTAGATGACTGATTAAAGTGAAATGAGCCATTTCCCCCGTCTACCTTAGGAATTCCCTCCGGAAACAGCACCATCCATTTCTATTCTGGTCCCTTGCTGGCGGAGCGCCGTCAGCTGCAGTAGGGCTTCTCAAATGCCGGTCCAGACTGCTCTGTGATGATGTTGTCACAGGTCTGAAGCAACACAGAAAAAAAACAGAATAAAAACATCTGCACACACTCAGTTTGCTGAGGTTGCTTTTTTGAAAAGGACCGTCTTGTTAGAGATGCAGGATCATAGGATGTTCAAGATCACAACATCATGCACTGCAGAGCCAGACTCACGAGTTCAACTCCCAGCCTCACTGCCTACCCTGGTACCTCAGTGTCTCCTCCTGTATAATGAAAAGCCTTACAGTTTTTTTGTGGGAATTAATTGACTTCACACATATGCAACATTTAAGAACATGCCCGGCACACAGCACTCAAAACACAGAACCCACTGGTGTAATCATGACATCTTACGCTCTCTACCTTCTTAGTTTGGGAAATGTTCTTCACTTTGGTAAACAGGACCACTAGTACGTGGTTGTTACAGATGTTGATTTGGAGGTGGGTTTTTGGTATATTTAGTTGGTCGTTGTTTTATTTTTTATTTTTTTATTTTTTGGTCGTTGTTTTAATATTCTTATTTGACAAGATAGAAAATGTAAATGCTGTCACCGGCATGTGGTGGTTGTTGATTCTTATTCATTTTGTCCTTCGTTGTTGTTTTAATAGCCTTAGTTGACAAAAGCAAAAGTTAATAAACCTAGCTCAGTCTCCAAATTAATGTCTAAAATGGATTCATCCATGAGACTCCCCCCCCCCCCCAATTTGGGCTCCGCTAGTCAACCTTAGGAATTGTCTCAAATAGCTCCACCACCAGCTCACGTGCGGCCGCAGATTGTAGCACATTCCATTTTAATTCAAGTCAGTGGGATAAAGAAATACAATAAAGACAGCTAGTGTAACTCCTGGGACACTTTTGCCAACCCATCTAATTAAAGACTGTAGCAGTTATTCGGGCAAAGCAGAAAGATTACCATCGGCTTAAGTAATGAAGCTAGTTTTATAATTTGAGCATTTGGGGATGTAAGAGGGCAGTGTGTCCATTTGCTTTACAAAATATCTCACATGGTTGAGCCAAGATTTTTCTTTTAAATGTGAAATAACATCAATTTAATCAGAATTAACTAGACCCACAAATATATGGAAAGTCTTAGACTGAGACTTACACTTCTTAAAATCTTAAACTTCTGCAAATACGTTCATAGACTGCTATAATTGCTATTCTGGGAAGTCTGTTAAGCAGCATTTCTCAAAGTAAGTGCCTCAAAACAGTATTCCCCTGAATACTCTATTAGTTTCCTGGGGTTGCCATAACACTGTACCACAAACCGAGTGGCTTAAGCAACAGATATTTATTGTCTCACAGTTCTGAAGGCTAGAGAAGTCTGAGAAAGAGGTGTCCTAAGAGCTTCCTTCCCTCCGAAGTCACCATGGTAGGATGTGTTGCAGACTTCTGTCTTAGCATCTGGTGGTCCCTTGGCCAACCTTTCCATGGAGTTGACTCTGAGTGTGTATCTGACTCTGCCCAAATTTGCTTCTTTTATGAGGACACCAGTAATATTAGATTAGGGGCCCAGCCCACCCCATTATGACCTCTTCTGAAACATCTGCAATGACCTTATTTCCAAACGAGGTCACATTATGAGCTACTGAGAATCATGGCTTGCTATACACTGAATGCTTCTCTCCTCCCAGCTTCGTAGGTTGAAACCTAATCTCCAAGGTGGTGATATTTGTAGGTGAGGGCTTTGGGAGCTGATTAGGTCAGAAGGGAAGAAGCTTCACGAATGGAATTAGTGCCATTATAAAAGAGACCTGGGGGGTGGGGGTGCTCCCTTGCCCCTTCTACCACATGAGGACACAGTGAGAAGGTGGCTGTCTATGCACCAGGAAGAGGCTCACAGCAACACTGAATATGCCAGTGACTCGGATTTCCAGCCTCTGGAACAGTGAGAAATAAATCTTGTTTAAGCCACCCAATCTATGGTATTTTTGTTAAAGCAGCTGACACTGACAAGATAGGGTTCCAACGTGTGAACTTGTAGAGGAGGGGGAATGATGCAATACAACCCGTAACAAATATTCTTCCAAAAGAGAGTTCTTTAAAAGAAAGAAAGAAAGAAAGAAAGAAGGAAAGAAAGAAAGAAAGAAAGAAAGAGATTTTATTTATTTATTTATTTATTTATTTATTTATTTATTCATGAGAGACAGAGAGAGAAGTGGAGCCATAGGCAGAGGGAGAAGCAGGCTCCCTGCAGGACTCAACCCCAGGACCCTGGGATCACGACCTGAGCCAAAGGCAGACGCTCTATCACTGAGCCGCCCAGGTGCTCCCCAAAAGGGAGTTCTAAAGCCAAAGAAATTGGGAAACTTTCCCAACTCCACAACATCCACATCCATAAAGCATCCATCAAAAATACTGAGGCTCCCCTAAAATAAAGAAACTTTGTACAACAAGAAGACTTTGCAAAACCCAGTGCATCTCAAAATTAGGTGACTTGGAAAGCTGTTTTCTTAAGTGACACTTATTTACGTCGCACCCCAATATCATCCCACAGAGTATGTCTCAGAAAATGTAATCGAATTTCAAGCAGGAGAACCGCCCAACGCTGAGAGCTCGGTCATTGTCTATAATACCTGAGAAAGCAAATTCCAGGCGTGGCGGGGAGCCTGTGACCGGCGCAGCCCTCTCCGGGGGGAGCGGAGGAGGGTTACCACCCCGGACATCGAAGCTCTTTGTGACAATTATGACAGACTCAGAATCAAGTGGCCAAAAGGGACACCATCAGCAAAGGCGGAGGGAAAAGCATGCTGCTGACATTCGGCCGAAGCTCTGCGAGTGAGGCGGTGCCCGGGAGCCACACACCACTGCTGGGGCCCGGCGGCGCAGGCAGGAGTGGGAACAGCAGGCCACGCAGGTGGCCTCTTCGTGAGTGGGAAGGGAGAGGAGAGGGACCCGCCCCGAGTCACCCTACTCCCGGCCGCTGATAATCAGATCCACAGCTGGCTGCCTGCAGCTGGTGCAAGGCCTCTCTGGGCCCCTGGCACCTGTGGGCGGGAGCCACGCGGCCACTCTGGGAGCTGGGCGGCCACCCTGGGAGCTGGGCCGCCACCCTGGGAGCTGGACGGCCACCCTGGGAGCTGGGCCGCCACCCTGGGAGCTGGACGGCCACCCTGGGAGCTGGACGGCCACCCTGGGAGCTGGGCCGCCACCCTGGGAGCTGGACGGCCACCCTGGGAGCTGGGCAGCTGCGGTTCCGTGGCCTACTAATCCCACTCTGCACCTCCCCCTGCTTGACAGGAGCAGGAGAGAAGTCACTGTGCAGGGGCTGCTGGGCTTCACTTCTCAAGCAGATGCTGCTTCATTGGACGCCTGACTTTGCGATTAACTTTGGCTTCTTTTTTTGCCATATGCGTTTCCCAAAGCTGCTTTAGTTCTGGGTGCAGGCTGAGTCGGTGTGATTTCGTTAATCCAGCGCTGCCTCTGCTCTCTGCATCCGGCTCACCGCTGGGTCGGCAATTGGCACTTTGCTCACCTCCTTCGGCCTGGCTAGAACAATTGCTGGCCTATTTGTCTCGACAGGCTCATTATCGATTTAGCCATAGACTCATATCAGACCCTGCAGAACCACTATCTTCGTTCAGAGCTGAAAGAAAAAAATATGCTAAGTATGATAGCACCTGTGGAGTCTTTTCCAGGCCTGATATGGAAAACAGAAGGAACGAACAAAGAGCAAGAGGAGAAGGACGGCGAACCAGGGGCATTTAATTGGAAGGCAAGCTGGCCTCAGGTATGTGAAGATATAGAAAGTGATACCCGAATTTTGATGAGAAACAAATATTGAATAAAACATTTGAAAACAGATGGGGGAAGAACATGATGTCTGCTTTTTAACGAAAACCCACTCAACTGAATTCACATAAAGGCAATGCGATCTAGTAATAAAAGGCAATTGGCATCCTCTGGTTAAAAATGAGGCTTTGAAAGCAAATTTCCAGGGCTTTCAATTATAGCCTCTAAATTCCACACATAGGCCCTTATCCACATGAAACAACTGCTTGCCAGGTGAAATGACTAGCTGAACAGATCAGAGATTGAGATGCCAGTGCAATGTTAGCGTCATGGACCGAAAGCAAGCACGGTCTGAGAGAGAAGCCCCAACTCCCATTTGCCCATTATTTGAAGCCATAGAAGATCCATTTTCTTTCCTATTCTTGCACTGCAGAGGACTCCGTGCACGCACGCACGCACTCACATGCACACATGCATATAAACATGACGTTTTCTTGCTTCCCCATTTAGAAAAAGGAGGAAAAAACCTGTCTTGTGACCTGCTTGCCAAGGGCATACATGCTTACCTGCCTCCCCTCTCTATTCCATTTTAAGGGAGGCCATGAAACCAAATAAAGATGAACACATTGGGGGAAACCATGGGAAAATAGTCCTCGGTTCTCCTGGTGAGAAATTGAAACCCAACAAGACTGTTGGATAAAATGCAATTGTTCTTCAGTCAGCAACATATCGTAAATTCTGCCTTGGAAACCAAACCATAGGATTGCGACAAGCTTGGAGATTGGGAAAGAAAACGAAACACAGGAGGGTGGTTAGTGATTCCCCACAAGTGGTCTGGGGTGTTCTTTAAAACTGCATCATTATGACAAGCTCTCCGCAGGGCTTTTTCTAAGCAATTCCTTTTAAATGCCCCCAGAGTGGGAACATGTTGTAAGTTCAAGGAAGAATGAATTTCTGAGATGGAATACCCAACCTCTTTGGGATCTACGAACCAGAGGGTGGTGCAGGAGGGCATTCTGGTGCTAGGAATTACAATTGCTACACGAGATAAAATATGGTGGGAATCTAATCCTGTTTGGCAAAGTTTGTAATATTTTGCAAAGTTTTCACTTGCAAAGAAAAAGAAAAAGCGAAGCATTTCATTTCTAATAGTGTTTCTCTCTTTCCCACCCCAACGCCACCCATTTTTTTTGTTTTGTTTTGTTTCCCCTATCAATCACTTTAACAACAATGTAGAAGTCCTGAGATGAATTTCTATTCAAATATGCTTTATTTTGCCATTGAGGCTGTTAGACAGGTGTGCCATGGCCCTCCAAAGCCTTCCAGAAGGCAGTATCTTCTAACTCAATGTTCTCTATCTTGGCTGAACCCTATCACTTGGGAAGTTGTGTTTTGTTTTGTCTTGTTTTGTTTTGTTTTGTTTAATGTGGATGCCTGGATCCCCCTCCCCAGAGACGCTGACTTATTATTGGTCTGGCAGCACAGCATTATGATTTTTTTTAAGCTCCCAGATGATTCTAATTTGCAGCCATAGTTAAGAACCAATGTGAGACCAACTGTAGCACGTGAGCTTATTGTCCTTTCCGATTTATTTCTCTAATATCCTGTTCCTTTCCTGACATTCCAGGATTCCCCACGGACATCTCTCCTGAATCATCACTGATATTGTAAGATTGGGTTGTGGCCCAGTGAAAGGGCCTAGTGTCCTTTCCTGCAAAAGCCTAATAAGTGAAGCAGGCTCCCCTTTCCTGCTACCTAGCCTCTCAGTCTCCCCACAGCCAATACACAGTGTGCATCACACAAACTGAAAACTTCATGGAAGCGTGATGGCATTTTTGGGAAGGAGTTATAAGCCTAGAAAAGGAGAGGAGCTTCTACTGAACTGGACTTGCCCGAGCCTCAAAGGGAGGGTATCCCTCACGAGTAGTTCTCCCACTATTTACCAGGGCTCCCTGCCAGCATGCTAGCTAGCTCATCTACCAAAAACCTTCTTTCTAAAGTCTCTCAGCGGAAATCTCTATCTTCTCTGGGAAAACTTAAGGCTTCACCTAGAGCATCTCCAGTTAGGCAATCTATGTCCAGAGTGCACTCTTTGTCCCTCCCCACTCCCTACACGTATTACTACAGTCTTAGTTTGAGGTCTCAAACTTCACCTTCAGAAGTCGGGGAGATATGTGGGTATAAGACAGTAAAGAATGTTGGTGACTTTAACATTGTTCAACAGTGTATTAGTGTTTTCCAGAGAAACAGAGCCAGTAGGATATGAATATATATATATATATATTTCCATATATAAGTTTGTGTATATACAGAATGTAAATTTATTATGAGGAATTGGCTCACGCACTTTTGGAGGCTGAGAAGTTCCACAATCTGTTGTCTGCAGGCCAGAAGCCCAGGAGAGCCAGTGGTATAATTTAGTCCAAGTCCAAAGTCCTGAGCATGGGGGTTGCCAATGGTTTAAATCCCAGGCCAAAGGCTGAAGAGGATGAGATGTGATGTCTCAACTCACATGGGCAAGCAGGAAGCAAAACAGGGTGAGCTCTCCTTTCCTCCGCCTTTTAGTCTATCCAGTTCCTCAACAGACTGGATGATGCCCACGCACAAGGGGGAGGGCAATCAACTTTATTTAGTCCACTGATTCAAATGCTAATCTCATCCAAAAGCATCCTTACAGACACACCCAGAAATGATGTTTACTCTGCACACATCACAGCCAATCAAGTTGACATAAAATTAGGTATCACAAATACTAAAGACATTAAATATAAAAATTGTAAAAAAAAATTATTGTGAGATACAAACAATACACCTGAGAATCTAAGTTCAGATCACTGCTCCCAACTTTTGAACTGTGATCTAAATCCATATTGAGAAAAAAATACCTCTTCATCCAGACTTCAAGGCATATGCCCCTGGCCTTGGAGTCAACAGCAGTCATTATTGAGCTCAAGATGTTTTGAACATTACTTCCCCTCCAAGAAGAGGACCTACCTGAACCACCATCTAAGGTCTATATTAACATCGGTGACTGTGCTCTTTATCCTCCTGTTCAACAGTGCTGTATTTATTCTTATTTTCATACTCTTGATCAAGCTGCTTCCTTCCCCTCCCTGACCCCTCCCCTGCCCCTACATCTAGCTGATGCCCATTTACACCTCAAGTCTCCACTGAGGTGGTACCTCCTCCAGGAGCCTTCTCTATCACACTGTCCTAGTTAATTTGGACCTGTCATGCATCCCCATGGGACCCTATATTTGCTTGCTCATAAAAGTCTTCATAATTTTATTTTATTTTTTAAGATTTTATTTATTTATACGTGAGAGACACACACAGAGAGAGAGAGAGAGGCAGAGACACAGGCAGAGGGAGAAGCAGGCTCCATGCAGGGAGCCCGACGTGGGACTCGATCCCGGGGCTCCAGGATCATGCCCTAGGCTGAAGGCAGGGACTAAACCGCTGAGCCACCTGGGATGCCCTTCCTTCATAATTTTAAATATGAATATAAATATTCATATATTTTATTATAAATAAATAAATAAATTTTATAAATAAAATTATATTTTAAATAATTTTTCTCTAGGTACACTGACCAATTGGAAACAACATATAAGCCAGATGACACTGTATGTTAGTGAGGTTGTATATCAACAGGAACAATATAAACTTCTTAAGACAGCTAGTGGGAGTGAAGATTTACAAAATATGTAACAGCACAGAAATTCAATTCCTAAGTATATACCCCAGGGAAACTACTTCAGTGCATTCAGGGACATATTGATGAGAATGTGCATGGTAGTATTGTCTGTCATGTACATCATCAGGAAAATGAATAATTAAATTGTATTAACTAACAAGTATTCATAAAATGGATTGCTATGCAACAATAAAAATAAAGACACTAAAAAAAATAAAGACATTAAAGCTATGCATACCAGTGGATGAATCTTATAAGCATAATTCTAAGAGAAAAATGTGAGTCACGCAAGACTACCTGCAGCATAGTGTAGTCTACATAAGGTTTAAAAATACCTCAACACAATTTTTTAAAATTTATTATTTCTTTAGTGGAGTTCAATTGGCCAACATATAGCATAACACCCAGTGCTCATCCCATCAAGTGCCCCCCTCAGTGCCCGTCACCCAATTTTAACTTGCTTAGGGTAGGTTGTATTAGTTTGTTCTGGCTGCTGTAACACAGCACAAACTAGATGACTGAAACAATAAAATTTATCTTCCAGTTCTAGAGGCAATAAATCTGAGATCAAGGTGTAAGCAGGGTTAGAAGCTGAAGGCTATAAGAGAATCTGTGCCATGCAGGTAGCCTAGCTTCTGGCAGTTTGCTGGCAACCTTCAGTGTTTCTTGGCTTATAATGCATCATCCTGATCTCTGCCTGCATCTTCCCATGGCTTCTCCCTTTGTGTGTGTCTACCTCTGTGTCCTAATTTTCCCTTTTTATAAGGACACAGTTATATTAGATTAGGGCCCACCCTAATAATCTTTTCTTTCTTTTTCTTTTTTTCTTTTTTGAAAGGAGTGAGGAGGGACAGAGGGAGAGGGAGACAATCTTAAGCAGACTTCATGCTGAGTGCAGAGTGTAAGGCAGGGCTTGAATTCACAACCTTGAGATCATGACTTGAGCGGAATCAAGAGTCAGTCGCTCGATTGACTGAGCCCCCCAGACCCCCCTCTAATAATCTTTTCTGAACTTGACAATTTGCAAACATCTTATTTCTAAATAAGGTCACATTCACATGCACTAGGAATTAGGACGTAAACATATTTGGGGGTTACAATTCAATCTCTAACACAAATATATAAAGAAATGCATGGTAATGATAAATGCTGAATTAAGTAAAGTGGTTACTTCAAAGGAAAAGGAGGGAGATGTGGTCGCGAACTTCAACAGCCGTGAGAATATTTTTATTTCTCAAGTTGATCATGAATATACAAATATTCATTCTATTATTCTTCAGAGCTCCTTTTATGTCTAAAATATTTTTAATAATTATAAAATATATTTTTATGATAATTAAAACATCTCTCTTCTTAATGTAGGTCTTCCAATTATACTGTAAAATATATTAGAGCAAAGCCTTTATATCACCAGCCCAGCACAATGCCTGGCACATAATAGGCATCTAGTAAGTCCTTGAATGAATTAATGAGGTGGACATTACTGCACTACGTGGAGATCACTAATGATCACATTAGTCTATGGATGATGAGCAAAGTCAGGGCTCTAACTCAACTGTCTTGACCTTTCAAAAATCACTGTTGCCCTTTCTTGGTGAGTTGGAGGAGAAGCGAGGGCCCAGAAATCCAAAGAACTATAGCTCCTTTATTGTTGTCATTGGAGACTCAATAGTTTATTGAGCAGAGCTACTTAGACATTATCAGGCCTCAACATCCTTAATGACAAACCAACTATTTGAGAATTTAGAGACCAAGATGTTAATATATGGAGATCCATAACCACTGGAATTTCAATGCCTGTCACCATTCGGATCTGGTTGACGCAGGTGGGTAGCCTTGAAGAATTACAGTGATCACATTTTCCTGTGGCAAAAGTATATAAACAATGAACTGGATGGATCTGGAGGGGAATAAAGCACATGATATCGTACATCTCCAGAGATAAGTATACCTAGTAAATCTGCCTATATTCTCAATTACCTTCCCTAATTTGCGGATTGTCTCTTGGTCCACAGGAGTAGATCTTTCCAGCAAGTTTATACTATTGCCCCACATCTCTCCTCCTGGTTCATTAGACCAGGGATAAGCACCTGACCAATATTACCAATTGTATGTGGGTGCGAAACTGGGACTGAGAAGTATTGGTCAGTTTCTGAAGCTGAATAGAAATGTAACAGCTGAGTTTGGATGCTCTGGGGTGGCCACATTCCACGTGTTAGACAAGAAACCTAGAAAAAGAGTCTATAGACAAAGACAGAAACAGGGATAGAGAAGGAGAAAGAGAGACAGAAAGCCAGTGAATCATAAGAAATAAAGATAAGGGATATAAAGGGATAAAAAAAGGAGAGAGCCAGATTTTCCAGGTGCTCATTCAAAATCCCTCCAGAGGTCCACCTGTTCTTGGGTCCTGTGAAAGATCCCTATGTCCTTAAAACAAACATCCATTTCACTTAAATGAGGTCAAGTTAGTCCCTATTACTTGTAACCAAAGAGACCTGACTAATATAGGTTGGCAGATGGTGAGGACAAAGCACAAAAGAAAAAGGAATGAATTTCTCAGCCTAACAGGTGGCAGGAATGCTGTACCCGGTCCCATTCTTCCAGCCTCACCCACCTGCTACCTTGCCATCCCACTCAGCAAATTTCCATTTTAAAAATCCAGAATGGGAAACAAATACAACAAAACCTTCTAAATTATTAGCACAAGCCAAATGGAGCTGGACAGCCTCCAGCTACCCACTCAACCACCCTCAAGCAGCTGTCTCCAAGAGCTAAATGGGAACAACCAAGACAATAGGAATTCAGCTTTGGGAACGCACAGGAGTCTGACCCCAGGCCAGGCAGGTGGGGCGTGAAGTAGTCATGGGAGTGGGAGAAGTTTGAGTGACAAAGGTAAGAACTGGACAAAGAAACCAGAATAGGCGAAACCACCCACCAAAAACCTTCTTGAACCTCTTTGAAAGAGTCCTATTAGTCACTACTGAACAGATCAAATAATAATTCACAGCCACAAAAAAAAAAAAGTCAGACTCATTTACCGAGGTGTTTTCACGCCTACCAGTGGCCCCACAGTGGCAACAGGGAAATACTAACGAGCAGCATGATCTTTAAGGAGTTACCCAGAACTAAGCTCTATCCGGACTATGAAGGCAGGTAACCATGTCTCATTCAACTTTGTGTCACTAGTACGGAGCAGGGTGCCTGATTTAGAACTGGCACTCCGTACATGCTTGGGGATATTGGTTAAATTAAGTCGAAGGTGCTCTCAACCAAAGGTGAATCTCTAATACATGGAGCCCATGTTTCTGCCCCCAAGGGAAAAAACCAGAAAGGTTCTTTTCTCTTAAAAAAAAAAAAAAAAATCAAAACAGTATCACCTACCTTGTAGCAAAACTGGGAAGACAAAACAGAGATGGGAGGGCCTAAAGTATCCAGAGTATAAAAAGACAGAGCTTCAGCTCTAAGCAAAGTCAGACGGTGAAGCATTCTCCTATCACTGGGATGGGTTTCTCCACCATGCAACCCACCCAAGTTCCCCTACACATGTGCTACCCACATGCCTGTCAGCACCAGACATTTTCATCACTTAATTAAGGGGACCTAGGAAGATTCCAGAGGGGTTGAAAATGGGGGAATGTCTGCTTGAGACAGTGTGTAGGAAGCAATTTCCCTACAGGGTCCCAACAGCATCAGGGACAACATGAAGGCTTAATGTGGCTTCCTGGCTCCGTGTTGGGCAGAACCTCCTGGAATGCTGAGAGAGTCTGCAGGGCTGGTCTGGTTTCCACAGGGCCCCAAGGCACTGGGGGAGAGTGAGCTTTTGTTGCTACCTCCTTTCCCTTCCCTGTGGTTTCCTGATGTGGGGCCCCTGTCCCATCTCCTCCTCTAAGCACACACCCCATTCCCCTTTCTACTCCCTCCAGGTCTCAGTGATCCTCATTGCAAACCCCTGCAGGCAAGATCACCTGAATCTTTTCGTTTCCTTTGCCAGTATGATGTTCTGGAATAATCTTTAGGTCCCACATGCTTGAAGGCTGTCCTTGTGATTTTGAAAGCCTATCTTCTCTTGATGAATGTTTTCTAACTCAAAAGTTTTCACTTTCAAAACTTCTTTCTGCTGTGGGCTCCCATTGCCTAACCGTAACAGAAGTCAAAAACTCGCCATTTGGCTCTTTTTCCTCTTTGCATTTCTGCTGCAACGATACTCATTTTTTTCAAGCCTGTGGATGACTCCAACAGTCTAAAGAACATGTCAATCACCTTCAAGGAAATGCTGAGGACAAAAGTGCACATTTCTTGGCATTATTCTCATGTGCCAAAAATCAGGTGGCCAGCATTTTACAAAGTCTTCTGCAGGAGGAAAACTTGGTAATATTCTTTCTAAAGATTACACCCAAAGAGAATATTAAGAGCGTGGCCATCAATACTTTTAGAATTTGATAGCCCTTTCTAAACTTTCATAGCAAAGAACTGAAGTCCCTGAATCCTGGCCGCCCAACTAAGCTCCTAAGGAATAGAGAGGCCCGATAGAGAGCTTAGAAAAATGCAAACTCCTTGTCACCAGCTAGGCTTTTGCTCCAATTTTTTTTTTAAAGATTTTGTTTATTTATTCATGAGAAACACAGAGGCAGAGACACAGGCAGAGGGAGAAGCAGGCTCCACGCAGGGAGCCCGATGTGGGACTCGATCCTGGGTCTCCAGGATCACGCCCTGGGCCAAAGGCGGCATCAAACCACTGAGCCACCCGGGCTGCCCTCCAATTTTCTTTTGGGTCGTCTACACTGCTGAACTGAGCTAGTATGTGTGAGACCTGCAAGAATACTTTAGGCTGTCAGGCTAAGGTCAAGGCTAGGGGCTAACCTCCCTCTCACCTTCACCTTGAGGCCCACCTTTGACTCCTCAAATGATGAAAAAGTTGATAACCCAGGGATCCTCTAATGTCATTGCTATATGAGATGGAAGAGAAAAGAGCAAAAGAGAGAAAAAAGAGAAGCAAGGCAAAGAAGGGAAGAAGATAACGCTCTTTTCTCCTCTAACTCGGCTGGGTCCCCATCAGAGAAATTCCCTTGCATGTCAACTCAGATTCTCTGTCGTCCTTTATTTAATCAAAGCTCCTTTTTCTAGACTCGCCCTGTCCAATATGGCAATAATTAGCTACCTGCGGCTATTTGAATTTAAATTTCAACTAATTAAGAGAACATAAAATTTAAAATGTGATTCCTGTCACACTAGCCATGTGTGACTAAGGGCCACACTCTAGACCATGAAGACATAGAACATTTCCATCATTGCAGAAAATTCTAAAGAACACCGTAAATCTAGACAATGGAGAGAAAGAGAGAGGGGCTAGAGCTCTTTGGAGTTAGGTGAGTGTGGCCATTAAAGGTGACATCATGAAGGAGGTTCAAATAGCAGTGGGAGTAGTAATAGACTAGCATTTATGAAGTACCAACCCGGGCAAGTAGGGGGATTATTTTCATTTTACAGAAGGGAACAAAGGTTAGGTAACATGCTCAGGCTTACAGACTTATGAGCGGTGGTGTCAAGGTCAGTGGGGTTTCAAGAGCCGGTTCTCTCATCCACTATGCAGGATATGTAAAAGGATCCACAGAACCTTCAAAAGAATTAACCACGCCAGACAGGTGGAACCCAAGCCAGTGATGTTTGAAAAATGAGAAAGACTGTGGTTTTGCGGACACCACTACAGTTTTCCATCAGCTACTCAGGTCCCTGGATGTGGACACCACCACCAGAATCCAACAGTGGGTCCCTTGGGTGTGCACTCCCAGGTGTTGGTGTGAGAGAAGACATGTATTCAGATGATCTGTGGCTGCCATCCTAGTCTTTCTAAGTTACAACCCCCCAGAAGGTGGGGATCATGTCCAACTTTCACATGACCGCAGCACCAATATTGAACAATAATGTCTGACATAGTATAGCTTGTAGGAGACTCTCCTTATGGGTTCCTGCGTGAACAATGAAGGAATAAATAAAAATAACCTCTCCAAGTTTTGCCGTACGTAGGTGTGTGGACTGGTGGTACGTACCTACCTGATTATTAAAATCAGGACTTCGGTGTGCACAAATACTCAGTCAAACACTTGGGTGGGACACATACTCAGTGCGGTTCTCAGAGGGTCTCTCCCTCATGCAATGAGGATTTGCTGGATTTGCAACTCAGCTTGCCTTTTCCCTCACCGTTGCACAGCGCCCCGGTTTCTATCTGGGGAATGACTTCTTCCCCACCGCGTGCAGTCTTGGGGTACCGTCCACCAAGGAGCTCTGTCCTCTTCTAACCACACGGCAAGCCACAGGGGACCAATCTAAGACCCCCTCCAGACTGAGGCTGCTGAGCGGAGCTGCACGGGCAGAGACAACCAGCTGGAACATTCACTCCAACCGCTGCACCCACGGGACTGACCTTTGGTTCCTGCACCTGCATCTCTGGAACTTTCCTCATTTCTGCTGTTTCTGAGCCTGTTTTCTCAGCTGTTCCTTCAGTTCTGTGAGTACCTTGTATCCTTCCCAAACAAAATAAAAATATTTTGATTGAGTTAGCCAAGTTGGTTTTTCTTTCTTTAAACTGCAAAATTCAATGAGTGCATCTAAGGAAGCTTTTCCCTATTTGCATGTGCTTGGCATCTCACCACCGTCAGACCACCCCAGGCTGCTGCATCACGCGGGAGCCCAGCGCAAAAGGAAAATGTGGGGCTTCTCAGACAGCGCAGGAGAGCCTGTCATTAAAGGTACTAACATACAAAGTTTTTCTTTTCTTCTATGATCTCTCAGTTCATTATGGAGTTTATATATTTATGTATTTATTTAGTTATTTGATGTGATTCCAAGTAAAAAATAAAATAAAATCTGACGTTACTATGATTAACTTTACTACTTACATTTATACTGTGCAATGATTGTTTTAAATGCAACTCTCAGAGCATTTAACTGGTATGCGGAATCACCAAAACTACACGATTCGTATTTTATGGCTTATCCACGTATGTATGTTGTTCTTCCCAGAACGGTGAGAACAGTGCACAAAACTAACACGATTGTTTTTATTTCACTCCTTGCTACCTGCAGATTCCACCTTTAACTTGCTGATGAGTAAGGAAGCACTGAAAGGAGTGGGGATTACCGGAACCTTCCCTTTATGTCATCATTTTCAGCTTAAGTTTAGGGAAGCAACACATGAGAAAGGGTATGAGAGGGATGCCTGGGTGGCTCAGCAGTTTAGAGCCTGCCTTCAGCCCAGGGTGTGATCCTGGGGTCCTGGGATCGAGTCCCACGTTGGGCTCCCTGCATGGAGCCTGCTTCTCCCTCTGCCTGTGTCTCTGTCTGTGTGTGTCTCTCATGAATAAATAAATAAAATCTTAAAAAAAAAAAAAAGAGAGAGAGAAAGGGTATGAGAAAGTCCCTTGGACTTGATGGATGAGCACTGGATATTATACTATATGTTGGCAAATTGACCTTAAATTTAAAAATGTAAAAAATAAAAAAAGAGAGAGAGAGAGAGAGAGAAAGTCCCTTGGTCATTCATGTGTCTTAGAAACCATTGCCTTCTTTCAACATTCAAAACAGGTTCTGATTCAAATGGAAAGCATGGCCTCTTGGAGCTCAGCAGCCCGTTGACTCAGTCACAGACGTACCATAGTCACTTTGAGTCTCCCTGATGCCCACATATTGTGTATCCCCCAGAATTCTGTGGGGCCTGGAAGACTCGGTGCAAATGGGGTGGCAAACAGCAGTGAACACACATAGTGCCCATACCTCCTCTACTCACACACCTACACCATTATCCCATGAAGCTTATAAAATATAAGATAAAACTATGAAGACTTTCAAAGCAGTGACAGTAGACAGACCACTTCTACGCCTGGGGCCCTGTGCAAGTGCACACGTCAGACACCGTGAGGCTCGCCCTGAACCATCATGCCTGGCAAGTGGGGTAACAGCAGCTACCAGCCTGCCCACTGGGCTACCACCCACTTCACCCTGAGGTCTGCTTGGACTCCTCATGACTAGGAAGTGTCCCTGTATGTGGATTACTCCGGTGTCTTTTCTTAGCATTCGTGGTGAATGAGAGAAGATGGTGTTTTGAATAAAGGTTTTATGCTTTTCCTATGTCGGTGCATTTCAGAGAGGCCTTCATAACCCCATTTAGTGAAAGGACAGGGAAAAAAATCCCTGAATATTCTACTGGGTCCTATACCTGAAAATCGAGAGATTTTACATGGCAGAGAATAGCCAGTAGGGACCCTCCAGTAGAAAAGATGAGAACATTGTTGGAAACATCCTCAGAAAGAAGCCTGGACTGTGACCCTCCTCATTCCCAAAACCTCAGCCCTGCCCTCCTACTGTTTCAATTCAGATGTGATAGCACGTGAGTCATGGAATCATAACAATTTTGAATTGGAAGGGACCTTGGAGATCATCAGGCCTAACTCATTTTGCAGATGAGATTAGATAACTTTCCTGAGGTCACAGCACTACTTAGTAGTGGCACCAGGCAAGGACCTTAATTTTTACTTTTATTCCCACCACTGGCTAAAGCACTCTTTCTCCTACAGGTTAACATAATAGATATCCTGTATGAGTCTAGTTACACCATGTTCCTGAAATGACAGAATTACAAAAATGGAAAATGGATTAGTGATTGCCAGGGGTTAAAGATAAAGGAGGGTGGAGGAGTTGGGTGTATGGGACCCTTGTCATGGATCTGTGTCTTGACTTTATCAATATCAACATCCTGAAAAAAAAAAAAATCAACATCCTGGTTACGATAGTACGCTACCGTTTTCAAAGATGCTCATTAGGAGAAAGTGGGTAAAGGACGCAAAGGGTCCTTCCATTATTTCTTACCACTACACAGGAGTCCACAATTAATTCAAAATAAAAGATTTAATTCAGAAAAATCAATAAAGGACACATTTAAACTTTAACTTAAGTCACTTCAGATAAATAATAAAGGTAGCCAAATACGAAACTGATAATAATCGAGATATTGAAATGAGCCCTGTTCTCTTCCATGAGCAATTTGAGGCTGTGCCTGGGCCCTCATATAGCACACTGTTGCTGATTTTTCAATATTATTAGACCTTACTCTTCAAAGTGATTCCTGTTATAGGCTATTTGACAACACTCTTCCAAAAATCCAAGAAGTCATAGTCCTAGAATACATGCCACGGGCCAACTGGTCACCAAGAATGTTTACGTCATTTGGAATCCAGAGAGATTATGAACATCAGGCAGCAGCTCTAAACAACCTTGTGCCGTCTCTCCAGGTTGTCTTAGTGCAGAAGAGAAACTCTTAAAAAACTGGCCATCGAATACAAAAGCAGCCAACAAAGATTATTAGAGCTACCTGGAGCTGTTAGAGCTCAGCCTAAAATACTAGAATGTTCCACATGATAGGAATCGTCAAATGATGGTGTCACATCCACGAGTAAACAGCGGTCTCCCCTCAGCCTCCTGTACCACCATCAGAGAGAAATTATTCACTCCTTGATCAGATGTATTCTCCACAACAGATGTTTTGGAATATAACTTTAAGGAAAGAGGGAAAGAGAAAAAGAATAAAAACATTAAAATTCACAGGAAGAGTAATGAATTGGCTTCAAAGGTAGTTCTAAACAGGGTAGCTCTTTGTTCTACGGGATTCCCAGTGGGACAGCGCTGATCCCATTTGGAAGTAAAGCTAACGCATGTTCACTGAGAACTAGAATATATTCAAGGGTTGGATGTGAGTTGCCTCTTCACAGACACAATCGCCCTGTGAACAATCGTGAAACAGAAGTTACGTACGTTATTAGAATCATTAGGAGTATGGATACGTGAACAAAATACATCAGTGCTCCACGTTGCGCATTTGTCCCGATTTTGACTTAATTTCAGCATCTGGAACAAAATGAAGGTAGTTTGGCAAATCCGGACTTCCTAACCAGGTAAGGGGAAAAGGATTTCCCTCCCAGAGGAAAAAGAAAATTGTTGTTTTACTTGCTTATCTGTTCATTCTTTAAACACACACACACACACACACACACACACACCCCACAACTATTCTGCATTAGCACCATAGTAGCTGGGTCCTGGGTATACAGCTTTGAAGAATAATTATAGCAGCAAAAGTCTGTCTAATTTATATAGGTACCGGCCACTATCACAACAAATTAAGTCGGGTTGTTTTTCTACACAATCACTCCTGTGATGTGGCTGAGAAAACAGAACTCCACAGCTCACAGGCAGTGGGGCTGGGATGGGAACACAGTAACCCTAGCCCCACCGGCAAATTTTTTTTTATGACTACTACAGGGTACCTTATACGGGGATTACTTGATATAGCCCCAACTTCTGGGAGCTTCTCCGTTTATTTGGGGAGACAGATATTAAGCAAATAATGTTAATGAATACCCAGGACTGGAAGTACAGGCTGCAGAGAGAGTGAACAAGGGTGAGCGACCTCTCCCTGAACGCTGTGGCCCCCTCTCCTCCACAAGGCCGCTTGCTTTCAAGTTTCTTCTCATTGATTGAAGCAGGCACAGAGCAGACGCTTGCCCTGCGCTAGATCCGGCTATCTTCAGCCCTGATGCTTCTGGAAACTTCTCCATAAGAAAAATCATCTCTGATCCATGGTAAAGAGCAAAGCTGTAAAACATGTCTGGCCATCGGGTGTCGATTTCCTCGCTGCTTCTTGTGGGTATTCAAAAAAGTGCTTGCTGTTAGTATTTTACGCTTCTTGCTGCTGCTATTTCCACTAAAAATCATTTTATTAATGCGAGGATTCAAAAGGACAACGTGAAAGGAAAATTAAATAATTTTTTTGTGCTACAAAAAAAAAAAAAAAAAAAGATCCATGTGGGAACTGATGGTTAGAGCTCAATCTTCTTCGCTCATTTGGAGCCCACAAGCCTAATTAACACTGGCTCGCAATCAAGGCTATTATTCTTGTGGCTACTTCCTCTGCGGACCCGCCACCATAGCACTTCTGACCTTACTTCTTATTTTCAAGTTCACACAATAGATCTATTCTAAAATGTCTCTTTTTTTCCCTTATGAGAATGAAACTAGTGGTATTAGCCATCTCCCCCACTGCTTTTCTTTACGGATTCCTTTTTTCTTATTCCTAGGGTTCTCTGTGGAATGAAAGCACTTTTTCTATTTTGCAAAGGCCTCCTTTCACACTGGAAAAATTGGAGTTTGGTACTAAGTAAAGTGGAGGCCCTCTGACAGTAAAATGATTAGAAAGCACTTTGTTCAGAATTCTAATCCCTGCCCCACTGTGAGCAGAGGATTTCTCCCCTGAACATGGTCAAGGGCCCCTGCAGGGACATGGAAGGACACAGGCCTCAGAGTTAGGTGGATTTCATTTTTAATTCCAACTCCGTTGCTCTAGCTGTGTGACCTCGGGCAAGTTAGCCATACCCCCAAAGCCTCAGTGTCCTCATCTGTAAAATAGGGATAATGTCTGTTTTGCAGAGTTGTTGTCAAGGTTAGGGTAAGACTGGGCAGCCCGGGTGGCTCAGTGGTTTAGCACCGCCTTCAGCCCAGGGCCTGATCCTGGGGTCCCGGGATTGAGTCCCACATTGGGCTCCTGGCATGGAGCCACTTCTCCCTCTGCCTGTGTCTCTACCTCTCTCTCTCTGTGTGTGTATCTCATGAATTAATAGCTAAAATCTTAAAAAAAAAAGAAAAAGAAAAAGATTAGGGTAAGTACTGAACCTTGTCTGAAGCAAAGCAAGTCTTTTTGTTTCTGTCTCTATCTCTCTGTCTCTGTCTCTCTCTGTCTCTCTGCCCACCATCCCCGTTCTCCTTCCTTGCATTCCTTCCTCTCTTGCTTCCTTTTCTGATTCACTTTTCTTTTTCCCCACTTAGACAACTATCCCTGCTTTTCCTTTTTCCACTCAGAGTGTTTTAAACTGTTTCCCATTTCCCCTCCTTAGTTTCAGATACCATTTTTATTGCATTTGCAATCCAGATGCTGACACAGCACCGCTCCCCTCCCTCCATTTCCCCATTTATATCAAATACTGTGCAGAAAATTCATCCCGCTCAGTGTCAAATGCCAGATCCACTTTAGATATGCATTATTTTTTTCAAGGTAGGTTTTATTCCCACTGTCTTTCCCATAACCCTCACAACACACGCACACGCGCACACTTTCCCCATCATTGCCTGACCAGTAAATCAAGAAACCGTCCACTCTTTATACCCTTTAGAGATGGGTGGAGATATTAGATGGTGAAAGCTGGATCAGTTCAGAGTGAATTAGTGCCCAAAAGCTAGGAAGCATGGAAGCTTATCTGATCAGATTTCTTCTTTTTTTTTTCCTCCTGAAACTTATCCCAGCTTTTGAATTTGTAAAAGTGAATGAATAATTTGGTGAGAAACAGATTTCTCAAAAGATTTGCATAGTCTCTAGCTTCTCCTTAGGGCTGAATTTTCAACTAGGAACACTCTTTCCTTCTGGCAGTTGGAGAAATCAGGTCCTGAGAAATAGAATGGACTCACGGCTGAAGGACACACACGTGCTCTTAGAAATGTTGAGTCTGTAGTCAGCGCTGTCTGAGTTCAATTTAAGCCTATACACTGTTCACTGTTCCCTCTGGTGTTAACTTCCAGTGGGTGGAAGATCTAACATGTAATCTATGACCAAAACTGTTGAAGAAACCCATCTGCAGAAATAGCCGCACTCTAACCCCAAAGAAGTAGCTCTTTGGGGACACCAATAGTGAAATGCTTTGGGATATATTAATTGTGTTCCTGTGTCTGTCTACACCTGCTGCAGTCTCTTTGAAGGAAGTTTGTGTGTGTCTTACCAATATTCCTGACCCTTGACCCCCTAGGGTAGTGCACATGGCATGCACTACGGTAAAGACTTTTTGAGGCATGTGGAACTGAACAGTTCTGAACTAGGCCACGCTTAATGAGGGAAGCACAAGATTAATAGATGAAAGTTTAAGCTACAACAACAAACCAGTTATCACATTCCACTACGTAGCCCCAGTCAGATTCAACACAGATCCAGGTTCCATTTAAAGGCAGAGATAGGGGATCCCTGGGTGGCGCAGTGGTTTGGCGCCTGCCTTTGGCCCAGGGCGCGATCCTGGAGACCCGGGATCGAATCCCACGTCGGGCTCCCGGTGCATGGAGCCTGCTTCTCCCTCTGCCTGTGTCTCTGCCTCTCTCTCTCTCTCTGTGTGACTATCATAAATAAAAAAAAAAAAAAAGAAAGAAACCGATTTCACTTGGGATTTAAAAAAAATAAAAATAAAAAAATAAAGGCAGAGATAGTGGCCCAAGACTGCCTTTCTCCCAGGCTTTTGTCCTTTTTGTCCTTTGAAATGGCGCAAAACATGTTCCATTTATGGGTTTGTTGTTTCACTAGATTGAGCATTCCATGAGGTATCACCAGACTGAGTTGAGACAGTCAATCTATGTCCAACCAGAGAGATCCTGGGAAGCAGTCATGTTGCACTCAGACAGCTTTGTCCTGACAGGAGGCCATTAGCAGTGAGCTCCATCACTCCCAGGAAGATTTGCCTCTCTAAGACCACAGCGCAGTTAATTCACTGAAGCATCGTTTCCCCTAGAACCTTGGAGTGAGAATCAGGAATTCTTATTCCCATTTCTGCTTCTTCACACTTGGCTTTGGGACCTCGGACAGGTCACTATGCCTCCCCAGCTAGACTTATCCAATGGCACCTTGAATGTGTGTTTTTATGTGGATTGTCTTTGTCTCATTCTTTCCTTAATAAAGTTCTTTATGGTAGGTCTTGCTACAGATTCTTTTTTTTTAATAAATTTATTTTTTATTGGTGTTCAGATTCTTTCAACAGCAAACATTTACTGAGCATCAACTTTGTGCCTTGCACCCTACTAGGTGCTGGAGATCACCAAATGTATGGCTCAGAGAAGTTCCATAGTGAAATTTCTTCTAATGAGGGCATTCTAAGTGATTTTGATTTAACCCTCCCACCTCAGACAACAAAAAGGAAGGATGAAATATAAAAAGCATCTTCTTAAAAGCACCTAAGAGCTAACAAGCCCCCAGGAATACCTTGGCCATAGTATAGGAGTTAGTCAGGATCCAGAGAGGGAAGCCCAGAACTCAAAACTGCTTTTGCCCCAAGCACACTTGCCTGTTTGGAATAAACAGCTGCAAAATCAAGTTGTGGTCTGGTTGCCTTGAAAGAAATGAGGGGACAAAATAAAACCTTAGGACCTGCTTCATCTGGGGACTCCAACAACCTTTCCACACTAAGGTGGGACCCTAAAGGGCTGGTCTCAAGAGCGATCCAGAAATAAGCCAGCCTTGCTGCACTTGCAGCTAGGTTTATGGCAACTAGGTCCAGGGAACCTCAAAGCTTGAATCTGATGAATGTTCTCCAAGATTAGTATTGCCTCAAGCCCCCAGCAGAGGCCAATAAAAATCCTCTTTGGAGAAAAGCATCATTTTTGATGTCTCCAATTTTTGAAAATACAATGTCAAGTACAAAAACATAAACAAACAAAGCAATTGATCTGACCGGAAGATAAGAGTGTAGGATAAGAGAGGAGAGAAGGTCTGTTGAACAACCAAGATGGCACTAAAATGGAATAAACACTCACTTAAGAAATGTGGTTTTATCCTACAGACTACTATTTCTCAAAGGAGTCCATACCCTTGGGGTGGAAGAACTGAGGGCACACACTTAAGATGCAAAATTTCTTTCAGAAAAGCCCTTACATTTCCATTTGGATGAGAATCTAAACAAAACAAAAGCAAACACACAAGAGCAGACACACCAAAATGAATACAGAGATATTCTGGATCCCTGTGATTGCCACCATAGTTCTTGCCCATGGTCACACTGTCACCTTAGATCCAACGTGGGAGTTGAATACTCAGTAGAGTCCACTTTGCAAATAAATGATCACCCTGGCTATAAAGCACTCAAGGGAGTGGGAAAGCCCGTGGTATATCAGAGATCACACGCACCATTTATTTTTTTTATTTTTATTTAATGCAATTGAGCGTGCCAGTACAAGTCACACTCTTTTTAACAAACTTTTGTTTTGTTTCTTTTTTTTTTTTTTTATTTGTTTTGTTTCTGGTTTTTGCAATTTATACCTTTATTTGACAGTCAGCGGTTAGGTCTCATCCACATTAACTGTCTATAGATTTTGGAAAGTGGTGACAGGTACTTTGGTAACCAACCAATGTACGGAGCCTGTTTGGTAAACTTTCACCCTCCTTATGTTTTTCTGAACAATTGCACACCGATGTGGTATGGAACATTCCTTATTCCTTTGGTCCAGATAGCTTTGGTGAGCCTGGTGTCAATGTGTACATCCAGGGTTCCCATCTTACTCTATGGGAAATTTCTGGTTCTCTTTGAGGGCCCAAGGGACACTCTTCTTGAAACCTGCTCCACAGATGCACTAGCGAATGTTGGTGGTGTATTCTCTGGTCACTACCTCGTTGGTGGAAGCACAGTTCTTCTTCTTCTGCCACCATTCTGCTAGGCCCGGATCACTGGTTGATTATAAAATGGCATAATTCAAGAACAGCCAGATGGAAGAGATGCACTGAGCAACGTATGGAAAGTGCATGCAGCTTCCATACCCTCTAGGGCGCCACTCTCCCAGCACCTTTAAATGCTCACCAACCTAGAAGCCCCAATTACATGCATCATTTAAGAAAGTATTCAAGTCTGATTGTAAAAAAAAATAATAATTCTGTGCAGGCCAAACAAAACACTGTACCACCAGTTTGCAACCCCGATCTAAAGTGACAACTGTCAACTTCTACTGTGTTAGTGAGTTGATTTGCTAGTATGGGGTTTCGTCCACAGCCTAATGGCAAAATGACAATTGTCCTACACTGAATTCATTGTATTTATGTTGAATTATTTTATTGGTTATTATGGAAAAAGGTTTCTTTCTTGTTGATAATTGAAATAAAACATGTCCTAGATTATGACTTTTGTTTTAGTTAGACAGTAAATTGAGGTTCTAACGTGAGATGATAAAAACAACATTGCACAAGGGAGTGACGTGCCCTTTGGTGTTTCTGGTTTATAACAAATGAACTGAGATGGATTTATTAAATAAAATATTTTGTTTATGCCAAATAAAGGCCATACTACATCATGGGGCACTGTACAAAGGTACTTTTGTTTAGATTGAACAGACTTCTAAATTTAAAACAAAATGGAAAAAATGATAGAAACTTTGATTTATGGTCAAGTCATTTCAAAATGGTCTGAATGAGTCATTTCCAGTATTTACTGACAACCTTGCACTGGTTCTGTGTTGTGGTTGTGAATATTTTCAACAGCTATAAGAAACCAAAAAAACCTTCAAATATTATTTTCCCATTCACAAGCCCAATAATAATTAGATTAGGTAATCATTTAGTACAAATTTAAATATGTGATAATGATCACCTTATCTTTAAGTTACTAATTAGCCTCAGAGGGATCAAGGGACTGTTCATTAAAATTGGCATTTGATGATTATTGCACAGAATTAGAATAAATAGGTGGTCGGAATATCCTAAAACAGTAAACAATACTGCGATGTTACTTAACACCATCGTGGACAGCATCCTTGAATAAATAATATGGTCCTCTTTAGTATACTTAAATTTAAGATACAGAAACAGATTAAAGAAAGAACATAGAAATGTAGAAAGATTTTGCTTTGTATTTCCACTATTAATCTTTCACATTAAATTAATGTTGTTAATTAGAATTGTATTGGCTTTATAGTTTTGTTTATATTCAATTGTATATTTATTTTTGGATTTAGATTTGTACATTATCTATGAGAAAAAGGAGTTGTTATACCTAGCCTTATTTATCTATAGGTTCTGTTAATAATATAATAAATAATTTAAGTCAACACTGGGAGTCTGAAAGAATTTTTTTCCTTTGGAAGAAAAACACTATCAGAGGCCCTGTGTCGCTACTAAAAGATTTAAAAGGGGGAGTAGGTGATCAGATTTTCATTTTAAATTTACCCTGAGACAGTATGTGAAGGTTAGAATGAAAAGGGGCAAGACCTGAGGCAGGAGTTCAGTTAGCCGGCAGTATTCCAGTGGAGAGGTAATGAGGATTTTAACAAAAGATACTGCTTTAGGATGGAGAGGAACTGTGACATGCCAGCTGGGTCCCTTGTGGCTTCCTTCCTGTTCTTTACAATGGTTTAGGATATATCTTATAAAGGCATATGTCAAAGGTTTAGGAACAGCCTTCCCTGGGGAAAAGGATAACTTACAAGCTGGATCAAGAAGTCAAGAAAGGGTGAAGGTCTCTGGATCTTAACATTATTCCACAGAAGGGCATGCTGGGGTTTATGCTCAGCTGGACATGCGTTTTGGGTCTATGCTCCAAGTGGCAAGATGCCCCCTACTCAGCCACGGGTCTCTGGCTTAACAAGACAAGCTTGAGAAAGTAGCTTGCTTTGCAGGCTGCCCAGTACAAGACTGTCTGAATTTGAGGTGCCACCAGTTTGGGAACTGACCAGTAACCCCAGGTCTTCAAAACCTACAAAGCTCAGGCCCATGAGATAATGATGCAGTTGACCTTGCCAGAAGAAGAAAACCTCTTGATCCATGGGGAGTGGGACTTGGGTGCAGCCTCTCCTTCCGAAAGAAGAATCTCTAGTTCCAGCCAGCATGTTGTCCAAACAATGAAGGTGAGCTTCCAGGGTCATTTCTTGACAACTCTGATCATTACAACCACAGTATAAAAGTCATTTTAGAGATCCAGATTAATCAGACTTGGTGATTACCTGGATTTGGAGGAGTGTATGCAACAGGGAAAGAGGAGCCGAGAATGATTGTGAGGGTTATACCCTGGCTAATGATTTCATTACCTGCGATGGAGGATACAAGGAGACGAGAAGGCTTGATGGGGAGGAGGGAGATGATGCACCCTGAGAGGAGAGTCTCAGTATAAGGTATCTATGACACGCTCATTTGAAAGAAGCAGAGGCTAAGGAAATACTGATTTAAAAGTGAGATGTGCTGGTTACACTGGAAGGTTGGTAGGTGAATGACGATGACATCGTCCTGTGTGGGCCAGGAAGAAAAGGGAAGGGAGTTTTAACATTTAAAGAACAGTTCATTACAGTATATCATTTATTGAGTGAGGATGAGGCTAGGGGCAGGAAAAGAGCAAAAAAAAACATATTTTAGAAGCCCAAAAGCTATCAACAGAATGAACAATTCAGACAATGTGAGAATTTTTAGCCAAGTTAGCGAAAGCACATTTTGCAGTTTTTGAGAAGTGGCTGAGTTTAGAAAGCAGATGACTTTTTTTTCAAGCAGTTTGCTGATGAAGAGGAGAAGGGGGGGACAGGCCGGCTCCAGAGGGAAACCACAGGAGAGCGCAGCATTACTTACACAATTCCACTATAAAATCGCAGTAAGGAAAGTCTTCTGAGGCTTCGCGTTGACCTTCTGTGAGATGTAGGACACAAGCTGGGTCATGTGTCCCACTCCAGCTTTTGTTTTTATTTTTTAGTGAAAATTATCTTAAGGCAGTGAGTGACCAGAAGGGATTTTACCTTAAGCAGAAAGTGGATCTGAAAAAATAGCTTCTCATCTCAATATCCTTCCGTCGCTCACCCTGCCTTCACTTTCAGCCCCTCTGAATCAGACCTGCCTGCAATTTCTAAGACCACGTAAACTATCAAAAGTAGAACTCCAGCCACATAACTCACCTGCTCGTGCCTTTCACGCTCTGGTCCTTGCCCAAACTCAAATATCCATTTAGCACATATTCATTGCAGAGTTCTTTGTGGAGTCGCGTGTGGGAAACAGAGGCAAATGTGCAATCAGAACACAGTGTGGTACCTTCTGTCACAGGGAAAGACCTGATAAACCAAGTCAAGAGAGCTCCCCGGGGTGGTGATGGCTGAGCTGAGTCCTAAGGGAATGTTGGGAGTTGACTGCATCTCCCATAAATGCTCCGCTTGGCTCTGGCTTTTCTGTTTCAACTCCCATGTCTTCGTCTACACTGTTCCTTCCAGCCGAAACACCCATCTCCACGCCCAACAGCCTGTAGAATGCCTATTTATCTTCGAGATTTTACACACATGTCATCTCTTCCTTGAAGCCTTCTCTCGTGCTCCTCGGGTGGGTGAGACGCCCCAATTTTGTGGTTCCAGAGGACACAACACCTGCTTCTGGAGAAACACTTGTCTTCACATCTGTGCATGTACTCTTCTGGGGCAAGATTATGTCTCTCATCTCTCACACCTCTCTCCAGCATAGTGCCTGGCACACAGTAAGCACTAAATAAGTGCTTCTTAAAATGACTAAATGAATAAATCCTCCTTAACACCTTAGGTATCTAATTCTAGAATTTTTTTTAGAATTTGACGAATGGGGAGGGGGGGAATCCCTGGGTGGCTCAATGGTTTAGCACCTGCCTTCGGCCCAGGGTGTGATCCTGGGGTCCCGGAATCAAGTCCCACGTCGGGCTCCCTGCACGGAGCCTGCTTCTCCCTCTGCCTGTGTCTCTGCCTCTCTCTGTGTGTCTCTCATGAATAAATAAATAAAACCTTAAAAAAAAAAAAAAAGAATTTGAGGAAGGTGGTGCCGTGACCCTTGAAAAACTCATTCAATCTCTCTAATCTTTTCCAGCTTTCTGTTGGGCTATTGATAACTAAGGTCCTTTATCACGATAAAAATCTCGTAATTCTATTTGACTCTCTGTGTCTATGAACACCCACAAGACTGAACCGCTCAAACATGTCTGGTAGTAGCAGAGTCTGAGAGGTTGATTCATTTAACACTCAGCCAATATTTACCAAATATTGACTGTGTATAAGGATCTGTACTGAGCATTAAGTAACAACCATGTAGATAAAGGCCTTGCCTTCATGGAGTTATGATCAAAAGAGCAACACATAGCAAAGAACTAAGATTGTATGTAGATATAATCTAAGATAAGAGCCATGGAAGAAAAGATCATTTTAAAAGATCACTTATCTGTGGTGTAGGAAATGGAATAGATGGGGCAAGAGGGAATATGAGGGCCCAATGAGAAGACATATTGGTTAGAAATTTGGGGTTGGTTGCTTGTGTTAGAATATCCCAGAGTCAATGGCTCATAAAAATCTGGGAGCTGATGCTCCTCACGTTAGAATAAGCTTGGAAGAGCAGCTCTGAGTGGGGGCAGGGGCGTCTGTATGTCAGGGCTGAGGCTTCTCTCTCATGGGGGTGGCCGCAAGGCGGCCTCTAAAGCATCTGCCAGCACATCCACATTTCAGGCAGGAAGAAAAAGGAAGCACTAAGGCAAAAGGGAACATGTCAGCATCTTTCCCAGAATTCTACACAGCAACTTCTACCTACATCTCACTACTCAGGACAGTGTCGCACGGCCAACCTATGTGCAGGACGTGCAGGAGTGCCTGAGAAATGTTGATCTTCTTCTTCACTTTTTTTTTTTTTTTTTTAGCTCTATTACCAGTCCAGGCAAAATTAGGCTTAGAAAGAAAGAAGAAAATAAATGGATATTCCACAGGCAAAAAGCTGCCCCGTCACCCCTTCCCATCTCTGGAAGGGAGGGTGGGCATGGTTTCCCGTGTGAGGGAGGGGTGTGCCGTGTTGGGCAGAAGCATGCTGTTGTCTGTGAGTTTAATGATGGGAAGAGGCAAGAGTCTGAATGTAAAAGGGCCCAAAAGGTTGGCTCACTCTCAACCCATCCACCTCTCCTAACATGCTTTCCTGAACTGGAGTCCTAGATTCCTTTGCAGTGACGATGCGGGCATATTACCTAGTTTACATCCGTCCTACAAAGATTCCCACATTTTGGATTCAGAAGTGAGCAACGTGCAGTGACATACTGAGACTCATGGCGATTTCAGCTTTTCTGACGAGTAGTTGACAAAGATGAGATATCTGTTCTCCTGGTCTACCTAAGTTCTTGGGTCCCATTCTTTTTTTTTTTTTTTTTTTTAAGATTTTGTTTATTTATTCATGAGAGAGACAGAGAGAGAGGCAGAGACACAGGCAGAGGGAGAAAGAGGCTCCACTCAGGGAGCCCAAAGTGGGACTTGATCCCGGGTCTCCAGGATCACACCCTGGGCCGAAGGCAGGTGCTAAACCGCTGAGCCACCCAGGGATCCCCTGGGGTCCCATTCTTAAGTTTAATAGATACTGAAGAGTCCAGGGGTGTGTTTGGGTATTTGTCCTGAGTGTGCTGCCCCAGGCTGTGTCGTTCACCACTGTGTAATATCCAAAGCTAATCCTCTGGCTCTCTTACAGATTTTTTTTTTTCTTAGTTAACCAGGTTTCTTTAATAAATACTCTCCTGCTACAAGTAGCTAGAGTGGATTCAGTTGTCTACAACTAAGGACTCTGTCCAGTATAGGACATAGGACCTATGGGACAGGATATAGACAGTTTCTTGTATTGCTCTGACTATAACATGTTTGTAGAATATGATTACTAATATAGTCCATTTTTAAAAGTTGACCATGTGCCAACTTCCTACTTGACCCCCCTTTTGGACATCAAAAGGTACCCCAGACGCAATATGTCCAAATAGGAAATTCCCAATATTTGCCATTCAACCTTGTTTTTAGGACTTTGGGTTATGCAATCCAGAAATTTAGTAAAAATTAGTGTTTTTTTAAAAAGATTTTATTTATTTATTCATTTGAAAGAGAGAGAGCAAGCGGGGGAAAGAGAGGGATAAGCATACTCTGTGCCAAGCACAGAGCCTACCATGGGGCCCATTCCCACGACCCCAGCCAAAATCAAGAGTTGGTCGCCCAACCAACTGAGCCACCCAGGTGACCCTGGAAATTCAGTAGGTTTTGTAGATATTCCCCTCAATGCACACGTTCATTCCATAACCAAGTTCTATGCTACCTCCTAAATGTCTCTGATTTCATCCACTTCTTTCTTTTTCCACCATCACTATCCTAGTCAAAGCTACTATGATCTCTCTCCTGAGCTACTAAATTAGTCTTTTGACTAATATAACTGCATATCCTTTGGGTCCTTTCTAATCTTGTTTTTAGAATTTTGTTACAAATTTCAACATGAAATATTGTGGATTAAGACAACTCACGAACTCATCCAAAAGTTCTTGCACAGTCTGGTGCTTGCCCATCTTTCTTGGCATATCTGTCATCTTGTCCTTTGTTCTCTGTCCTGGTCACTTGCCACACTCCCCAGCCACGGCCCATGCCAATTTTCTCTTCTAGAATGCTTGTCTTTCCTCTCCTTCCCTAGGGAACTCTTACACATTCTTCAACTCTCAGCCTAAGCACAACTTTCTACCTGACTAGGATCATGAAACTATCCTTTCTAGCATTTATCACAGGGGCAACTTTTAATTTATTTGTTCTCATTCGATTAATGTGTATCTAAATCCACTAGACTCTAAGTTCTCTGTAAAGAGGAACAATGCCTGATTCGGTTCCCCATCTACTGCATGTTGTTTTAATTTCTATTTCTTTGTTTACTGAAACTGAACAAGCATTGGGCCTTTTGAATAGTGAATAAAAGAAGCAGGTAGTCACATATGTGATTGATCATTATCACGTCAAAACTGCAAAGTAGGCAGTATTCCCAAATTTCCTAAGCAGTAAGTGGCAGAGGCGGGATTTAAGTCCAGATCTGTCTGAATGCAAAGCCTGAATTCTTTCCACTCCACCAGGCCGACTTCCTCTCTTAAACGCAGCAGTGTATGTGAGAGCATTTTGTAAAAACTGTTACCGGGCGTTGGGCTTTTTTTTCAATCATTATCATCTAGGTTGGAAGAACAAACAAAGGGCAGTCTGCCACCCATGACCAACATAAAATATGAAACGATGAAGAGAAATATCTACAACCCCTGTTTGCACAGCACCATGCAGCCGGCATCCCTACATTTTGGTTTGGTTGGCAGTCTTGGGAATTTAGTATTTTGTTAGGTGTCTTGTGATAGCAGCCACTCAAAAACACAATTCATCTTGATTATTAGTGCCTCTTAAATATTTCTATAATAAATAAGGTGTCCTGATCTGAACCAGATAAAACAAAGACTTTCTGCAACTCTCAGAAACCATAAGTCCTCAAGGACATAAAAAGTTAGGGACAAAGAACGAAGGCGTAAGAAGAGGAGTAGAGACAGAACCAACTCATCATTTTCTTATCTCTGAGAAATATGCCCTTCACTACTTCTGACCAACTCCAGCCAATTACTTTGATTTGTAGCTGGGAGTTGTAGCCTCTAGGTAAAAACATGGTCTATCCCGTCTACTTAGCAGACGGGTGGGGGTGCATACTTCCTTAGGGTCTCAAGAGGACCCCAGTCCCGAGGGCAATAACAAAGACAGACTGAAATCTGGGGAACATTTCAAGAGGAGGAGGAGCAGGAGCTCTGAGGACTATCAGTGTCATAGCTTATTGATGACCAGCTACTCCAGTTCCTCATCTCAAATAAGGACAGGAGGGAAACAAGATCAGGGAAGTTTCTCCAAGATATTCAACTTGACCAAGATAACTTGTAAGTGGTGATGAACAGTATGGACAATGCTCTGGTGTACTGCTTTATTTTTTTAAAAAAGCCATTTATATTTTGCTGTTGAGAATTTGAAAGAAAGGATAATGTAAGAAGTAGACAGACATCAATCAAATATCAGCAAATAATCATGCCACTCAGAAATAACCCCTTTTAATTTTTGATCAGACATACTTACTTTTAGTATTTTATATAAATATTTTCACACAGCTGTTAATTAACATCTACATATATAATTTTGTATTATTTTTATAAGATATTATAGTATTCCTATCTTACCATATCATTAAAATTTTTTCATAAACATTATTTTAATAACCAACAGAGTATTTCATTATAAAAATATACATATTTTACTTAACACTAGTCTGAATTGAAGCTCTTTTCCTTTTTTCTTTTATTATATAACACAATAATAAACATTTTGCTGCTAAATTTTTGCCTGTATATGTCATTATTTTCTTAGATGAGATTCTGGAGGATGGATTTTTGCATCAAAGGATATGAAGAGAAAGGTTTTCAATTCATATTTCCAAATTGCTTTCCACTGCCAGCATGATTTCATCTCATCATAGAGTCATCAGCTTTAAGTATTAGCAGTTTTTAAAATCTTCAATATTCAGAAAGTAATAATAGTCATTTAAATTTATATTTCTTTGATTACTAATGGAAGTCAATTAAAATATCTTATTTGTCATTTATATATCTTGTTTGTAAAATATGTTCATATACTCATTCTTCTATTGGGCAGTGCTCTTTCTTAAATATTTATGTGAGTCCTTATATATTAAGGATGCATGCAACCTCAGGTCTATGAGTAGAATTTTTCCTGAAATCAATAGAGTTTTAGAATTCAGCTGGCTCCAATCATTTAAGTTAACACTAATATTTTAGAAGATGGTCAAAGAAATCATGAAGATCGAAAAGACTAACAAGCAAGCTTAAATTTTTTATCTATAACCAGTGATCTTTATATAATCATGCCACCAATAAAGCAGGCATTTTTAGGAAGAGAGGCTAACTCCAAAGACTCTAACGATTTTAAGAAAGTGACACTATTTGCCTTCGAGGTAAGAAATCTACTTGACTTCCCATCTCGGTGGTGACCAATTATAGATTTTTAAAATGCAATCAAGTAAAATTAAGCAGATATTTAAATTAAGATGAAAAGACTAAAAAATAAATGAAAAGACTTAGAGAATGCCTTCTATGTTGCTATATCTTGCAGAAATGATGTGCTCCTAGGAAGGATAAAATAAATCATCAAGGAGTTGAGCAATTAAAAAATTACTATAAAAAATATCTTAATGTTTAAAAAATATTACAAATGTAGAGAAAGAAATAAAAATCCCATATTAATAATGACCTGGAAGGAATTGAGGTATTCTTCATTTCTATCCCTTCCTTTTTTTCGTTTTTTTTTTCAATAAGTATGTACTATTTATGACCAGATAAAACAATAAAGCTATCCAAAAAATGACCTATTGACAAGTTCAACAAATTTAACAAACTTAAAGTAAAAGGAAAATAATACCACTAGAGATGTAATAAGTATATAAAAGTATTTATGAAGTGAAACAGCACCCCCATTAAGAAGGGAGGCATGTATTAAGTGATGAGATAAATTCTCTTGTTGCTGCTGAAGGACCAGCTAAGAGTTGGTGATTTGGAGTGACACAGACCTAAACCATCACTTTTCAGTTGAGTGCTCTTAGAAAAGTCTCTGAATCTCTGAGCTTCAGCTTCCTCATCTATAAAACAGGGACTAATAATATCCATTTGCAGGACAAGATATGTAACCCATTTAGTATAGGTGGGCACAAAGTAGGTACCTAGTAAGTGAATAAATATTATTTTTTATTATTAACATTGTAACACAAAAATGACCTTTTATTTCCACTCTTCAGATAAAGACACTGGTGCTCAGAGTTTAAGTAACTTGGCCAAGAGTTGGTAAGTGGTGGAGTGGAAGTGGATCAACGTAGGTGACTTCATAGATGTATTCAGAACCACAGAGGTATTCAATATATGGTATTTGAATAAATGAATAGATACTAAATGTAATGTGATCCTGAAAGCCAATGTTGCACTCAAAAGGAACTTGGAGTTTATTCTTGGAGAGTTTAAATTTCTAGCTAGGAAAAAGAATGTGACCGGATGGGCAGGGGGTGTCTACATAGCATTCTGGTCCTTTTTCCCCCAGTAAAAAATTCTACCTAAGAGGATCACATCAAGTCACAGAGTTCTACATAAGGTGTTAGATGAGCAAGATTTAGCTGTTGGATGCAATTTCTGGCAAGAGATGAAATATATATCACAAAAGCTGGGAAGAATATGTTTGGGAGAAGACTCAGTAACCTGAACAAGAGCATTTTAAACTGAGATGTGAGGGGCGCCGGGGTGGCTCAGTCGGTTGGGTGGCTGACTTCTGGCTCAGCTCAGGCTGGCTTCCATCTCTGCGCTCAGTGGGGAGTCGGCTTCTCCCTTTCCTGCCCCTCCTCCTGCTTGTGCTCTATTTCTCTCTCTGTCTCTCTCAAATAAACAAAATCTTTAAAAAATAAAAAATAAAAGCAAATAAGCTGAGATGTGGGCAAGAGAAACGAAAAGAAATAAAGCCACCAACCCCCGTTTCACAGAGGATATAGTAAGTGCGTCAAAGAAAGGCGCCATCATGAGGATACAGCTGACAACTCTCAAGGAAAGACTGTGAGGAAGTGAATCCGTCACAATCCATACAGCACCAGGTGTGTTGATAGGCTCCGGGGGAGGTGGTGAGGCTTCCAGGAATGCAACCAGAAGTCGAAAGGAGCCAGGGAAGCACATGGCACAGTAGAGGAACTGTAAGCAATTCAATATGGCTGAAAGGCAGCATGTACACAGAGAATCATGGGCAGGAGTCCAAAGACCTGGCAAGATCCAAGGTGGGAACATCTAGTATTCCACGCCAGGAAACTTAAGTTTTCTACTGAAGAAGAGGAGCCATAGTCAGATTTTAAGGAGGGCAATGATATGATCAAATTTGTGTCTTTTTTGGAGGCTAGAATGGAGAGACCACGACGATGGCATGCAGTGGCCAGGAGGCAGATGAAGTAACTGGGGAAAGAAACATGAGGTCCTAAACGCAAGAGCATGCAGAGAGACTGGAAGGAAGACGATTACTTTATGAACTGTTTAGGAAATAAAAGCCATAGACCTGGGTCGTGTGGGATGCAACAGAGTGAAGCCCTGCAAATGACTCATCAAACTTGAAACATCTGCCCTTGCTTCTTTTCCTTCTCAACGTTTTAGTGAAAATGTCATTTCTTCAAAGAAGTCATTCCTGATACTTGATTAAAAATGAAGCCCTTCCCCACTTTCCATCACATCGCCCTACAAAGGTTTTTCATAATAGCAACCTCGATCGGAAATTATTTTGCCTTCTCGTTTACTAGTTTTTGTCTGTCTCTCTCACTAGGTTATAAACTCAGAGAGGAGAAAGACTTTGTGTAGTTCATCAGCACAGGGCCAGGCATGTACTCGGTGCATAATAAATGCTAACTGAGTTCATGTTTCTAACCTGGGCAACTGAGAGACGCAGCACCAGTGACAGAGTTAAATACAGAAGAAATAACAGATTTTTGTGGAGATGGAGGAGGAAGATGAGGAATTCTGCTTTGAAAAATGTTAAGCAAAAAAAAAAAAAAGAAAAATGTTAAGCTTTTAAGTGCATCAGTTTTAAGTTTTGGGAGAAATTGGCAATAGGGATATCCAGTGGCCCACTGATTAAATAAAATATTAAAATATTTTATATATATAAAAAATATATAAAAAATATATATAAAATCAGGGTACTGCTAAGGGCTGGGAATCGGGTTTTAAGAGTCACCTGTATTTGACAGCAGCACTTGAAGCCATTTATAGGACCAAGTGCTGTGCACAGTTGTACTGACCCAAGGGGGCCAGCAGGGAGGCTGAAATCCAGCCTGAGTTTGGCTCATCAAGCTTTGCATCCTGGAGGAGATCTGAGGTTCCTGGAGGAAAAAGTTTTATTCTTCACCCAAAGGTGCTATTTGCTGGGCAACCTGTGTGCCCAAGGAACTGTGACATCCACCAAAGTTACGGGGAGTTACTTTTTCAAATTCGCACAGAAGTGTAGCATAGACAAAGAGCATTCCAGAGTATGCACAAAGAACACCCAGAAAAGAGGGCAGAAAGCAACGAAGGACCTACCACCATTTTCATTCAGCTGAGCTACAATTTGATGCATGAGTGTCTTTAGCTCAGAAGTTGAGGATGGGTCCCTTGGTATGAGTGATTAAGTTCAAATTCTAGCTTCTTTGCTTACCAGCTGTTACCTCAGAAAAGTCACTTAACCTCTACAGGCCTCAGTTTTCTCATTTTTAAAGTGGGGGAAGTAATGATACTTATCCCATAGGATTCTAGGGAAGATTTGATGAAATAATATCCATAATGTATACAGCACTGGGCTTGGACAGACCAAGCCCTAGAGAAGGCTGATTGTCATTTAGGATGACTAATTTGACGCTGGCACACCACCATTCAGATTCCTCTTCAGGAAGAATGGAGCAGGGAGTGTTTCCAACAGAAAGCTCTTAAGGGTCAAATTCAACAGGAATAGCCTTGCTTGCGGAGAGCCGCCTTGTCCTCGATCATAGACCTTTCCTGGAGCATCAAGCTCCTATTAGTAACCCACATGGGACACAAAGCCCTCTCCCTCCCCCCAAGTCAGGACAGCTCTGAAGGCCTATCCCAGCTTTGGAACCCCCCCTTAGGATCAGCTCAGCCTCCACCGAGACTGTATACCAGTTCAACCGCTTTCTCTGCCAAACTGGGCACTTCTACAGTTAAAAACGCTGCCTGATAAACACTGATACATTAATCACCATCTCAGGCTCTGCTTCTCGTGAACCAAACGTGAAAGAGTCGGTGCCAGGAGTGACTGGAGGGATCAAGTCCTGGGGCAGGGTTTTGGAGATGGATTACTTGCTGTTTGCTGGCAACAAGAACCCAATCACTGGGGGGAGGTAGGGCAATGAGAGACCTTGACACAGCACAATTGTTAAAACTTTCCCCAGCGATACACCGAGAAGGTACACCAGTGGAAGGTGATGCATTTGCTGGTTAAGCTTTTGAGACCTATGGAAAAAAAAAAAAAAATAGTACCTTTATAGGTACAATGGGATTGGGTGGCTGTTGCTAAACCCAACAGACCTCTGGAAAAAAAAAAAAACCAAAAAGTTAAGAAGCCCTTAACCATCAATTAAAAGCCAAGTGTGAACGTCAGAAGACTTTTTTGGAAATATGTAAAGATGCTTTTATCTCCTGCAGTGGGAGGGCAGAGAAAGCTGAAGTCCCAAGCTTGGGACTTCACTGAAAGGGTGGCAGAGCTCCAAAGAAAGTCAAATTCCAAACCAGGGGAGATCTGCTATGCCAAGCTTAGGAGCCTGATAAAGAATGTGACCCTGGGGCATCTCTGTGGCTCAGTGATTGAGCATCTGCCTTTGGCTCAAGTTGTGATCCCGGGGTCCTGGGATCCAGTCCCGCATCGGGCTTCCCTCAGGGAGCCTGCTTCTCCCTCTGTGTGTGTCTCTCCGTGTCTCTCATGAATAGGTAAATAAAATCTTTAAAAAAAGAAAAAAAGAATGTGACCCTGATACATGGAATAGAGACATCTGGGTTGACACACCTGAAAATATCGAATTCCAGATTCCCCTGAATACTCCAAATCTATAGAGGTAATCCAATCTACTAAGAATTAGCACCCCTCCTTTTTTTCAAATTTTTATTTAAATTCTAATTAGTTAACATATAGTATAATACTGGTTTCAGGAATGGAAATTAGTGATTCATCACTTACATATAAAACCCAGTGCTCATGACAAGTGCCCTCCTTAATACCCACCTCTCATTTAGCCCATCCCCCACCCCCCTCCCTCCATCAACCCCTAGTTTGTTCTCTATTCCTAAGAGTCTTTTATGGTTGGTTTCCCTCTCTCCCATATGTTCATCTGTTTTGTTTCTTAAATTCCACATATGGATGAAATCATACAATATTCGTCTTTCTCTGACTTATCACACTTAGCATAACACACCCTAGCTCCATTCACACCATGGCAAATGGCAAGACTTCATTCTTTTTGATAGCTAGGTAATATTCCTGTCGATGGACATTTGGGCTCTTTCCATGTTTGGCTATTGTTGATAATGCTGCTATAAACATCAGGGTGCGTGTACCCTTCCGACCTGTATTTCTGTATCCTTTGGGGTAAATACCTAATACTACAATTGTTGAGCCATAGGGTGGCTCTATTTTTAACTTTTTGAGGGGCCTCTACACTGTTCACCAGAGTGGCTGCACCAGTGTGCATCCCACCAACAGTGCAAGAGGGTTCCCCTTTCTCCACATCCTTGCCAGCATCTGTTGTTTCCTGTGTTATTGATTTTAGCCATTCTGACAGGTGTGAGGTATTATCTCATCATGGTTTCGATTTGTATTTCCCTGATGATGAGCAGTGTTGGGCATCTTTCCATATGCCTATTACCTCTCTGGATGTCTTCTTTGGAAAATGTCTATTCATGTCTTCTGCCCATTTCTTAATGGGATTGTTTGGGTTTTGGGTTTGATGAGTTCTTTATAGATTTGGGATACTAACCCTTTATTAGATATGTCATTTGTAAATATCTACTTCCATTCCATAGGCTGCTTTTCAGTTTTGTTGATTGTTTCCTTCACCGTGCAGAAGCTTATTATCTTGATGGAGTCCGACTAGTTCATTTTTGCTTTTGTTTCCCTTGCTTCTGGTGACATGTCTAGTAAGAAGGTGCTATAGCCGAAGGCAGATAGGTTGCTGCTGTGTTCTCCTCTAGGATTTTGATGGTTTCAGCCTCACATTTAGGTCTTTCATCCATTTTGGATTTTTGTGTGTGTGTGTGTGTATGGTGTAAGAAAGTGGTCCAGTCTCATTCCTCGGCTTGGTGCTGTCCAGTTTCCCAGCTCCATTTATTTTTTTCCCATTTATTGAAGAGACTCTTTTTTCCATTGGATTTTCTTTCCTGCTTTGTCCAAGTTGGCCATATATTATGGGTCCATTTCTGGGTTTTCTATTCTGTTCCATTGATCTATGTGTTTGTTTTTGTGTCTGTACAATATTGCCTTGATGACTATATCTTTGTAATATATCTTGAAGTCCGGAATCATGATGCCTCCAACTTTGCTTTTCTTTTTTTAGGGTTTCTTTGTCTGTTCAGGGTCTTTGTGGTTCCATACAAATTTTAGAATTGTTTATTCTAGCTCTGTGAAAAATGCTAGTGGTATTTTGATAAAGATTGTATTAAATGTGTAGGTTGCTTTGGGTAGTATAGACATTTTAACAATGTTTGTTCTTCCGATCCATGAGCATGGAATGTTTTTCTATTATTTTGTGTCTTCTTCAATTTCTTTCATAAGTGTTCTATAGTTTTCAGAGTACAGATTTTTTACCTCTTTGGTTAAGCTTATTCCTAGGTATCTTATTTTTTTTTTTGGCACAATTATAAATGGGATTGATATCTTGATTTCTTTTCCTGCTGCTTCATTATTGGTGTATAGAAATGTAACAGATTTCTGTACATTGATTTTATAACCTGCAACTTTATTGAATTCATGTATGAGTTCTGATCATTTTTGGTAGAGTATTTCAGGTTTTCCACATAGAGTATCAGTTTTCTGCAAAGAGTTTGACTCCTTCCTTGCTGATATGGATGGCTTTTATTTCTTTTTGTTGTCTGATTGCTGAAGCTAGGACTTCTGGTACTATGTTAAATAGTAATGGTGAGAGTGGTCATCCCTATCTTGTTTCTGACTGTAGAGGAAAAGCTCTCAGCTTTTTCCTATTGAGGATGATATAAGCTGTGGGTCTTTCATACATGGCTTTTATGATGTTGAGGTATGTTCCCTTTATACTTACTTTGTTGAGGGATTTTTTTTTTTCAAGAATAGATGCTGTATTTTGTAAAATGAATTAGCACCGTTCTTTTGTTTGAGGATGCTGCAGGGCCTTTCCCTGACAAGACAAAACATGATTCCCTGCATCTATGAACCGAATCTCCTCCCGCTCACTAGGCAAATAACCAGGTAAAAGTCACAATATATTCCAGATAGAGATACACTGGGACTGATGAAGAGGAAAACGAGTATTCTCCAAATGAGCTCCCAGCATGTGATGGTAAGAACTGGGAGAAAACACACAGGGCTGGATTCTGAGGACACTTGATCAAGGGGCTTGAACATAATGTTTGATAAGGAAAAGCTTATCAATTTGGGAGCACTCTCCCAAGATACACAATTTAACACCTTGGCAAGGACTTTGGAAGATAATATGAATATATGACTAGAATAACACCTAGAGCATGGTAAAAATGATGATCCCTACAAAGTGAGTTAGAATAATTACAACATATGGTTTAAAAAGTCAGGGTGAGGGTGGGGATAGGAAAAGACTCAGAGAAGGGAATCATAATAAAGTAGATATACTATGCAAGGTTAAAAAACTAACTAGAGCACTATACACCATGAAAGAACCCAAATGATACACCAATCACCAGAGTAATAAAAAAAAAATGCACTGGGTGCCAATATCACTAAGAAGTTCAATGGTGGCTCTCCTCTGCAGGCCAGGGGGAAATTCGAAGATTCCATTATAGTATTTGACTTATCAATAGCAGATGGATGATAGGATACTGCATTAAAGTCCAGATGCCAGAAACCTAATGGACGTAATTATGGTAAGTGACAGAGTCAGAAGTGCAGGCCAGAGTGCCTGGACCTACAAAGGAAGTGTGGAAATGGCTAATTATAAATACCACCCCTGGGTGGGGGTACAGACAATAAATGAGCAGCCAACAAGGGTATTGGTCAATATACACAATCAAAAGATATCAAGGAAAGATAAATGAAGTGACACCTTGCAAAAATGAGAATCAAGAAGGAAGTCAGTCACCCTGATAAAAGGTCACAATTCCTTGCTCAGTTTCCAGGCCTTAGCCAGGTTTTTTTTTTTTTTTTTTTAAAAGCAGGGCACAAAATTTTTAGCTTTATTATCAGCTACTGAGCTATGAGATACAAACCAATCAGAAACATTAAAGTTGCTCGAAACAGGTGTTTACATTTACACTACACAGAAGCCAGAGTCCTATCTTTTGATCCCAATGCCATCCCTCTGGGGAAGGATGGCCTCAGCTAGGGGGGCAAAGGAACACGTTACGTTATAATAGTAAGAGTCTCATCCATCTAGGAAAGTAGTGAACCACAGCCACCATTTTAATGGGCACCAAAATCTTATTTGAAATCAGTTTTTAAAGGTTCTCTTAATCATAGTTTTCAAATGAAAACAGGAACCCCTCTTCTGTGAGCATTCCAGCTCACTACCCAAGAGACTTGAATACTTCTGTTAAGGCAACTGGAAGCCCACCTTAGCCTTGAATGGTGACTTCTGCCCAGTATATGATCTGTCCTTTGTTTGCCAGTAAATGCAATCCAACAGAGCATGCTATGGGGAAAAACGGGAATTTATGCAGTGCTGCCCTCTGGTAAAAGGGGAACACAGCACTCAAAGCAAAAGGCCACAGAGGGCTCCCAAAGAATCCAGTAGAACTAAGAGAAGCCTTCAACTTTCCAAAAAGACTTCACAACTGGATCCAGGTAGTCCAAGTAGAACAGTGCCCTGCAGCAAGGAGTAGTGTATATGCCAATGAGAAGACCCAGGTTCCAAGAACTGTTACAGTGGCTTCTAGAGTCAATCTCTCCCATTCATAGCACACCTTTGCTTTGATTTTTGCTCACCACAAATCCCTCTGTATCGAGGAGTTTATTTCTAAGGCTAGAACTTCAGCACAGGGCTGAGAGACTTCACGAGGTATTCTTCTCCATGTCCAGCCATCTTTGGCAGCTCTCCTTGTAATGCTTTCACCTTCCCATTCCCTGTGGGGAGACAGGACAGGTGATGAGAAAACCTGGACTCATACTCAAAGGAGATGGACACAAGCCCAGCTGCCAGGAGTCAGCTGCTCTGGCCTCATAGTCTCTAATCATTAGTCTCTTAGGAGCAAGAAAGAACTGGAAAGCAGCAGAATTTAGAGCAGGAAGAGAGCCCAGAGGAAGAGCATGACTGAGCCAGGTTTTAGACCCAGAACCTACTGACTGAAAAAGAAGGTGCACCCCAGGAATAAGGGCTTTCTATCACCACTCAAGAGTACATACTAATCATTCCCCCAAAGTGACCTATTGCCATTTACTTGAGTAGCTGTACACTGAAGGAAGGAGATTATCCAAACAGTGAGAGGACTCTCGGATACAAAGTATGAGTTGACATTGATGCCTAAAGTTGGTATCATAGTCTCACATTAGTATGAAGATATAGAAGGGCCAGGCAAAAAATGTGCCCCCTGCCTAGTAGTCTACCTACACCTAGGAGTTAGCACTGCTGACACCGAGAGTGCTTGGCCGTGGGGCAAGTGCTATTATAGTGGAGAAGGCCAAGTAGAAGGCTCTGAAATTGCTCCACACTCTAAGCTAAGAAAAGAAATGAAAAATAATGCTACATTTAGAGCAGATGACAGAAATCAGTGCCACTGTTACACCTAAAGGATGTAGGGTGTGGTGATTCTTATCAGAATAGCATTTAGTTCATAAGTCTGGCCCCTATAAAGAAACAGATGGATCCTAGAGGATGACAGTATGCTACTGCAAACTCAAAAAGTAGGAATCCCAATTGCAACTGCTATGTTAGATGTGTCATCTTTGCTAGAGCAGATTAACACAACCTCAGAACATGCTAGGCAGCTATTGATCTGGCAAATGAATACTTTTCCATCCCTATCAGAAAAGAGGATCAGAAATAGTTACACTCACTTGAACAGACAGCAGTACATATTTGTAGTCTTGCCCTAGGGCTTTGGGGAAAAGACAGACCATGGGCATCAAATGACCACACAGCCAGAACTCTCCATTGTGACCTGAGTTCCGTGAGACTCATGAAATCATAAAATTGGATGGGCCCAGCAGACGTTTATTTTAAATGGAAGTGGTACAGCCAGGAGTGAACACAAATAATTCTGGAGTGCAGGAACAAGCTGCAAGAGGAGGTAGGACACATGTCATCCACCACTGTCTCTGCACCAGCACTTCTCCCTCACCTGCACTGCAACAGGTAGGGCTCCCTGGAGATTCCTCAGGACCCATTAATGGATGAGAAGAGCCCGACGCTTTGTTCACAGGTCAGTCTGGTATAGGAGTGAAAGCTGACAAAGAACAGTGGCAGCAGTACCACCTCACTCAGAGGTATCCTTGATAGACAGTGATTACTGGAAATCCTCCCAAGAGGCAGAGCTTTGGGCAACATACAGGGTCACCTAGTTTATGTCAAAAGAAAAGTGACCTGGGATGCCTGGGTGGCTCAGCGGTTGAGTGTCTGCCTTTGGCTTAGAGCATGATCCCAGGGTCCAGGGATCAAGTCCTGGATCAGGTTCCCTGCAGGGAGCCTGTTTCTCCCTCTGCCTGTGTCTCTGTGTCTCTCATGAATAAATAAATAAAATCTTAAAAGGAAAGAAAAAGAAAAGAAAAAGAAAGAAAGAAAGAAAGAAAGAAAGAAAGAAAGAAAGAAAGAAAGAAAGAAAGAAAGAAAGAAAGAAAGAAAGAAAGAAAGAAAGAAAGAAGAAAGAAAGAAAGAGAAAGAAAAGAAAGAAAGAAAGAAAGAAAGAAAGAAAGAAAGAAAGAAAAAGAAAGAAAGAAAGAAAGAAAGAAAGAAAGAAAGAAAGAAAGAAAAAGAAGAAGAAGAAGAAGAAGAAGAAGAAGAAGAAGAAGGAAGGAAGAAAGAAAGAAAGAAAGAAAGAAAGAAAGAAAGAAAGAAAGAAAGAAAGAGAAAGAAAGAGAAAGAAAGAAAGAAGGAAGGAAGGAAGGAAGGAAGGAAGGAAGAAAGAAAGAAAGAAAGAAAGAAAGAAAGAAAGAAAGAAAGAAAGAAAGAAAGAAAGAAAGAGTGACCCAAGGTAAGAGTATCATGGACTCATGGACAGTGGCAAGAATTTGGCTGATGAGCCAAGAGCCCGAAAAAAGAAAGCTAGGAGTCTCAGGAACATGGAGTTCCAGAAAAGAAGGATTATTTCTAATAATCTAAGAGATTATTTTATCTCTAAGATAAGATAAGATTAGATCTTATCCAGAAAAGAAGGATTATTTCTAATAATCTAGGAGATTATCTTATCTCTAAGATAAGATAAGATTAGATCTAATCTAATCTCTAGAGAGCACAAAATGATTATAATCTACCGAGATTATAGTGTAGCTCACTCTTCGCCTGTCCAATCCTTCTTCCTGCCCTCCCTCCCCCACACGCTGAAGCCAAGAACACAACTTTATACATCTCCAGCTCAGAGTCCACTCCCTGGGAGGCAGACATTACCTAAAACATTGAAATCCCAACTTTGTTCTCAGCTAAATCCCCAGTGCCTAGTTCTGTCTGACACAAATGCCAGGTTCTCAGTAAATATTTGTTGAATAAATGATTGAACCCCAAAGAAACTGATTTGCCAAGGCCCATGACAGAACCACTTCTGAGTTCTGTACCCTCCTGTAAATTCTTGCCTTCTTGGCTCTAATGCAGGTCTCAGTAGCCCGAGGAAGACCCAAATGGTGAGGGTAAGAGAATCATCTCGCTACACTTTGTCAGTCCCAAACGGACTGTGTGTACAAACACACACACACACACACACACACACACACACACACACCGTAACTCAAAGAGACCTACATATTTGTCTGCATTTTGGACAGCTAGACTGAATACTAATAATTTGTAAAATCATCAGTAACATAAAAATGTCATTATTAAAGAGAGTTACTGGACTTCCATTCTCAGTAAATCATCATAGGAAAAAACTAGCATTTCTTAGAGAATTAGATGTTTTCATATACACAAAATAGAAGTTACGTGTTGTCATTCAGTATTCCGGACTTAAAACTTTCATGGATGCTCAAATGCAACATATCAGTAAAGTTGAAAATGTGGTTCGCGCTGTACAAACAATTTCTTTTCATATACCCCCCAAAATAGAAATTTACATTTTCTTAAAATATAAGTAATGTTGGTTACAAAATCATACACCGAAGAGAAAACCAAAAGGGAGCTTGAAAAATGTTCTTGGTGAAATTAGACGTCATGCACAACAGCATTCTTCCTAAATGTAAGGAATTAACTACCTGCTTTTTTGCCAAATTCTCTTCCTAACTTGTTCTCATGTCCCACTTGCCTGAAAAGAGAAAGAACTGAATGTTCTGCCCATGCCATTTGTAGGATATTGAAAATTCTAATTTTCATCAAAATAACTTCCTATGTAGAAGGACCAAAACAACCGATTGAAGAGAACAATTTAATAGAACCGTGTTGACCCAATCTGGGTACAGGAAAGTGCTAGTGACTTCCAAAGTGCCTGAAGCCTGTTGAGGCAGCAGCAGCAGCAGAAGCCTGACTTGGTATTCTCACGTACAACCTAGTCATCCGGGACACCGAGGTGACAGCCTTCTTATTCTTTAAATTTATTTTATTTATTAAATTTATTATTTTTATTAAATTTATTATTTATTCTTAATTTGCTTTTAGTGTAGTTTGATCTGCCAACATATAGTATAACACCCAGTGCTCATCCCATCAAATGCCCCCCTCAGCACCTGTCACCCAGTTATCCATCCCCCCACCCACCTTGCCTTCCACAACCTTCTGTTTGTTTCCCAGAGCTAGGAGTCTCTCATGGTTTGTCTCCCTCTAATTTTTCCCACTCAGTTCCCCTCCTTTCCCTTATAATCCCTTTCACTATTTCTTATATTCCCCATATAGTGGCAGCCTTCTGAGTGTCCACTAGAGATGGTACACAGTAATTCATATATTCCAGTATTTGCGGTCTGAATCATTGCTAAGTTTTAAGGTAAATTCTAAATTCTATTGTTGGTTCATCTTTCACTTATCTGTTTAATTGTCAAAGTATTTTATCACATTTGCTAGGTTATAAAACAAATACATACTGTAAAAAAATGCTAAAGATAGAAAGTTATAGTTTTTCCCCTTCGTTCCCCATTTCAATTCATATGTCAACATTATGAACAGGCAATGTTGGCGGGGGGAGTGGAAGTATATAAATATTTTTATATGCATTGATTTTTATATAAATGAGATCATAAAATCAACCCTAATAGTCCCTAATTAGGCATGACAGATGGGTATCCCTGAGACCACCATTTGGTAATTGCAAAACAGATATCATAAAAATACATTAAGAGAAAGAAAACTGCCTGATAGCAGCCGGATTCTCCTCACTCCTCTACCTAGCAGTTTCATTAGATTTGAGGAATTCTCTGAGGTCAAAAAGAAATTAGATGTGTGAACAAGAAATATGACATTTTATTTCTAAACAATCCATCTGCAGAATTGGAATTTGACGTGAAATCCTGCTCAATTAAAGAACGAGTTAAATATAGTATTTTGCAAATAACAAACAGGTGTTGGTGAATATACTGTATTCTGCTTCTGTTAAAAATGCAAAACAGAAATAAAATATATGCTTAACTGCTTTAACTCTTTTAATTTTGTTTCCTGAAGCCATATATCATCTGGCTTGGTGATTGATGATATCATTTAAATTCAATCCCCCCCCCAAAAAAAAAAATAGTCCATTAGGTTGCAAATAAAATTGTCGTATTTTCCACTTACAAAAAAAAAAAGGTAGGAAATGAATAAATTAGTAGGCTAACATCTCCCCTCAGGGAATCTTGCATTAAGTCTTTTTAAAGTAATGAGCAGTGTGGTGGAATCGATGGTGTATCCATGCTAGTAGGTAGCCTGGGGGAAATGGTTCAACCTCCTTGGGCCTCATTCTCCTTGTCTGTAAAGTGGGGGTAAAAAACCAAAACCAGAAAAGTCCCCCCCAAAGACCCCCAAACCACAAAAACCTCAAAGGTGACTTTAAAGACCAGAAAAAGATAGGAGCCATGAAATGGCACTGTAAAACATAACGGCATCATTAATAGTGGTTCATCATAAAATAAAATCTTGTCATCCCTCTTTGTTTTTATTTGACTTCCTCAGGAACCCCAAATCTAGAATGTGTTTATTTCTCTTCTTTTTCTTAATTTGCAAGGGAAAGTATGAATTTTGAAGATATCACATTCCTCTGGGTTTTACCTGCAAATGTAAAGTACTAATAGGTATCCATCTAGTCAATCAACACATCTTTGCTGAGGCTCTCCCATGTGCTCTGTGTTGCATCAAGTGTTGGAAGGCGAGAGGACACCCAGAGCCACGTCGATTCGCAGGACTTTATGAAATAGAATCGCATTATGCAAAGCCTGCCTTCCTCATAGATGGTCCTGAACATTTGAGTCGTCCTTTTAAAAGGTCTGAAGCTTCTTTTTCTCTGTCCTCCTGTGTTGCTTCTATAGGGCTCTCTGCCTGCCTGGCCATCCTGGAGGCAGACCCACCTGGCCACAGCGGTGGGCTCCTTGGCCCTGGTTGAGTTCCGTGGAGTGGAGACTTACAGGAAGCGAGGGTGAGGTTGAGGTAGTTTCTCAGCCCCCGCCTGTGGGGTGGCTGTGTGCCCCAGCTGAAGATCACAGCTTCTTCTCTGTTTCTGTTCTGGGCATTACTCCTATCTCCACCCTTGCTAACCTAGGAGTATCAATAGTATCTGGGCACTGTTTTTCCCTTTAGGCTTTTCCTGCCCCTTATGCACTTTTGGAAATACTCTCTTTACTAGACTCTTCTCAAATTACTTAACTTAAATGGGTTTCTGTTAGCTGCCAAAACCCTGACCCATACAATCTCCTACCTCCAACCTCCCATCCACCTCTCCCTACCGCCTGCCTATTCCCAATTCTAGGTACTTCTTGGTTTGGCATCTCTATACCAGTGACACAGGAACTTAGAGACCTCTTAAAGTACATGTATGGCTTCTCAAGGGTTCCTGGATACCAGTGTGAAAAGCACAGGTTTGTCCAGTATTCGCCCACACACTCCCCCAAATAAGAACCCACTGTGTTAATCCTTTCTCTATTTAAAGGAATACTATCTGGGGATCTCTGGGTGGCTTGGCAGTTTGGTGCCTGCCTTTGGCCCAGGAAGTGATCCTGGGGTCCCAGGATTGAGTCCCACATCGAGCAACTTGCATGAAGCCTGCTTCTCTCTCTGCCTGTGTCTCTGCCTCTCTCTCTCTCTCTCTCTCTTTCTCTGGGTCTCTCATGAATAAATAAATAAATCTTTAAATAAATAAATAAATAAATAAATAAATAAATAAATAAAATCTTATTAGGTAGAAGTCAAAATAAAAATTATATGCTATGTTTTGTTTTTGTAATTTGTTATGTATTACAAAATCCTAATGGTCTATAATACATAATTTCTTAGGACTGAAAACAAAACACAGAGTTGAACCCAGTGCTTTCATTTTACAAATGAACGAACTAAAATTTATAGAACTTAGGTGATTTAGTCCAGACCATGCAACTTTCATTGGCCAAAGCTACAGTCTGCTTCCTGAGTCCTAATCCAATGCTATGTTTCTGCCAAACACCGTACCCAGCTTACACTATCTTACATAGAAAATAATGAGAAATAAAATGTCATGTGCCTGAATAGGAAGACTTTTCTAAGAATCTGTTCCTAAAGGCAGGGAAGAAATTATAGACTTTTGAGATATTAGGGCTAAAAGACACTTGCAGACTCTCCCTGAATTGATAGGCAGAGAATCAGAGCCCCAGGAAAGATCAGTATCTTGTACTTCCCATGTTTCCTGAAGTATTTCCTTAGCATTTCCCCCATCACTTTCAGGATCTCGAAGGGAACTTTGAATAATTTCATAGCCAGAGTGTCTCTATAAATCTGTTATTATTCATCGTGATAGGATTTCAAGACTCAAAGAGGTAGTAAGATACAGAATAATGAAAAAGCAAAATATGCCATCTGATAGAGAATATCTTAAGAGCTAACGTGTAAGTTGAAATATGAGTTAGTGGCTTGATGACAACTGACAGAGGCTCTCTGAAAGAGGACATCCTTGACCAGTGAGCTTGCAAAGTCAAGGTACCTGCGGTAATGTACTGTTCTATCAGCGTGCACCCTGGCGCAAACGTTTGTTTGCATGGGATGCCATCACCTGTGCAAGACATTCGAGATAAAGTTTTCAATCTCTGTCTGAGGCAGAAGCAACTGCCATTCAATGTGCAGGAATACTTTCTCAGTGTCAAAAGATGCTATTAACACTGAGCTGGCATCATTTTTCATCTTAAAGAGGATATTAAATAAGCACAGTAAATTCACACAGGTGAGCCTACATGTACCAGCCATAAAACAGCACATTGTTCGGCTTGAATTCTTTTATTAATGCTTATTCTGTGAGTCAATTGGCCAATAACTTTGCCAAATTGTTGATATCTATATTGAGGAAGGCCATGAAATCGATGCCCATGGCTCCCACTATGATAAAACCAGCTCTAATTTTCTTCTTCTGCTATTATCAGCGGGTTCACTGGAATTTGGACAGAGGCCCTTGAGTTTTGTCCTTAGATGTCCCTTTCAAACAGCTCAGGGCTACTCACCCCCTTGTAGCTCGTCATTACCCTTTACTCACCTCTAGAACAGAAGGACCTCTTTGAGCACAGGCATTTGCTCAGTCAGGTTGGAACTTCTCTAATAAAACAAGAGATGGGAGGAGAAGGAAAAGGTGAGGTGTCTCCAGGTCAGAGACCCTACTGAGGTAATTCATAGACTAGGGTGGTGATTGGAATGGATGACCCCCAAGGTCCCTTTAAACCTTCTAATCTGGTTTAGTACCATAAGATATGTCTCTGCCATGGTCTGCAGATTGATTTGATGAACGTAATCCACAGAGGTTTGCTGCAGAATAATCTACACTTCTGAGTCTCACTGCAAAACACTCCTGCCCCCCCTACCCCATTCTATCCTCCATCCCGAATGGCAGCGTTAGGATTTTGAGACTTCTCTTGCCAAGGGAGGGTAGGCAGAAGATGGCAGAGGACTTCTTAGGCCTATTTGAAAACCCCCAAATTCCTCCTTCTATTTGAAACCCCCAAAACTGGCTGAAAAATCTAGAGAGAGTCCAAGAGTGCAGCCCATGGATCGTGCTGGAATGTTTGACCCAGGTTAGTGTAGAGTGAGGGCCATGAATTCTTAGTTCTGGGTCTGAATCCTGGTAGAACCTTAGCCAACTGACTAAACTTTCTGAGAGTGCTTTCATCTAGAAAATTGAATTCATCTAGATATTTACTCAGTAGGGTGAATGTAGGGTTAAAAGAGATCATACATGAGGCTTGCACTGAAGTTCGGTTTTAGCCCTGGGGTGTAACCAAATCCTGGCACTCAACTTCAACATCGCCGTGATAATTAGAAGGTATAATGGACAATTTACCTCCTTCATCATCATTTCTGGCATCCCCAACCTTGAGAGTGATCAATGATTGTGTGTTCTCATCAGTTACACAAGATCAATATGACACACGACAAGACTGACAATAAGGGGAAGTTCTATTCAGACTCATCATTAATCTATGAATATTTACCTTCTAGTATAGGTAAATTATTCCTGACTCTGCTTTATCTTTCTACCTAGTCCTTATGACTAGCTGGCTAAATACTATAGTAATATTTACGTGTCATTTATAAATTGTCCATCTCCCTAACTATACGTAAGCTACACCAGCGCAGAAATTTCATTTGTCCGCTGAAGTATACCAAATGCCTAGTACGGTGCCAGGCCTTCATAGGTGTGCTGCAAATGATTGTTGAATGAATGAACATGCAGCAGGTTCTAATCCCTATCCTCACACTCAGGTCTGCAAGAATAAACATTTTCTTTGGTTTTCTATAACTGATTGATCTCCTCTTCACCAGATTAACAGTATGAGATTCAGCTCCATTTTTCTTTCTTTCTTTTCTTTCTTTCTTTTTCTTTCTTTCTTTCTTTCTTTCTTTCTTTCTTTCTTTCTTTCTTTCTTTCTTTCTTCTTTCTTTCTCTCTCTCTCTCTTTCTTTCTTTCTTAAAGAGAGTGTGAGCACAAGTGGGTAGGGAGGGGCAGAGGGAGAGGGAGAGAGAAAATCTTAAGCAGACTCCACACTCAGCTCAGAGCCTGATGCAGGGCTCAATCTCATGACCCCTGAGATCATAACCTGAGCTGAAATCAAAAGTTGGATGCTTAACCGACTGAGCCACCCAGGCAACTCTCAGCCCCATTTTTCTATGGTGGAGTCACCCATCACCCATACCATCTGAGGCCTTGTGTAGTATCAAGGTGTTAGAGGGTGGGCACCACGTCCTCACATCCATCTTTCCATGGTAAGACCCACAGAAATATGCTCTCTGGTCACCTCTGAGTTATTCTTTCTATTCCCCTAGACTTCTATGGATCTAGATAGAGGTACCCTTTCTGCTACTTATGGCCCCTCCTGGACACACAGGAATCATTTTTCAGCTTTCATGCCATACTAGAACTTAGGGGAATTTTGAGTGTCTAAGGTTTATTTTGCCAAGATATAATACAGTCGCTTCTCTTCCTTGTCACCTACCCAGGACTCTACCCACGAGAGGGCTAACAGACCCTCCGTTTTCAGATCCTACAAAGACATCTTCACTTCCAGGGACCTCACTCCATTGGCCTGGGGCTGGGCTCAGAGAACAGGACACACAGAATTTCTCAGGGACTCATTGGTGCTTCTTGTTTGACTATCTCCTATCTCCAGTGACAGAGTTTTTGTCCAGTCTTTACTGGACAGCCTGAGAATTTTCTCAGAGCCTGTACTTTTGAAGTTTGAAAGTCAGTTTTAAAACAATTCCCTTTTCTCTGTTCCGTGTAGCCACTTTCTTCTTCTGAGCCAGTGAACACGAATCAATTTCGTTGGTCAAAACATGGCAGAAGGGCCAAGGAACAGGAGGAAATATGAGGTGAAAGCAATAATTAGCATTACCAAACCATTATAACGTGTCACACACGCATGCGCCCACACATACACAGTAAATTTAAAAATACCAGTCCAGGTGTTTCAGCCTCTCAGTGAAAAATCTCCATCCTTGTCTTATTTGGGAAATGGTAGATCAATGTACATAAGAACTCTCAAACCAGCTTTTTAATAAAGTTGTCTACATAATGCCAACAATATATATAAATAGACACAGACCCAAACTTTTAACATCTGGGCACCACATCAGGGGGCAGCCCCTGCTCATCCTCCCCAACCTGCTTAACCATCACCTCCTCTGAGAAACCTTTCCTAGTTCTCTACCCATCCCAAAAATGTCTCCAGTAACCTCCTTAGTGTTCCTCATGGCATCCTATTGCGTTTAGTCGATTAAGCTAGGCTGCAAGTGACAGCAGCAAACTGAAAAGAACAGTGGCTTAAACAAAAGATAGGTTGACTCTTCTCTCATGTAGATGAAACTGGGAGGTAAGACACCCAAAGCTGGAAGCTGGCCTCACTCTTACCAAAGATCTAGGTGCAGTGGTAAATCTGCTTTGGGGCCAAACTCCTCTGTTTCACCTGACTCCCACCGCAGGTCCCAGCTGGAAGCTCCAGCTCCCACATTCCAGACAGCAGAAAAAGAAAAGGAGGCAGTAAAGGAATATCCCTTTACCTTCAGGAAACATCCCAGACATCACACACAGAACTTATTCTCTCCCACTGCCTGTAACTTAATTGCAAGGGCACACCCCACCCAGTAAATGGAGGTCGTGAAAGAGTATTTTAGTTGAAGGGCAATGTTCCAAACATAAACTTAGGTTCTCTATTTTTATCTTTTTTTTTTTTTTGTAAGAAAGAGAAACAGCTAGATACTAGAAGGCATCTGGCAGTTTCTTCCACTCTTTCTTGTGCAACAGTTACCACCACACTGATTCCCTGTCTTCTCAAGCAGATAGCAAGTTCCTTGAAGAAAATAAATAAATAAAACAGTGTCTCATTCATCTTTCTTTCCCACATGCTAGCCCAGGGCCTGACTGGAGTTACACTCAATAAATGTTTATTAGTAAAGGAGAATTTGAAGCACCTGCAATGTACCAGGCATTTGATAGATGTAGTCTCTAGTTCGTAATTAAAATACAAAGCAAAACCCAACAAAAATATGCTTAAGAAGAACCTGTTTCCATTGCCTTTTATAAAAAATAAGAAACAGGCTCAGAAATATGAAGTAACTTACACAAGATCTCAGATCCTGTGAGTGGCAAAGAAAAGAAAGGGCTTCCTGACTCTAAATGTATATACTCTTCCTACTATGTGGGCTCCCTTACCTGCTGCTTCCAGGCTTTTCTTCCCCGTCATAATGTGACAGTACCAGGGAGGCAACACAGGTTTAGAAACCTCAGTTTAGTGACCCAAGGGCCACTCCCATGGACAAAAGTAAGAGTAATGCATCCTAGGCTCTGAGGGGGAAAGCATGGTACATCTTTTTAATTCACCAAGAAAACCCTCCCCCATTTGATCTCTCATGTTACCAATACTCCATCCATTCCTTCACTCCAAGCCTTACTCCCAGGGTCAACCATGTTCTGTCCTGCCTTGATGACTGCTTACTTCCTTTGCATGGAGTTTTGCTCATCCTAGTATCTTAGGATGAGGAGGGATTCAGTCCCTAGACCACCAAAAGTGATGTTTACAGAGTCCATTCTTATCCAAGATTTCTGCCCCACTTAGAGAGTCTCTGATTGCTATCCTTGGCTCTCACCATTGCTATGGTCACAAAAACATAGATCCTCTTACCCTCCTACTATCCATCTTGATACTGCCTTAAAATAGCTCACTATCTAAAAATCTATTCCCTCAAATCCACTGATTTAATAAATTCTATTTCTATTAATATAACACAAATTATCTCTAAGCATATGTAACCACATAATTTTGTCTTTATAAACCCTCTAACCAAATACATTTTATATGCTTATTAATTAAACTAATAAAATTCCCAATAAAATTTCATACTAATCTATATTATATATCACATCACACTCTTTTGCCTTTCTAACAGAGAAATTCTTGTATATCTTTAGCATATGATTATACAACTAGAATTAGTCACAGATCAGGATTAGAGTGTAAGATCTTTAGAGGAATGGACTAACTGAATGTCTTCAATGTCTATATTCTGTGGCCCTCTCCTTGCCATGCATCATATCAGTTATGGCTTATTCCTCAGATCCACGTGGATCCATCAGTGAATCAGGCCCCAGCTCTAAATGTTCATTGGATGCTATTCAGCAGCAAATTACAATGTTATAAATATAAACAATATTATAGCCTTATGGTCAATAATGCAGAGTGCTTTTCCTTCTTTCCAAAATAGGTCTTTTTAAGAAAACAATTTGGCTTAGGTAAAGAACGTTTTGTTCATGTGTGGGTCCTACATTTTCTGACCAAGCCAAGTGCTTATGAATGACATTTTACGAATATTTTTCTCACGAGAACAGCGAACTGCCCACCCAAGGGTGGGCATGTTTCATTTCCCTCAGCAAGTGCTTATGGGGGCCCTGCCATCATCTCATAAAAACTTTAATCACAGCCAACAAGGGACAAATCCAAATACCCTGGGCATCCCCTAGGCACAGAGTTGAGACACAAATCTCAGGGCCTTTCAGGGCCTGGAATCCGGAATAGGTCTGGAAACCCTAAATTTTAAAAGAAGAATTTGAAACCATAAAAACAATTCTATCTTAACTAAATTCAAGAAATATGTATTGAGTGCCTGCTACACACTCAAAACAATACTAGGTATCAGAAACACATAGATGGGAAGACCTACTTCACACCATCGATGTGTTTACAGACTACAGAGGGAGATAGAGCTACTCATAATTAGCTAACGCATGTCATTCTGTGCCATGCATTCCAATAAAGGCATAAGAATAATAACAAGAGCAAGAATACAAATATAAATACAAACACACGAATGGCTAATATTTGCAGAGTGCTTGCTGTGAGCTCGAAATGCATCATCTGGTTTATTCCTCATGGCAACCTATAAGGTACAAGTCAGTACTCTCCATTTTGCAAACAAGGAAATGCTATTGAGATGAACAGAACAACAAACTCTGCCTTCAGGCACTGAGAAAGGCTTCATGGAGGAAGTAACATTTGTTGGGATCATCAAATCTGGTTCCTGGTATAGCCCCCAGCAGGCAGCGATGGAACTTCATAATAAAGTCACTAATAGAAATTACATACTGGGGGATTTCCGATGCAATTGCTAATGGGGAAACTGCCTCTACTAGATGACTAAATATGTTGTTCTGGGTCATTAAAATTGTATTATGCATATGCTGAGGTTGGGATTAGCTAAAACATTATAGAGGGCTGCTAATCTGATCACTAGACCATGTTCGGTAAATTTGTTCAGGGATGAGCCAAAGTTAAAAGTATAAAATCCAGCTGTAAATAAGGAAATAATTGGACTGCCTGCATCCGTTGATGGGAGTCTGTGGCCAGCTGGAAGCTTTTTAAAAATTTATTTTTCATGAAATATTTCATACATTCAAAAAGTATGTCTAGTGAATAGCTAAGGTATAAAGAATGATTAAGTGAGCATCCGTATGCCCAAGCCAGCCTAAGAAATAGCAATCTACTAATTCTGGCAAAGCCCCTGATATCTTCGCCCATTAGTTTTTTCTTATTTTTTGCCTCTCCACCAACAATTACAGCTTTTAAAAATAGTTTTATTACATATGCAGGTAGCCCAGAAATATATGCTACTCATTTTTGTACATCTGAACTTTATTAAGTGCAATCCTTTGTGATTTACTTTCTTTACTCCACGTAATGATTTTGGTTCTCATCATGTTGAAGCATGAACCTGCCTTCAATCATCTTCATTTCTACATGGTATACAAATTATTGATCCATTCTCTTGTCTGGGGACATTTGAATAGACATTTGCATAAACACAGTATGGATATTTTTATATTTTATGCACGTGAGCAAGAATTTCTCTACATATGTATACACCTGAGAACGAAATTATTGGGTAATAGGATAAGTTTTGTTCAAGTTTTTAAGATAATGTCAAATAATGTTCCAAAGTTGTTGTACTGATTTACACTCTCACATTCTCAGCAGGTCTAATATGGTCCAACTTTTGTCAGTCTAATGGGTATAGGACACAGATACAATGTCATTTAAATTTGGGTTTCTCTGGTTACTAATCAGGTTAAATGTTTTCATATATTTATGAGCAGCAGGGGTACTTGTTCTGTAGAATGTCTTTTGCCCATTTTCTTTTAGGTTTTCTTTTTATTTGTCTGTCTACTGATACACATCAAATGTTATGTTAATATAACCAAATTTATTTCTTTTCCTTAATTGCTTATATTTTGTGTGAACTGTTTAAACATATTTCCCTACCTGAGGTAAAGATTTTATCCTATATTCTCTTTTAGAAACTTTAAAATTTTTTTCACCTTTATTTTATTTTAATTTTTTTTTTAGATTTTTATTTATTCATGAGAGACACAGAGAGAGGCAGAGACATAGGCAGAGGGAGAAGCAGGGTCCATGCAGGGAGCCCGGTGTGGGACTCGATTCCCAGACCCAGGATCATGCCCTGAACCAAAAGCAGACGCTTAACCGCTGAGCTACCCAGGCGTCCCAATTTTTTTCACTTTTAAACTTTTAATTCACCTGAACTAGATTTGTTTAGAATATAACAGAGGCCCAATCTGACCTGTTTCCACAGGGATAACTAATTGTCCCAACACCACCCATTGCATGTCTCATTTTCCTCCTGGGTCTGCGACGTGAGCTCTGCAGAGTCAGGCTTCTGTTCCAGGCTCTTCATTCGGTTTAGGTGATCTCTTTGTGTGGCCAGCTCTCCACCAAACTAACAGAAAGCTTGAATACAAACCCTTATAGCTGGTAGGTGAAGTTCCCTACATTTTTCTTTTTTTCAAGCTGTTTTTGGCTGTTTGTTTGCCCTTTCCTCTTCCATATACACTTAGATGCTATCTATCAAATTTCATCAAGAATTCAATTGCTATTTTCACAGATCAATTATGGAAAACCTTATCACCTTATCTAGAAACATGTCGTGTCTCCATTTATTTAGGTCTTCATTAATGTCTTTCAGTAAAATTGTGTGCTTTTCACATAAAAGGCCAACATCTTTTGTTCTATTTCTTCCTCAGTATCATATTTTTTGTTATTTTTAAATGTATTTTATTTAAAGTTAATAATACTTTATTGGTTGCTATTCTGTGGCTATGCAGTCGATTGTATATCTAGCAATCTTATTGGATTCTCATGGGGGGTGTGTGTGTGTAAATTAGGTCTTCTACTTGGACAATTTCTATGTCATCTCTGAATAATTCGTTTTGTTTATTTCTTTCCACTCGTGGCAACTTTTAGTTCTTTTTCTTACCTTACCTCAATGGCTAGAGCCTCTAGTACAATTTTGAATAAAAGTTACTGCACTTGGCTTCAAAAAAGTGGGATTAAATCAGTACACTACTTGCACAGGAGCCGTGCTAACATTCTTGGGCTCACTCCATTGTTAATGTATGAGCTGCCAGAGTGAGACACAGCTAAATTCTGCTCTCCCGGGTGGCAACTGGCACCCCCTGGGTGGACACGCAGGGACCCAAGGAGCTGATTACATGGGTGAGCTCTGCTTTCCAAGGAGGGACTGTTTCCAAGGCTATGAGTTCCAGCCCCCAGACTAGAATTGGCCCTTTGACCATATCTCCTCCCTCCAACCCACCTCATCTCATAAGCAGCCATGCCATTTGTCTGTTTTCTCACTTCAACTACTTTGAAAAGTGAGGCAACATTTCTGACACAAGGTGAGCAGTAGGAGATCTCAGGTGAACGGACTGTCAATCCTCCGAAGGACCACATTTGCATTAGGTACTAATACACTAATGCATTTGATTATCTTGCTAGCCCCAAATGTATCACCTTTATTACCTAAGTAACCAAGTGAATGCGCTTGGGCCTTTCAGCATGCAGTCTCTTGCCTTTCCTTCTAAATCCCTATTAGACAAATTGGAATTTCAGCAACCAGGGACAGATTTTGGTCCATGCTACTTTTTCCTGGCTTATTAGAGTGAAATTGAGCATTGCAGTTTAAACTCCAGTCGGTATACAATTTATTGCATAAACGGGGACACTGAGTGAAGAGGGTGCTAAGTAGAGGAGATGCCTGAACGCAGGCATAAACCAGGCTCTCCTGGAAAACCCAGACTAGTCGCCCACTGCAGCTCTCCTCCTTCCATAAATGCCATTCCCTTCCCCAGCTCCTCTCCCCCAAGAAAGTTCCTCCCATCAGGTCTTGTCCCTAATTCAAATGTCTCTCAGTTCCACCTTGTAAGGGAGCCATCCGGCCACCATCCAACATGCCAGGCCACAGCAAGCTGGGAAGCCTCCAAAAAGCACAGCTTAGGTGATTTGAAAGAAACTCCAACTGACCTCAGATGCTGTGTTCCAATCCTTTGTAGTGTTGCAGATAAGGCCCTAATCTTCTCATCAGTTCTCTTCCTTCCAAATTACATTATCCAAATTTCCTGTTACAGTGGATGGCATATGTTACTTAACACACACATCCACACACATAACATAAATGATGTATTTGTCCTTGATCAGGGAATGTGCTGTAAACAGCACCACATCAAGTGGCGTCTGGGGGATGCATTTCGTGCTTTATTGGTGACAATCAGGGGAAAGCATCTCAGTCACTTTTTTTTTTTATTTTTTCAGTTATTTTTCAAAGAGCTTTTAAATGGGTTTCCAGCTTATTCTGCCAAACTGACAGGACTGCTGGGCAACTCGTCTCTGAATACCTCCATCACAAGCCAACATCATTCTACACCACAGCTATCACTAATTAACTGCCTTTTAATTGGTTTCAACTATTACCAGCTAATAGGAAGAGATGACCATCAAGTGCAGTAGGTATGAACTTGAAAGAGAATGAGTAGGAACTACTCCAGTTGACGGACTGGCTTGCCCAAAACATATTAAGTCTCACAAACCACATTTCCTGAGACTTCAAACAGTCTCCTAATGGTCTCCAGTTTTATATTTATATAAGAAATCTAAAAATGTATCTATCTAGAAAGATGGATCTAAAGATTGGGATTCAAGACCACCAAGTCTAGCCTTACAGGTACATGGAGAATGAGAAGCTCATAAGATAGCAAATGACAATAATAATGAACTGAATTCCTACCATATGCCAAGTTTTTACCATTTCAAGAGCTAAACAGTTATCATCTCATTTGATCTTCATGCCCCTGCGATGTAGGTACAATTATTATCTCCATTTTACAGATGAAAAGACTGAGGAACTTGCTTGAGGTCAAACATACAGTGATAGAACTGGGATTTGACTCCAGAGCCGGTGCTCTTATACCCCAGAACACAGTACTCCTTGCTGTAGGTATGTGTTGAGTGCCAAATTTCCGATGCCGGCCTTCAGAATCTCTTGCTACCTTTTCCTGCAGATTTACTCGGCATGTCTAAGACATAACCTTACCCATGCCCCAGGACTATAGTATGATACAAACTTATTTACTCATCCACACATCGATTCACCCACCAAAAATATATACAGCTATAGCTATTCAAAGAAGGGAGTCTCACTTTCAGACTGTGATAATAAAGGAGATTTCATAGGTGAGGCTACAGTTGACCTATTTCTTCTGAAAGTGAGAACAGTAATCTTTTCAAGTTAAAAGAAATAGAATGTGACAAGAGGCAAAGTTTGGAAAGCATAAGGATTGCTTAAGAAATATGGTGGTTCAATGTGGACACAGCATAACACACTGGGATAGGAAGTTCACTTGGGAAAGTAGGTTGGGTCAGTTCATAGAAGTTATCAGATTAATCCAGGCAGCCACACATATCCCAGAAAGACTGATAGTTCCATGAAGTCAGGAACCATGACGTTCATTTTGGCAAGCCCTCTCTCCCACACAAGACCTTGCATGGTGTCTAGCTCATTATAGACACTTATAAATATGCTAAACCTATAAAGGACTAAAGAGTCAGTTTTCCCAAAGCAATATGCCTTTAAAAAAAACATAGATCAAAACCTTAAGTGAAAGAAAGTGCATTCGAGTAGTGTAGTGGGGCTCACAAAGAAGATAGAAAAGAATTTAAGGAGTTAGCAGCATCTCACCAGATTCCTAAAATTACAGAACTAATAACTAATATTTTTTATGCTCCTGCTATGCGCCAGCCAGTGTGCTCAGTGTTACATTTAGCATCTCATTCAACCGCCATAAACCTTACGAACATATAAAACTACTAGGCCCACTGCCCTTTTGGGGATACCAGGGGCCATAGGTAGTATTTGTCACATTAAACTAAAATTAGCGTGTAACCAAAAATTATAGAAACCTCTAATTTATGATTCTCTTAAGTCTGACCACTCTTCAAGGCTTGACAACATTGGAAACCTTCTCCTGCATGAACATATACATAGGTGACATCCGCGCACTCTTTAAGCAAACAAAGCTTGTTACTAGAATATCATTAGTGCTGTCATGAATTATCAGGGTTTTCAACAAATGCTATGCTTGTTTTTGAATGACTATTACTTTATTAGCTTCATTACTTTTACTTCAATTTTTGTGAGTTAATAATTCTAAAATTAGTAACGACTTTCTGAGGGGGCCTATAATTTTTCAGGAACTAACATGGAGGAGTTTGAGTATAGTGTCCATTATTTTGTTCTTCTCCAATGTTTTGTTACCATACAGTATTTTTTTTACCCTAGAAAGTGGGAATGGATAAGATAAATGAGTCGAGGGATCTTTAGCTCTACCTAAGCAGGTATCAAAAAAACAAAAACAAAAAAACTTACCTAGAGGAATGCTAAGTAAATATTGTCCACCATTCCCCCTTTCTCTCACAGTTGAGATCTCTAATCAGTTACAGCACTCTTTCCCACTGAGCTAAGAGGCAGCTTCAGAATCCTTCTTCACCTAGTATCCAGAAAGCATGTGGGCAAAGTAATTAAATCATACTGGGAACCTAAAGCTATACTCTAATCTTTGATTGGAAAAAAAAAATCTGCAAGATAATGACTGGTTTAACTTATTGTTTTGGCAGCACTCTTAGGACTACTCAACTCAATCAACATCATCACTCATGTAGCCATATTTAGGCATCACGCTAAGGCTTTGGACATTGTCTCCTTTAGTTCTTGCAATAACCAAAGGAGGCAAGAACAACTAATCCTTACTTTGTGCTAGTTTCAAGTCTCAGAAGTGAATCATGTTTCCAAGCTAGTGACTTGATAGTCCCCAGACCCTAACAGCTAATGGAATCTCAGTCCTTGGATACAGGAAGGAGTTCCACTTTCAGGGGGACTAGAAGAATATTCTAGAAAGAATATTCTAGAAAATATTCTAGAAGAATATTCTAGAAAATTTTCCAGTAGCAAATATATGAGTGTTCCAGAAGAAACGTGAATGCAGGTGCAATGAACAAAATATATTCATAAAAAGATAAGGAGGCTGTGTAGTGGATTCAAGAGAGACAATGGAAGAGCTGAAATTAAGCGTCTGGATATAATATAGATAAAGAACAGAAATATTCTGCACGAGTGTGCATTATGTCAGAGAAGGGGATAGGCACTTTCATCAGACTTAATCTCCATGACTGGGAGGTGAGTGTTATTAGCCCCTACAAAGAAGAAAAATAATAATCAGTGAGATTAAATGATCTTTGAATCCCTAGTCTCACCACTAGGGATTCAGAACAAACCAGGTTGCCTGAATCCAAAGGCCGCATTTGGGACTGGCCAAGGTCTGTGACAGACTCAAGAACCCGATGTAAGCAATGTTTAGGGCTAAGTATTGAGGAAGAAAACAGAGTTATCTTCCCATTTGAACATTGTCTTATCCAATAGCTTTTTATTTTAAGCAAACATGTCTTTTCTCTAGTATAGCAAACTCTTTTCCTTTCTCACCTCAAGTACAGGTGCCATTTACTGCATTGTACTGTCATCAGACAAATCAAGCCAGGGATTATTTCTGCTCAAGGCTTGCCAGTGAAAATGCATCAGGAAATGTCACTCTTCCATTTCTCATCTTAAAAACGACAACGTTAAATGAGAACCGAAATTCATGCAGGTAAACCCGTCTGTGCTAAGCACAAAAGTACACAGTCTTCAGGTTGAATTATTTCAGCATTTAAGTTTTTTGAGTCAGATGGCCAGCTTTGCCAAATTATTAATGTGTTCAGGGTTTTATTTTCCCTCAGAAAGAGACAGTAGAGAAGGAAGCTCTCACTCTCGCCTCCATAGAATCCTAAATTTAAATCTAGGGTTTCAATGGCTCAGATTTTTCTGGCATTTTGAAAACAGTCTGAGGTTAGGGACTGGATGTGCCCTTTTTGCTTCTTGTGCTTCATTAAAAACACACTTTCCTATGAATCCACTCATCGGTGGGCAGCTCCCCAAGTCAACTATGCTTTCTTATCTTCCCTTCCACCTAAGATAATAACATTGGCTACACTTCATTGAAATCTCACTTTGTTGATGTTACAGACACTGTAGGGAAGTGGAAGACCACTAGGAGAGTCAGGATTAGGAATCTGTTAATTTTCTGATGGTTCACTTTGCCTAATTAAAAGAAACTGAGGACAGATATCTTTCTCTTGGTAAAATATTTCTCAAATGGAGTACAACTAATACATCAGTAGAGTATACCTCCCTCAGCAAGCAAATGAAAAATATAATTACTTTTATATGTATTTAAAGAATATATTGCCAGATTTTGATTTTAGTTTCATAGTTAAAATAATAAAAATCGCTTCTTGGCCTTTTGACTGAGATCAAGTGTCATAGTTGAAATAATAAAGACCAGTCTCTTCAGGATTATTTGTCAAATCCTCCATTTTATGTCATGTATAATAAGGCCCAAAATTAGGAGCTTAAATGTAAAATCTAGACTTAAACATAATTACCCAAATTCTTATCCCCTAAATAAACACCCTACTTAATTTTTTTTCTTGTCATGAGGAGCGATGCCTGCTTTTCAGAAAAGTCTTGCCAAAAACAAAGTAAAAAATAAAATTCACCTATAGTCTACCATCCAGAGTTAAGCTCTGCTAATATTTTAATGTAGATACTCCTGTCTTTCATCTTTTCATATGAATTAAAATATAAATGTATTCATTGGATGTGGGCAAAGGAAACCTAATTAAAGAAATTAATGCAAGAGGGGGAGATTTACAATAAGGACAGTAGGATATCTCCCTGAATTCACAAGAAGGTCTTAAAAAAACCGGCTAAAACACTGCAGGGAATTAGGAAAATCCATTCTCTCCATCCTTTATCTTTGTTTCCTCACCCTATGGCAGAAAATGGCAAGGACCAATATCTTGTGATTTTTAATCTTCTCTATTCAAGCGAGCAGCCAGATGGAGCCTGGACATTCTGGGTCACTATCCCAGAGCTCCCTGGGAAGGGAATAAGGATTCTTTAAAGAACCCCCACACACACCCTGATCCAATCAGCCATGGATGGGGCAGGCTTGCATTCCATAAATACGGCTGCCTTCTCCTATCAGCTTGTTTGAGTTGAAGAGGGTCGGGAACCAGAAGAGAGGAACCACGGTACGCCGGCAAGACAGCCACAGATGTCCATTAGGAATAGTTGTGCTATTTTTATTTTGCAAATTGAAATATATACTGTTTTAGAGATCCCCCTCCTCACTTGAAACCTGTTGACTAATGTTAAATGGGCTTCCTTTCTTCCCTCATTATTTTGGTTATTGATTAAACTTTCTCTGCATGTTTATTTCCCTGATATGGTGCTTCCCAATCTCTTACATTCTGGCACATACACATGGAAATAGTATTTTTGCGGCATAGTCAGTAAACTGAAGGAACTGTGAGGGCATCTATAGGACTTGGTGCAAAATATATTTTCTTTATATTATGAAATTATGATTAAAAAAAGTAAAATCTAGGAACACGTTGAATATTGAATATGGATAAAGCTTCCAAATAACGTACTCTCAAGGTGCTTAATGAAAACTTGAACACGCATCCACTCTTTTACTCACGTCAGATTTCATGCTTGAAATAACCACACAAAATTCCTGATAAAGAATTTGTCGTGATGATATTTTCAAAGTCTTTATAGGCGCCATCAATGAGAACTTTGGTTTGCACAAGCTGGTGGAAAAAAAATTAAGGTATTTTTACAATTATACAAAAATGAACACATTTAAATTATATCTAAAGGAATAATAGCTCTTCCTTTTTCCTTTATGTGTTTTTATGTGTTAACATAATTTTCAAATTTATTGTGATGATATGAATAGATTTTGAATCCATTGGATTTTTTTCATATTAACTATTTCCAAATCATATATATATATACATAAAACAAAGCTCTAATTTTCAGGATGAGCACATATTCTTGGAGAGGCCATCCTGAAGCTAGCCAAGTGCCACTAGAAGGGCACTCTGCCACAACTGGACAGTAGCTTCAGATATGCATGAAAACAGGAGGCCAGGAAGCCTCCACACTGGACCGACCTCACCTGGACCTATCACAATATCCCCTCCGCATCCTCTTGGTAACACCAGCTGCTTGAAGGGATATCCAGGTGCTGTGAGTACCGCCTTGGCCTTGCTCTGCACAGCATAGGAGCAAAATGCAAATGACAGGTGACACACTGCCAGCCTGTGGGGACTCAGGAGCACACTGCCTGGCCACCCCACCCTTCAAGCAGCCCTGGATGAGACTGCTGCAAGTCCAGCCTTAGCCCCAGGCCCGCCCGCCACACACAGATCATTAGCTCATGGCTCACCTGTAGCCCACCCATAGCACCTTGGCAAAAGTTGTGATCTAATGAAATATAAGTGTTATTCACTTTATTCCACTAGTGCTGTGGTTCCAGGTCTGTTCTATCAGCTGCAGTGTTTTGCTGCGCGGCCTTCAGGGCCCTCGTGCGGGTGGAAGTACAGCCCAGGGCTGAGAGCTCCGGGTTTGTGGCTCTGCCTCCACCACAGTAGTCTTCACTGGTACCTCTGTCGTATCCAGAGGCGTGGGTAGGGGCGTGGGGAGAGGGGAGGACTTCAACCGCTAAAAATAAAGAGGGTTTCACCTACAATTTCCATGTCCATCCTTAAAACGTATTAAAAACAATATATGAAGATATATAGTTCTATCAACATCAAGCATCTAACAGTGTAAAGTGCATCCTCTCGTAAAACGTGCAGTTCCATCCTGTTCTTTACCACCCAGCCTTTGTCAAAATAATCCAGGATTTTAGATCTCAATCTCTTTAATACACTTTGACATTACATATCTCCTCTTTCTCTTTATTTTTGACATTTGCAGTAACTTTCTTAACTATATTAGCAACAGTAATCTAAATTTAATGCTATTTCATTGGTTTCATCTTCCACTACATTTTCTTTTATAAATCTTCCTGATTTCTAAATGTTTTATTGTGATTAATTTCTTGGTTCACTGGAGCACTTATTCAATGTTTTTTTCAGGAAAGGTACACTGAGAATATGCTTTCTGAAGTCTTGTACTTTAGAGATTGTTTTCCTCTGTCTTCCCATATGAAGGCTAATGGGGCTATGACTAGAATTCTGGAAACACAGTATTTTCCCCCTCGAGATTATGTGGACAATGTCCATTGTTTTCTGCCAGTGTCTATTTTTAAGAGAATTCTGATATCAATTATTATCCTTTATAATGAATCTGTTTCATCGTATTGAGAAATCATTAAATTACAAAGCATTGCCCTGATCTATCTAGTCATTTTAATTATTTCAATTCTAAGATTCAAGTTTTTTCTCCACTTAAAAACTTTTTCTTTTACTATTTCTTTGTTACTTCCCTCCACCAATTGTATTCCCTCCTAAAAGTATTTCAACTATTCGACATCAGCTCACCTAGATCATGTCATGTGTTTTTTTTCCTCTCATCGTTTTTATTCTTTTACCCCTTTCCCTTTGTGTCTTAGGACAATTTATCGAGCTTACGACTCATTCATTAATTCCATTTTCTCCTATCGTCGTTTCACTGTCTGCTTCCTCCACTACATGAGTTCAGCGTTGATGTTTTTCATTTCCAGGAAATCGTTTCTTACTTTCAGACCCTTCCCTTTTCGGGACTGCCTGCTTTTTCATCATAAATGATTCTTTCTCCCATAAATCAAAGGGCAGGATTTGCCCTGGTTCATTAGCACACCCACTGGCGTTGAGCTGCTGTTCCTTCTTCTCGTACATCCAGCAAGGATTCTCTGCCCAGCACTGAGAGGTCTGCCACAGAGGATATGGGTCCCTGATCAAATATTTCAGGCCCAAATAGAAAAGGAGAACATTTAGATTTACTGTAGTTCTACTTTGCAAGATTAGAAGCCTGGCTGGCCCCTGGGGACCCTGGAGAAGGCTGCAGCCCCAGGTGAGTGGCATCTGGGGCCTCATCTCCATGCTGGTGGCTCTCTTCCACGTGTTGGGATGGGGGGGGTGCTCTTGCATCTCTTCTCTGGATGCTCTTGCATCCCAGGCACATGACCTTTATCAGAGCCTGCATGACCTACCATCTGAACCAATTACAAACTCTAAGTGAGTACCATTGAGGGCACTGGTTTCCTCATCTCTAAGCGGAGATGCTGAGACTCACCTCTTGACAGTTCTGTAAGGGTTGGATGAAGCTCCCCCGCCCTCTCTCGGGTTGGATGAAGCTCTCTCTCTCTCTCTCTTTCTCTCTCTCTCTCTCTCTCTCTCTCTCTCTCACACACACACACACACACACACTCACTAGTCACATCACCTACCTCTCCTGGGTAAGTCAGAGATAGTTGTAGGCTTCCATTTCATCCCCTCCTCTTTATCCCCACATGGGACCTTCCTCCACCTGGCAGTTTCAAAGCTGGGCAGCCCTTCCCTCAGTCTGGACTCACCATCTTTTCCAATTATGGTAATATTCTTTCTTCAGTGGGAATTTGGAAGAAGGAGTAAGTTTTTACCCCAATCCAAAAGTACCTGGCACTGAGTCAGTTCTTAATTTAGGTTTGTTGAATGAAAGATTCTCTGTAGCATCAACTCTCCTCTCAATTCTAAAACTTTGATGTTTATAAGTGTGAGGAAGTGACCCAATGTCACCTCTAGAATGTCAAGGCCTACTAAAAACAGTTTTATCACAGCTGGCAGCAGCTGACACCAATCAAAGTCCAATTAGTCAATGAGAATGTCAGAGAATGATTTTAGACTCCTTTAGGGCTGGGAGTTGGAAAGGCAATCGGTCAGTTGTATTAGACAAGAGGCTTGGAAATTTACTGAAGAGATTTTAAAAGAGTTGGAACATCTAAATGAACATATCCTAATCAAAGTTCGACTGAGCAGCTAAAAATCTGTTCAAATGCTTTTAGAGCTTCAGCACTGAGCTAATTTTAATCACCATCTTTAGATAAGAAAGAAATAAGCAGGTCACTTTGGTACATTTAGAAATTCTATGGGAGGTTTGAGTCTAAGAGCAAAGACGTGGAATACTGAGTCTAAGCCTTGCCCCTCACACCAAGATTGTAGAGGCCCAAATAGTTCTCTACATCATGAGGCCAGTAGCCCTTCGCAGTTTCTGGAAGAAGTTCAAAAGAATATTGAATTTGGGAAATAGAATGGAATTCATTTTGGAGCAACCAAATTAAATCCTTCTTTAATGAATAAAAGCATCTTGCATCCAAGATAAAAACAAATCTCATAATGGCAAGAGTCAAACTACATAAACAAGCTAAGAGGATTTGAAGTACAAGAAAATAAAAATAAAAATTCAGACCATCATAAGGTTCCATCCCAGCGGATTTGGTTTTCTGTGGAACCAAGAGAAATTGGACAGGTAAGTTCAAAGCCAGGGTTGTCTGTGACAATTTGCCAAGCAATGCCCATGTAGAGGCTGCACCCTAAAGAAAATGAAGCCACTCCCACCCTAGTCTAAATGAGAGTATTAAACTCTTTCCTGGTAAGCCACTAAGATTTGGGTATTTATTTATCACTGCACTATAGTTTAGCTATAATCGGTTAGCTTTCACTAAGTTACGTTGTGAAAACAAAAACCTCAAAATATCAGCAGCTTAGAACACTATCTCATAGTGTTCTAACATTAGGTGCAGCTGTAGATGGGCTGTGTCTCTGATTTATGTGTCTTCTTCATTCAGGGTGAAGACAAAGTCCCATCTGGAGCACCGTTGCTCTCAGGGCAGAGCAAGGAAACTGGTGGAACCATGGGATGGCTTTTAAACCTCCTGTTCAGAAGTGGCACATACCATTTCTGTCCTTATTTCATTGCTCAAATGAAATTTCATTTCATTGTCACATGGCTAAGCCTTACTATAGTGAAGCAGAGAACTATGATCCCTTCACGGAGGGGTAGCAAACAATTGGGAGCAATGATACAATCCACTACATTACCTTACCCTGACCGATATATATGTTGGGAACAAAAGTAATGCACTGTCACCAAATAACAAAGCAAAAAGATACCAAAAAATCCATAATCGATGGCGTTGAGGTGTTGAGAAAAGTGCCATCTGAAGTCAGAGAGATGGAGATCCATGTCAAGTATTTGGGACATCATCCCCTGAGGGAACGTGGGGAACAGACTAATGTGTTTACTGAGCAAGCACCTTTAGAGGGAGAGGTGGGAAAATTGCAATTTAACTTAATGTCTATTACTGGCTGTGTTTGGCAATATCGTAAGACAATATTTCAGGGAAAAAAAACTGGGCAATTTCAAGCAGAAATGAAGTAGAGAGTCTTGAAATGTGGGATCTTGCAAGACTGAAAAAACTGCTTCCAGACCCCAAATGGTAAAAGATGACATGGAAAGCACAAACTCAAGAGACAAACGAGCTAAACAGGAATGTTAGTCTTTGGAGCAGAAGGGCCTACTCACTCGGGTCCATCCAATTCTGGCCTGTCACGTGAAAGATCAACGTCTACCTTATTTGAGCTGGTACGTTTTGGGCTCCCTTTGCTATAGCAGCTCAGCTTCTACCCTAACACACAACTGTAAAGTCACTCTGGGTACCATTGCTTCCAAGACTGAGCTCTCTAGCGCTCTGCCTTGGAGGCCAGAACAGTTGTCCAGACTTGTTTGACAGTTGCATAACTTCTAACCTAACCTTGAGTAACTTCTTGTTCGTCTGGTCTTTATAATTACCAAAAAACGGGATCCAGCCGAATTTGTTTCCCCACTATTATGAAGTGTCACTGTTGGGAAAATATGAAAGAACTCAAAGGCCTTCGGGAAATTATCATCTGACATAGAATTTGTGCTGAATTTAATAAGTGAAAATGCAATATCAGACTTAGGTGCTAACATTCTTCCCAATTTAGTTCAGTCCCTTAAACATTTATTGCAAACCAGAGAGACTGAGAGATGCCCAGTTTTCACCTTCAAGAAAGTTACAATTGATTAAAAGAAATGTGTCAACGTGCTGTAAGTTGTGACATAGTGTAATAAATCCTATTGCGGACGAAAGTAGGCATGGGTGCTGTGGGAGCACAGATGTGAGATGCCCATCTCAGCTGGACACAAGGGCTCAGGGCAGGTTTTGCAGAAGAGGAGATGCCATAGCAGAGCATTCAAGTGAAGGAATCATCCTTGCAAAGGGGCAGAAAATAGTGTTCCAGGCAGGTAGAGCCTGGGTTGCCCACACCTACGCATCCTGCTAAAATTTGGTGGGATTGAGTAGGGGCACTACCACTACAGCCAGGAGAGAAAAAACACTGGGAGCCAGGGAGTCATCTCTTTCACAGACTGACTATATGACAACCCACTGTCCTGCACATCCTTGCAATAAATCCAATCATCCAAGGTAATCTGGATGAGTCAGTTCTTCTAAAAACACAAGCAATACACGTGTAGGCCCTCAACAAGTGCTCCTTAATTAAATTGGTGGGTCAAAGGAGCACTTCCTCTTTATAGCTGGAGTGACTACAAAGTACCCATGAGTGACTATGGGGAATATGGGGGGAATGCCCAGAGCTGATATCCACATAGAAATGAAAGTCTCCTATGTGCCAGGTGAACTGGACTTATTCAGCAGAATGAAGTCCAAATAACTCATGTTGAAGACTAACAGACATTCCTCTCCCACCGCATTACCGTAGATTAAAAGCCAGGGGTGGTGGAGGTGATGGGGAAGGTGGGGTTTATCCTTCCTTTGGCTCTGCATGAGCCTACTGGGGGAACACACTATGAGAACGGGAAAAAGGGAGGGCAATGTTTCTTCTCTGTGCGGGTTGTTTTCAGAAAAATAAGAGGAGCAATGTCCAGCTAACACTGGTCTGTTCTCTTAGTGGATTACCTACATAATTCAGCAACATATTTGCTTGCTTGATGCAGAGTATTTAGTTAAAAAGGCGCCAACCAGCATTTTATGCAATATTCGTAAGAATTTGGAAATGAATTACTAAATTGGTTTGGATCTCAAGAATGATTCAAATAAAAAGTTTAAAAAAAGAAAAAAAAAAGAAACCCAGAAGACTTCCATCAGTATTTATGTGTGTTAAGTGAAAACACACTCAAGTCAATGAAAACTAAGTCGGGAACCCAATGCCATCAGTAAATCCCTCCGTAACAGCTCGGATCCTGAGGGAAAGACGCCTGTTAACAGCTTACCTCTTCCATAGGCATCACACGGGCCACTTGAATCTGCAATCCTCTCCACTGGTGGTGCCATTTTGCTCCCATTGTGCTGTTGACTGTTTTTGCTCTGTGCCGTCAAGTCTACAGAGGCCCTCCTTCCTGCATCTTCTGTATACCACACATTTCCATGGCTGTATGTTTCTCTTTCCTCTGGACCCTCCACACTGTGGCCAAATAATCCTTCCAAGAGACAAATCTCATCACGTCACTCCTCTCCTTAGTTCCCTTCAGTGACTTCTCATGGACCAGGATGGAACCCACCCATTGTTGACCGACCCTACTCCCCACATTTTGTAGAGAAGCAAAGCAAATACCATCACAAATACTTGTCAAGGAAACCTTATGTAATTAGCTAAATATCTTATTTCATTAAAAAAAAAAAAGCTGAAGACGGCCAATTTTTTCTTCTTCTTCTCCTTCTTCTTCTTCTTCTTCTTCTTCTTCTTCTTCTTCTTCTTCTTCTTCTTCTTCTTCTTCTCCTTCTCCTTCTCCTTCTCCTTCTCCTTCTCCTCCTTCTCCTTCTCCTTCTCCTTCTCCTTCTCCTTCTCCTTCTCCTTCTCCTTCTCCTTCTCCTTCTTCTTCTCCTTCTTCTTCTTCTCCCTCTTCCTCTTCCTCTTCTTCCTTATCAATCTTTATTTTTAAGGAGAGTTTTTACTCCTTCCCACAGAACCCTAAGTTTCTTCCTACTTGAGGGCCTTTGGAGCCTCCAAATATTCCTGTGGTTTGCTCTCACTTCTCCCAGTTTCTGTTCTGTTGCCACTTCTTTATGGAGATTTCTGATGACTCCCAGTCAATGATATCTATCCTTTTCCACTTTTCATTGCATTTTCTTAATTTCTTCCTCAGTGCACTTATCATTCCCTATGACTTTATAATGTATTTATTTGTTTTTCCTTTCTTGGTTTTTCCCTCTTTACTAGGGGAATATAAGCTTTCTAAGGGCAAGATCTTTCTTGTCTACTGCTATATTCCCAGTAACTACAAGAACAGTGCATAAATATACCCATTGAATGAATGAACATCAATGTACTACTCAGTATCTCTTAAGTTAGAATTTTTTAAATAAATCTTTTGTTGTTGTTTTGAGAAAGAAAGTGTGAGTGAAGGTAGAAGAGGGGCAGAGGGAGAGAGAGATAAATCTTAAGTAGGCTCTACACCCATTGTAGAGCCCAATGCAGGGTTCAGTCTCACGACGTGAGATCATGATCTGAGCCAAAACCAAGAATCGGTCACTTAACTGACTGTGCCACCCAAGCACCCTATATGTTTTTAAAAAAAGAGTATAAATTTTTAAAAATGAGTATAAATATAATTCTACTTTGGGATGTCTGTGTGGCTCAGTTGGTTAAGAACTGACTTTTGGTTTCAGCTCAGGTCATGATCTCAAGAGTCATAAGATTGAGCCCTGAATGGGACTCTGCCCTCAGCATGGAGTCTGCTTAAGACTCTCCTACCCTCTCCCTCTGCCTTTCCCTCACTATCTCTCTGGGTCTCTCTCTAAAATAAATAAATACATCTTTAAAGTACAACCTACATTCATAAGATATGAATGTATCCTATGGATGTATGAATATGATATATCAATCACATATCCTAAGTATACAACATGCAAAGTTTTACAAACAGAACACATTTGTGTAACCAGCACCCAGGTCAAAAAACATTACCAACTCCTTCAAAGCCAAATAATGCTTCCTTTCAGTCACTAACCCCTACCAAAAATAATTCTTATCTTGACATCTACAGCATAAATTAGTTTTGTCTATTTTTGAACTTTATTTAAATGGAATCATAAGTATCTTCTTTTGTCTGACTTCTCTTACACAATATGATCTTTGTGAGATTCACACATATTATTGTATGTGGCTATCGTTTGTTCATTCCCATTACTGGATGGTTTTCAATTGTATTAATATATCATAATTTGTTTATCATCATAGTGTGTTTTTGATGGCCACACAGGTAGTTTCCAGGTAGGAGCTATCACACAGAGTGCTGCTATGAACATCCTGACATGTTTTTGGTGCACATAAACCCACACTTCCATTGAGTTTGTACTTAAAGTGACAGGTCAAAGGTTTGCTAGACATTTGTGTTTAATTGACACAGACAGTTTTCCCAAGAATTTGTACCAATCTACACTCCCACAAGTGGTATAGAAGAGTTCTGGATTCTTTTGAGCTATTTATAATTTCAATGATTATATTTTTTTCCTAAATATTTCTGATTGTTTTTGATAGTGTCTTGTTGTTGCTTTTTTTTTCATTTCTTTGATTCTTCATACATAGGTATATTCTATTTTTATATCAGATAATCCAAATTACTGCAGCTTCCTAAGTCCAAATCTTCGGTTGTTTCTGCTGATTTTCAAACATGGTGACTTGTTTTTTCATATCTTTGGTAGGGTTTGCTTTTTGTTTTTGTTGTTTTTTTAATCATGAGCTCATATTTGCCTCCCCCCATATTAATCTTGGGGAATTTAAGGAGCCTAAGTTTAAGATGGCTTTCTCCATCTTCAAATTTGCAAAAGCTTTAGATGCCAGAACCAGTTTAATTTAATGTCTTGGCTTGATATTTGCCCGGCCACAGAAGTAGTATAAATTTAAACCCTAGACACTACACAAGAGTAGATCTATGGGAGCAAATTCTCAGGAGATACTTTTGTTTTTCTGCTTGGCAGGGATAAGCCAGTTTCATTGTCAATTTCTAGCCCCATTTCTCAGTGAGGGTGTGACTCTTTCAGTGTCCCAGATGTGTGTGGGATTGCCCTGTTCGCTGCCCACACTACATGGGCCTGAGGCCTCCTATTCCTCACCTTTGTGACACCACTCTTCAAAACTGTGTTTTACTGGGAATTGCATTTCTCTCCTCTCCCCCACCCACACCAACCCAGCTTCCTGTAGATGCTTACCACTCTGGTTTCAGTTCCAAATTACTGTGACTTTTTATTTTATTTTATTTATTATGTTTTGGGGGTTATTGGCCTTTGAACATTTCTCTTTCTTACATATTTAGTAATGTATTTAAAGCTTTTCTTTGTTGTTTGATTTTAATTGATCCACCACCTACGTGTTTATTAGTGGGAGAGCTTTTCAAATGTCTAATCTGCCATGATCCCAAAAGCCTTCGTCTATTTTTGGTTTCTTAAAAAATAAGCATTTCTTCTTCCTGCTCCCTCTCCTCTCCTTCTCTCCCTTTCCCTTAGAGAAACAGCATGAATCGGGTTACAGAGGCTTGGGGCTGAAAGGCAGCAGGACATTAGGGCCAAAGAAGTAAGCGCAGGCCGGGGTCTGAGGAGGCAGTGATATGGAGGAGGTGACAGTGGAACCAGGAAGGCAGCAACAAGACCAAGGAGGAAGCAATGAGGGTAAGGACCAAAGAGACAGCATGATCTAAACAATGGTAACCTGCAGCAGGATCGGATAAACATATATACTCAAAATAATAGAAGCCAAGTTTTCAATGTCTGAAAAAGGATTAAAAATATAGAAGAGGGAAAGACTAGAAAGATCTCCATGGTGTTGGATTGTTATTGGAGGTATCAGTGCAAACTCATGGTTTTTTAATAGGAATATAAATAAATATCAACCTACATTGTATATAGACATATATAATTTATAAAAGATGTATTTATATCTTAGTTCTGTCCCCTGCCCCAGTATAAATAAGCACAACACACCAAAATCTTGGTTTCTAAATACCATTCTATATTAGAATGAATCAGGTCTCCTTGAGAAAATAACTAATTCCAAGGATGAGTCAGAGAAAATATGATCCAAACCTGGAATACCTTATTTGACCAGAATTTAAGGAATGCTCAAAGAGTGGCAAAGATATGTTAAAGAGACCAGCTAGAAGGGGCTTCTGCTGGTTAAATCTCAGACTTAAAAGCAACAAAATAAATACTGATTAAAATCTGATCTGTTATTGAGGGCAGCCTGAGTGGCTCAGTGGTTTAGCACTGCCTGCAGCCCAGGGTGTGATCCTGGAGACCCGGGATCGAGTCCCACGTTGGGCTCCCTGCTTGGGGCCTGCTTCTCCCTCTGACTGTGTCTCTGCCTCTCTCTCTCTCTCTCTCTCTCTCTGTGTGTGTGTCTCTCATAAATAAATAAAATCTTTTAAAAAAATTTGTTATTGAATAAAATAAAAATCTGTGAGTTCATACTGATATATATAAATGAATGGAGAAGAAAAAGTTCTCCCTTATAATAGAAATCCAATGATAAAGATAGATGAATGATGGAAATAGAAAACACCTGCTGACAATCAATATATTGGTAATTGACTTAGGCAGAGGTGTCTTAAAAGTAAGGCGGGTGGGTGATGCTTTGATGAGGAACAAGATAAATCCTTACCAATTACCAAAGGAAAAAGGTAACTTTGCAGTAGAGAAACCTAGAAGCCACCATCATGGCCAAATGGCTAAGGTTGACAATCAAACACTGACAAGCTCAGCAATATATGCTCTCTGATGTGATAAGCCGCCAAGAGCACAGCTTTATTCCTGCAAAGAAAGCATGCTGAGCTGGTCATGAGGAAACACGAAGTGGACCCACATCATGGGGCATGCTAACACTGCATTGTCTGGTATGATAGCCACCTGGCCATATGTGGCTATTGAGCCCTTGGAATGAGACTAGTTCTAATTGAGATGTGCTGTACACACACTGGATTGCAAAAACTTTGTATGAAAAAAAAAAGAATGTAAATATGTAATTTTATACCGATTACATTTTTAAATGATAACATTTTGAATACAATGGATTAAATAAGCATATTATTACTATAAATTTCATCTGATTATTTTTACTTTTTCTTATGTGGCTACTAGAAAAGTATAAAATATATGCATGGTTCAGGGACACTTGGCTGACTCAGTTTGTAGAGCATGTGTCTCTTCTTTTTTTTTCCTTAAGATTTCATTTATTTATTTATTTATTTATTTATTTATTTATTTATTTAGAGAGCATGTGCAAGCAGGGGAAGGAACAGAGGGAGAGGGAGAGAGACTGTCCTATCAAGCAGACTGTCCTGAGTGCAGAGCCCCATGCAGGGCTCAATCTCACAATCTTGAGATCATGACCTGAGCTGAAACCAAGAGTTGGAAACTTAGGCAACTGAGCCACCCAGGTGCCCTGAGCATGCCTCTCTTGATCTCGTGATCGTGAGTTTTGCCTCACATCAGGCATAGAGTTTACTTTAAAAAAAGAAAAAAATATATATACATATACATGTGTATATGGCTTGTGTATTGAGCAATGCTGTCCTATAGAATGAAAGACCCGCATTCTTTAAAACTATCATGGATGAAGAACTATTCCAAATTGAAGGAGACTAAAGAGACTGGACAATTAAATGTAGTCTGGGTCCATACAGTTTCCTGAAGACCAGATTCAGCCATACATTCTTTGTGAGAATACTACAGAAATATATATATGAAAAATGAGAGCATATAGGGTAAATGTGGTAAAATATTAACGATTGGGAAGTCTGAGTGAAGGAAATACAGGATTTTTCTTGTTCTATTTTGTTAATTTCTGTGTTAACTTTGAATTTTTAAGAAATAAGTAATAAGTATATTCATGGGTAAAATGAAACATAAAAAGGAACTAACTATAGAACTACAACTCCCAAACACCACAGCAATGCATCACCTCTATAATCATCAACGTCACATTGGTACCATGGCTCACGATGTCCTGTGACTAAGACAACACATGATGATTTGTATACAATTCCTGAGCAGCAGTTAAAATTCCACTGTGTTCTCTCCCATTCAAGAAAATGAATGAGAATGCAAGTAGACAAGATGGATATATATAGAAAGGACAGCTTTGAATCTCTACTCCAATTTATAAAAGAAGCTATGTACCTATAAATCTTGCCATTTCAACTGATATCAGTATCAAATTGCACATGATAGGTAAGTGTATTAACCACTCTACAGGTGAGAACTGTTGGCTTAGACCAGTTGTTCCCTGCCATTGCGATGGTAAGACTTCTCACATTTTAATTTTTTTCACAGAGTATCACATAATAGTAATTCCATAGATTTTCATTTATTAATCAACAGATGAGGTTTGGTTATATATGGATTCTTACTGACTTTGAGTTTTAGACTATACATACCCTAGAGATCCATGGCCCACATACTGGGAATCACCAGGCAAGGATAAAAATCCCTTCAGAATTAATTTTTTACTAACTGTTCTGAGCTACTTGAGGTTATCCAGATTCATCCTATTGGAGACCACTGTTACTTTGCTCACAACTTCCTTATGTCAGGAGTAGCTATCTTTCCCCTTCCTACCTTCTCTAAAAGCTTCTCTATTCTAAACTCAGGGTTATTAGATTCCAAGTGTCTGATTAACACAAGACAAAATGAATTTGTTGAAAGAATTGAGGATGGTGCACAGGGTGGGAGGAATATTAGAACAATCAGGCACAGAAGGGGCAAGGACCAAGACAGCTCCAGAGATTCTGGTGGAAGAAACCAATCATGGATGCTCTCACCATGGGGATGAGTCCACTTCAATGAGATTTTGTTTCCTTCTTGAATCACTCTGATCATGTTCTCAAATCCTGGGACAGAAACTCCTATTGGCCTAGGATGTGTGTACCCAGTCATGAACTCACTTATTGGCAAAGAAGGGCAGGGCCCCTTGACTCAGAGTGCCATTTAATGACATTAATGAAAGATAGGTAATGTTCCCCACAAATAATACTCAAAACTAACCGAACCAAAAACTGAGGAAAATGGATTGTGGGCAGCAACAAAACTAACAAAACTTAACCTCTCTAGTCTCTGAGACTTAATTCAAGCTATATACCTTTATCAGGTAAAATAATGAAACCATATCAGACCAAAAATATATTCATAACCTTCCCCCACAAAAAAGAAGCCTGTGCCAAGCAATATAATGCAATTGTATTGACTCCTGTCCTCCACTCAGCTCTTACTCCAAAATTGGGTTGGGCTAAAATCTTTGTCTTCTTGAGAGGGGCTAGGAGAAAGTTTAAGTTAGAAGAGTAACTGCCTTACAATCATTTGGGACTTTCCTAGCTCTGGGTATAGGACATCTGTTTGTAATAGCTGTAATATTTCCTGCATAACTATTAGTTGAAAATATTTTCTTTCCTTCTACAACTCTAAACCAACTCTAAACCAACTCTAGGTATTGCTTTTCACCAATATCATAATAACAAACTTTTTAAAAGTTTTAGGCTCCAATTTTTATGTCCAGGTGAGATTTTACTATGTATATACATACATATATATGTATATATGCATATATGTATTCGTTCATCCATCTATCCATCCATCTACCTACCTACCTATCTCTCTATCGTCTATCCACACATCCATACATCCATACATCTACCTCTCATCTCCATAAAATAGCAAGGAAGGAAATACATCTCAAGGATAGACAGTCTGTATTCCTTTCTTTGAACCATCAACTTGTTTGTTGCGGTTCTTTTCAAAATTCATTGACACAGGATTTCATTCTTCAGAGATTTGAGCCCTTGGCAGACTGCCTATTTGGGGTTGTGGCAATCTTCCATTAAGATTCCACACGGCATCTACTATTTCCATCCTTCCTTCTCCTTACTCTGTGTAGCAACCCTACTTTGTCTGGCTCCCCTGAGTCAACCAGGCCAACTGAAATACAATACCTTTTGGGGTAGCTGCCTCTTAGCATGGAGAATCTGAAAAGGCAAGGTAGTATTGGCAGTTTACATTTCATTGGCACAATTCTATCTCCCAGTTCAAAATAGAACCCAGAGTCATAAGGGCAGGAAGCACAAATGTGGCTGGGAGGAATTAGATGTAATCATGTAAGGCACCACTCCACTCTAGCTGTTGGTTTCAAAATGTCTGTATCTTGGTCACAGAGGAGGAGGAGGAGGAAAACAGCCCACATATTGACCTCTGACTTGTAGCAAGGGTAGAGGGTAGCACACTAATTCATAGGATTTTGGCTTCAACCCAGAACAATAGTCTTCAATATTCCATCGCTCCACTGTAGAAGAGTTGCTGCTTTGGAGAGTTGAGGACTATGATAGTACCAGTGATTTCCATAAGCATCATCCCATTGCCCTTTATTCTTCTGTGATGTGCACCTGTTGGTCCAGTGTTGCATAGATCATCATAACCCTACATAAGGCATCGGTTTGCTGACAGAAGCATAATCCTATTTATGGGTATTCTCATTTTTTCCATTTTACATCTGAGAAAACTGAGACAGACATTAAATAATTTGCTCAAGGTTAAACAGTAAGTAGCAGAGACAAGATTCACAGCCACTCACTGTCTGGATGATCATAACCCCTAGGCCTCTCTTTGGAGAAATTAAGTGACTTGACCAATGAACTAACCAGGACACTGGTCCTTTAATTACTGCTTCATCACTCTATAGTCTCTGCTATACTACCTGCCTGCTTGGAAGGTGCCAGAAAGGGAATACCAAGGATTTATAATCCATAGGAAAGAAAGAGTAAACATTCTTTACATAACCACTGAAGGTACTAAACATATCACGCTGTTTATTTTACAAAGATGAGATGTGAAACCTCATTAATTTTTAAGTAGCACAGATTTAGTAGCACAAATTTTTACCAAACAGAAATCACTGTCTGCCTCTTATGTAAAAACCCGTCAGTTATTCCTCACTACTTTTCAAAAAAACTTCAAATTCTTCAGCCAGGGGAATCCCTGGGTGGCGCAGCGGTTTGGCGCCTGCCTTTGGCCCAGGGCGCGATCCTGGAGACCCGGGATCGAATCCCACATCGGGCTCCCGGTGCATGGAGCCTGCTTCTCCCTCTGCCTATGTCTCTGCCTCTCTCTCTCTCTCTCTCTCTCTCTGTGTGTGTGTGTGTGTGTGTGTGTGTGTGACTATCATAAATAAATAAAAATTAAAAAATAAATAAATAAATAAAAATATTTTTTAAAAAATTCTTCAGCCAGGCAAACTTCATGAACTGGCTCCTGCCTACATTATCCCTCTAGCCCCATTGTTCATGTTGCATCCTCACTCCAGACTCCAAACATAGGGAACTAAAATCCTGCTTCCCGTGTCCCTGGGCATTTGTATAAGCTGAACTTTCTGCCCAGAAAGCTCTTCTCTTGGTTTAGACCTGTTTTCCTAGCTGCCCTGGCCCCACATGGTTGTATTATCCAAGTTTTTTTCTTTCTTATGTTTTGATGCTTTGATTTTTGAGGACTTGCTTACCCTGGAAGACTGCCCCCTTATATAAGAATTAGCTAATTCCTAGAGAGCAAGCAAGTAGTCTAGGAACATGCTTTTTGCATGTGAAAGAGCCAACACCCCAACTGCTTTCTTGATCAGCCTTCATCTACCTGCTCTAATCACTCCAGGACCAGGTACAGATAACAAGAGAGAGCCCTTCTGCCCCAGAGTCCATTGAAATTACTCAACTAGCCAATCCTAAACTTGTTTATCCTGCCTTGCTCCACCATAGGAAAGGCTCTTGCCTACATCCACACTCCTTCCCACCTTCTGACCAGCCCTGGTTCTTTCCCACGTGGACTTCTTTGATATGGCATGCCCCCTTCTTTGGGATCTCTAAATATAACAAAGTATCTTGCAATGGCAATCATCTCCCATTTGGCTGGCCTCATTATACCTAAATAATATTAAAACCCGCATTTTAGAACTTGGTGAGTTGATTGTTCCTCCCTTTTTACTACTCCTCCATGGACATGTTGCTATGATGGCACTTTCCATACCCCATACTGCAATCCTTTAGTGAAGTATCTCTCTTCTGGCAGCCTATGAGCTTCCTGAGAAACTTCCATCTTCATATTATCAGCATTTGGCATGCTGCATGTCACAATGTAGGTTCTCAATAAATGCTTGATAAGTGAAGCAGTTTATTAATTAGCCCTAGAAGCTACTGCATATCAAGTCACTTAGATTCAAATCTTATCACTTTTCAATTAGCCTTTCCACTTATGACATATATAAATCCAGGCACCAAAATTTTATATATGGAAAATTAAAACTCAACTCATTGGCACATATGACCAGTTAATGTAAGCATGAAACAATGCCAACCACAGCAGCAAATGTCCAAGGTGAAGGAAAAAAAAAAGTTTTACAACTGTGAAATATTATTATTAGGTACAAAAATGTGTGTGAAAGAAGTTCTGAACAAAAGTGCAGAATGGAGCTTTATTGCCTCAATTTTATACCATTCGTCCCAACCCCATGAATCTGAGGGTTCATAAATTCTACTTGATGATAACTTACAACAGGAAGAAACGATCTCCATATATTTAAGCACTGATGTATAACAATGCATAAATTGTAAATGATCTCACAGTGTGTAATTCCAGCTACTGTGTTTCTAAAGAGGAAGGGAAATCACATGTACCCGATGGTCTACTCTGTGCCAGGGCCTGTGCCAGGTATGAGTTACTAAACCTCATGTTAGTCTTGCAAGTTAGGCACTGTGGTAGCCCTGTCCTTTCAGAGACAGCATGTTGAAGGAAATCCCAACCTTCAACCTGACTTGTAAAGGGAAATAAGTTCACATGCTGAATCAGCTCTGTTTGGAAGGAAGGTTCTGAAAACGGAGAGTCGAACAATGGATGTCTCTACAGAGAGACAAGATAAAAAGCATTCCAGAACATACAGGGATGTGTGGAAACAGCCAGTATCTGGGCTGAGACGGTGCAACGAGGAAGTGGTCACCACCGCACATGGGAACACGTGGGCAGGGGGCTCTTGCAGGGGCCAAGGGAAAGGACTTGAGGAGAAGGAGGCAGGACCATGCACAGCTGGCTTCAGCCCAACTAGCAACCCCTCAATACCAGAGCCGTGTCCGATACAGACTTTGGGCTCTGTCAGTATTTGCTGCATGAACATTTTTTTTTTTAAACAATTTCGGTGGTTATTTAAGTACCAATTTCCATGCAAAACTATCTGGCTGTGCCCCTGACTTACCCACTGTTTGCATTTCACAAAAGCAGGTCAAAGAAACCTATTGTCGCGGCTCCCACCTGTCACCTGAGGAGGTGCAGCTGTTTATTATTTGAGAAACAACAGGACAGGTAGTTACTCCTGAAGTATCCGATAGGACATAGAAGGCAAAACAAACAGGACATGTGTAGGTATCCATCAGCTTGTTTTCATTTTTTATTAATGTTTGTTTTTCTCTACCAGCGTTAGGAAAGCCAGTGGTTTCCTAGTTACACTTGTTTCCAGAACCGGTACCTCCATGGCCAACCTCAGGGAGGAAGAAGAGATCTGGGCTCCCCACCTCTATGTCAACCAGGACAGCTCCAATTTTAATTCCTACAGTGAGCCTCCAGGTAGGATATTATTTTAACAACAATAACAAAAGACATAGTTGCAATTTTAAAAATTTCATCATACGTGACGGTCCGCATGTTGACACTGCCACTGGGTAACTGGATCTTAGGCAAGGTGTTTTTGGCTATCCCTCAGTTTCCCTACTTGTAAAGTGACATAACAATAGTACAGAACTGAAGGTTGTTAGAGGACTAAGTAGACGGAAAATGCTACGTGGGTGACAGGTGCTGTCGTCATGACTTCATTCAATCCTTGAAGTGGCCCCTCTGAGGAGGGCAGTACTACTGTCCCTTGCGTGGATGAGACAAGTGGGGCTTACAGAGATTTCATGTCTTGCTCAAAGTCATGGCCCATAAAAGGCAGAGCTGGGATTCAAACACGAATCTAGGCGATAGCGGAGCTTATACCCTTAACTTTACGCAGAGGTGAAGTGTAGGTGAAGTCCGCAGACAAAAAGGAATTGGAAAATCACCAATTTAGCTCTCAGCGAGGACGTGGGGGTCAAGCTGACTTTTGTGTGTGTGTGTGTGTGATGCTGACTTTCTAAAAGTTTAACATTCCAAAGCTGCTTAAATAAAATCAGCTATTTTAAATGGTATATGCATCACGTCCAAACAAGGGAAGAAGACACGGAACGATATAAATTAGTGTGGGAAGAGAAGCAGAAAGATGCATCTAGATCAATCATGCCTGTTACATTAGCAGCAATATTGCGAGGACCCTCAAGAATGCACTTATAAATTCATTTTGAAAACTCCGTAACTGGTTTCCCCTCTTGCAGCTGCTACCCCTTATGATGTGTGCTGCATTTAAAGAATTTTTTTAAAACCCTGCCTCCTATGTAGGCACAGCGTCACCCTTGAATTCCCAGGTTAGCTCAGCTCTCAGATTCCTTTTTTTTTTTTAATTTTTATTTATTTATGATAGTCACAGAGAGAGAGAGAGAGAGAGAGAGAGAGAGAGGCAGAGACACAGGCAGAGGGAGAAGCAGACTCCATGCACCGGGAGCCCGACGTGGGATTCGATCCCGGGTCTCCAGGATCATGCCCTGGGCCAAAGGCAGGCGCCAAACCGCTGCGCCACCCAGGGATCCCAGCTCTCAGATTCCTACCTCGGGTCCTGCACGGAAAGTCTTTCATCCTTTACATTTGGAGGAAAAAAAATGTGTTTCCTTTTATGGGGTCACAGTGTTGGCCCCTATTTATCTTTTCCCCATTTTACTTTGAGATATTATAACTAATAAAACAAAGATCATCTTGTAATGTAAAAAGCTCCCTCTACTGAAGTTTCCTGGTCTTCCTTCATAGCCGTTGGCCTACCCTCAACTACTCCACACTTCATAGATCGGTGGAGTTTCTGAATCCCCAACAAAGTTTGACCATGTCCACCCTCACTGAGCTGTGTGGTGGCAGCAAGATTTTTCCAGAGGAAAGTGGAAGAGCTGAGTTCAAGTCCTGCCTCTACCACGTGGCTCTGTCCTTGAGCAAGTTGCTTTAGCTCTCTCGGTCCCGATTTTAAAAAAATTCAAGCGGCGATGATGATAATCATTCATCCATCCACCCAGTCACATTTACTAAGTACCTACTGTTTCTCAGTCTGGGGAAATGAAAGTGAACCGTACACAATCTCTAAATCCAACTGCTCACAATCTCCATCAGGAGACAGACATCTGAACAAATCAGAAGTGAAGAAAAAAAGGAGGGACCCTGACAAAAGGTGTTTCTGCTTGAAAGAGCAGCTGTGGAGGAGGGGAGGCAGTGACCATGAATAAGAGATTCCCAGCTTTAGCTGGAAACCACACGTTTCTCTCGTTCACGAGGTTATTGGGAGGTTTAAATGACATAAGGAATTTGAATCTTTTCAAAATTCTAAAGAGTCGGGGCGCCTGGGGGCCTCAATCGGTTAAGCATCTGCCTTTGGCTCAAGTTATGATCCCAGGAGGGCCCCACGCTGGGGCCCCTTAGGGGGGAATCTGCTTCTCCTTCTTCCTCTGCCCCTGCTCGGGTGCTCACTCTTTCTCTCTCTCTCTCTCTCTCTCTGTCAAATAAATAAAATCCTTTAAAACAAAACAAAACAAAACAAAACAAAATCATCACAACCTCTAAAGGAGAACTTCCATGTGTGGCAGCCCTGCCCATACCTCCTGCCTTTGCCGCCTCGGTGCCCTGGGGACCTGAAGCTCCAGCACCTGCAGGCCTCTGCCTGAGGGGCTGTCCCTGCCTCCAGAGCCTGCCTGCTTTGCCACCTGCACAGCAGGCGGCATGTGCCAGGGAATCTGCGCCCCCAGCTCCGCACCCAGCGCAGCCCTCACCCGACGGCACAGCGCTGGTCCCTGGGCCTCCAGCTGGAATAACCCCTGCCCGAGCTCTGCAGCAGCAGAACGTCCCCCGTGGGACTGAGCCCCACTTGGCTTACAGGGGTAACTTGTTGGATGATGTGCCACTTATTGGCTGCCTTCCCCTCCTGTGCCACTTCCCTGCTCCCCCGATGGGGTCTCCTTCACCTGCCAAAGCAGCAACACTTGCACGTGGATCCTTATCCCAGGGAACGCTTCCGACGAGAACCCAAACTAAGACAAGATGTAAGCCGTCTTTTATTATTATGCTTTGTCGTTTTGAAATATGGCCAGAATCATACACACTATTTTGCATGGAAAAAAAACATGGCTTTGTATTTATAAATCCTCTTCTGCATAGTTAGGATTTGATCCACTTTAGCCATTATAACATAATACCTGCCTAAGAATTTCTCGCATCCATCCGACCCACGCTGCTCCAGCTGAAGATTTTTCTCCCTCACCCGGATTTCCACAACTTGATCCCGGCTGCTCTCTCTGGCTCAAGTCTTTCCCCCGACAAATCCATCCTTCTCACCATCTCCAGAGACAGCCACTAGAAAGTAATTCTGACCAGACCCCTCTCAGCCCAAACAGCACTATTGTGCAAATTTTAAAAGGCTTCTGTGACTTACAACACCCTACTTCTAGCTAATGGAAAATTGCTGCACTACTCTGGTGCCTGTAGAGCAAGGTGCTCGATGGTCATTTTCAAGCAAATTGACAAAATAATACACAAATCTGCAGTGTCTATGCTGTGTGCTGCCCACTTAAATGTGTGTCCTTTTGCACTGCACGACCTCTACGACAGTACAGAACCACCCTGGTTCTGAAGACTCCCTGCCTCACCCACAAACTCCTCATCTGAACCTAGTGCACAGCATGGGGCACCGTGTTGCCATGCTTTTGTTTACGCTGTCCTCTCTGCCTGGGGACACTGACCTTCTCCTAGCCTGTTTCTAGTGATTCTTTAAAACCAACTGAGCATTTCCCTTTGCCAGAAATCATAGCTGAACAACTCTCATATAGTCACCTGTGCCTTGTCTGTGTCCTCTCTAATTTTTCATTTATTTTTTTTTTAAGATTTTATTTATTTATTCATGAGAGACACAGAAAGAGAGGCAGAGACACAGGCAGAGGGAGGAGAAGCAGGCTCCATGCAGGGAGCCTGATGCTGGACTCGATCTGGAGAATCCAGTATCAAGCCCTGCAGCCAAAGGCAGATGCTCAACCGCTGAGCCAGCCAGGCGTCCCTCTAATTCTTCATTTATAACTCAATTTTTACACTTCACACACTGGGTTATAGTTAGCTGCTCACAGGTTTGCCTGCTGCAGTGAGGGCTGCGCCTTTCCCCTCTTTGCACCTGCAGCATCCAGTGGAAGAGTGGCCCAGAGTCAGATCAGAGAGAAAACGGTGGAGTGTGGAATGTGGACATTATGAGGGGAAAACAAACCAAATGCACTCAGACAGACCTGGCCAACTCTTGATCAACCGTTTTCTAGCCATGTCACCCCGGCAAGTGATCTCACATCTCTATAGCTCAGCTTCCTTGCTGGTAAAAGGGAGGTGACATCATTACAGGTTAAATAAGCCAACGCGTAGAATTTTTTTTTTCAATGCGTAGAACTAACATTATGCCTGGTGGTGGGTACGCAATACATCTTTATTATTTTTATTGTAAGTTCAATAAACTTGAGAATGGATGTCCCTCCCTTTATACCAGCCAGGCAGTCCGCTATGAAAAACATACTTCCTGTTTGATCCAACTGTATCATCAGAATGGTGGTGAACACTCTGCATATGTCAGTAGATTTTCTCTACACAACCACTCTCTCTCTGCTAGAAATGTTTTATTATTTGCTTCCTACAAATGAGGAGACCGGAAAGAGTGATCTGTGGCTTGCTTTTGGTCACAGGTAAGTGAAGAGTCAGAGGCTGCACCAAATCTGGCCCATGTGGTTCCAAGCTGGTGCTTCTAACTGAGCTAACGAGGAGGAACCTGGCAGCCCCACTGCAGGCTCGGAGAGTGGGGGATGCGGGTGGACAGGGCGAGCCGTGGAAAGGGAACGCGACATAGAGCAGCTTGTTCAAAGGCTCCGCTCACTGACCATAAATACCGTAAATTCAAGGAATTTTTTTTTCAGCTAGGTTGAAGTGCTCCTGTGCAGAAGGGCAAGAGATGAGATGAAAAGGGAACAGTGGACACATGGTAAAGGAAGGATCCTGGGTGCTACGCAAGGATTTCTTTATCTTGAAAACTCTCTAAAAGCAAAGAGACATTGAAAGGACGGATCACAGCAGGAGCTGACAAGGATGTGGAACAAACTGCGCTCTCATTCACCGTTAGGGAGAGTACAAAGTGGTACAACCACTATGGAAAATGGTTCGGCAGTTTCTCCTAATGTGAACCCTACAACTGTCGCAGGACCCAACCATTGTTCTCCCAGGTATTCACGTGAGAAAAATGAAACTATGTATGTACAAAAAGACAAGAATGGTCTTAGTATCTTCATTTCTAAGAGCCCCCAATCGGAAACAAACCAAATGTTCCTTAATAGGAGAATGGATAAAAACAATTGTGCTGTTTTCGGACCATAAAATAGTAATAAAACGGACTAGGCTACGAAGGCATGCAAAACATGGATAAACCTTAAACTATTTTGCTAAGTGACAGAGATCAGACTAAAAGGCACGCACTGTGTGTTTTCCTTTATATTAAGTTTTAGAATCGACCAAGTTAATCCATAGTGATAAAAATCAGAACAATGTTTGCCTGTTTGCTTCTGGGGCGGGATTAGCACGACTTGAAAAGAAGCATGAAGGTAGTCTCTGAAATGATGGAGATGATCTAGATCTTCACAGTGGCGGTGGTTAATGGGTGCAACGTGTGATCAAAACTCAACTGTATACTCAGATTTTGTGTATTTTATTGCATGTGAAATATATCTTGAGAAAATAAAAGTAGCAAAAAAAAAAAAAAAAAACCAGATCACAAAACCCAAAACCAGGGACTGCCTTTGGCTGTATTACTTACAGGTTAGGTGTAAACTATACTCTTATAAATCATACCTGTTTAGAGTTCAGTAGAAGAACTTGGCTATGGAACTCTTAAGAAGCTTCTCTTCATTCGTTCTTTAACAAACGGTATTTGTAAAAAAAAAAAAAAAAAAACGGTATTTGTTTTTTAAAAAATATTTACTGGGATGCCTGGGTGGCTCAGTGGTTGAGCGTCTGCCTTCGACTCAGGGCCTGATTCCAGGGTCCTGGGATTGAGTCCCACATCGGGCTCCCTGCATGGAGCCTGCTTCTCCCTCTGCCTGTGTCTCTGCCTCTCTCTCTGTCTCTCATGAATAAATAAAATCTTTAAAAAAAATAAAAATAAAAAAATAAAAAAATATTTACTTAGCTCAGGGCTACCACTCAGGATCTGGGCAACTGGACAAATGACTCTCAGCACCTCAGTTCACTCATCTGTGAAATGAGGAGAGTACCTACCTCACGGGGTTGTTGTGGGGACTAAAGGAGAAAGTATATGTGAAACTCTTAGACTTAGTGCTTGCACATGGTGAGGGTTAAATAAATGTTGGTGATTAATATTATTACACTCAGTTATGTACCAGGCTTATAGTATATAAACAGGAATATGACATAGTTCCAATTCTAGAAAATTTATGATGTAGAAGAAGGGATGAACAGTAAACACATAAATAAATATGCTTGATCACAGAATTCCAAAAGTGCTTTGAGTACATAAATGACTGACTGTCTTGAAATGGAAAATCCATTCAAAATGAAAATAATCAGCCACCTACACCAAACTGAGGTCAAATAGTCCTTTATTGTTTTTCAGTATTATTATTGTAATGATGCCTCCTGTTGTTGGCATCTGAAATTTGGAGCTCCCAGGGCTCAGGCCCGTGACCTTTATTCTTTTGTGTCCTGGTTCATTCCTAGGTGACCTCATCCTTTGATGAACTGTGACGCTGAGCTCATGCCCCTGAGCCCAGCATCATGCCTGAACTCCCATGTATAGGAGTACATCTAAATCTAAATTCTCCGTTCTTGGCCACCCCAAACTGCTTTTCCCACAGTGCTCCCCATCTTGGAAAGAGCAGCTCCATTCTCCCAGCTGCCTTCCCTGGCCTGCTTCCTTTCCTTTACTCGTATTTCACAGCCACTAGTAAGCAAATCCTGAAACCAGTTATTCCTAAAAGCACGACGACGATGTCCTTCTACCTAGACTACTACAATAGCTTCCTAAGGGATCACACTACTTCCACTCTTGCTCCCCCAGAACTATTCTCAGGACAGTAGCCAGGTGACCTTTCCAAAGCATCAAGGATCCATGGTGTTCCTCTGCTTTAAACCCTCCAGCGGGTTTCCTTCACTCTGTCCATTTCATGGCCTCTGAGGCCAGAGACGATCTGCCCCTGGACTATCTCTCTGCCCTCCTCCCCTACCCCTCTCTCTTCTTGCTTCCCTTCTCCAGCCACACCAACCTCCTTGTGGTCTCTTCAGTATACCCATCAAGCTCTTACCTCATGGCCTTTGTACATGCTGTTCCTTCTACCCTCCAGATAGCCTCATGGATCCTTCCTGACTTTATTCCAATCTCTGATCAAACACGAGCATCCTAACTAAAACAGCACATACACTCCCACCCAGGCTCTAACCGCTTTTTTCCCTAGTGCCTGACGTTCTGTCTTATTGGTTTATTACCCTAGCTTGACTAAAAGCCTTATGGGGCAGATCCCTCGCATGTTTTGGTCACAATCCCAGGGCCTAGAAGGGTACCTGACACATAGTGGATCCTCAGTTGATGTTTGATGGATGAATGGATACCTATTAACTTATGCAGAGTTTCACAGTTTACAAAGCAGTCACATGCACAGCACCTTAACAAGCCTTCTACCCATGTGTGGGGTAGGCACTGTTCTATGCGTCTCACAGTCTGCTTACCGTTTTTAAAGTCCCTCATTCAAGGTCATGCAGCTCTTGGTCACATAGGTCAAAGCCCGGTCTTTCGCCTTCGAACCCAGTTTATTAATCATAATCATAAAATATTAGTAACGATAGGGAACAGTCTGTTAGTACTCCTCTTGACTCTTGTAGTATCTCGTTTAACACATCTTTGAGGTACGTACTCTTATGATAGCCGTTTTACAGATGAAGAAACCAAGTTACTGACCCAACCAAGGTCCCAGAGCTGGTAGTGGTAAAGTCAGAATCTGGATCCTGGACACTTGACTCCAAGGACTAATCCTCAACCCACTAGCCCACTAGGCACAGCCTGTGAAGTGAAAAGAAGTAAACTGGGGCGGGGGGGAAACAAATGGACAAGTATTACATTTGTTCTAGGACTTTCTACCATTCTTAGGCTTTCTGCTTTTGTAGCATTTAGCAAAACTTTTCTTTCTTTAAGACCATAAGGTGTGAAGCAGTTGTATCTCAAATGCAGTTTACACGATGTTGTTTTCTGCTTTTCATCCATCTTTGAAATGTTCAAAACACTTGTTCACTTGTTTCTGTATGGAGAGGTCACTTAGGAACCAAGGGCAGGGCTCAGAGGTTCCCAACAGTTTGTCCTTCTGCCTCCTTCAGTAGCTTCGTGGTGCCTTTGTGGCCAAGTGCACAGGTTGGTGTTCCCTCTGAGCTTCAGATTTCGCCTCCTCCTCCTCGCCCCATGACATGCCTTGTTTCATAAGTTCTTGCCTTCAGTTTATTACGTAACCTACATTGTGGAACGCTCAATTTCTTTTCTCTTCCTTTCCTTTCTTTTTTTTTTTTCAAAAGTAGGAATCTATTTGATTGGATGTGATGGCACCGGAGGCAGAAATGTGGCAAAATTTTAAGTGGTGAGAAATCTATCTCAACTACCTGGATTTTGAGAAACAAATTGTGATTCCCCGATTCACTTTGTATTGAACTGGACACGTTAGATGAACTAAAATAGCTTTATTGGCTTGTTTTCTTGTCTCCAGGTCAAGCAAGTGTCTGCAAGGGCTGCCTATTTTCTTCCCTTTCCGGATATTCAAAGTATTAGCTTAAAAGTGTGCATGAAGTTACACAAACACAGGCGGGTACCTTTAGAATATCAAACCCCTTAGATCTTAAATAAGCAAGCACTCAGAAGCTGAAAACGAATCAAGTACTTTAATTGTGTCCTGGTTAGTTCTTTATAACATAAAGGTTCATAGCATTTATCTGGGAAGAGACTGAGTTCCCTCAGAGCAGCGCATAATTTATTTATCCAGGTATCCCCAACATCTGGAACATAGTAGGTGCTTAACATGGGTAGGCACTTGATAAATATATGTTGAAGCTCAGTACTGTCTTTTATTGCCTACTTACAGACGTGTCTGGCATACTTTCTGTGCACACACACACAAACATACACACCCTAGGTTGTGTGTATGTATCCAAGGGGAGAGGATCCGTGTCTTATTCATCTCTGCATTCCCTAATATAGAACCACCAGATAGCAGGTGATAATGAAATGATCACTGAACTGAACAGCCCAAGGATTTTAACTTCTATTATTTGTTTCATCTGTCCTTCCCCCGCCCCCACCTTGTCCTTTTGGCTCTCAGGTCAGACGGCCTAAAACCATCACATCCATCTAATCAAGTACTTGAAAGCTAGAGACCTTGAAATTATTTAAATCAAGTCCAGAATTACATTTTTAAATTTACTCCGGCCATCCCATAAGTAGATTTAGCAACTAACTAACTGCCATCCCATGAGGGAAAAAAAAAAAAAAAAAAAGCCTAAGCCTAAGCCTAATGAATGTGGTCAGACATACCGTGTAACAGATGTCCAACGTGCTGCCATGAGCTTAAATCATAAATACGATGGCTCTGTTTGGCATAGCAAAATATATTAGAAGTGTTTTATCGGCCACTGGGCAACTTGCTAGATGGAAGGGGAATGGTCCTGAAAAATGCAGGAGCTCCGTCTAGTAGCATCTCAGAAGGAGCCCTGGAGAAACACAGATAATCTGTTTGCGATGATTCATCAAGTTGGTCCTTTGTTTCCCTAATTTGAGTGTCAAGTGCAACCATACTATAAAGAATTGCCAAGACCCGATAAGATTCTCTTCTGGCTGCTGCTTTTCCTGCCCTAACAACTGGTACTATTCATGCCTAAAGCACAAATTGAATAAATAGCTTCAAGGCTGGCAATGTAGGACCCTGTTTTGAATTTTTTTTTTTGGTTTTTCCTTAAAAGGCTAAATCCTATGTGTGTCTTGCCTTCCCCCAAACACATTGCACTGACAGTCACTGTTGTACCAGTAATTTTAACTTTTTAAATACTAAGTATGGAAGGATGCCTCATAAGTTAAAAATAGTTTCCTGTTGTATCATCAGTGGAGCAATGGATTACTGAAGATTAAAAAATGATTGTAATGCCTTTTTTGGCCTTGAGAAAGCTCTTATTGTGCCTATGGTTCAGTTGGCCCGCTCGTCATTTCCATGTTAATGTAATCTTTAACATTCCTCTGCTACAGGTGAGGTGTTAAGGAATACTCGAAGACAACTATCCTCGCAGAGCAGTTTCACAAGAAATATGTTTCTAACTAAATTAGACATTTAACAAAGGCCATTTGTGATTCAACTCAGTGGGGGGGGGGGATGTCCTTACAACAATCTAGTGATGTGGACTTCCCAACACGAAACAATGATTTTTAAGAAATTGTAATCAATGTTCCAAATATGAAATTATGTAAAAAAAAAGTGAAATTATGTGCTGTCAATGCAGTACAGACCAATGGGAGAAGACCACCAAAGTCCCCAGGAGTCTTCACGAATAAGCAGTAAGCAGTTTTCTCTCCAGCAGCCAGAAATCTTGTCTTACAATTCCAAAGAATCTACAGGTCCGGTGGATCGTGTGGCTATGACGTGCTGAATGTTTCTAACACTTGAAAATCATTTAGGGGAATGCCAGGAACCTCAGAGTCCCGACAGAAACCTAAATCGTGGTGTTCCAAACGAGTCAGTGAATGAAATCGTGTGGACGGAAATGTGGATTATCAGGGTTGCACGCGAGTAAGCGGATCTAAAAAAGTAAAAAAAAAAAAAAAAAAAATAGAGGAGGATTTCAGAAAGCCTACACTCTGGACATCCGAAACCATAACGTTTTGGAAACATCATCTCCCGACACATCTCCCCGGGCTGCGAATACAAATGCAAAACCGACGCCTGGGGAGGGTCACCGACGACCCGGGGGCGGTGGACTCGCTGTTTTTATCAGAATTACAAAAAGAGGATGGAGTTTGCAAACCTCCCCAGGGCTCTCCTTCCTTTCCACTTGATGACTTCACGGAGGATCAATAAGCCCTCGGCCCGATCGGTGGGTACGGAGGCGCGGTTCACTCTCCCAGAAATTCCACCGGGCTGAGAAGATGCTTATTTGGGGGCGAGGAGGGGGGCGGGGTGGGGGGAGCTGCAGAGGTCTCTAGGACCCAGCAGGCGGCGGCAGGCGGCAGTTGTGTAGATCGCGGAGACACTACGAGGGTCCGGTTCAGTTTTAATTCGGTCTCTGGTCTCCGCGAGCGCCGCCTGCTCGGGTCCCGCCGCCGCGCCCCCGCCCGCGCCCCCGCGCGCCATGGACGCCCTCCAAGAAAAAGTGGCTCTGGACGCGCGCGCCTGAGGACCCCCCACGCAGGAGGTGCCCACCATGAAGACCCTGATGGTGAGGCATTTGTGGCAACTCCTCGGGGCAGAGGCGGGGACCCCGGGACGGGGGGGGGGGCGCACCGGAGAGCCCCGGGGGTGCCTCGCCCCGCGCAGCCGGCGCGCCTGGTTGCAAAGGGACAACTTTCCACCTGCTCCGCGTCCCCCCCCCCCCCCGCGGGGTCCTCGGGCGCCGCCTGGCTCGGAACTCGGGCTGCCGGTGCTCCTGGATGTCGGGGAGGTCTGGGGAGCCTGCGGGAGCCTGCGGGGGCTGGGGATGCAGCGGGGAGCGCGGCGGGCACCCCCAAAGCGAGCAACAGCGTGGCAACAACTAAGAGGGGCGGGGACGCAGGGGCTGGGGGCGGGGGGACACCTTGGCAGACTTTCTGGGCTTTCCTGGGTCGCAAACTTGCACGGAGCGCCGCAAGGGCAGGGCGCGGGGGCCGGGGGTTCCGGCAGCCGAGCCCGGGGGCGCCCTCTAGAGCCTGCGCTCCGCCGCGGGGTGGGCGCTCGGGGGCGGCCCCTGGCGTGGGCGCGGGACCCTCCCTCCGGGCCGCGGCCGGGTCGCGCGTGTCCCCGCCGGCGGGCCCTGAGCGGCTCTCCCGTGCTCTCGCCCGCCCGCAGCGCCACGGTCTGGCTGTGTGCTTGGCGCTCACCACCATGTGCACCAGCTTGTTGCTCGTGTACAGCAGCCTCGGCGGCCAGAGGGAGCGGCCCCCGCAGCGGCGGCAGCAGCAGCAGCAGCAGCAGCAGCAGCAGGAGGCAGCCGGCAGCGCGCCCCCGGCGGCGGACAGCAGCCCCCCCCCCCGGGCCCCGGCCCCCGCCGCGCCGCGGCCGCTGGACGGATACCTCGGCGTGAGGGACCGCAAGGTGACAGCTCGCTCGCCGGCGCGCACGCCACCCCGCCCGGGGATCCCGCGCACCTGAGCCTGCCCCTTTCCCGGGGCTGGGCGGCGCCGTGAGTAGGTGCCCCCTGCGGAGGCTGGACCGCGCGGGTGCGCACCCTCCGGGGGGCGGGCGTGGGGCCTGCTGGCTGGGAATCCCCGTTGGGAGGCGGAGGTATAAAGTTTTTCGGGGCATCGGGGGTGAGATGCGTGCACCCAGCGCCCCCATTTGCTAACTGGAACGTGCAAGTGGAGCCCGCCGGTCCCCACAATTGCAGCGGCGGGGGGCGCAGGGCGGCGGGGAGGCGGGTGCAGGCTCCTTGCAGCGCGGGGCTGGGCCGCCGAGGCGCGCGCGGGCGGGGAGGGCGCGGGGAGGGCGCGGGGAGGGCGCAGCCGGGCCCCGCCGAGGGCTGGAGCTGCTGGAAGCTTCCGCTCCCCTCCCGGCCTCGGATGGCCCCGGGCGCCCCCAGCCTCGGGGAGCGGGGCCCTGCAGGCGCCCCCCAGGGCTTGCACTGCCTCGAAACTCACCGCTCAGGGCCTGTCTTTCTCTGCCTTCCGAGAAGCCGTTGCATGGCTTGGCTAATAATTAATTAGATGAATTTAAAAAAAAAAATAAAGCCTCTTCCCTCCTCCCTCCCCCCCCCCCCCCAATAGCAAATCTCAGGTTTCAGGGTGCTAAGCTCCGGGAGAATTCTAATCAAGTCTCCTGATTCTGGAAATGTTAATAATAATAATGATGATTGTAATACAGTTTAAATATATTCCCCATATATATATATATATATATTTCCCATTATTTGAAGCTGCTAATATGCTTTTATTAAAACCCACTTCCACTCTGTATCTGCTCTATGAAGGTTAGGGGATTTCTTGAAACTACCTAGCTGTCTTGCCTTTTATATGACCGGATGTTATGCTTGTGGACCAAAGTAACATTTAAGCAGGTGGTCCTTCTGCGGGAAAAGATGGGCCTTCCCTTGCATGGAAAAGTCCCAACTTTTTTTTGAAGTGGCGATCAAAAGATTTCCACGCGTGTGTGTCATGCATATGGCAGAAAGGATCTGGGGAAGGTAAAAAAAAAAAAAAAAAAAAGGAATTTAAGGGAGGCCTCAGCTGTTCAGTGTCCTTGAATGCTTGTGGAAGAAAACCATACCATGAAATGTGGGTGGGTGGAAGGAGAGATAGACCAATAGGTATAATGTACAAGAAATACAAGGCATAAAACAGGGCAGAAATGAGAAGGATCACTGCCCTGGAAGGTTTAAGGAAATTCTGTCTCTGAAAAGGTAGACTTTGCCCTGGGGACAACTTGGAGAAAGCAGAAAAGAGGAAGGGATTTCATTAGGAAGTGATTCAGGGAGTGGGGAGGGGGCTGGTTAAAATCAAAAGTAGAGAGGATCATCAGCTTTACAGTAAAAGCTTCACTTTTCTCCTTAAGATGTCGATCGATGACCTTCTTTGTATCTCTCTGTGCGAGCAACCTATATGGGCTGGAGTTCCAGAAAAGTTTAGACCATCTGCTTCCAACTGTGATGTTTATGTGTAACTGGTATATGATGAATATATTGGACTTGGTGGATTTTCATGGCTGATGTTTAGTGGAAATGGCCAAATAGCACTTGTGAGGCTTGATTAATGGAGCGTCAAAAGGGAAATTTGCTGAAAGTTTGGATCTGCCTTTGGGAAGGTATTCTAATATTTTCCTTCCTGTGTTCTCCTGCTGGACAGGCAGCAGCTAAGAATATTGACAGCATAAGGCACAATACGATGCCCTCATGTTTGATTTCAGAACAGTGTTTATTCACACAAATATATTGGATTCCATTGTCAATGTATCAGAGCGTTATTTCATTAAAATGAAAAACAGCCTTTTTTGAAAGGAATGTCAAAATCTGTATGAGAATCAAGATAATCTATAGTAAAGGGTTTTATAAACTGTGAAGTGTTAATATGGATGATAAATATGTGTGAAAGCCCTTGGAATTCTTCGCAGGGATTTATAAATGTGACCAGGTAGGTTTTTGCATCTAATTAATACCAGCGGAATTCTTTCTTAGAAAACCGAAGTGTCATCAGATTCCATACTCAAATGATTCAACAGTTTGCCCATCCCAAGCAAAAGAACAAATGCAAATCTCAGAATCTATGCCTTCTCTCTAGACATTATCCCGATTGTCCCACTGAGTTACATGTGAACTTCCACTCAAGCTGCCATCACTTCCCTGCTACTATTTAACCGGCTGGAAATTGGGTGAAGTTTTCATTTCTGATGGCTTAGAGGGAGGTGCCTGTGGGGTTTATGTACTCTTCAAAAGTTGCTGTTTACTTAGGTTTACTTGGAATCTTCTTAAAGTGTTGTTTAGGCAGAGGTGGCAATTTGTTAGAATATTGCTAGGATTTTTTTTTTCTGGATTAACAGGGGAGGGTAAGAAATCAAAGACTTTCTGTTCTGATTATGTTGCTAGATGATACTGCTTTATTTTTCACTCTCATATCAGGCCTCAGAAAAATTATAGGATGTGCTGAATGTGATGACCACCAAGCCATATGCTACTGCGTATTGGAGCAGAATTCCAACAGACTTTTTATTTGCTGTTGATTTACAGAATCTGGAGAGAGTTCCGATACCATTCAGGAAAATGTGCGCATCTCCGTGGCTGGAGGTCCCAAAGTCTGATAAATATGTAGTGTTTATGTTCAGTTACATGATGGTATTAACATTATAACTCTAAGATTAAATTCAACAGGTGGTCCTAATCCCCAGCACCTGAATTTCTCAAATTACAGCCTGTCTGCAATGATAGTCTTGTCTCATACGGCTGCAGACTAAATTACTGTTGAGATTAAATCACTATGTGCTTTTGTTGAAAGACATGCTGCAAGTCAAGCCAGTGATGAGCAATGTGTGTTGAAGCTTAAAATATCACTTTCCGTGGTCATATTCTCTACTTCCTCGTTCACAAACGATGTGAGCTGAAATTATAATTCCAGTGTGACTAAGTGAAGGCTACTTGGAGTTTCTTGTGATAATGAAGACATTTCCTTTTCTGTTAGATGGATTCTTTCTCTTCATTTCCAGCCCTTTCCCCAGCCCTTTTCCCACAAACGTTTCACCAACTCGTTTCAATCGTGCTCATGTCTGCCGCTGCAGCTGCTGTGTCTATATCCTGCCCTTTCTGTTCTGGTCCCCAGTTTTGGAAGCCACTGATTTCTAACCAGATCAGGAGACACAAGCACAGAAGCCAATTTTCATGGCTCTGGAAACCTTCTGTATTTGGAACTACAGCATCATGGATAGCTAAACTAAAACATGTGTGTGTGCATACCCACACGCACATACACACACACACACACACACACACACACACGGGCACACACACTAAATCTAGCACCCTTCGGAGAAAAGCTCCAATTCTCCCAGCAGAGCAGAAGGGGGCATGGAGTGTAGTCTGTTTCCAGCCTGGATCTGGTCTGGGTAGATAAAGTCATTTGCCATCTGGTGGACCCTGTGAAATGCAACTACGAGCTGATTCCCATTTGCAGTGGACAGGAGCCCTTATCACAGAAGGCCCACTTGTCACCTGGGCTGCCCTTTTCTAAGATGGCTTATGAAAGAGCAGTGATCAATGGGATCTGAAGCTGAGCCGCTATCTCCTTGCTTCAGTAGTAGCTCCCAGGAATGGATTTTACACGCTTGTCCTTGGTTCTTTCCTTCCTTACGCGCTCAGTTATTCAGACCAAATGGAACTGCTTGGAGGTAACAGCATGTGATGCTATTAATTCGCAGGTGTCCAGCTGGACTGATAGGACAAGTCAATGCAAGAGTTGAAAAACCATTCAAAACCAGAGAAAGGGGCACACGCCATAAAACTTACTTTGGAAGTGTAGCATAAGTATTCTTCCTTTTAAAAAGCATATAAGCTCTCAGATATAACTTCACACCATTTATTAAACCCTGTTTTACAATATTTGAGGCATCCAATCAACGATAGATAATTTGGATCTCAAATTCAAAGTGAGCTAATTTTCAGCGCTCAAGTGCTACGAAATGTAATCTGCCAATGGTGATGAGACCCTGTTATCACACATCGTCAACCAAAAGGAATTATAAAATGAACTATTTTTCATGGGTGAGGAGTTGCAATAATGTGGTTGCTTCTAACAGGAGAGATGTTCGTATAGCATTTATTATACTAATAACCTCTCTTAATTCTGAGAGCTGGGAGTATTTCTCCAGCTTCCCGAGGAGTAAATGCCAAGATACCCTCATGCCCAAAATCCAGACCACATCTGGAAAATGAGTCTGAGCTGGCTTCCTCTCCACTTCTGGGCATTCTGGCCTCCTTGCTGATCCTTGGAAACTCATTGTGCCTCAGGGCCTTTGCACTTGCTGTTCCGTCTCCCTGGAAGGATCTCGCTGAAGATTTTGTACATGGTTAGTTCCTTCTGGTCATTCAGTCCTCACATCACCTGTCATCTGCTTCTGGACCACACTCCCTAAATAACTCTCTCCTTCATCGTCATTCTCTATCATATTAGCCTGTTTCATTTCCTTATACTAGTTAACAATATCTGAAAGGATCTTAAAGTTTACTTTTCTATTGTTTTCTCCCCCCCCCCCCCCCCGCCAGGTAGATTCTAAGTGCTGTGATAGCAAAGTATTTGTACATTGACCAGTTTAACTCCAGGCCTTAGAATAATACCTGACACTTAGCACATAGCACAGATTTATTGAAGGAAAGAAGAAAGCAGAGTATATGGGGAGAGGGGGTTGTGGAGAGGGATAAAGCTGCCTCACCTTATGTGAAGTCCTTTGCCTATAAGACCCACCCGTGCAGTCCCAAGGCCCTGGTATGTCTCATCTTTCCTAATTTGGTTTACTACTACTGCACTACTAGTAATAATAATGGAAGGAAGATGAAGAAATGGTTTAAAAGAGGACTCCTTGGGAATGAGATTTAGGAGTTTCCATTTTAACCGGTTTCCCTTACAACTCGTGTGCACATTAAAGTTTGAGAATCATCATTTGAAGTGTTTTTAATCATCATATGTGTAGTTCTGTAGCTAATTTGTTTCTGGGTTTTTGAACTACTCATAGCCCTAAGTAAATATTCATTGAAGGCCTAATAGTTGCAAAATTAGGTATTCTGGAGGAAGAACATGGTGCCTACCATCAAAGAATCTTTGATCTAATTGGAGAGAAAAGACAAAGAAGCAAGAGAGGTTAAATAATAAAGCAAGTGCTGAATAATAATATGAAGCCAGGAAACAATAAATCAAGGCACTGACACTAAAAGGGAGGCAATTTCTGTGATCTTTCTCTCTATAAAATAAGTTAAATACTATTATTAGTTTAGAAGCTATAAAACTTTCAAACTAAAATTGCGTTTTTAGCCCTTTTTTAGTATATATGTGTGCATTTGTCTATATATATATATAATATGTGACATGCAACGAATACTTAGTAAACAACTTGAATGGCAAAGCAACTTCAAAGTGGGTAGATTTTAAATTCAAAATATGCAGTCTCTTTATGAGGGTCTTCCGGACTCTTGCAGGGAGCTAACCCTGTTGCCCTGTTCAACTGTTTCTGTCACATGTTAACCATGTTTTCCAAACCAACTCTCATAACTCGTGGTATGATAAATTTGTGTGGGCCACCAGACAGAACGTTTGCCATCAGATCTGTCCTGGAAACATGACATGTACTACAGAGGGGACTTCCCATGACCTTTAGGGTCAGGTGGCAGTGCAATCTAATGCCCATCCTGTGAACGCCGAGATAAGGGAAGATCGGAGAGGAGAAAACACTGTGAAAACCCAAAACCCATCACTAATCAACAAATCATTGAAACCTCCTGCACATCTACTATATACTCTCAGAGCAGCTGTGAAGGATCGTAAGCATCGAAAGACAAGGAATTACTATTTCTTAAATAATATTATTATCCATACCTTGTGAACCTGATTCAAGAGAGAAATCCCTTAGGAGTGAGTTTATGATCAAAAGACTGATAAAAACTTGAGGGTGGAGGATATTTATGAAATGCACTCAGATTCTTCTTCACGAGCTCTTTTAGTCCTAAACTCTTAGTCTAGGCTTGGGACAAATAAATATTTTTATTGCATGCTCTATTCAATAAGGTCTCCCAAATAAAAGTCATAGGCATGCATATTCTTTCAGTTTAGACAGCATATCCACAGGGAAGCCTTCCCTGCCTTGTAGCCCAGGTTAGATCTGAGCTGTATGTTTTGTCTTCATAGCCAGGATCCCATGATAATACTTATTCCCGCTTATTGTTGTTTTTTTTTGTCTAAGAGTGTCTGCTTTCCCTGCTCTACAATCAGCTCTTGGAGGCTGGGGCTTTTTTCTTTTTTTCTTTCTTGTCATTGTATTCTCAGCCTTTAATACAATGTCTGATATAGAATGGGTCTTCAGTGAGTATTTGTGGCATAAATGAGTATGTCTATACAAAGATTTTAATTTCTTGTAAACCGAACCCATCTGAAAATTTTCCGACCATTTGGCACTACGTCATAAATATCAGTTTCTCCTGCCACCATTTGTAGTTCTGCAACTATAGCATTTCTGTGTTCTTGTACTAATCGGATCTCTTAAAACATGCTCAGAATTTTGAGCTGGAAGGAAAACTTGACAGTTACCAAAAGGAATTCGGAAGTGCTCGTGTGATTTGCCTCCCATGAGTGGCAAATCTGGGTCTGTAACGCGGGTCTCTGACACGAATGTCATTACCATAAGGAAAATTCAGTGCCAATATATTCTAGGCAGTGACTCGACATTATTTGAACAGCATTTATTAAAATGAAGAGCCTAGGCCTACCCGGTTATTGGAAAGAAATAAATATTTAAATATCTTATTATTCTGAAATGAATATAGTTCTGGATGGTTCAAAAGAGCTTCTACCAACCACTGGCTTGGCAGTGGGGACTTTAAAGGCTTCATAAAATGCATGGTATGGTACCCATGTGATTGGAACAATTTGCAAATCAGAGTGGGTTTTGCCTTTAGAGAGTAAACCAGGCCAACAGGAGCGCCATGTTATTATTTGAGGAAAAGCATCATGAACAGACCACTCTTTTCGCTGAATTACCCCCTCCAGAGTGGGAGAGAAAACATCACCAGGAGACTCAGTGAAACAAGGGTTTGAAGCACTGCCATTCTGCAAGTAACCACTGACTCCTCCTAAGTTCTGAGTTGTAATACGTATCCTGAGATAGAATTACTTCAGGCAAATAAGAAACCATTTTACCCCTAGTAGGGAAAAGTAACCTTGAGAGTCGTTGTAGCTCAGTTTGAAAACAGAACTTTTTATTATATTTTCTTTTAGTGGCAAGAAGGTGTCTGTAGTCTTCCTGGGAACCTCACAGAGTCTGAGAACACTCTAGCAGACTGAAAGGCAGAGTTAAACAATTTTTTTAAATTAGAAAGCATATTCTGGAAATTAATTGCACATATGGGACCTCTCCACTGACTGAACTGCATTATTGCATTTTGAATTTAGAGATCTGCTCATGTTCCTTGCATGCCTCCAATGGCCTCCCATTGCCTAGAGGATCGAGTTCAGACTCCATGGGAAGACTCACAGGGCCCAATAGGGTCGGTCTAACTTAGTTCTCCAACCTCACATCGCCTCTACCCAACTCCACACACCATGGGAATACATCTTGCTGTCTCCTGCTTCCCTGTTTCTCCTCCATCATGGAATGCCTTTTCTCCTTTTATCTGCCAAGTAAAGAACTAATCATTCATTAAGATCCAGCTCAAGCATCTCCTTTCGAGAGTTTTCCCACACATAATCTCCGTGCAGAGTAGAGCACGCATTCTCTTACGCCAGCCTTGCATCAGTAATAATCACATACTGACTGAGCACCTGTGATGTGTTAGGCTCAGGGGAGGGAATGAGAGGAAGGACCTAGTTCTGACCACAGGAAAATCACACTGGAGGAAACACTACAATTACTATATGTTGCTGAGTGTTAAAATAGTGTCTGGATCTTGTATATGCCTCTAATCCCACAATATTGTGGTTATTTGTCCACATGCTTCTCTCCCTGACTAGAGTGTAGCATTTTGAAGCCAAGGAACATAACTTAATCCATCATGGTATCTCCAGTACCTACAACTGTATCCCATATATGTCAAAACTCAATAAATCTCAGTAGAATGTCAGATGAGCAGTGTCCTATTGTAACTATTTATAGTAGGAAGAGATTTGAACAAGTGTGGCTCACAGACTAATGACAGGAATGGATAGAAAGGATAATAAGTAGGGCCAGAAGGGGCTTCACATATGTGACATCCACATCTTTAATTTCTGGATCCCCTTTAAATACAGAGCAGCATCTGCTGACCCTTCAGGGTGGTAGACCAGGTGTTGAGACGTAGGAATGCCCGTGTTTGAGGACAGTGTGGTATTTCGGGAGGCAGGAAGACATATCCAAGCTTTTTACTTGTTGTAAGCTCTCTGGCAAGTCATGTAGCTTTTAGGCCTGAGCTAGTGTGTGGAAGAGGAAGAATTAAACTAAGTTCAGTAATTACTTTATCAAATAATGTTGTGGACCTACCATATACTTGACATTGTGTTCAAGACCCAGGAGGCAACAACGTATAGGTGTGACCTCTGACACCATGAAACTTACATCTATTGGAAGGCAGATGAACAGACATGAAATCACAGTGCGGATTTGGATATCAATATTTACATGCTATGGAGGTTAGGTTTTATTCTAAACATTTTGAGGATGTCTTTAAAGGGTAAGTTCTAGGAGTGACTCCAATCAGATGTGTCTTCCAATGGATTACCAAAGCTTCAGTGTTTTATTCAGCACAGGTCAGAGCAGTTCTGGGTGAAGGGAAGAGGGACCAGTGATCAGACTGGTGCTGTGATCTGAGAGAATGATGCTGGTGGTCAGAGGATAAAGAGACCCCAGGTGCCTGCCCCTCCTTCGGTTTGTGTGGCTGCCCACCCCACCGTGTCATTGGCAGGTCTCAAAGGGCAGGTGAGTGGTTCAAGATCGCCCCTCAGGAGTTAGGGAAGAGAGTTGGAGGATGATCCCAGATGGCACTCCAACTTTATCTGCTTTTGAACCTCACTGTGTATCTTAATACCACACACTGACTTGAGCAAAACAGTGGTGTTATCGTTAAGGTCAACGCAAGCCATTTATGGAGACTCCATAATGCACCCTGGCCGCAACAGGAATTAAAGCTTCCATCGCAGCATGGGCAGTGGGGTGTGGAATAAATGAGCTGCGAGAGACTATTATGTAACAGTTCTACTCAAGAGAGACTTGTTTCTAGAATAACCTTGTCGAGTTGTTGCACGATAAATCTTACCAGGTATAGATCTGCTGGAAGTATGGGGTAGAAAGTGATTTCCTCCTGCCTTACCCACAGACTTACAGAGAGAGCAGTTGTCTTTCTTTTAATCACTTGTTAACAACTTCTAGGAAAAGTCAAGTTTCTATTTCACTTGCATCAGAAGGAAATTGGCCATAAATTGGTATAAAATTTGTCAAGAGGGAGTCTTGATTCCCAATTCATTAAAAAAACATTTGACTGGGAGCAAAAAATGTATATCTCTGTTTTTATGGGGCCCATATGTGGGGTGACTTGGGAATGTCGCACCTGCCAGGCTGCTGTCAGGGATTTCCAAGTTGTCTCTCATTACCCATTACCCATAGTGTTTCCATTATAAAGCTGGTTCATTTCATTTTTACATCACTTGTTTCAAGTTTTGAACAAAGTGTAGGAAGTGATGACATCCTGCCTGTATTCCAGAACATGGAAAACAGAGAAGGGGATTGTAGGAATTCTGTGTGTGTTCACTACCGATGCCCCAGCCAGACTGAATAAAGCTTTTCTCTGATGCTCGAGCCGTCACTAATCCCTTGAAGAATTGTGTGCATTATTATTAACAGCTCTGTGCGGTTTGGGCTCGGTTTGAAATGTGATGAGTTTTTAACTCAAAAATTCAGAAGTTTAAAGTTAAGATGAATACCAATAAAAAAATAAATTTATTATTAAAAAAAATTAAAAAATAAAGTTAAGAGAGAGCTGTCCTGGAGAACAGGGTATCCTGACTGCAGTAGTAGTTAAGGTGAAATAACAGGACCAGGACCAAGAATAAGGAGCAGATAGCAGGAAATAGCACCACATTGCTTCTTCACTCTTGACAGAGGGGGCCCTCTTTCTGGCCATACAGACTCTACAATGAGATCCCAGGTACTTGACATTATTAGATTTGGATGTGATTTGATGTGCTTTGATAACAGAACAGAACATCAGAGGGCAAATGAATCACTTTGTCAAAAATAAGTTCCTATGACCAGGATGCACGAGAACTGGGGAGTGGCAACCAGGCTTTTTTCCGGAATGAGCACCATAGGATCACTCTAAGATGAGTAAGCTCATGTCCTCGACGGAGTTACGAATCTCAATACTGATGAGTATGCCAGGTGAAGGGCCCTTTTTACTGAGCCCATGGGGCATCCTGGTGGTGTCTCAGCCACTAGGAGATTTGAAGGACGGAGAGAGACCAGACCTTAATTGATGTATCCTTCAGGGTATTGCCAACCTGTGAACACCAAAACTCAGTAGCATTTCTGCAGATTTTGCCCAGAGACCATTTTTGAGAGCATTGGAAAGCTTTTGATCTGGGGAAAGCTTCTTCTGCATCAACCCTACTGTCGCAGGTTGAAAAAGAAATAAGAAGGAAGAAGAGTCAGAGTGCTAGTTCTGAAAAACAAACTTAACCTCCTACCCAGTTGCAAATGCATTTATATTCATTGTCTTCTCAAAATGGCAGAAAGTAAAAAGAAAATAACAATTATTTTCTACCACCAAGACATAACTACTGTTAATAATTGGATGTATTTCCTTAGAGATATTTTTCATATATATCAGATGTGCGCATGTGTGATGTTTTAATGTTATTCCTTCCCATTTTTTATTCCTTTATGTTGGGTATGTGGGGGTCTGTATGTGTATTATTTTATAGATATGATGTCATCAGTGGTGTAAAGGGAGGCATGAACTATGCTATTAGATCCTTATCGTGTTTAATAACTTAAAACCAAAGTATATTCCAGTTCAAGTTGGAATAGTCAGGAATATGTCTTGATAATTGTGCTAAATCCTCCACTCATTAATCCTGAAGGTGTATACGGCCCTCTACTAGCTTAACATCTCTGTTCTTTCCCTGTTGTTTACAACCCGAAAGCACTTTTAAATTATGGTGATGCCTCCTTCCCTACCTTTCATCTCCCACCTGTTTGCTCAGTGACAGTTTGTGTGCCAGATTTTTAAATTTTATGAATTGTTCCCAGTAGTCCCGTAATCCTTCTGGTCACTTTTCTCTAAATTCCCTCCAGCCTATCAATAGCTGTTTCAGGGGGATAGCCTGTGGCAATCTCGTATAGGCTTCTAGGGCAGGGATGGAGATGATGGCTATCTTCATGGTCACCAGGTGGTTCCTGTCCAGATAGGCGCCTCAAGTTTGCCTTTATTTTCTGTGCTTCACTCTGTGATTTGGTTCTCTGTCCATATATAATACAAATCTAAAAAAAAAAAATTAATACAAATCTAATTCCTTGTCCATATACGGTACAGATTTACTTGGGCATAATCATCTTTCCTACAAAGAAATTTTATAGCACAAATAATTGTAATTATCGCCTTCTTAATTAGCAATTTTTCTGTATTTTGAATCTTCAGGTTTTATAAAACATCTTAGTTCCCATATCTTATTTTAACCAATTTACTGAATTCCGTGACTCTTCTTCTTGACTGGTTTTGTTTGGTTGGTTTTTTGTTGGTTTTTTTCTTTCCTTTTTTTTTTTTTTTAACTCAAAGATGTCTCTGAAATACTCTGTAGTTCTCACATTTGTCAACTATGTGCTAGCTGTTATTTCTTGATTCTGGCATAATCTCAGCTCTCCTGTTATTCTTCCAGAGTTATTATTCTACAGGTAGAATAATTCTGTCGTTGGAGACATCAGGGCCTGCCTCTATTCTGACGGCTAACTGGCGGGAGATACATTTTATGTATCTTGGTTGGTGGCTTCTCAAGTCTGAGAACAGGAGATCTTTGCAACAAGCTCTTTATCAAACCAGTGCTTGGGGGCTTTTTTGGGTTTTGTTTGTTTGTTTGTTTTGTTTTGTTTTGCCTGAGTTGTCTTCTTTATCTTCTAGATTGAGGCATCGCTGAATCCTTCCCATCCATTTTTAAAAACATTTTTATTTTGGTGACAAATACATAACAAAATTTGACATTTTAACCATTTATAAGTGTACAGCTCAGTGGCCATACTACACTACCTACTATACTACACTACATACATGGTGTAGTCAGCCCTCAACACTACCTATTTTCCAAAAATTTTCATTACCCCAAACAGAGACTCAGTAACTGTTTAGTAAGAACTCCTCATTCCCTTCCCTCCAGCCCCTGGTAACGTCTATTCTATTTTCTGTCTTTAAGAGTAACGTCTATTCTATTTTCTGTCTTTAAGAATTTAGGCAAATTCTAGATATTGCGTGTAAGTGGAGTAACTCAGTATTTGTCACTTTATGTCTGACTTATTTCATTTAGAATGCTTTCGAAGTTCACCTATGCCATAGCATGCATGAAAACTTTATTCCTTTTAATACAAATCAAAACCACAATGAAATACCACCTCACACTAGTCAGAATGGCTAAAATTAACAATACAGGAAATAACAGATGTTGGCGAGGATGTGGAGAAACGGGAGCCCTCTTACACTGCTGGTGGGAATGCAAGCTGGTGCAGTCACTCTGGAGAACAGTATGGAGGTTCCTCAGAAAATTAAAAATAGAGCTACCCTACCACCCAGCAATTGCACTACTAGGTATTTACCCAAAGGATACAAGAAATACTGTTTTGAAGGGACACATGCATGTCCATGTTTATAGCAGCGTTATTAACAATAGCCACCCCAGTTGGTAAAGTATGCAACTCTTGATCCTGTAGTTGTGTGAATGTAGAGACTGTTGGGTGTAGAGGTTACTTAAAAATTAAAACCTTTTAAAAAAGAACAATAGCCACATATGGAAAGAGCCCAAATGTCCATTGACTGATGAATGGATAATGTCACACACACACACACACACACACACACACACACACACACACAGGAATATTACTGAGCCATAAGAAAGAATGAAATCTTGCCATTTGCAATGGTGTGGTTAGAATGTATTATGCTAAGTGAAATAAGCCAGAGAAAGACAAATACCACATGATTCCCCTCGTACGTGGAATTTAAGAAACAAAACAGATGAATATAGGGGAAGCAAGGGAAAAAGGAAAGGGAGGTAAACCATAAGAGACTATTAACTATAGAGAACAAACTGAGGATTGCTGGAGGGGAAGGGGGTGGGGGGATGTATATAGGTGACAGGGGTTAAGGAGAGCATTTGTGATGAGCACTGGGTGTTACATGTAAGTGATGAATCACTAAATTCTACTTTTGAAACCAATATTACACTATATGTTAACTAACTAGAATTTAAATAAAAACTTGAAACAACAACAACAAAAGAACTTTGTTCCTTTTTATGACTAAATAATATTCTATTGTTTTTTTTTTAATTTTTATTTATGATAGTCACAGAGAGAGAGAGAGAGAGAGGCAGAGACACAGGCAGAGGGAGAAGCAGGCTCCATGCACCGGGAGCCTGATGTGGGATTGGATCCCGGGTCTCCAGGATTTTGTATGAATATACTGCAATATGTTTATCCACTTATCTTCTGATGAACGCCTGGATTATTTTCACCTGTCGGCCATTGGGAATTATAATGCTGCAATGAACATTGGCATTCTCATTCATTTTTTGAAGTTATCTCCCTCATTTTTCTTTTTCCATCCCTATGGAAAATGCCTGAGTCTCTAGTTCCCATCCCTCCACGCTTGTGCAGACCACCTTCTAGCTGTTAACACCTCTGTATAAACAAACGAAAATGGAGGAAAAGCCATTAATTGCATTGATTATATTTCTTTACCTAAAAATAACGTAAATGTTTTGAAAAACAGAAGTAAAGGGGAAATGTTTCCATATTCCTAACACTTTGGTGTAAATAATGATATAATTTTGGTTTACTTCTGCCGATGTTTTGCGTTGCATTCTCTTTTTTTTTTTTAACCTAAATGTGAGCCTGCTATGTGGTTTTTTAAAAAGTGCATGTGATTTTTTGTCTGTTTTGTTTCCATTTACTGATATTAAAGTAGACATTACGATTTCCTTTGGTTAGCATTTGCCTCTTATATCTTTTTCCCACCCTAAAATTTTCAATCTTTCCGTGTACTTACATTTTATGTATGTCCAGACCTGCCCCCAGTATCTGCAGAGCCTGAGGCAAGAGTAAAAATGGAGACCCACAGACATCCTAATTGACAATGATTGTGTCTTCATTTAGGAAAGATTTTCAAGTTCAGAGGTTCATTTGACCTATTGCAATTATGGGTTTGATCAGAATCATTCTTTTGGTCATGTTATTGTTTAATCAAAATGAAATTTTCATTAAATAAAATATGTGTAATATCACGCTTGAGAATTTTATGTGGGTAATGCTTAGTAGAAGTCCACCCACTCACATTATTTCTAATTTTTAAAAATGTAAGCAGACTACCTCCTTGAAGATTTTCTATTTCTTTTTCAACTTCATCCCCCTACAAAGTTTCTTTTCATATATTCTATTTTATCAGAATTTCAAATTCTTATTTTACTCTCCTTCCCCCATATACAAACTGCAGCAGTGATCAGTTCCACCTTAGCAGCAGTACAGCCCACAAATCTTAATGGCATTTGAAAACAGTGGACTTTTGTTTCATAGATAGGGTAAAAAAAATGTGGAGAAGCACTTTTTTGGGGGGTCTGAATGGTGTTAGACTACAGAGTGGATGTTTATGATTATGGATAATGCTATGAGAGAATGACAGAGGTGAGGTGAGTGGGTTTTAATGTAATTTGTGCATTGTTTGTGATATGCTGTGTCCTTTAAGCAGTGCATCTCAAACATTAATGTGCATATGAATCGGCTGTGGGTCTTAGAATCCAGATTCTGAAGCTTTAGATCTGACGTGGGAGCTAAGAATCTGCATTTGTAACAGGCACCCTGTGATGCTGCTGCTGTTGATCCAGGAACCACATTTTGAGTAGCAAAACTCTAAAGCACAGGGCCTAGATCAAGGGCCCCATTCATTTGATATTAAGAATAATGCTATGTATGTCCTATATGAGTAGCATATAACTGGAATTTATTTTTTAATCTTAACAATCAGGGGCTCCTGGATGGCTCAGTCAGTTAAGCATCTGCCTTCAGCTCAGGTCATGATCACAGAGTCCTGGGATCAAGCCCCACATCAGGCTCCCTGCTCAATAAGGAGTCTGCTTCTCCCTCTTCCTCTGCCTCTCCCACCATGCTCATGCACCCCTGTCTCTGTCTCCAATGATTAAAGAAAATATTTAGAAAAAATTTTTTAAAATTTTATTTATTTATCTTTAATATTTTATTTATTTATTCATGAGAGACACAGAGAGAGAGAGAGAGAGAGAGAGAGGCAGAGACACAGGCAGAGGGAGAAGCAGGCTCCATGCAGGGAGCCCAACGTGGGACTCGATCTCGGGTCTCCAGGATCACGCCCTGGGCTGAAGGTGGAGCTAAACCGCTGAGCCACCGAGGCTGCCCAAATTTTTAAAAATTTTAAATAAACTTACAATCACTGTCTTTTAACAACTTAGCTTATTTACATTTACTGTGATTTTTGGTATATATTACTCATATATTTTTCTTTTAGTCTCAAATGGCTTTGTATTTGTCTCTTTCTCTATGCTTTATTCTCCCTCTACTTTTTCCTCTTCCTCTGGATTGGTGGATTTGGGAGGTAGATGGGAGGTTGTCCCTGTCCCCACCTTATCCTCTTATTCTATTTTTAACCTATACTGATTTGGAAATTATAGTCTTGATATTTATTTTCTTACTGTCATTCTTGAAATTTTAACATGCATACTACCAAAGTCTTAAGTTAATATCTTTATCCTCTTTCCAGTTAATTCAAAGACCTTAGAATACTTGAACCCTGGTCAACTAGAATATTAATCTATTATTCTATTAATCTATACTATTTTTTTGAAGTAGTTTAGTTCTCTTTTTTAAGCCTAACAAATTGGGTATTAGTATTATTATTTTTTAAGATTTATTCATTTATTTGAGAGACAGAGAGAGCACAAGTAGGAGGGGCAGGAAGAGGGGAGAGAATCTCAAGCCGACTCTGCCCTACATGCATAGGCTTCATTTCACAACCCTAAGATCACAACCTGAACCAAAACTAAGAGTCAGATGCTCAACTGACTGTGCCACCCAGGCACCCCCAGCATTTTTATTGTTTTTGTTTTAGGTGATCAATGTTTATATAGATTTATCTGCATAATACTAATTTCTTTGCATCATTTCATCTTGCAGCTTAAATTTCCATTATCCTTTTTGCAATAATTTTTATGGAAGTTTGGCTGATGAAGATCTGTTGGTGGTAAATTCAGTTTTATTTAATCTGAAAATATCTTTATTTTTTTCCACATTCTTTAAAGAGAATACAATTCTAAATCATCAATTATTTTTGCTTACAATATTTTGAAGGCCTAATTCCCGTGGTTTCTTTCCCTCTCAGAGTTGATATTGAGCTCTTTGTCATCAGGCTAATTGTCATGACATTTTAGGCAATCTAAACTATTATCTCTTTAAATGCATTGTCTCCTCTTTATTCTGTCTTTTCATTATATTTTATTTACTTGTCTCACTGTAGTGCATTCTGGATTTTTTTCTGATTTTTCAGTTTGCTAATTCTGTATTCTTCTGTGTCTAACCTGTTACTTAATGCATCCACTAAGAATTTTTTTCCCAAATCATTTCTAGATTTTTTTCTCTGAAATCATCCTGGTCTTTCTTCATAGTGCATTCTTTCTTACATTGATTTTATTTATGTGTCTGATAACTCCAGTATCTTAAATCTTTGGGGATCCAAACACTTTTTGTTATGGTTTTATTCAAAGGAACTTTATTTATGTATTTTATCTGTGCTTGTGTGGGTATGTATGCACGACTCCATGTTCATCTAGACTGTTTGCAGAAATCCTTAGTAACCTATGTTGAAAATGTGTTCCTCCATAGAAAGCGTGGCATTTGTCTCTGCCAAACTCCTGGGGCCCTACCAACCTAAGGACCATCACTTTATATATTTTTTAAGATTTTGTTTATTTATTTATTTGAGGGGGAGAGAGCACAAACTGGAGGAGAGGCAGAGGGAGAGGGAGAAGCAGACTCTCCACGGAGCAGGAAGCCCAACGTGGGGCTCAATCCCAGGACCCTGGGATCATGACCCAAGCCAAAGGCACACATTCACCCGGCTGAGCCACCCTGGTGCTCAGAACTACGACTTTAAAATAAGCCTGACCTTCTTCATACTTGCCAATAGAGTGAATATGAACTACAAATCTACATGAATTTTATGGTTAGGTGAGGAAGATTTTTTTTTTACCACCTTCACATAGGGTCAAGGATGGAATAGACCAATACTTTCCCTGTGCTACAAGATTTTCTTTTTTAAGTTCACTCTGTCCTTGAGCTGTTTTTGCCTTCTAGGATCTCCCTTCCTTGTACAGGTTCAAGGTTGTACCTCTTGCTCCTCTACAGGACTGTTGAAACCCAGGGCTCTAGGTACAAGGATCAGCACTTACCCTTAGAGCAGCAGCTGCCTTCAGTGCCCAGTCAACAGTCTAGATTTGTACTCTGATTTTTACTTCATTGTAAAAATTATTTGGCTTCATTTGGCTTCATTTTCAACCTCTGTATATTTCCCTTATTGTTAATTCACTTAATGAAAAAGATTTTAAAATGTTTTAACCCAACCTTTCAAGAAATTTTATCTGAGTGCTTGTATCAACGGCAAATTTAGAAATGTTATTCTTTAATTGTTATAAGATGATTATAGTTAATCTAGAAATATAGAAAATCAGAAGAATAAAACCAAAATTTCCAGAAATTTTTAAACATTACCATTGTAAAAAGATTTATATTCTTTCTTAAGGTCTGTTTTCTATGTACATTATTTTTACATAGATGAAATTATACTATATGTATCTACTTAAGCATAATTAAAAGATATTCATTCACAGGTGGGATAGTGAAGGATAATATGGAGAGATTGGCAGCAAATAATATCAAGTCTTTCCAAATCAAAATCTCAATTTTCATGTCATCCAATATTAAATCTTAAAAATAGAATAATTCATCATGCAGATTTTAAAAAATAAAACTCTCCATTATGTAGACTTCTACTTGTGGAAGGCAAAAATTTTTATTTAGTAATTCCTTTAGCACCATGTCTCAAGCAAAAATTTTTAAACATTGTATTTATTTATTTATTTGAGAGTGAGAGAGTGCATGGGCAGGGGAGAGAGGTAGTGGGAGGAACAGATTCCCCACTGAGCAGGAAGCCCTATGTGAAGCTCCATCCCAGGACCTGAGCCGTAGGCAGATGCTTAACCAACTAAGCCACCCAGGCACCTGCCCCAACGATATTTTAAAAAATAGCCATATTGGGATCCCTGGGTGGCGCAGCGGGTTAGCGCCTGCCTTTGGCCCAGGGCGCGATCCTGGAGACCCGGGATCGAGTCCCGCATCAGGCTCCCTGCATGGAGCCTGCTTCTCACTCTGCCTCTCTCTCTCTCTCTCTCTCTCTCTCTGTGACTATCATAAAAAAAAAAAAAAAAAAAAAAAGTATTTAAAAAAAAATAGCCATATTTAGCAAATGTTGGAACAGAACAGTATCAGTTATTGAGTTAAAGGGTCATCAAACATGCAAGAGATTTCATTTAAAGCATGGTTGTTTTTTTTTTTGTTTTTTTTTTTAAAGGATCTAGTTCCATGAATGGAGTAAAAATCTTAAATGCAACAATTGAAGAAGAACTCTAAGGCCAACCTTACCCCCAAATCAAAAAACCCACAAGAAAATATAATCCATAATTGGATTTAAATCAGATAAGGAAAGACTCTCCTGTCTTTTTTTGCCTCAAACAAATCATTGTGTTAATTTTTCTTTATCTTATTTGACTGGAAAATACATATAAATCACTTTTTTTCAGTAGGAATAAATGGGTGGATGGAATTTCTGATGTCTTACCTAGCTGACATTCTTAAAAACTTTCAGTTTGACTGTCAAAAAGTTCTTGTGTGAAAATTTTTTACTTCTGGACTGTCAGCTAGGTGCTTTGAGGGATGCGTTAGAACTCTAACTTGGAGCTCTGGATATATTTTTAAAAAGCAGTCAATTATGCAAATGCTCAATAAATGTTCTTTGGTCTGATTAGATGTTTAGTAATAGTTTTATTCATATATAATTCACATTTTAAAGTACAGAATTCATTGGTTGTTAGTATATTTGGAGTTGTGCATTCATCACTGCAATCTAATTTGAGAACATTTCATCACTCCTGAGAGAAACTCCATGCTCATTAGCAGTCACTCCCCATTCTTGGCCCCTAGTCCATTGCAACCCCTGACTACTCTCTATGGGTAACCTGTTCTGGACATTTCATATAAATTAAATCATTCAATATTTGGCCCTTTGTGATTGACTTCTTTCACTTAACCCAGGTTTTAGAACTTCATTCATGTATTAGAACCTCTTCCTTCTTTATTGTTGAATAATATTCCCTTATATGAGCATACCACATTTTATTTATATATTCATCAGTTTGACATTGGGTTTTTCCACTTTTTGGCTATTTAAAGTAATGAATAATGAATATTCAAGTACAATTTTTTGTGTGAACATGTTTCCATTTTTCCTGGAAATATACCCAAATAGGGGAATTGCTGTGGGAATCCAGGGTTTGACCTTTTGAGGAACTGCCAAACAGCTTTTCAAAGAGGCTGCACGGTTTTACAATCTCACCAGCAATGTATGAGTGTTCAAATGTATCCATATCCTTGCCCGTGCTTGTCATTACCTGTCTTTTTTTTATTCTCTGCTAGTGAGTGGGAAGTAGTGTCTTGTGGTTTTTATTTACATTAACCTAATGAGACATAATTTTTAATTTTGATGACACTAGCTTATCTGTTGTTTTCTCTCACCATTTGTGGTTTTGGTGCCATATTTAAGAAACCATGACCTAATCCAAGACCTGAAGATTTGCTACTGTGCTTTATTCTAAGAGTTTTATAGTGTTAGCTCTTATATTTATGTTCATAATCCAATTTGAATTCGTTGTATGTGTGACATGACGTAGGGGTCCGACTTCATCTCTTGCATGTTATCCGGTTATCCCAGCACCATTTGTTGAAAAGATTATTCTTTCCCCCATCCAATTGCCTTAACACCTTTGTCAAACATAATTTGACCACAGATATAAGGGTTTATTTGTGGACTCTCAATTTTATTGCATCAATAATTGTATGTATACAGTCACTAGCTCTTAACGTGCTTAAGACTAACATGGACAATGATTATCAATGGTCATAGAAAAGAATCACAGTCTATTATTTCAAAAGGTCCTGTGAAAATGCCCCTGCAACTGAGAATTTGTTTGGTTAATATGGACCAAGAATAGGTCTGCTTTGTACGCTATTGAATAAGTAGTTAAAAGGTTGTAAAATTTCTCAGGTCTCTGAAAGCTCACACTTGCAAGAAGCTTGATTTCACAACTTGTACATGACAGTCTCAAATGAAAGTACTCCCTTGAGAGTGTTACTACAGACGGAGAAAAAGACTGTGTCTCACTTATTGCTGCTATTGTTATTTAGGGCTTCTTGTTTGTTGCTGTTGTTTCAAAAGATTGCATTTTGCATTAAGCAAGTGAAACCATAAGGTAGATCCTAAATAGAGAGAGCCATGTTTAGGATTCTGTTTTCTTTATTCATAATGATTTTCTATTTATCCTGGAAGGCAGTCATCATTACTTATAAACAGTGAAGACAAATGTAGTTTCTGATACAGATCTTTATGAATAGAGCAAGAGCAGTATCTCACATTTTCCCTTCAGTTCTAGAAGCGTCTGAATGTCTATTAAATATTCCATTTAAATTAATCTCATTCTTTTTTTTTTTTAATTTATGATAGTCACAGAGAGAGAAAGAGAGAGGCAGAGACACAGGCAGAGGGAGAAGCAGGCTCCATGCACCGGGAGCCCGATGTGGGATTCGATCCTGGGTCTCCAGGATCACGCCCTGGGCCAAAGGCAGGTGCCAAACCGCTGTGCCACCCAGGGATCCCCAATTAATCTCATTCTTAAATAAAACAACAAATGTCTGAGGTGGGAGGACAGAAGATCCTTAAGCAGCACCCCACAGTTGCATGTTTTTAAAGTAGAGGGGTCACTTGTAGCTGATACAGAGGAAATTTATGAAAAAAGAAAAAAAGTCAGCATTTCCATACCTGGAGTCCTTTAAGCAACAAATGAATCAACACGAAGTGCACATGATAAAACCTCTCATTTTAAGTTTTTGCACCTCTCATTTTAAATTGTACAGAGGGAGGGAGGAGGATTAAATATGCAGTGGAGTAGTGGATGTCTCTACTTGCTAAATAGACTTTCCTGAAAATGAATCAACACGTGTCTGTCGTCTACCGTAACTTTTTTTCACTCTCACCACAATTATCATTTGCTAGTATATCCAGATTCATTGCTATAGCCTCAAGCACATGAGGTTACTAGAGAGCGGGGTTTGTCTAAACATTATCCACATATGCCCTACTTAATTTATATCTGTAGTGGTACCAAGCGGAAGGAATAGCACGATGACAAAATGTAGGTCCCGCCATTAAGGATTGTATGAGCTTTGAAGACCTAGCCCTCAGAAAATAGCTTGGCATAGAGTGTTCAGTAGAAGTTGGTTGATAAAGAAGGAAAGAAGAAGGAAAAGAGGGGGGTTGGGTAGACAGACAAACTTGGATTCCGGCCCTCATACCAGAGAAAGATGAAATCATGTGATGACACATTGAGGCCAAGTGGTAAAATGAGAGAAGAGGTGAGTTAAGGAAGGCAGAAGCATCAGAAAAGGAAAATTATACAATAATGCTTAAGGCTACCATCTTTGGAGGCAGAGGCCAGCTTTCAATCCTAGATCTGCCATTCATTGATTGTGATTGGGGCGATCACTTAATTATTTTTGAGCCTCAATTCCATCTAGAATATATAAGGAGTAACAGTATCTACCACACAGATTATTGGAAGGATTTAATAAGATAATAAGTGTTACTCCTGTAGTACAATACCTGGAACATAAGAAGTGCTTAGGAAATGTTAGCCATTAATGGAAGATACTAGTTATATTCCTATTTTCTTTAACCTTGAAGTATGGCCATGGCACAAAAATGTAAACATTTTCAAATCAGTCATGGCTTTTAAATTTTTCTCTTTTTTTAAAAAAATGTTTTTAAAGATTTTATTTAACTATTCACGAGAGACACAGGAGAGGCAGAGACACAGGCAGAGGGAGAAGCAGGCTCCCTGCTGGGAGCTCGACTTGGGACTCGATCCCAGGATCCCGAGAAGATGACCTGAGCCAAAGGCAGACACTCAACCCCTGAGCCACTCAGGCATCCTAAGTTTTTCTTTACCTTTGAAAGAGGTTCAAGACAATGTTGTCATGAAAAGTGTCTGTATCAGAAACCATCGTTTTTTGTACCATTAAATCCCCAAAGTTTCCCACTTGACCTACCTGGAAACTGAAACAAATTAAATCATCATTAAACTGTTTTAAAGTTAGCTTTGACTCTACTTACTTTGGAGCTCCATGAATGAGGTCTCTTGGTAACTGACCTTCTGCCAACCCGAAGAGCCCATCCCGGGGCACAGAGAGTATACCCCCCGCCTGGCCATGGCCCGTGGGTCAGCAGTATTCAGGATGCTAAGGAGTTTTCTGTGCAGAGTTATGACAAAAATCAACCAAGTATAGTTAACGATACCATGTGATGAAGAGGTTTGGAGCACACAAAAGGCAGGGGAGAAATTTAAGCAAGGAAACGTTGTATCCAGCTGTGCCCAACGACCTTCCCTGTGGACTTTATAGGCACTCCCATTGTCACTTGTCACTTGGTGATGGAGGCCACACTTAAAATGAAAAAAATTCTTCCCTCTCACGGTGTTCTCTCGCAGCATGCCACTTCATGAGTGAAGGTGGTGATGTCCCCACAGTTCATTCAAACTCCTTACAATGTGAGAACTTAATCAAGAAATTAAGAAAAGTTTGCGATATAAAGTCAACATACAGAAATCAGCCATGTTTCTACACTCTAACAAGGAAACATCTGAAAAAAGGAACCAAGAAGACCATCCCATTCTCGACAGAATCGGAAATAAAATACGTAGGTATAAATTTAACCAAGGAAGTGGAGGATCTGTACAAAGAAAACTAACAAAACTTTCATGAGAGAAACTGAAGAAGACCTAAAGAAATAGGAACATATTCTGCATGCATAGGTTAGAATTAATATTGTTAAAATGTCCATACTACCCAAAGACATCTATGGATTCAATACAGTCCCTATCAAAATCCCAATGGCATTTGTCATAGAAATAGAAGAGATTAACCATGAATTTGGAACTACAAAAGATTCTGAATGCCAAGCAATCCTGAGAAAGAAGAAGAAAACTGGAGGCATCATGCTTCCTAATTTCAAACTATACTCCAAAGCTCTTGTAATCAAAACAGCATGGTACTGGCATAAAAATAAAAATAAATACTCTCTATTCCAATGGAATGGAATAGAGAGCCCAGAAATACCACCCCCCACACACATACAGTCAGCAAATATTTGACAAGGGTGCCAAGAATATCCAGTGGGGAAAGGACAGTATATTCAATAAGCAGTGTCAGGAAAACTGCATGACCACATGCAGAAAAACGAAATTGGACCGCTGTCTTACACCACTCAGGAAAATTCACTCAAAATAGATTAAAGACTTAAAATAAAACATAGAGAAAAAGCCTCTTGACATTCATCTTGGCAGCAAGTTCTTGGAGCACACGCAACAAAAGCAAAAATTGACAAGTGGGACTATATCAAACTAAAAGCTTCTTCAAAGCAAGAAAAACAATCCACAAAATGTCAAGGCAGCCTACAGAATAGGAGAACATATTTTCAAACCATTTATCTGATGAGGGATTACTATTCAATATATAGAAACAACTCATGCAACTCAGTAACAACAACAACAACAAACAACCCAATTAAACAATGGGCAGAGCAACTGCACGGACATTTTTCTAAAGAAGACCTGCAAATCCACAACAAGTACATGAGAAAATGTTCGGCATCACTCATCATCGGGGAAATTCTAATCAAAACCACAGTGAGCTATCACTTGACATCTGTTATAAGGGCTATTATTAAAAAGACAAGAAATAACAAGTGTGGGTAAGGATGTGGAGGAAAGGGAGCACTTGGGCACTGTTCTAAAATAAAAAAATTGAATTACCATAAGATCCAGCAATCCCACTTATATAGGGATATATAAACTCCTATATACAAAGGAAATGACAACAGGATATCAAAAAATATCTGTGCTTCTATGTTCATTGCAGCAGCATTCACAATAACAAAGATATGGAAACAGCCTATCTGCCAGTGGATGAATGGATAAAGAAGACGTGGTATGTATATGTGTGTGTGGTGTGCGTATATGTATGTATATGTATGTGTGTGTATGTATGTGGGTGTGTGTATATAGCATACGCACAAAATGGAATCTGAGTTAGCCATGAGAGAGAAGGAAATCTTGTCATTTGTGAAAACATGGATGGACCTTCAGGCTATGATGCTAAGTGAGACAAGTCGAACAAAGAAAGTTCTGTATGGAAGAATCTAAAAAAGCCAAATTTCTAGAAACAGAGTAGAATGGTGGTTATCAGGGACTGGGGGCGGGGTGAGGAAACTGGGGAGAAGTTGGTCAAAGAGATTGAACCTGCAGTTGGAGTAAGTTCTGAAGATCTAATGCACAACACCTAGATTATAGTCAGCAGTGCTGTGTTTTATACTACAAAGTTACTAAGAGAGTACATCTTAGATGTTCTCACCACAAGAAAGAAATGATAACTATGTGACATGATGGAAGTGTTGGGTGGTAATTCTACTGCAGTGTATATATGTATTTATATAATACTATATACTTAAAATTTTATTTATATATTATATGATAACATACATATAATCCTGCATATATATGTAATAATATATATACATACGTATATATGTGTAATATATAGATATAGATACATAAATATATGTCCATAAATATATTGCAGTATATTATGTATATGTAATAGCAAGATATATATCAAATCAACAGGTAGTATATCTTAAATTTGCACAATATTAAATATCAATTATATATCCGCTATATTTCAATTATATATATTATTATGTATCTATTATACCCATTTTACCTCAATTAAAAAAAAACCTTGTCATCCAAAGTAAATAAATAAACTAATAATTAATAAAAGATAGAATGCTACTAAGTACTTCACAAGTGGTATATCTGTGATAAAAGTGGGTTGGGATGGGATAAATACTGAAGTTTGTTTGAGATGTGAAGTTACATGATTATAGTTTAGTGTTTCTTCCACAATAAGTAATACCCAAAGGCTTATATTCCAACTTGTTATTAAAAGTTGTAGTTGTATAGATTACAATATAGTAGAAATATTCCATACTCAAAGAAATGTTTGGTGTTTGCCCAGAATTAAAACATACTTTTACAAAAGAAAATGTTTATCAAATCTGCTATAAGGCAGAGCTAAATATTTTTAGTTTTTTTCCTAGGATTTTAACAAATTCCCTTGATACCTGCTTAAAGCAGTTGAACATGGTATTGAACAAAATGAAAGTAAGAAAAATGGCCAGCCTAATTTTAGAATTGAACAAACTGATAAAAATAATCATTTCAAATATTTTATTTTTATGCTTTGCAAGTGGGAATAACTTTTCTTAAATGTTTATTTCCTCAGTGATTTTAAAAATCACATTTAGTTACATCCATCACTAATGAAAATCTTCCGTAGCTTAATAATACTAGCATGTTGAGAATTATCTGAATAATAATTCAGATAATGAATTGTGAACAGATTTATGGATTAATATTTGTTCAGAACACCAGCGTTTTAGGGAAGAACATGATGATGTTTACAGTCAGCACATTATTAGCTTCATTAGATGTCAATGTGGTTTTCAGATAAATATTTTCTAAAGTTCCTCAGTACCCTTGAATGAGACGTTTTGCTTTATAACATAGAGGTTGAGGAAATGGAATACTTGCAATAAGTATTTGTGGTTCATTAACTCCAACATTTTCTTCTGATGAAAATAAATAATTGGTATATTTATCCATATCTGTCAACAACAGGGCTACACAGTATTTCAAGAACCTAAAAAATTGTGTATTCATTTGATATATCTTCCTTCCTTAGTCCTTAATGTCCTTTTGGTAGACTTAAAGGCCCTACTGTACATCAGCATACTGGTTATCCTTTTGGGACCTTGCAAAGGGTTTGAAAAGAGGGTCCTCTTTTCAAGAGTTGAAAAGGGCCTGCCTGGTTGGTCTGGCTGCTAATACATACCCATGCTTTCTCGGCACCTGCTATGAGGCTGCGGCACTGAGATTACCTCAGCCCAGGGTTGGATTTGCCTCTCTTTACAGTGAGGCGGTACTCTCCATTGTGAGTATGGTTAAAACCTAGGTTTTTGTGTGAAAGAATTCAGACCAGCCTGTGGTGATATATATTCTTCTGGTCTACTATAGTATCATTTTAGTCCTTTTATTACAAGTCATCAAACACTGTATCTGGGAAACATGAGGATAAATTATGGTACATTCAGAAACTGCTGAGAAATAACAAGAAACACCAGAACAGGGTACTTTGGGAATATAAGACCTACTGAATGAGAAATGTTTTGTTCCGGCTATGGATTTGCTACTTGCAGAGAAATTCCATTCCATTGGTTTTCTGAACTGGATAACGTTTTCCTGATCTTTTGCCTCGTGCAGAAAATAAAATCTTATTTTCTTTTTTTCTAGAGTGTCTTTATTAATTTGAACTTTACTTTCTTACCTTGTTATACAGTTGATTATTAATTTCTCTTCAATATGCTTATTAGATGGCCATTTAAAATAGAATAACCAGGGCACCTGGGTGGCTCAGTTGATTAAGTGTCTGCCTTCAGCTCAGGTCATAATCTCAGAGTCCTGGGATCAAGCCCCATATCAGGCTCCCTGTTCTCTGGGGAGTCTGCTTCTCCATTTCCCCTTGCTTGTTCTTTCTCTTTTTCTCATTCTCTCTCAAGTAAATAACCAAGTTTTTAAAAATTAAATAAATTAGAATAATCTATAATTGCAAGATGTTGCACTTGAATTTTTTTCTAGCCCTATTTTACAATAAATTGAGAAAATAGAGTAGTACATCACTTTTCCCTTGAATTTCTTTACAGAATTTCTCTCAGGATCAGAGGGTGTTCTTTTATTCTCTCATCTCCAAAAAATTGTTAGAAGATGATACACTGAAATTAACTGGTTCTCTCTTGTGATTGTGATTATGTTTCTTTACAAACAACGATAACAACAACAACAAAAAAAACAGCTCGTGATCTTATATAAGGAGAATTTTAAGGAATACATTAAAATCTGTTAGAACTAATAAATGAGTTCAGCAAGGTTGCAAGATACAAGATCAGTATACAAAATCAATTCTATTTCTATGCATCTGCAATGAACAATATAAAGATGAAATGAAAGAAACAATTTACAATAGCATCAAAAATACATAGGAATAGGGGAGCCTGGGTGGCTCTGTGTGTTGAGCATCTGATGCTTGATTTTGGCTCAGGTCATGATCTCAGGGTTGTGAGGTCAAGCCTTTGCCAAACTCTGTGCTTAGTCCAGAGTCGGCTTGAGATTCTCTCTCTCCCTCTACCTTACCTCCCGTTGCACTTTCTGTCTCTCTAAATGAATAAATAAATAAATGAAATCTTTAGAAAAATACTTAGGAATATGTTTGACAAAAGAAATGCAAAACTTTTTTTTTTTTTTATGATAGTCACACACACAGAGAGAGAGAGAGAGAGAGGCAGAGACAGGCAGAGGGAGAAGCAGGCTCCATGCACCAGGAGACCGACGTGGGATTCGATCCCAGGTCTCCAGTATCGCGCCCCGGGCCAAAGGCAGGTGCCAAACCACTGCGCCACCCAGGGATCCCGAAATGCAAAACTTATATTCTGAGAATGGTAAAACATTGCTGAAAAAAATAAAAAATCTAAATAAATGGAAAAACACCCTAAGTGTATGAATCAAAATATTTTATATTATTAGGAGGACAGTACTCCCCAAATTGATCTTCTGATTCAACTCCGTATCTATTGGAATCCCGCTGGCTTCTCTGTACAAATTGACAAGATGATTCTAAAATGTATGTCATTGCAAAGGACCCAAAAAGCCAAAACGATTTTGAAAAAGAAGAAAAAGTTAGAGGCTTTCAAATTTTAAAACTTTCCTATTTCAAAACTTACCATAAAGTAACGATAATCAAGACAGTGAGTTACTGGCATATGGATAGACCTATATGTTAGTGAAATAGAATTATGTCATCTTTTCAACAAAAAAATGCTGGGATGACTGGATATTTATTTGTTGAAAGAATGAAATTGGTCCCTAACCTCACACCACATAAAAAAATTAACTCAAAAATGGATCAAGGACCTAAATGTAAAATACCTGTGAATACAAGTCTATAGAACTTTTAGATGAAAACTTAAATCTGCATGACCTTGGATTTGACAATGAATTTTTAGGAATGACACCAAAAGCATGAGCAACAAAAGAAAACAGTTGTTCTTCATCCAAATTAAAATTTTGTATGCTTCTGAGGATACTATCAAGAAAGTGAAAAGGCACCCCATGATATAGGAGAAAATATTTGCAACTCATATTTCTGATAAAAGACTTCTATCCAGAATACATAAAGAACACTTACATCTCAATAAAAAAGGAAAAATATCCCAATTTTTTTAAAAAAGCAAAGGATACACATGTTGCCAAAGAAGATATGCAAATGGAGAACAAGCACGTGAAAAGATTCCCCACATCATTAGTCAGCAAAATGTAAATCAAAACCACAATGAGATACCATTTCACACCCACTGGGAAGCTTATATTCAAAAAGACAGATAATAAGTGTTGGCAAGAACGTAAAGAAATTAGAACCCTCGCACACTGCTGGTAGGAATGTAATATTTTGGAAAACAGTCTGGCGGCTGCTCAAATGGTTACACACAGAGTTACCATATGTCCCCACAATTCCATTCTTAGGTATATATACCAATATAAATGATAATGTCGAGCTACAAAGACACTTATGCACAAATGTTTATAGCAGTATTATTCATAGTAGCCAAAAGGTGGAAACTATCTAAATGTCAATCAACTGATGAGTGGATAAACAACATGTGGCATATCCATACAAGTGAATATTATTCACCCATAGAAAGAATGAAGTACTTATCCTGCCACAGCGTGGCTGAACTGCGAAACCATGAAACCATTATGCTAAGTTAAAGAATCCAGCCATAAAGAGCCATGTATTATAGAATTCTGGACATTCCATGTTCTTCTGAAAATTTTAGACATTAAATGTCCAGAATAGAAAAATCCATAGACACAAAGTAGATTCATGATATCTTCAGACTGGGGGTTTGTGGGGAGGGATTAGTAGATAGGAGAGTTCCAGCTAAAGGTCACGGGGTTTCTTTTTGAGGTGATAAAAATGTTTTAAAATTGACTGTGGTGACGGTTTTGCGTATCTCTAAAAAAGTGCACTGAATGTGCACTTGAGACGAGTGAACTGTATGGTATATGAATTATATCTCAAAAAATCTGTTATAAAGATAAAGCAAAATAGGAATGTGACTCTCTGTTGGCTTAGGCCCAGGCCACATGCTCCTTGCCTGTTTTGGGGGAGAAGTTCCACCTGCATCCATGAGTTGTAATTTTCCTGGAAGAAGGACGAATAAATGCCAGATGGTAAAAAGAGCAAAAGTCTGCCATACATGTCCTTGAGGTCCTAAAGAAATCTGGTCTTTTCAGAAGGAGGGGAGGCGGGGGGGATGTTATAGACTCAGTTGGAAGAGCAAAGGGGAGGGATTTAAATTTAGTTATTGAGTTATGTGACGAGCATCAGTAGATTCCTTAAAACACATGTCCAAGGATGTTTGTAGCAAAACTAAATAGCCCCAAATATCCATCAGTATCCAAACAGATAAATTGTGGTATGTTCAAAGTGGGCTACCATATGGCAGCACGAACGAGTAAACCACAACAGCACAGAATATGGATGAAGTCTCACAAGCCTGATGTTGAATGAAAAGAGCCATTGACAAAGTTTACAGCTATATGATCCCTTTAAATAAAGTTCAAAAATAGACTAAATGGGTCTATGATGTAAGAAGACAGACCAGTGTTTATCTTTGTGGGAAGCTGTGAATGAAAGCAGAGGAAGGGCTGCCGAGGTGCTGACAGTGTCCTATTTCTTGATTTGAGTGCTGTTGACATGAGTATGTTTACTTTGTGAAAATTCATTGAGCCGTAACATCTTTCTTTATGCCTCTTTCTTTATGCAAGTTATACTTTGCTAAAAGTGTGTGTGGGGGGGTGGGGGGGGGTGGAAATCAAGAGCTTTGTTTATTTTCCGTAGAGTTAGGCAGTAGTAAATCATGTTTCTCTCTCATACAGGGATAGAGATTTTGCCCAAGGATGCAGTTGAAGGAATCAGAGTTATGAGGTATTTCCTGAGCATGGAAAGAACAGACCCTTGTCAGCTTAGCCATTTCATTTTTATTATCTTGGAACCAAACTGCCCAGCAGTTCTTCTAAATGTCAGGTTAATGATGGTGGTGCCCATCCTCTGCCACACTGGTAAGGCCGCTCGGACCTCCTCCCTACCAGATTTATACAGAGACAGCAGGTGTAGAAGGGAGCGCACAGGGAGTGGAGGACAGTGTATTTCACTACAGTGTGTTTATGTCCAAAATCAGGAATATATGCTCAGTCTTTCATGAAGAAATGTCATTAGTAACTGTCCGGGCATGTTTCTTCAAGCTCTGACCTGGAGAGGGGAATCTCTCTTTAAGTGAAAAACTAAAAATTCTGCGCTTTGATGACTAATAAAAGTAATTTTTCCAGTTTTAAAGACAAAACTACTATTCTGTATCAAAAAGTTATTTTCCTAGAATAAAACCTAACTTTCTTAAATCAGTCTTTTTTTTTTCAGATGGAGGCTCACGTATGGATTATCAAGAGAATCTTCCCAGTAAATGTGCTAGGGCATGTGTCAGTTAGTTTGATGTATTGGAGAGCTTTGGTGGAAGTGAGAGATACATTCATCTCTTTCATTTGCTGCAATCTTCCTTACAACAGAGTGATTTTTAGCTGGTGGTAAGATCGAGAAGGGTACCTTCTGTGGTGTTGTTGCAGAACTACCTTTTTTATAAGCATACAAAAAATTAGCATGACTTAACTGCTTGAAAGAAAGCAGAATGCTCTGGTCTTAAATGTATTCATCATTTTGTGGGAGGAAAAGCCACAATGAGTCCTTTCTTTCTCTTTTTCTTATCTGAACAGCAGCAAATGATATTTAACCTATTATCTAGCAACAAAAAAATTCCAAGCCAATGTGAAAAAAAAAATGCCTGCCAAAATTCCTTTCTATGGCACAGTGATATAGCTGAGTTAAAAGCCCTTTTGAGATGGAGAATATGACAAGAAAAGTGACACACACCCCCACCAAAGTGGGCTTTCCAAGAGCTTCTAGAATAAAGCCACTCTCATTAAGGTTTCTCACACTGGTTTTTGTTGGCAGCACTTCTCAGGAATCATTTCCTCCATGAAGGAAATAAAGTAGCAGAGTCGTTCCTGACAGTTGCAAAAGGTGAAGAATTTAAATTGAGAAAGGCAGTTAAAATAATATCTGAACTTTTGAACTTCCTCATCAGATAATTATTCTTGAAAGTCTTTACAAGATGGGAAAAGAGAATTAATGCCACTTAAAGTGTTGAATTTTAGAGGAATACTATCATTAAATATAGTATGTCTCCCATAATTTTTTGATTGTTGAGTACAGGCATGACAAGAATTTTATGAAGACACTTTTGATTGATAAGATCGAGTGTAAACAGAAAGTGCTTTTAAGTAGGAAGGTGTGTCTGTTTGGAACTTGAACTTGTCTCTTTTTGCTTAGAAATGTGCATAATTAATGCAAAACACCTGTGTCTTCACCCCAGGTCTCTCTCCTAAGCTGCAGATCTGCATATCCAACTGCTTTACTAGACACATCCCCTTGAATTGCCCCACAGGTACCCTAATTCAACGTGTTCAAAATGCAACTAATCATCTCAGCCTTCTCCTGTCCCCCAAAATTGGGCCTTGACTAGGGTTTCCCATTTCTTTTAATTTTATTTTATTTATTTATTTATTTTTACAAATCATTGTTAAAACCAGTTTTCAGAATGACACAGCCAGGTATCCTACTTGCACTCTGTCATCTTCTGTGCTACACACACCAACCTTTCATCTCCCATACACCTCCTGAAGCCACCCATTTTCTGCATCCTTACTCTCGCCCATTTAGAGGAGGCCACCATCGTTCCTCCACTGATTCCTTCAACATTTTCCTAACCAGCCTCCCCTGTAGCCATCCATTCTTTTGCCCTCTTCAATCCATTACTCCCGGAAGAATCTTTCTAAAACTCAACTCTCACATCATTTATCTACCTATCGGTTGGATTTATGTTTGCTCTTAAGCTAAAATCCCTGTCATGGCTGAGATTCTATTATGATTTTCTTCCTTACTATCTTCCTACTCTAGTCTCTGTGATCCCCTGTTTCTGTTGTCTCTGAAGATGCCCAGTGACCTTTGGTTGCAGCAAAAGACAGAATAATTGAGTCAGCCATGTATCACATTTGCAAATGGCCCAAACCAACCCACAAAAGCTGCCAAGTCTAAGACAAAGGTCCTTTCGGTGGGGTAATGGTAACAATACATTTAGTTGATTTTTGCCAGCTCCAGCTGCACTGGTAAGAGAAAATCCATCTATACAATTTCTTATTGTTGCCAGGCTCTGGGTGGCCCCTTCCATTTACCACGTAAGTTCTTCCTCACATGATCCCTCTCTTTGTCCTGAATTGAAAGTCTTCCAACATCCCCAAGGGGTCTACCCCACATTACCCTATTCTTGGTTACTGTGTGCTTCATTTACATGAGGTTTTGCTCCTTATTAAGCATGGGAAGAGGGATCTCGTAATTGGGACCATCAGAACAGATGTTTGAACTTAGCCTTTGACTCTGCTTCACTTTCTGGATTCTAACTAAGTGGATATCCTTAGCTCACCTTAGTTTTAATCCTAAAATGGTCCCAATCTCCCTCCTTTATATTTTGTCATTATTTTCACTTACCTCATTAATACTAAAAACATTTCTTTAGTGCATTATATTTCTATTAAGGTAACAGGAGATATTCCCAGCATGCAAGACCACCTGCAGAGCCTATGGAAGGGTTCATTTCCCATATATGTACCATTAGCCTAAAATCCAATTTTAATGCAATAGATTTCCTTTCTGATGATACTACCTATTACTTCTCATCATTTTCATTTCCTACCCATGACTCCAAGCAGGCTAAATTTCTCTCAGATTCTATTTTTGCCATGCTCTTTTTCTTCTCAAGGCTTTTACATTACTAGACCAGATTGCCTCCAGACCACTAGTTTTTTTTACCCCTCCTTTTTGCTTATCTCCTCTGTAATCTCGGCTTAGACTTCACTTCCTCCAGGAGATCTGGGTTAGAGCTTTTCCTATGTACTTCCACGTCACCTTCCCTTTCCCTTCATGTGGCACCTGACACTCTGTCTGGTTGCTTTGAACATCTGTAAGCTCCACCACAGCCGAATTCTTGTCTTGTTCTTCCTTGCATCCTCAAAGCCTGTTGCAGTACCTGGCCCACAGCAAGCATTTAATGACCATTTCTTAATGAATGAATAAATAAATCACTCCATTAATCATTTAATCAGTGAGTCAATGCACTTACAATTTTAAACAAGTCTCTGATGCTCTCAGAAATAGAAGTTTTAATTTCTAAAATTATATATCAGTTTCATTTGTTAAAGAATCTAATTTATCCCTCCTTTAAATCATATCATACTGTCGTGTTTATTAAGCCCTGTTGCCATATGGCAGAGTGCAAGAGGCATCTGATATTGCCTTAAGAAACCTGTTTCATACTAAAAACTCTTCAGACCAATCTCTCTGCCCTTTCTATTTTATATTGAAATTGCTCGTGTTTGTGTGTGTGTAACCTGTAAGACATTAAGTGCCTCAAGGGCAGTGACCATGTCATATTCATCTTTGTACCCTTACAACCTCATATCTGGTGCAGTGTCAGCAGTCAGCATGTGTTTATATAAAGGCTAAAGATAAGCCCAGAATTCAGGTCTTGGCTGAACTATTTTCTACGTTTAACACCAATCTCCATACTTAAGCTCTCAAAGCCTCAGTTTGTTCATCTGTAAAATGAGGACTTGACTTATATAAAAAGGTCATCTTGTGGAGTTGTTAGGAAATATTACGTAAACCATAATACGAATGTGTGGAACATATAGAAATTATGAATAAGCTAGATTGAAAGATAAATCTAAGCTCCTTTGGGGGGCTTGTGGGTGGCTTAGGCAGTAAAAGTGTCTGCCTTTGGCTCAGGTCATGATCTCGAGGTTCTGGAATCAAGTCTTGCATCTGGCCCCAGGCCCCCCGCCCGGGCTCAATGAAGAGTCTGGTCCTCCCTCTCCGTCTGCCCCTCCCTGCTGCTCAGATGCCCTCACTGTCTCTCAAATAAATAAATTAAAAACAATAAAAAAATAAATCTAAGCTTCTTTGTGAAGAATTCTGGTTATGTCAGAATATGAAATTTCTTTGTCATAGGCTGGCAAGACATAGTCTCAGATCTTTTAAAATCTTTGCAAGAGAAACCAAAGAGGCAAACTTCCCAATTTTTATATTAGGGATATTTGTCTGAAATAGGAAGCAAAATGGGGTGTTGCAATGCAAATAAGATACACTATAGGACAATTTATAGAGAGATCAAATGTATCAGTTGCATTATTTGTCTTATGAATATTCTTTTCAAAAAGGAGAATGAAATTGGACAATGTTCTCAGACTGTAAATGCCTTGAAAATGAGATGCACACTTAGAGACAACTTCTAGAAAAAAGGACAAGAAAATCATGGCAGGACCTCCTGTATCCTAACAAAATTCCACAGAGTTGTCTATAGTGTGTTCATGTTTTATTGTTTTAGTAATGATTCTTCCTCTTTTCTTTTAAATGATAAGAAATCAGGAAAAAAGGTTCTCTAGTCATAACGTGTTTAGGAAAGTCAAGATGGTAAACGTTCACGTTATAGGACTGGGAAGCAAATTTAAAGGAAAAAGAGCTTCGGTCTTAAACCAAAAGCCTCAAATTTCCCAGCGTAACATGCTTCCGTTTGCTCAGACTGGGGTGTTTTGCTGGATTGTTTGGCACTGTATTGTTTTATTCATCTTCACACTGTTTCTTTCCTTGTATTAGTTTGTCTGATGATTTTCATATCATGTAGTGTTATTTTAGTGGGAATTTGTAATTTTTTTCAATTGTTGCCTATTCCTCTGTAATTATTGTAATTGCATCTTATTATATAATTTGTGTAAATACATGCAATCATGGAATTAGAACATGTGGGTGGTGATATGCAATGTCACAATTGCAGTGGTTAAAGATGTATAATTTTTTTTAATCTTTGGGGGAGAAAAAAGATAAGTAAATATAGTAATTTCAGGGGAGATCATTTTAGCTGTCTGAATTGATTGCCCAAAGAAGTTAACCAAACATTTTTATTGAGATGTGGATCAGAGGTTTGTTTTTGGTATTTACAACTGAGAGACTTGGACATCTTAGTTTTAAATAACCAGTTTGATCGCTGGTGAAACACTTTTTAAAAAGTTTCAATGTTAACTTTAAAGCCTTTAAATTTGTGTCGATCCAAGCTTGAAGACATATTTATTAATTCCTTGAACTGGACGTTTATTACCAATATTGACATCTCTATATGAAAATACAAATGTTTGTGTTGATATAGATAAGGATATAGATAGTGATTTATATGCCTTTCAGAATCCCTGTGACTACAAAATTTGTTTCTCTGATCATGCAGTAGGTAAATAATATATTTAGAAAGTAGTAAGACCAAAATAAAAAAAAAAAGCATAATTCTAATTCAGCACCCACTAGAATCCTAGATGATTAAACCAGACTTTAATAAAGCTAACCCCATTAGCTCTAGGGTTCTCTTTGCACCAAGAGAGCATCTACTGAGCTACATTCATCTTTAATTTAAAAACCGCACTTGTTTTTAGAAGATGAGAGACATGCAAGTAAGCACATCTGCTCACTCAGGGCGGGCTTGAGACGGGTATAGATCTTTGTTAGGATTGTAACATGTTTAAAAAATACCTTGGTGGTCATAAAAATCATTTTGTGTATTTGAGAATTTGGAAGGTGAAGAGAAAACATGCTTTCTATAAAAGAAAGCAAGATTGCTCTAGTTATCAGCATTAAAAAAAAAAAATTCCCCGAAGCATCCATGTAGAGTATATCTCCCACTGAATGACTGCATTCCTAGTCTTTAGAAGGAAAGGAGCTTTTGCCTTTGAACAAAGAGACTCCAAATTTTGACAAAACACAAAATTTCCTATATCTGTGCTCTGCAAAGCTGTTTCTGAGACAGAAGTTGCGGATGCCAGGCTGGGACAGATGACGTGTCAAGGAGAGAAATGACTCAGCCACCTCACACAGTTGCTTTGCACTATCTCTAGCAACCCATCCTTTGTTTAGCATCTTAAGAATAGTTGTGTTGCCAGAGAGACTGTCAATCTTCTGTTTTCTCTTTTATTCTTTTCAAAATAAGAAACTCTTTATGCCCTATTCAGATTTCATACATTGGTCTTAGGGTCTGGAGCTGAAAACTTCATGATCCAGAAATTTTCTCTTCCCCTTGTGATCTTGGTCTAAAGTTTATTTTGCAGGGACGCCTGGGTGGCTCAGTGGTTGAGCATCTGCCTTTGGCTCAGGCTGTGATCCCAGGATCCTGGGATCAAGTCCCGCATCAGGCTCCCGCAGGGATCCTCCCTCTCAGTCTGCCTATGTCTCTGCCTCTCTCTCTGCCTCTCATGAATAAATAAATAAAATCTTTAAAAATGAAGTTTATTTTTCAGTGCATGGAAAAAGTAAAGTTTCCTTAAACATCAAGATTTGGGTATCCACTGGAAAGTAAATGAAGTAATTAAAGGATGGGATTTTGAAGCCATCTTCAGTGCTCAGGAAGGAGAAAACACAAAGCTTGAATAAACTTTTCCATATTTCTCTTTTAACGTGCCACTTAAAATGCAGCTGGTGTGTCATTGGCTTTGAAACAAATAGGATATGTTTGTCAATGCAAAATTTGAGACTTTTGCTGTCCTTTTAGGTATTCTTGCAGTTAGGGTGTTCCTTAATGTTACCTTGACTGCAGCTTTATGATCCAAACAAGGAAAGAAATTTTTCCTTATGTTTGGTTAAATGAAATGTTACCATGGTTTCCCTATAAGTTAAGCTTTATTGTGTTCCATGCTGCTAAAAATTTAGTATAGAAATTATCAAAATATGTTGATAAATAATTATATAATGAACACACTTTAAAAAAAATGTACCAATCCTGAGTAGAATCTCTATACTTCTCCATAATTAATTCCTCCTAGATTAATTGTGGAGTGTTCCCAAGAATCCCTCAGGGTGAGTGGAAAGTCAGGTGGACAAGGATCTGAGTGCTGCTTTATCCAACTACACAAATTTTGATTTGGAAAAGGAAATATTGACTTCATTATTTGACGCTGCCTAAAGCCAAGATCTTGTGTATGTGCCTCACTATTTCTCTCTGCATATACATGAAAGCAAAGAGGTTTTTTCCTTCAGCTTATAAGTTACTGGTATAAATAGCCAACACAAAATAATGCAAAAAGAACCTTAAAAACATAGAGTAAAATTTGTAATAGACAAAAAACTGACTTGTTCCTAACATCGAACATTGCAAAAAATCATGCTAGGAAAATTTAGACTAAATATTGACAGCAGGGTCAAAATGTCCTTTATTTACTCCTGATCTATTATTAAGTTAGGATCACTAACAATTATGTAAAATGTGTTTAAATCACTTGGAAAAATTAAAATGCCAACTGATAAACACACATACATACTCCTATTGCCTCAGTGTAATGCAGTTATAAATAATTTAAACTTTTTCTTTCTTATTTTTAGTAGGTGATTTATTATTTAAGTAACATACTAAAATTTATTTTTTAAGAAATTATCTTCTTTCAAAGATACCCAAGAGCAAGTTGATCACATGCTGAAATCTCTTTTCTGGCTTCTAATACAGTTTGAAGATGAGGAAAAGAAGAGCACTCTAAAATTTTTCTAAATATGGAGGTCATTTTTACCGTCACATCAGTGTTAGAAAGTCAGAAGAATGAGGTCCCATGCTGAGCACTAGACACTCCTGTCCTTCTCACTGCTTGAGGGTTTGTGAAATTTGGATACTTTGGACCCTAATGAACACTCTCTTTAGCTGGACGGCAACACAAACGACTGTTAAGTGGACTGTTCTCTATTATGCACACACGCAGAGATTTAAAATGAGGTTTATTGATGTAAAGTGGCCTCCTTCTCTAACTGAAGAATCATAAGGATTCCATTCTTCCCACTTGTTTTCTTCTCTATGTCTTTGTTTTTATAGGCTAGATTTCCTAGAGTTAGTACTTTAAGATCCTGAAAATAGTATTAAAATGCTATCTTTCAATTTCTTCAGGGAACTACTCTGCTCCTTCTGCTAATACCTTGGTTCTCAGATCTTCATTATCTTTCCGTTTAATCACAAGTACAGAATTTTCTGAACCTGTTTGCTTGCCTCTGGTTTTATGCCTTTAAATTCATTGCTCATGCAACTGAGCGATCCATCTAAAGAACAAATGTGACCTCAACACTCCCAATTTAAATGGCTCCTGAGCTTCCTGGGTGCCCTGTGGATTGAGCAAAAAGCTCCTAAGCACAGCTTGGACAGGCCATCCCATCTGCCCTGCTTGGCTCTCTGTTCCTCTATTCTAGGCAGCTTTGTTATTCTGGGGTACTAATGAGCTTATCATTTTCCCCACCCCCAGTTGTTCATACTATTCCCACTCCTGCATTGCCCCCACACCTCACAAATCCCTTAACCTTCTTCCCTTTAGGAATTTCTATTCATTTTGTAAAACATGGCTCAGCTCATCTTCTTAACTGAAAACTTTTCTCTGTCTCCCTCTCTCTGTCTCAAAAAGACAAGGTGCCTTTCCCCTGTTGTCCACAAGAAATTTACCAGTGGTCTCACTGGGCGTAAATGAACCTTATATCCAGCCGTCTCCTCTGCTGGACTGTAAGGTCTTTGATTTTAGAACTTGTATTAATTCATTTTAACATCTCCAGTGCCTAACACTATAAGTGCTGAGTAAATGTAGGCTGAACCTAAGCTAAATTCCCAAAAATGAAGTCAAGAGTTCTTAGTTTCTTTACAAAAAAAAAAAAAAATTATAAACTTCTGACCTTTTTTCATTATAATCTTGGCAAATTCAGACTACCTTTACCCTAAAATAACTTTATAATCAGAGAGTTGAAGCTTGAGTGAAAATGAGAACTACGTATTAAAGAATGAATTTTTTAGCAGTGTGTAAGAAATAATAGAAAAGAGCCATAACCAGTTTCACTGAAGACTGCTAATAAAAATCAGAGAAAACACCATAAATATGGCGTTAAATAAGGTGGAAAGCTGTGCTGAAGCTTGAAGATAGAAATATTTGTGGAAAAATAAGGTGATGAGAAATAATGTCCTGGATGATGTTTTGACATGTTATATTCATCTTTCTGGTGATGACTATATTTCACATGTAAATTAGAAAAAAGGGGTGGGGGAGGAAAGTGTTTTCATGTCACGTCCAGGAAAGGAGAGTCAAGTATCTTAGGATACCTTCTCTAGTCAGCTCTCTCTATATATTCTGGTCTTTTGAAGTACTGGTGAATTTTTAAATCTTGCCTTCTACAGAGAAATAACAAAACTTAGAAATTTAAAAATCTCAGCTATTAAAAATTCCGTGATTTTCCGTGAATCAATCTCATTATATTTTAACATGCATCAACCTTAAAAAAAAAAAAAAAAAGCCAGCTATTTTACCCAAAAAATGAGTTTATTCAAGAATAGCAGAGAAATGCAATTTGGGGTAATCAAACTATGGCAAACCACATGCAGGTCCAGGAAACAGAGGGGGAGTCTTGCTTTTATGGAGGAAAGAAGGAAGTTGGGAGGGGCTGTTTTGAAGCATTCTGGATGGTGATGATTTCTTACTGGCTGAGTGTGGCAGTTTCTCATTGGCGGAGCTGTTGCTGGGCAAGAAGAAATTCTTCCTTCCTCCTGCTGGGGTATATGAAGTAAACTTCCTGCTGTTTGGGGTCTGTGCAATAGTGTATGAGAGCTCTTCCTTTAGGGCTTTTATTTTTTATTTATTTATTTATTTATTTATTTATGATAGTCACACAGAGAGAGAGAGAGAGGCAGAGACATAGGCAGAGGGAGAAGCAGGCTCCATGCACCGGGAGCCCGACGTGGGATTCGATCCCGGGTCTCCAGGATCATGCCCTGGGCCAAAGGCAGGCGCCAAACCGCTGCGCCACCCAGGGATCCCCACTTTAGGGCTTTTCAACTCCATTTTTAATGAGGATCCCGTTATTTTTACAGATCTGAAAGGAAAACAACCATATGACTGATAACTGATGAATGTCAAAATCATGTGCTATAGAAACTATAAAGAAATTTAAACTAAAATACTGATTTTTAGGTCTTTAAAAAAAACTGCCAGTTTGGCCATAATGTTTGTCACTAAATAATCTACTGATCTCCTTTATTAAAAATGACCCAAATCCCAAACTAACACTGTAACTATACATAATCTACAATTTTATTTCTTTAAAAGGTTTTATTTATTTATTTATTTATTTGATAGAGAGCACAAGTGTAGGAGGAAGGGCAGAGGGAGAGGGAGAGAATCTCAAGCAGACTCCCCACTGAGCAGGGAGCCCAATGTGGGCCCAATCTCGGGACCCCAGGATCATGACCTGAGCCGAAGGCAGCTGCTTAACTGACTGAGCCACCCAGGCATCCCCATATCTGGAATTTTAAATTGTAGTTTACTCTGAGTGCTCAGAGACCCTGTCCCCTGCTTCCTTCTGGCAAACTTTTTATATATAGTTACCATGCTTTTTATGCACACTACCCTGCTGTGCTAACCCCAGCCAGTTGGATCAGATAACAGCAGCCAACCCAAAGTCAACCTACAGGGTAATCTTACAAAATGGTTGTGGCCAATCCAGCAGTTTATACTGAAGAGTGACCAACATCTCCAGTTTATACTGGAGAGTATCTGACCAACTAGTCAGATATTCTCTTGAAGGGTTTGGATGCAAGAGCACAAATAATAGAGTGACACCAAAACCCACAGACACACAGGTAATGCAGAGGCCACAAGAAAACAGAAGACCTAAGACAAAGAAAAGAATAGAGGGTCAGAACTGGGCAGAGCAGGGGAAGCCATCATTTATTGAGAGATTACTGTCAGTAGAAGTAGGAGCAACAAACAGAATCAAATAAATTGAGATGTGATTAGGGTGAAGTCACAATAATAGGGGATAGCCAAAATGAATAGAATATAAAATGTTGGTGTCAGTGAATGTAGGTACCTACTTGAGAAATTTGATGGTGAATGGAAGCAATAGTTTAGTGGTAATTATGCCTACAGGACTTTATTTAGGACAGAATGGAGGTGGGAACAAACTTATAAGCTAAGGAGAAGCTCGCCTATGAAAAAGCAAAGTTACCAAATTTGGCATGACCCTAGAGGAGAAAACTGAAGCAAAACTCAGGAGAAAGGACTTAGCTTTTGAAAAGAGGAAGAAGGAGCCTTTCTTGGACACAGAAAGAATGAAGAAAAGATAGAGGAGGATACCAAGAACTTGAAAGAAAATGAGAGCAAAAAAGCTCTTCTTTTCCTGTCTTGTTGATTTTCAGTATAAAAAAGAGGAAGAAATTGAAAACAAGAAGACAAGAGAAAATTAGTGAAACAAAAAGCTGGTTCTTGAAAAAAAAAATCAATAAAATTGATAAACCTTTAGCAAGACTGACAAAAGTACAAAGAGAGAAAACACAAATCACCAATATCAAGATAAAGCAGGGATATCACTACAAATTCTGCATTTGTTAAAATAACACTGGGATACAAATAACACTGTTATTTGTTAAAATAACACATGAGCAACTTAACAGTTATAAATTTGACAACTTAGAAGAAACAGAACAATCTTTTGAAAACCACAGACTACCAAGTCCATAACCATTAATGAAATTGATTTTGTCATTTAAAAATGCCAGTAAAGGAAACTGGGATGTGTAAAACTAATTCGCCATTTGAAAATCAATCAATGTAATTTGCCATATCAGTAGGCTAAAGGAGAAAAACATATGATCATATCAATTGACACAGAAAAGCATTTGACAAAATCCTACAACCATTCACAATCAAGACTCTCAGCAAAACTAGAATGGAGGGGAGCTTACTCAAGTTGATAAAGAATATCTACAAAAAAACTACAGCTAATATCTTATGTAACAGTGAAAGACTTAATGCTTTCCCTGTAAGATGGAGAATGAGGAAAAGATATTTGTCACCATTCTTCTTAATCATAGTACCGGAAGTTCCAGCCACTGAAATAAGGAAAGAAAAAGAAATTTTAAAAGCATATATGTTGAAAAGGAAGAAAAATAGTTTTAAAATTGTCTCTGTTTGCAAATGATATGATTATCTGCATAGGAAATTCCAAAGAATCTATAAAAAAAAAAAAAGTTCCTAGAACCAATAAGCGATTTCACTATTTGACTATGGTCACAGGATAAAAAGATCTACATGCACAAATCAGTTGCATTTCTGTATATTCACAATGAACATGTGGAAGTAAAAATTAAAAACTCACTCCAAAATAAATGAAATACTTAATATAGACTTAATAAAAACACTACAGGGATCCCTGGGTGGCGCAGCGGTTTGGCGCCTGCCTTTGGCCCAGGGCGCGATCCTGGAGACCCAGGATCGAATCCCGCGTCGGGCTCCCGGTGCATGGAGCCTGCTTCTCCCTCTGCCTGTGTCTCTGCCTCTCTCTCTCTCTCTCTCTCTCTGTGACTATCATAAATAAATAAAAAATTTAAAAAAATAAAAATAAAAACACTACAGAATCTGTATGCTGAAAAACACAAACTATCAACAAAAGAAATCAAAGGAGACCTAAATAAAAGGAGAGACATACTGTATTCATGGATTAGAAGACTCAACATAGCAAAGATGTCAATTTTCCCCAAAACTAATCTGTAGATTTAATGCAATTCCTGTCAAAATCCAAGTAAGGTTTTTCTGTAACCAGACAAGACCATTCTAAAATTTCTGTGGAAAGGCACAGGCCCTAGAATAGCTGAAATGATCTTTAAAAAAGAAGAAAATGAGAGTTATCACCCTACCTGGTATTGCTGCCAACTAGATAGCTATAGTAATCAAGATAGTGTGATATTGCTGGAGGAATAGGTACATAGATCATTGGAATAGGATAGAGAACCCAGAAATAGACCCACACAAATATGTCTGATTTTCCACAAAGGTGCAAAAAGCTATTTAATGGAGGAAAAATAGCATTTTGAACAAATGGTGCTGGAGCAATCAGGCATTCATAGGCAAAGGAAGGGAACCTTGACTTAACTTCACACCTTATAAATCGGTAACCCAAAATGCATCATGCACTTTAAGGAAAAATGTAAAAAATATAAAGCTTCTAGAAAAGACATTAAGAGAAAATCTTCAGGATCTAGGACTGGACAGAGTTCTTAGACTTGACACTGAAAGCACATCCATAAAAGGAAAAATTGATAAATTGTATCTCATCAAAATTGAAAGATTTTGCACTGCAAAGACCCTGTTAAGAGAAAAAATAAGATACAATTTGGTAGAAAATATTTGCAAACCACGTTTCCAACAAAGGATCAGTATCTGGAATATACAAAGAACTCTCAAAATTCTGCAGTAAGAAAACAAACTATCCACTCAGGCAATGGACAGAGATACAAACAGACATTTCACTGAAGCAAAGATGTGCGCGTGGCAAATAATAAGCACATGAAAATATGTTCAGCATTATCAGTCAGTAGTTAAATGCAATTAAAGTCACAATGAGGGGGGATCCCTGGGTGGCGCAGTGGTTTAGCGCCTGCCTTTGGCCGAGGGCGTGATCCTGGAGTCCCGGGATCGAGTCCCATGTCGGGCTCCCTGCATGGAGCCTGCTTCTCCCTCTGCCTGTGTCTCTGCCTCTCTCTCTCTCTCTCTCTCTCTCTCTGTCTCTGTATCTCTCATGAATAAATAAATTAATTAATTAATTAATTAATTAATTAATTAAAATCTTAAAAAAAACACAATGAGGTATCACTGTACACCTATCAGAATGGCTTCGTAAAATTTAGGGACAGAAGCAAATGCTGTCAAGGATGCAGAGAAACAATCACACGTTGCCAGTAGGGGTATAATACAGCCATTGTGCTGTGTTCACCATAGCCAACAGTTTAGCAGTTGCTCATAAAACTGGTGATTCCATCAGTAACACTCTTGGTAGTTTGTCCTAGAGAAATGACAACCTATATTCACACAAAAACCTGTACAGAAATGCTCATAGCTTTATTCATAATAGCCAAGTATTGGGAATAAACCAGATGTCCTTCAATGAGCGAATTGTTAAACAAACTGTGTTATACCCATGTCAGGGAATTCTATTCAGTAATAAAGGGGACAAATTGTTGATGCAACAACTTGTATGTATCTCTAGGGAATTATGCTGAGTGAAGAAAGTCAATCTGAAAAGGTAACTTACTGGTTAGTACCACTTACATATTTTTAAAACTACCAAATTAGAGAACGGATTAGTGGCTTCCAGGAAGTTAGGGAGGAGGGGAAGGGTGGTCGATTTGGGTATAAAAGATGCTTGTTTGCCAACCAAAGAATCACTCAGTCCCATCACTAGTCTTGCTGAGGTTAGATTTCATAGATTTAGAGCAGAGCAATTGACGTGATGACGTATATTTGGAAAAGTGTGATCCCAACATATGACCAGCCCGCATCACAGTTAGTAAACACCATACAGATATTCACAGAAACTATAATGCATCAGCCAACACTTGACATATTCATGTTCCATTCCAATGAAAAGGTACTGCATGCTGTACTCCTGGGCTTTTGAAAATGCACCAAATGACATCCTGATGAAAACCTGGTCAAATAAACACAGCATGATGGTACTAAAATGTGCCTTAGAGACAGGCAGTGGGGGAAATCAGCACTGCTGTGATACCAAAGAGTGGGAAAGACAGATTTCTGCTGGGTTATCTTAAACTCTGTGCGTGTGTGTGCAATCGTGCAGTGTGAGTGAGTTAAAGACTTTTTTTTTTTTTCAGATAAAAGAAATACTACTCCTATCTTCAAGCCCACAAACCAAGGTCTGTTGAGTGGCATTGCTTTTGCATTTCACTAAGCCCATCTACTCCAGTTCCAGCTGTGAGGAATGAAAGGCAGACATGGAAGAGGGGCTCCACTACCTCAGTATCTAGAGACAATGCTTCTATTTGAGAAGGTGCATTCAGATCACGTTTCTTGATGACAGGCCCATCTCATGCATCTTAATATCCCAACCAGTTCCTTTTGTGGAGGGACACCAATATTTGTTGAGCGGTTGGATGAATCCACACATATTATTGAACTTAAACTTTATTTCTACCAGTTTATTGGACGTCAGGCAGGATACCAAAATATTTAATACACCATCCTTTCCCTAAAATGTTTATAACCAGGATTTTAATGTCTCCTTCTATTCACAAAGTCACCTTCCTGATGGACTAGTTTAAACCTGCTTCTTAAGTGAGAAACTCATATGCTGTCACATTTCCTCGCCACTCTTCTTGCACTGGACTGGAACACCAACAGTTCTATTAGCTTAAATATCCAGGGTTTCAGACCAAGGGCAGTTCCGACTAATGGAACCAAAAGGCTCCAAGAGACCTTGAAAGGTTAAGAAATAGGTAGTCTTTGGGTCCAAACATTCCTGACCAGTAGGGACCCATGAGCAATAATGAGATTTTTTTTTCTTTTTTGAAACTAAAAAGAATAATTATAGCTGGCCTGGTTTCCTTAAAGATTCCAGCAATCTATTTGAATTTGCCAATTCAACGCCAAAGACATATTTATCTTTGCCATCAGAGTGACTTATACTGGAAGATCACAGGGTAAAGAGACCACAGCAGAGTCCATTTTTCTGTCTTTAGTCAATACTCTACTCAAATTAATTCAGAATAAGAGCAGCCTGTCCTCTGCTTTAAAATTTCAAAGCATAGTCTCTCATGAAAATGCATTCAGGAGTTGTAAACTCTCATCATTATGGGGAGTCCACCCAAGCCAAATATTCGACATCTAAAGAAAAAAAACAATAAAGAGGTCTGTGTGTCCTGATTGATACCTTCCATCATTACTTAGGTGTTTTGAAAACAAATCTATAAGTAAAAACCTAGATTCTAATTTTTCCCCAAAAGTTCCATTAACAAATGTAAACATTTCTTCAATACCTTAAACCTGTGGAAGATACAGGTTGCCATTTCAAAAAACTGGGAGTGTTTTACGTTTGTCAACTTTAGAGATAGGATTTTTAAAGATAACAAGAGGCAAAACCGTCTAGAAGAGAAGGCTGGGACTTAGGCAGACACATTTTCATCCATAAGCCAGCAACACTGAAACCAGGGCTTTCAACCCATGGGCAGCTTTCGTGAGCTTCCTGGTTCCTGAAACCTGATGGGTCAGGGGAAGAGATAGCTCCATGCCTCCCTTGCCCCTGCCACAATGGTGGGAAACGGAGCAAATAAATCTACCTGGCAGGATCGAGGTAATAGGCACCAGTAATTCCATTATGGTTTTCTTTCTTCCTTTCTTTTTATTTATTTTATTTTATCTTATTTTATTTTATTTTATTTTAATTTATTTTATTTTGGTTTTTTCTTGTTATGGAAATAAAGCAAGGTGATAGTGAAAAAACAAAATACCAAAAGCTCTAAAAAAAGGGAAAAATTACCTAATCTTGCTACTAAGTGATAATCACTGCATATAAATATTTTTCTGAAATTAAAGCAGCAGGCTGATTTAGAAAATTCAAGCATATAGAAAACAAATGCAAATCCATCACCCAGTCATCTCTCTGTTCATACCTACACACAATTATCCCCATCATTTATATAAGGGTCGTTCTCTATATCATACCCTGCATCTGGATTTTTTTACTCAACTGAACTTTGTGGAGATCTTTCCATATGGGAAATTAAAAAGAAAACATTCCTTTTAAATGGAAGCAGATAATCATATTAAACGGATGGATGGATGTTTTAGAAATTGTGCAGCCAGTCCCTTATTTATAAGTAGGTAGACTGTTTCTAGCTTTCTGTTCTCTGATTTAATGCTTCACTGAAGCTCTTTGTACATGTATCCTATATTTAATAGCTCTAGGTAAATTTCTAGAAGAGGAATTACTGGGTGAATTTTGATATCTATTTCAAGACTGCCAAAAGAAGATGGAGCACTTAGGCTTTCACTAGTAATGTATAAGAAAGGTAGATCCCTCATACCCGTATTACTAATATTTTCCCAATTTACTAGGAGAAATGAAATACTTTCTGCATTCGTTAGGTAGAAATGATAGGTCATTTTTACTAGTAGTTTTTCATCAGTGGTGCAGTCAAACATATTTTTATATATTTATTGACCTCTTTATTCTTTGAACTGCCCATCTCTAAATTGGGATTTTTGTCTTGTCTAAAATTGCTTCTTAAAGATTTATCTTATCTTATAAATACATACTTCATGTCTATTATGTATTGCAAATATTTTCCCAATTTGTCATTTGTCTTTTGACTTGTTTTGGATGTTTTTAAATTATGTATGAATTTTAATACCTTCGTATAACACCTAATGCATAATTTTTATATCCAGCTTTTATCTTTTTAACATTGTATTGCTTTTACTTTCCCTCATTAAAAATTCAAGTAAAAAATTTTAATGAGTCTATAAAATATGTTTTAGGATTGTACCATTATTTATCATACTGTAATGTAATTTCCCAGTGATTTTTTTTTTCCCTCCTGCCGGTTATGTTGATACTGTGTGTTTCTTACCACCATAAACAATGCTGGATTAGAGGATAACAAAATGATAAGCAGACAGAAAAAGTAAAGTAGCTGGGCTCCTCAAAATTTTAGTAACAAAAAAAAAAAAAAATTTTAGTAACAAGAGAAATTGAAAGTGATGTGAGACTTTTTTATCACTCTTGCTAAAGAGACAGAGACTTAACAAAGGCCCAATTGTAATATCTTAAAAAAAAAAAAAAAAAGATGAGATGCATATTAAGAAAAAATAGGCCTGGGGCGCCTGGATGTCTCAGTTAGTTAAGCATCTGACTTTTTTTTTTTTTTTTAAGATTTTATTTATTTATTTGGGAGAGAGAGAGAGCCAGCATGAGCTAGGGAGGCACAACAGGAGAGGGAGAAGCAGACTTCCCACTGAGCGGGGAGCCCAATGCAGGTTTGGATCCCAGGACCCTGGGATGATAACCTGAGCTAAAGTCAGCAACTTAAGTGACTGAGCCACTCAGGTGTCCCAAGCATCTGACTCTTAGTTTCAGTTGAGGTCATGATGTTATGGGTCCTGAGATCAAACCCCATGTGGGGCTCCATGCACAGTGGGAAGTCGGCTTGAGGATTCTCTCCCTTTGCCCTTACACCTCTGTGCATGCATGCTCTTTCTCAAATAAATACATAAATCTTTTTTTAAAAAAGAAAAAATAGCCCTGGGGGAAGATACATAAATAAACAGGACAGTAACACACTAAACCTGTGTGTTTTAGTAACTTATGGTTTCAGACAAACTTTCAAGGCTGGTTTGTTTGCTTGTTTTGCATTTGACCCATTTGTTTTAATGGGATATGAAGTCTTTTATTCCTTAACTGTAGAGTACCCTTTTGATCACATTTTGTTACTCTTGGCAACGATCAAATATATCCAGTCTCTTTAGGTTTGTCTAATAAGTGGCATTATTGCATTATTCAAGCATTTAAATTTGATTGATGAGTTTATCCATAAAGGTTGTTCGTAAATCTGTTAAAGTCATTTATTTCTGATTCCGGTATAATTGTGTATGCCAGTATTAATGCTGCTTTCCAGAAGATTAACCATATGTTGTAGGGCCTAATTTGGGGTTCAAAGTAGAAAGTGGTGATCTTTTCAACATGTGATTTATTGGAAGAAAACGAAGCTTGATGGGGACAATCTGGGAGCACACTATTGGGAGGGAGCCCCCACACAGACCTTATATTACTTTGCTGTCATTTAGCAATTTATATTATGGGACTTCTAGTACCAACCAGGGTGAAATATAGTCTCACATTTTACTACCGACTCTTGTTGTTTCTCTCTCTCTTCACCAAGACCAGGGAATAGAACATAAAGGTCGACAGCTTTATCCTAATCTGAATTGTTTTGAATATTGTACTTGTATTTTCATCCTTCATTGATCTTTAACATGATGTGATGTATTATAGCCATATTCAGTATTGTGTGCAGCACCAAAATTATGCTTTAGGAGGGTGACATTAATAAAAGAAAATGTTTCTGATTATTTGTGCCATATCAACTGTGTCACATCAAGTCCTTAATATACTGTAATTCAAGTGGGGCGTTTTCCCCAATTTCACAGCAATAAGTGCAGCACATCGGTTCCATTGCCTTACCCAAGTTTTAGAGTTGTTTTGAACAATGGGTTTTGCTTGTAGTTTCCATGGTGTTTAACCTAAATCAAATGGGTGAGTCTACCCCAGTTAGTAAGGGTCAGGTGCATAATTGGATAGATATAAGTGAAAAGATGCCTCTTGCCTAGCCTCAGTATATGTCATCTTTGCTCTTGGGGATGTGGCCTCTTGCCATCCCTAACCCTCACCTCTGTCCAGGGTCAGTTAATCACTCCCAAGCCTTCAGGTTCAATTGAGTGAACCCAATCTTGCCATCTTAATGTATTGGATAATTAATACGTGCAACTGATGATGAAAAACAGAGTCCGGCTTCCTTTAAACCTTTCGTTCTTCCTTTCAAAAATATTTACTAAGTGCTTCCTTATATTGTGAACATTGTACTTGGCACAAAGAATATAGGGGTGAAAATTAGAGAAAAAGAACCCTGCCTTCAGGGAGTTAAAAATCTAATGAAATAACTCAATAGTCGTCTTTGTCCAATTCACATGTTTTTCAATTTCAGGTTGGATAAACAAATCAAGTATCCTCTCATAGTAAAAAAGTAAATTAAAAAACTGCATCTGGGGCTTTGCTATCCGCAGCGCAATATAGCAGAGAAAGACAAAGAGTTGTGTAATCAATCTGTTGTAGTAGCCACTTGCCACAGGTGGCTATGAACACATACAGTGTGCTAGTCTGAATTCAAATGTAGTAATAAAACTATAAAATACACAGCAGGTTTTGAAGATTGAGTATGGAAAAGAATGAAAATATCTCATTAATAATTTCATATTGATTATGTGTTAAAATAATATTTTCTATCTTTTTGGCTTAGTAAAATGTTATTAAAATTAATTTTACCTTGTGCTTGCTTTGGCAGCACATATACTAAAATTAATTTCACCTCATTTTTGAAAAAATTTTATGTGACTACTAGATAATTTAAAATTACAGATGCAGTTTGCATCTGTGGCTTGCATTATATTGCTATTGGATATTGTGAGTAGAAAGTAGTACAGCATAGGTTGGAGAATGCTCCACTATCAGTTTTGATCATGTCCCCCTACTGGCTTTGGCAACGTAGTAGTAGATCTGTCTTTAGTTCTTCTGTCTTAACATCTTGTAAAATCGAGATATCAGTAATACCCAACTCATACCATTGCTATGAAAATAAATTAGGTGCATACAAATGGTATCTGGCACATAGTATACATTCTTTATGTATTTATTAAATAAGTAAATAAATCTACTGGTCACTGCCACATCTACCCCAGTGCGTAGAATTACCAAAGAGGTAATATTATTTTTAAATAGCAGTGTTGAACAAGAAACAACAAGTGTTGGCGAGGATGCAGAAAAAAGGGAACCCCCTTGCATTGTTGGTGAGCATGCAAATGGTGCAGCCACTCTGGAGAGGTTCTCAAAAAGTTAAAAATAGAACTACTGTATAATTCAGCAATTGCACTACTAGGTATTTGCCCAAGGATACAAAAATACAGATTCTGAACACCCCAATGTTTATAGCAGCATTATCAACAATAGCTAAACTAGGGAGAGAACCCCAAATGTCCACAACTGATGAATACATAAAGAAAATGTGGTATATCTAAACAATGGAATATTACTCAGCCATCAGAAAGAATGAAATCTTGCCATCCACAATGCCATCGATAACACTCAAGTGTATGTATTATGCCAAGTGAAGTAAGTCAGTCAGAGAAAGGCAAGTACCATATGATACCATTCGTGGAATTTAAGACAGAAGACAGATGTATGTAAGGGAAGGAGGGAAAGAAAAAAGGAGAGAGGAAAACAGGCCATAAAAGACTCTTAACAATGGAGAACAAGCTGAGGGTTGCTGGCCGGGATATGGGCAGGGGATGGGCTTGATGGGTGATGGGTGTTGAGGAGGGCACTTGTGATTGGGCACTGAGTGTTGTATGTCAGTGATGAATCACTGAATTCTGCTCCTGAGACCAATATTGCACTATATGTTAACAACTGAAATTTAAATAAAGATAAATTAAATTAAAAATAGTAGTGTTGTAAATAATCTGTCATTTTCCTAGGGCAGGAGTAGTGATTGTAGACTGACACGGGGAACATTTTGATCGTTTATTAGCTTAATTCCCTTCTCTCCACCCTCCTCTTCCCCCCAGAACAGATGGAGGGAAACAAGTAAAATTCAAAAGGAATTAATTACCGTTCTCTCCAGCAAGCTATTTGGGAAAAAGATGCTGAAGTGAATGGCAAATCTACAAGGTTTTCTTTTCGCAGAATTGCAGGCCCCTGTTGCTTTGTGTGGGTTCTTAGAAGGAAGTCAAAATATGAGAATCCAAGCTCTAAATTAGAGAATGGATTCTTGGCAAAAAGACCACTAAAGAGCATTGTTAGCAGCCGCTCTTCAATCTCTGCGTACTTGCGAACCAAATGCAGAGCAGACACTGGGAAGTCAGACAAAAATTTAAAAATTAAGGTATTTATGACACCTATAAATAGAGGAAAAATATATATAGACTCTGCCTTCTGAGGTGAGTAGGACCTGTGACTTGCTTCCAAGCAATGTAACAAGACAAAAGTGATGGGATGTTTATGATTATATGTATGTGATAACATGACATGAGTTAGTAGCTCCCATCTTACTGGAGTTTCTCTTTCCCTTAATGGCTTTGAGGAAGTCAAGTGTTCCTGTTGAGGGATGCCACATGGAAAGAGACTGCTGGGGACACCTGGGTGGCTCAGCGGTTGAGCACCTGCCTTTGGCCCAGGGCATGATCCCGGGTCCTGGGATCGAGTCCTACATCGGGCTCCTTGCAGGGAGCCTGCTTCTCCCTCTGCCCATGTCTCTGCCTCTCTCTCTGTCTCCCATGAGTAAATAAATAAAGTTAGAAAGAAAGAAAGAAGAAAGAAAGAAAGAAAGAAAGAAAGAAAGAAAGAAAGAAAGAAAAAGAAAGAAAAAGAAAGAGGGACTGCTGAAAGCTTCTAGAAGCTGAGACCAGCCTCGGCTAACAGCCAGCAAAAAACTGCAAAGAACTAAATTCTGCCAACAGCCAGAATGAATTTGAAACTGTACCCTCTCCCGGTCAGACCTCGGAAGAAATCATAACCCCTGCCAACACCTTGACTGTAGCCCTGTGACCCTAAGCAGAGGGTCCAGCAAAGTCATGCCCAGACTCCTGACCTCTAAAACCTGAGCAATAAATATGTGTTATTTTAAGCTACAGATTTGTGGTAATATTGTTATTCGGCAATAGTTAACTAACACAGTGATGCTTTGACTTCCCCAAATTGTAACCATTAAGCATATTTTAAGTAATACATCTGCCCTGAAATTACTGGAATTCATTGTTCCTTTTCTATGATTTAGTAACCTCTGCCACCTTATGAAGCCTGGCTGAGGGACATAGGTGTGTATTTAATAATAAATCCGTTATATTTATAGTATTTTATAGCATTTTAAAATTTACATGTAATAGACTTGATTGGTAAATGATAATTCAGTTTCCCATAATTTGGTTTGACATGATTCTGTAGTTCAGAATGTGTCTGACACATACATCTAGGGCTCCAAAGATATATTTTTTTTTTATTTATTTTAAGAGAGAGAGGAAGAGAAAGGGCACAAGAAGGGGGAAAGGGTAGATGAAGGGGGAGAAGCAGACTCCCTGCAGAGCCCGCCACAGTACTTGGTCCTAGGTACTTTGGACCTGAGCACCCCCACTCCGGTGGCCTAGATCAGATATTTTGTTCAAATCATTAGCATCTTCCAGATGGTAATTAGAGCTGTTAAAATGGATTAAATCACTTGATCATCCATAGAAGATAAGACTAACAGCAAAGCTCAGGAAAGCGACAACATTTAAGGGGCATACAGAAGAATCAGCGAAAGGGAAACCAAGTCAGGAAGGTAAGCAAAGGTTTAAGAGAGAATGATTGTCAGGGATGCCAAGAGTTTCAAGATATAGAGAGTAAAAAAGAAAGGAAGAAAGAAAGAAAAGAAAAGAAAATGAAACCTGAATTAATTGGATTTAGGAATTGGGAAGTGATTGTTAACCTTAGTGAAATGGGATGGAAGTTGGATTTCAATGAGTCACTAAATAGCTTAGGAATGAGGAATTAGAGGTAAATACTTAGGTAGTAGCTAAAGGGGAACGTTGAATCAAAGCAAGAGTTTTCTTAACACAGAAGAGACTTTGACGTTTGTTGCCCTGAAGAGTTACTAGAAGAGAGGTCGTCAGTGTGGGAGAGGAAGGGGGTTACTGTCTGGGATTTGGTGAGAGGTAATTGGTGTGGACAGCATGAAGAATTAGCCTCGGATGGGGGGAGAATGCCTTTCTAGAAGGAAAGGACTAGAAGGAAAGAAATGAGGCTCCATGGGGAAGTAAATACATTCATAGGTATGGGTGTGCGAAGTCAGGGAATTTATAGGACTGCATTTTCCCACCTGCCTTGAGCAAGTGGGGCAGGGCTGGGTAGGGGCTTTAGGAAAGTGGGTAAATGGGTAGAGCCGCTGATGGGAATTAGGTTAGAAGCTGGTCATACACAAATGAGAGTCTTGCAGAGTAGAGCAGAGTTTCTGAGAGGCGTTAAGACTCTCACGGAAGCTGAAAGCTGTCCCGCTATGAAATCTCCCTTGGAGTTGAAGGTGAATGGATTTGGGTTTGTCCATTGACATGAGAAACCTAAACTTGGGAAATAACCTCATAGCCCAGTTTCCAAGACTGCTACCAAGACCATCCCTCTTGCATTCCTATAAACTATCCTCACACCTCTTGACTGACAAACTAGGCTTTTGTTTTGTTTTTAATTTTGACCATAACAAAAGAAAAATATAGGTCTTCAGTTTGCAAGTAAAGAATTCTATTTGTAGGGCATACTCCTTACAGTGGGGTGACGTGCACACCTTCCTCACTAGAAGGGCTATTGCTTTTTCTTCTTCCCGTTGGTACTATTTTCAGCCCCTACCTCTTTCTTCATCTGATTTCAGTGAAATGAGGTCAGACTCATCCTTCATTTTTCTCCCTGGCTGGTTCTTCTGGAAACAGTGCGTGAATGCATTACAACCCTTCAGAGGTAACTTGTTTTTTCTTCAGAAGAATCTAAAGCCATAAAACGGGAATTGTTTTCCATTTCATTTCTTAAATGGAATCCTAAATTTTGGCTCCTGGAGAAATGGCCTATCAAGAAAGCATCCTCCATATCTACATCATCTATGAATAGATGGAGCTCTGGCACTAGCTACTGCCAGAGTGAATATTCAGATCATCTGAAATTATTATGGCAGTTTGTTCTTTGATTTAACATAATGAGTGAGTACTGCTATGTGTCTGGTGCTGTTCTAGGTTCCAAGTAAGGACCCCCTGCTTTCGGGGATCTAGCATTCTCATATGCATGTGATGCAGCTGAAAATAAACAGTTGAACAAATATGTTTTCAAAAGAGCTATCAGAGAGTGAGAAGTGGTGAGTATAAGCAAAATAACAGAGATGTTTCATATGTTATGGGTATGATAATGACTGGGAAGAGACTGGCTTTAGACCTCTAGAATATATCAGATTGTAAGCAGACAGCTAAACCGTGGCAAGAACTAAGTGGCGTAAGGCCTGCTGTGTATATATTTTTGGAGAGCTTAATCTAAATCAGGAGAAAGGAACCCAGAGGTCCATCTCTAACATCAGCTGTCCATGCTTCCTTCAGGAAAAAAAAAAAAAATGCCCTAAAAGCCAGAAAAGCCTTGCAGGGGAAAAAAAATTATTTTTTTAGATAGCCAGTCTTTTGAAAATTAATGGTCCCATTAGCATATTGGTGTTGCTGTCAGTTGTCACTACTCCTTTGTCTTACATTTTTAAACGGTTGATTACGTAACAGCAATACCACACATGGTGCCACCCTCACTCCCCAACTTCACATGGGGGGGGGGGGCTCAGACCTCTCCATCTTTCTTTTCTTTTGTTTAGGCTTCGGGTTCTGAACTTACTTTAACTACATTCAGACTCTGGCAAATGGAGGTTTCTGAGGTCACGTTTGAAAGGTCTTTGACTGACAGGCTCCCTTTGGCCACACAGAACTGCAAGAGGAGAATAAAAAATATGGATTTAGTTCAAACTCTGGCAGCTTTTTCCCCACCTGAGAAATGGAATCTGGCTGTGGCTAGCCCCAGTGAACGTAAATAGACCCTTACCTGTAATTAACCCAGGGCCTCTCTTGTTCTCCATGCAAATGGAGTTATAATCATATTTTCTTGGGTGGAATAGAAAGCCTGTGTTTCCGAGGGGAGCTGGCAGTTGAATAGAGGACAAACTATGTCTAACTCTGACAGCTCCCTCCTATCTCCTTCTCGAAAGCCTGAATGATAATAAAACTGGAGTTGCATTTGATGTAAGACATATGGTAATTACTATAATAATATTATCACCCGGGTTCTGCAATGGTTTTGTCAGTGAGGTGCAATTTCACATATTGTCTGCGATAAAATCCCCGTTTTTGGTTATTGATAGCAATGCCTTTCTAAAATGGTATAGGTGTTTTGTGACAGCTGCGAAGTTCCTGCTTCATATCCAGGTAATTGGGTTGAGAATAAGGCCTGCATGTTAAAACCTGACGATGTGAGAAGTGGAGAAAGCCCAGGGAATACTGTGAATATTTTGGTAGTTATTAACAGGCTAAAAGGAAAGCCTTTGCTAGTCAGTTCTTCTGAAGCAATGCTGAAGGGGGAAAAAAAAAAGGAATGAAAGACAGCCCCCTTTTAGAAAGCCTCTGTGGAGTCTTCAGTCAAAATTTGGAAATTTGGAGCTAATCAATCGTATCATAGAATTTGTACTTAATATTTTTAAGGCTATATATGGTATTCACAAATTAGACTATAATTACTTTCATTTCATTCTGCTATTGATTGTTTCGTAAGTCAGATTTTACTTTGCTTAATTGCTGATTTAATAGAAATTACTTCAGCATAATATGTATATATGTAGGTAGGTATATAATAAACGCTTTTATTTATTGGTCATAGGGAAAAATCAGTTCCGTAGTATGTTATCCTGAGCAAGCTGTATATATTCAATTTTATGGCTGCTTCCAGGGAGCCAAATACGGAAGACGCCACTTGCATGTTAAAATGGACTACTTTAAATCCTTTTTTGGAAATATGTGGGAAATAAATAACAAATAGCAATAGTATGTCAAAGTGACTTTATTGTTTAGATTAATAAAAGGAAACTCATACAATGACCAGATGGGGGGAAAAATCAGATTATGGGTTTTTCTTTTTTTTAATGTCCTCTCTTGTGCAGAATTCGTTTTTTAAAAATCCCACCAAAGACCAATAAAACAGTGAGCTCTAGTCAGGAGTTATTATCTAGGCACAAATCATCACTGGTGGCACTATATTCAGTGAATGTGGCATTATATACTTGGGTTGAATTGAATAAATATGTATATGTAAAGGTGTGGGCTGGCAAGTTAATTATGCTGTGAAATGAGAAATAACTAGAAGAAATGGTAATAATTTGGGAATAACATTGGTGTTCTATTAATTGGTTATTATGATTTATTTCTTTCTTTTTCTTTCTTTCTTTTCTTTTTTTTTTTTTTGGAAAGGGGAAATTACCCAGATGTCAAAAAATTGAATTGTAAAGTTAGCACAAAACTAAAGACCTTTGGCCTTAGCATTTTATAGCAAAACATTTGGGATTTGTATAGACAGACCTATGGCAAGGTGCTAATTCAAATCATTTTGATGCAATTTAATTCAAGAATTATTATTATTATTAAATACCTGAAAAGTTCAGAATATAGCCATGAGCAAAATTAAGGACAACTCCCACAAGCTTTCTAGAGCCTAGGAATACAGCTGTGAACAAAATTAAGTTCTACTCTCATGAGCTTGTCCTTACGAGGTATGGTTTCTGTGCTAGACCTTTTAGAACATCTCAGGTGTAATTGAGGACGATTCATTGAAGTATTGTACCAACTTCTCACCAGAAGTAGAGACTCTGAGCGGTCATTTGTTAGCACAGGACGCGTAAGCCAACTAATGTGACTCCTCCCCTTGGGGGAGTTCCGCTAGAGATGACACCAAGTGGAGTTGAGGCACAAAGTAATCTTTAATTGCAGCAAATAAGGCAATCACAGGGAATAAATTCTGCAGCCATGACTCCTGAGCAGGAGTGAGCAGGTTCTTTTTATTTGGGGCTTAGGATAAATGTTTATTTAGAAAGGGGAGCTTTGTCATCCCAAATAAAGGTGGGCATGAGGTTGCGCAGCATACTTAGAAAACATGCCTGTGCAGGCTTCCTATGTTATGTTAATGACACTTGTGCTCTTCCTGCGATGGAGACTTTAACGTTATAATGATGCAGAGGTCACTGCTGAACACCTTGGCTCATCTGTGTAGGCATTGACTGAGCTCAAGCTAGTTTAAACTGGCTTAGGCTGGCTAGTTCTTGGTGGGCCAGTCTAGGGTTTTCTGTGCTCTAAGACCATTCAGGCTAAGGAACGCAAGGCCTTGCCTGTTGATAGGCCAGCACCATATCAGTTGACGCGGAGTCCAGAATTCCGCAGAGACAGCTAGCACGTGTGTTAGTGGAATCTGAAAAGAAGTTATAGACAATTAAGGAGAAACAATTCTCTGAAAAAAGGCTTTAGATTTTCTCCTAGTCTTCACCTCATTGACCCTAAGGGGCATGGTTTCAGAAAGAACCAGGAATTGGTTCCTGACTTCGGAAGCTCATTATATAATTAAGATATTATCTCTTTGTCATATATGCTACGAATAGTGTGCCCATCTATCACTTTATTTTGTTGGTATATAGCTCTTTAAAGCAAATGTCTGGTTGTTGTTGTTGTTGTTTTTTAAGATTTTATTTATTTATTCATGAGAGACAGAGAGAGAGAGAGAGAGAGAGAAGCAGAGACACAGGCAGAGGGAGAAGCAGGCTCCATGCAGGGAGCCCGATATGGGACTTGATCCCACGACCCCGGGATTACGCCCTGAGCCAAAGGCAGATGCTCAACCCCTGAGCCACCCAGGTGTCCCAAGTATCTGTTTTTTTGTCTTTAATTTGAAGCAACAGATCTTCTCTTAAGAACCAAACTTGCAGTTTATTTGGTTGTTCATACGGTAAAATACAGTAGAAAAGATACACACCAAAAATAGTGGTATTTTTCTTCTTATAAATGAGCCTTTCCCCTTGGACAAAAGTTCACCAGCAAGTTTCGTTGAAGGATATTCTTTCTTGAGACATTTTGTACATGTGTGTTATTGGAATTTGAGAGGAAAGAATCTTTTCTATGGAGTCGTTCCCCTTGTGGGGTCAACTCTTAATTTAGAAAACATTATTACATGGTAATTAAATAGTATTTGTGAGGTTGCCCAAATGGAGTAAATCTGGGAGATTTATTTTCAGTTTTATAATCACTTAGCTTTAGAAATTGCATTAATTGTTCCACTTCTGATAATGAATTATAGATAGTAGAGATTTTTCTCAGGCCCATAGCTGGGGTTATTTGGTGGAAGGAACATTGGATTTTGTACCAGAAAATGTGGGCTTTCACCTCCAAATGAGGACATGGACTAGATGATTCCAAGGTCCTTTTGGGAATGTGCGATTCTAGGACCATCAGAAAAGTCTTCCCGGTTTTTAATAGAAGTTATTTTCCTCTTTTTTCTCCTCCTCCTTTTTAGGTTTAGAGAAGGTCAAGAATCCAGTTGTACATGTTGAGTCTTAGATATCTGAGTTGGCTCCTAGCTGTATGGATTTGAAATCCAAATGAAAAATTAAAAATGAAGAGGCACATTTGGAAGTTGTTAGCAGGCAAATATTATCCAAAGCCATGGAAATAGACAACATGAGAAATACATGATATCAGAAGAATTCGGGATGAAACTGGAAAGATCCAATATAATGGTTCTATAGAAGAGGAATTGGCAAAGGAGACAGGAAACCATGTCCAAGAATTAAAGATGCCATTTAGTAGTTCCATTAGATGCAGAACTAAGACATGGTTAGTGTCAAGAAATTAGCACAGATAGGGGATCCCTGGGTGGCGCAGCGGATTGGCGCCTGACTTTGGCCCAGGGCGCGATCCTGGAGACCCGGGATCGAATCCCACGTCGGGCTCCCGGTGCATGGAGCCTGCTTCTCCCTCTGCCTATGTCTCTGCCTCTCTCTCTCTCTCTCTCTCCCTGGGACTATCATAAATAAATAAAAATTTAAAAAAATTAGCACAGATAAATCAAAATCACAAGGAAGTGTAGCCTAAAATGATATAATAAATGATGTATTGGAAGGTCTACATAGTATACCTTATTGATAGAATTATTGTTTGCATTCCTATGTAATTTAGGATTTTGAAGAAAGAGGCCTCTTATCCACTTGTAAAGAGAAGGAGGGGGGAAAAAAGGAAAGGGGATCAGAAAGTTCTTCATGAAAGAGGAAATAATTAATCTGGGCTAAGAAGGATAATTCTAGATAACAGAAAAAACTAAGCCAAAGTAGGAAGAGGGCATAAATAGGATATGTTCAGAAAGCATCATAGGGCTGAGCAGGCTATAGCCAGTCTTACATAAGTGGATTGAAGGCTGAAGAGAGACAGGTAGGTAGGGTCCTATTATGAAGAGCCTTAAATGCCATTTGAGGAACTTATTCATAACCAGTCAGGTGACTAGAAGTTATGGAATGAATTTGAAATAGAGAAATTGGTTCTAGATAACCATTTTATTTTTTTAAAGATTTTATTTATTCATTTATTTGAGAGAAAGAGTGATCAGCACAAGTAGGCAGGATGGCAGGCAGAGGGAGAGGGAGAAGCAGGCTCCCCGCTGAGCAGGGAACCTGATGTGGGGCTCGATCCCAGGACCCAGAGATCATGACCTGAGCCGAAGGGAGATGCTTAACCAGGTGAGCTACCCAGGTGCCCCTAGATAACCATTTTAAATGGAAGTTTTAAAAATCACAGAAATACAGAAATAAATAAATACATCAATATACTAGAAATAGACAAATAATTTCAAACTTATTTATTAAGCATAATGAAGTAACACTTGAACACACTGAGACTCAGAGCTTCCTTTGGTTAGAAGCAGAGATGTGAGTAGAAGAAAAAACCCAAGACTAGTCAGGAAAGTATCCCATCGTTTACAAGATCATTCCCGTACTCCATCCTCAGTTCCCTGGCATGTCCAAGAATCAGGAAATCCCCCAAATTCAATCCAGTGCCTGTTCTTCCAGGAAGAGAACACACATCCTCTGACTGAACACCAACCAGCTTCTCCTTTCTCTTTATTGATGGAAGGATTTTAAGACAGAATGCGAAATCTGAGTTGGGTAGGAGAACAGGGCAGGGAGTTCTCAGGTTCCTAAGACCCCAACCAGTGTTCCAGCCTTCATTCAACAAATATCTCTCAACCATCTTCTAAGTGCCAGGCACTCAGAAAATCAGCCTCTTCCCCTGTTGACAGCCAACAGATGGAACAAATTTAGATGGTTCTCAGGATCATCTGATTTTTTTTTTCCTCCTCTGATTTACCTGAACGGTAGCACCTGTCCACATAATTCATTGCCTTTAAGTAAGCCCATGAAGAGCCAAGGCGGCTTCTGACCTGAGTGGAAGGTTAACAGCCTATTTCGTCTCTCATCAGTTCCCCTTACTGTCTATCTGTCAGTCTGTCTGAAATGTCAGTGTGCAGAGAAGGGATGGAGACAGAGAAACGGTTCAACGTTGGTGGATTTCTTCAGGCCAAAGATGAGCTCCTCGATGAGGGAGTGACAGCAGAATTAGATACTGAACGGTCGGATGTAAAGCTATTTCAGAGGGAGAATCAATAGGACTTTGCAACCCACTGAAGGTAGGACCTAAAGAGAATAAAAATTCAAAATGAACTCAGAGGCCACAATCCAAACTAGGACAGGAAGAGAAGCAGAGCCTGTGGCAGTAGCAGGGAGGATAGAAAGGGGTGCTGTAAAAGGCTTATTCTGGATACATTCATTGAAGATGCCATGTTGAGATTTTTTTTTGTAGATAATTGAATATCCCCTACCTCTTCAGAGAACGGTCCGGGCTGGAGAATATAAGCCTCCATAGGAGTGATTAATAGAAACCAAAAGGAAAGATAAGATCACAACAGAGGTCCTATGCTGGCCTTGAAAGTGGTTTTGGGGTTTTGGCTGGTCATTTCTTTTTGATTGTCGTTTTTGATGTTTGATGGTACAAGCTTTTCTGAGAAACCAAAGTTTTGCAAATAAAACACTAAAAAATAATAGGACTTATGGGGGAAGTAAAGATAAGTCAGAGAACTCAAAACCCAGAATTTTATAACCAGAACATTAAAAAAACAACAATAATCTCATTAAATTACCAGTATAGTTAAAAATCAGGTTAAATTGGGATGCCTGGGTTGCTCAGTGGTGGTGCGTCTGCCTTTGGCTCAAGGCGTGATTCTGGGGTCTTGAGATACCCAGATCTTTAAAAATAATCATGTTAAATTCACAATTGGGGGCGTTGAGAACATTTAATTTCTACTCTTAGCAAATTTCAAATATATAATAGGATGATACTAACTACTGTCACTATTTTATATATTTTTTTATATTTTTGTAAACCTTACTGATCTTATAGATGAAAGTTTATACCCTTTTACCAACCTTTCCCTATTTTCCCCGATACCCTCACTCTGGAGCAACTACTTTTCTACCTCTGAGTTTAACTTTTAAAATTTTTATTTATTTTTAAAGGTTTTATTTATTTATTCATGAGAGACACACGGAGAGAGACAGAGACACAGGCAGAGGGAGAAGCAGGCTCCTCACAGGGAGCCTGATGTGGGACTTGATCCCAGGACCCCAGAATCACACCCTGAGCCAAAGGCAGGCAGTCCACCACTGAGCCACCCAGGTGCCTCATGAGTTTGACTTTTTTTTTTTTTAAGTTTCTATATATTGTGATACCATGCAATATTTATGTATTTCTTTCACTTAATAATACCTTCAAAATCCCCATTGTCACAAATAGCAGAACTTCCTTCTTTTTCATCTGTTGATGAACACTTAAATTAAATAACTTGGCTATTGTAAATAATGCTGCATTGAACATGGGAATGCAGATATCTCTTTGATGTCCTTTTTTTGACTTCTTTTGAAAAATGATGTACTCAGAAGTAGGATTGCTGGATCATGGGGTAGTTCTCTTTTTAATTTTTGGGTGGAATCTCCATACTGATTTTCTTAATGGCTGCACCAGTTTACATTCTCAGCAACAGTGCACCACGGATACCCATTTCTCCACATCTTCACCAATACTTGTTAGGTCTTGTCTTTTTGATGAAAGCCATTCTAACAGGTGTGAGGTGATAACCTGTGGTTTGATTCGCATTTCCCTGATGAGTGACGTTGAGCACTTCTTCATGTCGCTGTTGGCTATCTGGATGTATGTCTTCTTTGGAAAAAATGTTTATTCAGTTCCTCTGCTCATTTTTTAATTGGGTTGTTTGGGGTTTTGCTGTTGGATTGTTTGAGTTCCTTATGTATTGGATGTTAGCCCCTTCTCAACTATAGGATGCACAGACATTTTCCACTCATGACTTCAAACCATGTTAAATCCGCAGTAATTTTTTTTAAAAGAAAATGATTGATAGTTTGATGGCAGATGGTATAAGGAAGAGTTGAGGCTGCTGAGTTGTAGAAGAGAAAGCAAATGCACTAATGAAGGCAAATACCCCGTAGGCATTTCTAAGACTAGAGTAAGCACAAACTTAAAGGAAGAACAGGGAATGAATGAGTTCAGCTGGTAAGTACACACTTTGTGCCCAGCTAGTGTTACTGGTGTGAGGTGATGAGAAAAGCCAATGTAAAACCACCATGAACCTGTACCTGATACTGATGTCAGCCCCCATTACCAGAGAAACACATAAACAGGATTTTGTTTTCCTCTGACCTTATGGAGCTAATTATACTTCTGTGTATAAGTCATTGTTCTCAGTGAGGCCCCTGAAGAGATCAAAACTGACTGTGTTTCAATTTGATTGCCTTTAGGACTAAGGTAGTCAATATCCATTTGCCACAGGCTCCACCACTCCCTGTTGCCTTATACCCATTCATCATCTCCCATCCATTTCAGGCATTTAAGTTTCCTGCCTTGTCTCTGCTGCATTTTTTTAAAAAGATTTATTTATTCATTTGAGAGAGAGAGAGCATGTAAGCGGTGGGGGGTGAGGGTGGAGTGGGGAGCAGAGGGAGAGAGAAAATCCTCAAGCAGACTCCCCACCGAGTTTGGAGCCCGATCCCAGAACCCCAAGATCATGACCTGAGCCGAAATCAAGACTTGGCCACTCAACCCGACTGAGCCACTCGGGTGCTCCTCTGCTGCATTTTTATTTGCAGGCCCCTTTGTGGAGAAGAAAAGAACTTAGGAGTTAGGCTCCCATGGAAGGGCAGCCCAGGAACTAAAAACTGATCATCAGAGAGGTAGATGGAACATGAGTAGAAAATGTCAGGTCTAAAACCAGAGGAGGAGAGGATTTCAGAAAAATGGTTACGATTTTAAGATGCTGTGGGGCGGTTCTGAGAGATCCGTGGATGCATGGAGGAGTATAGCGTTGGTAGCTCTGATAAGAGTATTTCTCGCATGGTTTGGAGGGTAGGGCAGGGGGCTGCAGAGAGGGAGGGAGGGAGGGAGGGAGGGAGCGAGCGACTGTGTTCCACTGTCTCAACAGGCTTGATGAGGAAAGAAAGGAGAGAGGAGCACTGTGTGTGCAGGAGGACACACAGAGAATTCTCTTTGTACGAACAGGAACTCTTGAACATATTATTTTTAGACTGAGGAGAAGTAGCTGCTGGGGAGGGAAGGGGAAATACTGGAAGGTGAGGAAGCAAGGATGAGACTCAGTGGAGCAACTCTCCAGGCCTCTGTTCCATGACTTGGTTCACGAGACACGTGTGGACTCCTCTTTGTTTCATTTGGAGCTCCTTCTGATTGGAAGTGTGATTTCTGGCAATCTATCTACACCTCCCCTCCTCACCGCCAGCCCCCTCACCCTGCTCCGTGGAGTTCCTTTGTAAAGATACCTGTGCTGTGGTGGCTTCCACCACAGAAGACGCCTGGTGACAGTAGGACGCAGGCTGCACCTGCTGGGACACAGCCCTGAAGGTGCTCAGCAGATATTCGGGATGAGTGGGCTGCCTTTATTGCTGAAATATCGCCTGTCTCATTATGCTTAACATTTCAAACATTATTAATTTTTAATTATTTACATTTAATTATCTGCTTTACTTAAGCATCCAAATTCCACAGCTAATGTTCTCGATGAAATATTTACTAAACAATCAACCCTCTTGGATTCCACGGAGCTGAATGTTTTCAATTTGCAGCAAAACTTTCCAGGAGGCCTCCTTTGCACACTCGTGTTCTGGAGGTGGCTGCACCCGGGGCGCTGACGGCTTCAGCTGGCAGCATCCCTTCTGTCTCAGGGACCCTGTCAACTCTAATGGGATGGATTGCCCTGCTCCGCGTTCGTGGTAGCAGGTTGAGTGCCACTGGGACACTCACGCCATCTCCCTTCTCATTTCTCTTCTGTTAGGGCTGGAGACGCATTAACAAGGAGCCAGTTCTGGTGATAGAAAAGTGAAACAACTTTATTTGTGGTCAAAAGGCAGAGGCACGATGAAAACTCATCAGAGCTCTCCCAAGAGGTGGTCGGTCACACAGCCGATTGGCCAGGCAGTGTTTCCATGGCAAAATCCGGACCCATGGTCTGTAGGAGTGTCATTTTCAGAACCAAGGCCAAGGGAAACAGGCTTATCCACTTTAGCATCCTTGATGCAAATATACCTCTTAAGTCCATCATCCTGTGTCTAAAAGGTTGGAAAAGGGATCCCTTGGGGGTTCAGTGGTTTAGCACCTGCCTTTGGCCCAGGCCGTGGTCCTGGAGTCCTGGAATCTAGTCCCTGCATCAGGCTCCCTGCATGGAGCCTGCTTCTCCTGCTGCCTGTGTCCCTGCCTCTCTCTCTCTCTCTCTCTCTCACTCTCTCTCTCTGTCTCTCATGAATAAATAAATCTTTTTAAATAAATAAATAAATTGATTGATTGATTAATTAATTAATTAATAGTTGGAAAAAACGTGCCCTTGCTTCCAGTTGGTTTTCCAGGACTGGAGATAGAAGGAATTATGCTAATCTACCTATGTTGACTAGTGAGGTCCCCCTTGTTACCACTTATAAAGATCACAGGGAGGGTTGATTATGTGATGTGAACAGCATGGGGGTTAAGAGTGAGGGATGTGAATTAGACATTCATCCCCAAGTATTTCCTTATCACCTGCTCTGGGCCAGGCACTGTGCTAGGCACCAAAGGGATAAGCAAACAAGACAGATGTGGTTGCCACCCTCATGGAACTTAGAGTGAATAGAAGACTCTGGAATTTGAGTCATGACTGCCACCTACTAACTGAATTGACTTTGAATACGTTAATTAACCTCTCTAGGCCTTAATTTCCTACCTGTTAATTGAGAAAAATCAGAGTACCTCCTTCATAGGGTAGCTGTGATGAGTATTTAATTATTTACAGGCAAATGCATGTAAAACTCAGACATATTAAGACCAACACCTCCGGCTGGCTTCACTGGGTTGTTGTAGCTTAGTTATGCATGGAGGGTTTCGCTAAAGACTTGTATTTGAGGCATTTAACAACATTAGCATTTTAATTATGAGTATTAAATTAAAATTATCATTACTGGGCACAGTTCTAGTTTAAGTAGCAGTTGGAGGCAAGATACAGAGGATGTGGCTCCAGTGACCAGATGTTAGAGAAGACGGATTTGTGAGTTTGGGTAATGGATCAGACACATTAGTACGACACCCGGCATGAAATAAGTGCTCAGGAAATGCTAGTTGTTGTTAGTGTTATTATGATTATTGGGCTCTGAACCCTTCATAAGTAAATAAGACTGACTTTATGGAGCACAAGTGTGGTGCTTATATGTATTAAATAATTAATAAACGTTGGCTCACCCACACTCACGAACACACTCATTAGTCTGCATCTTTATGGCAGGCTCTTCCAAGCACGTCTGAAGCGGAAAGGACCTTAGGAATGATGTAATCTGGCTCCCTCAGGATGATGGAACTTGGCCTCCAGAGAAGTAAAATAACTTGCCCAAGTCTCATAGTGAGTAGTCACCTGGGAAGCTAAACTAAAATCTGCCCTTTTGCTCCAGCTGGAAAAGGTCTGCTGTACCCACACTGCCTCTCTTCTCACCGCTTCATCTTCCATCCAGCGATGACATGAGTGACATCCACCCCACAGGGCAGACTGCAAACACCTTGCCCTCCTCTTACACCAAACTTAGTTCCAAGTTTTGGAGGGCAGCGATTTTGCCTTTTCCTGGGTCCTCACCTTCCTGCCACCTCTTTGGGTTCAGAATGAAAATAAAGCCCACACACAAAAAGTGTAAGACTGACAAACACAGCTGGTCTCACTGGATGGCTATGGCTTAGGTGTGCTGGTATAGAGTCACTGAAAACTTTTGCTGGGAGCCCTACAAAAATGAGCATTTAATTGAGGGTATCAAGTATAAATTGTCATTACTGGACACAGCTCTAGCTAAGTAGCAGTTGGGAGACGAAATATGGAAGATGGGGCTGTGGTGACCAAATGTCAGGAATGACAAGTCTGTGGGTCAGACACTCTGTTAGTACACAGGCCTCTTATTATTTTTTTTAAGGATTTTATTTGCTTATTACGCAGGCCTCTTAGATACTACCTTTGTTCATTCTTAAATAGCGAGCACTGTGCTCAGCTGTTGGCACTGAACATGGAACACATAACGCTCAGGAACGTTATGTTAGTAGACAGCTTCTTCTAAATTGGACCTGGGTTTGTCTTTGTTTCATACAATTTCCCATCCTGAGGAGTTCACATTACTGTCACTATAATAGGCACTGGCATCATTGACTTTTCCTGTGAGGTAATGCACAGAGCTCTGCTTGAACCCCACAAATCGAATTAAGAGAACTGGTTGCTGACCTCACTTTCGGTGGTCAATCAAATAGTAAGTAGCTCCCAAAAAGATATGACCAAAAAAATATATATGTGTGTCCACTTCCTAATCCCCAGAACCTGTCAATGTGCCTTTATTTGGGAAAAGGGTCATTGCAGATGTAATTAAGAGTCTTGAGATCATTCTGGGTTACATGGGTGAGCCCCAAATCCAATTTCAAGTGTCCTACTAAGACCGAGAGGAGGAAGATGACGTGAAGACTGGCAGAGATGGGAGTGCTACACCCACAAGCCAGGAGTTCCTAGAGCCACCTAAAGCCGGAAGAGGCAGCAAACAGTCCTCCCCTCAGAGTCTTTGGAGGAAATGTGGCCCTGCTGACAACTTGATTTCGGGCTTCTAGTCTCCAGAACTGTAAGAGAATAAATTTCTCCTGTTTTAAGCCACCATGTTTGCAGTGATTTATTACAGCAGCCCCAGGAAAGCAAGACACTTGCCAACTGCAAGTCCAGGGCTCCCTGAATGAGAAGTGTCGGAGGGAGGGAGCGCTGGGACTCAGGCAGTTCTGAAGAATGCTGGTTGGGTGGGCGGAGAGCTGGGCAGGCCAGTGAGGTAGGAGGGGCCCTACCTGCTAGAGCCAGAGGACGTAGGGAGAGGCCTGGCCCTGAGATTCTGGAGGAGGTGTTTCCATAGCCCCTGCCAGGGGGCTTTACCTCTAAAGGGACTGCTCACTGGCTTGTTTTCTCACACGCTTCCAGTCTTCCTTTCTTCCAGTCTTCCTTGAGTGATGAAAAGCTGCCCAGAATTTGCCTTTTTCATCTCACCTGTAGTCTAAGGACAATTTGGACCTCAGAGTCCACCACGTTAGCAAACAGTAGTTCTTAAATTGTTTTGTTTTGTTTTTTTATCTATTTCTATTGCTTACTTAGCTTAGCATTCGTTTTCCCTTTACCATTCATTCCTCATGCATCTATCACATGACAGGACAACGTCCTCTTATGATTGGTAAGTTCACCTCTGGTTGATGAACCAGTCAAGCTGCACCCAACAGATTACTTTCCAAAATAATTGGAGCAGTTGGTATTTCCAACGCCAGAGTTGGGGGGCACCTGGAGAAATGCCTACTAACATTCACACATTTGCACCCTCCTTCCTTCGGTCTGTGGAGATGTCTGTGTGTGCTAGGCGCTGTATTGGGCCCAGAGTGCTCAGGCGCACAGGACAGACGCGATGCTGCCCTTCTGGGGCTCCGGGCACAGAAACGCATCTGGATCTTGACAGGTCCGGATTGGTGTTGTCTGAGATCCTTTTGGGATCTAACGTCACTGATTTTCTCTCAAACCCTTCCTTCTCTCAGCCTGAATCAAAGCAACCTGGACTCCCCAAAAGAGAGTTGTGATATTGATGAGGGCATCCATAGATGCCTCTGGGAACATGCCCTCCCACCTCACCCTCCACCTCCACAGACCTCTGGAGTACCTTTCCCAACCCACTTACAAAAGAATCTGATTCAAAATCCACAAACAGCTGATTTGCACTGGTTTTGTCACCGCTGCACCGCAATCTAAGGAATTACCCCTCTCCAAGGCGAATTCGAGCCATCATAAATCCTATAAAGAGCAACTCTCTTATTTTTGCCCTAAAGCGAGAACAACTTTAAGAGTGGAATTGTTGCTTATGGAGAGCTTGACTGGCCAGTTTTGCTTGTTTTTCACAAATGCCCTCTGCTTTTCCTTCCCTCTAGCCACAGCTTAGGTTTTTGGTTTTGGGGGTTTTTTTTAAGTATTTACTTATTTATGAGAGACACAGAGAGAGGCAGACACACAGGCAGAGGGAATAGCAGGCTCCATGCGGGGAGCTCGATGCGGGACTCGATTCCAGAACCCCAGGATGACACCCTGAGCGGAAGGCAGATGCTCCACCGCTGAGCCACCCAGGTGCCCGCACAGCTCAGGTTTATTGAGATAGAGACCTGCCCTGTGCTGCTCTAAGCATATTTAGAAGTATTCATTCATTTGCTTCTCCTAATGACCTGAGGTAGATGCTATGACTCCCATTCTCCAAATGAAGAAACTGAGGTAAAGAGAGGTTAAGTGACTTCTCAGTTTTCAAAGTGGCAGAAGGGGGTTGGTGGTCGGGCCATTACAGGGCCGGGGCGTCAGGCCTGTGAGCCCGTGTGCGGCTGACGCTGGGTGTTTGACTGCACAGGCTGATCCCTGTGCTCTGGGACATAGATAAAAACTATCGTAGAGAAGAGAGAGACTGGAGGTTAAAGTGCAAGAGCTCCCTGTCAGACAGCACCCTTGTGCAGAGCACCCTTCCACCCCCTGCGGGGGGACACCCCGCCACGCGGCCTCCCCCCCTGAGCGTGCAGGCCTGAGGCATCTCCAGAGGCGCCACGGGTCCCCTAGAGTCCTTTCCCCCCAGAGTCTCAGCGCAACATTCATGCTTCGGGTTCATGATTGTGACAAGATACCACATCTGATTCATGGGACTAGTCGCTTCTAAAACGTGAAGGTGAGTTAAGACCCAAAACGTGGTTCGTACACGTGGGAAATCATGTGAGATTCCTTTGGCGTACACCACACCCGGATACTGCATTCTTTAACAAATGTGGGGTGTGGTTTGCACATACAGGGTGCAGGAGGGTTGTGGGGGCCCAGCAGGGGACTTATTTACTGGTCATCGGCTGAGGAGCTCAAGGGCCCAAGTGTAGACGGATCAAAAGAGAGGCCTGTGTGCCCTGGGTGCTGCTCCTCTTACCCCAAGGCTGCCCGAGGCAATAGTTTTCATCCCGGCAGGACACAGAAGCGCTTCCCTGATGTAGGGTGCTGGAAATCCAGAGGTAGACGTGTCCTGGCTCTGTCTGGAACACTGGTTAACAATTCCTGTGGCATGGCTTTCATTTTTTTAAACGAGGGAAATAGATGACTATTGTGTCACTTCCACAGCCAACAGTTTACTTCTTTTTTTTTTTTTCAAAGATTTTATTTATTTATTCATGAGAGACACAGGGAGAGAGAGAGGCAGAGACACAGGCAGAGGGAGAAGCAGGCATCATGCAGAGAGCCTGATGTGGGACCCCATCCAGGGCCTCCAGGATCATGCCCTGGGATGCAGGCGGCGCTAAACCGCTGCGCCACTGGGGCTGCCCCAGCCAACAGTTTAGAGGCCAAGATGATCTGGAGCTAGGAAATGTAATATTCATTATGACACAGCATGGAAAAGAGGGTTTTGTTTGGATTAAAAAAAAAAAAATCATGTAATCACAGGCCCAGGAGGGATGAATATAAAAAGGTCTTTAGCAAGAAGAAAATTAGATTGTCCCCATCTGTCTTCGTTTCTTATGTCCCTAATTATGCTGCACCCCCTACTCACCCCAAGGATGTAAGCCTCATGAAGGCAGGGATTTTCTTCCATTTGCTTATTCTGTGGTAAAAGCCAGGTGCCTTGCACAGAGCCCGGCCCAGAGTTCTGCAATGTCTACTCACTGGTAAGTGGACGAATGAGAGAGCAACGCTTCCCAAAGAATTCATCTGTTAGCGTAAGCTGGTGCGTTGCCCAGAAGGCGGCCTCCGTCCCCGAGGGAAGGCTGGGATTCTAGCACCCGGCCCAGTGGCACTGCTCTTCCATGGAAGCTGCTCTCTGCCTCCCTCCACCGGGATTTCTTCCCGGGCCTTCGTGTTGGATCATCTGTATTTACAGCCTTTTCAGCCCAAATTGACCTGAGGAGACATTGTGTTTCTCTCACACTGGAAGCTTACTTAGCAAACTGAGTAAAACCAACTCGGGCGAACTCCTGGCCGTCTTTTGATGGGCTGGAAGCTCAAGACAGAAGGTGCCACTGCTGCTGGGGAGGACGCTGGGCAGCGTGGCTTTCCTGGAAATGAGGACTGAGTGGTCCTCTGCTGGCTCGGGGAAAGTGCTAGGCCCGTAAAAGGGCCCTGGGGCTGTGGCAGGGGGGCTGTGAAACCCTCCTCGCTGTCTCACCCCCCCATCTGGCATTCTAAAGACTCTAGGACTGTCTAAACCCCATAAAAGGTGTCCAGAGGGCCCAGGGTTAACGCTGAGTTGTTCTTTAAGTACAAGATTATGGTTTCCAATAAAATGGATTTGTGATGCCTGAGGTGATTTTGTGGGAGAAAAAAAAAAAAAAGGAAGATTAAAAAGGCTGTGTCAAAATAGTGTTTTGATTAGACCAGAAGCATAATTTTAGAAAATGGAAAGTAGTAGAAATGTAGCAGAAAATGAGCTTGGGGGCTACCCTCCCGGGATGAACCGAGGTCGTAAATCATCCCCTCTGTCCCCCGTTGTTCGAGTGTGATGTTTTTTTTCTACATTTTCTAGACTTAAATTTTCTACACTGTGAAATAAACAGCTAATGCACGATCCCTTGCAGTTGAGCTCCTATTGTTATATTTGCCATCTTTTTTAATTTTTGGAAGATATTTCATTTACCCTTCTTAGGAACATATATGATCCTGTGCTTTACTTTCTCAGGAAGGAGGGAGAATAAAACAATAAGCTCCTTGGTTTCGGAGGAACTGATTACCCAGTTTCCCTCCAGTTCTCCAGGCTGTGGCAACTAACTTCCTTCCTGACAACTGAACTTTGCGTCCCAACCTCCATTAGTCTTAATAGAAGCCATGCATTCTCTCTCCCTCGCTGTGATATAAGAATAATTTTTCCTCTGAGTGGAGTAATGGTTATGAAGTCATTTAGGTATTCACAGAAAAAATAGCCTTTTACTGTTGTTTTTTTATTGATTCCAGGAATGAGGCAAAGAGTAACCCTGCTCCATTTTACCGTGAATACTATTAATGGAGAGATGAGTTCTTAGTGTAGAGAAATGATTGATTTGAATTTAAATGAGTTAATATTCAGAATCTCCATCTAGACTCAGGTAAAAACAACAAAATTATCCAGTGACTGTGGCTAAATTGTAGAGCTTCTGCTTAGATTGCCTGAACAAAAGCTTGTACTTTCAGTGCACCAGATAGGAAGAAGGAGTGAGAGCTCCACTCCCCAGTCCTGTGGTACATGAGATCCTGATTGTACATGCTTCCCCTCCACCATTATTGATTTATTCATTCCTGACCTCATTCCCAAAGCAGTTCACCCATTGCTTTCCACCGTTCCAGGACCAGTGTCTTACTTTAAGTGAGAATTTTTCACTCCGGAAAAATAGGTTGACTTTTGAATTTGACAAAATAGAGATTGGAGTCCTGGTGCTGTTTTAAGAGAGGAACTGGGGAGGCCTGATTCCCAATCTACATAATAATTCAACAGAATTTAAGGCTGTCTTTAGCACTTTGCATTAGAAGCAAGTAATTACCTCCAACTAGAATGAAATGAGGGTCAAGAATGCTTTCAAGCAATCAAGTGGAAGTGTTAGTTGCCTTATTGAACATGCTAATACAAAGCTGTATTTGGAAAAGTTAAAGGAGAAAAATGCCTCCAACCCAAATTGCCTTGTGAGCTTTTTTTGCAAGAGTGGGCCAGAATGGTTTGTAGCTGATAAAAAGTTGCAGTTGTTTAGTTTTAACACTTTAAATGGCTTCACCCAGGAATTTTAATGATTTTGGATTTATGCTTTGGGATCTAATTTTAATGATGCGTTCTCTGCACCTACGATAAGCGCACAACTATTCTCTGTACGCAAAATTTAACTATATATTTCGAATGGGTGCTCCTATTTCAAATGGGTAGGTTGGCCTCCTACCAGATGACAAAATTAATTTAAGTAGATATAAATTATACAGTTTTCGTAGGTGGCAATATTAGCTGAGTCAGTTTCCTCTTGTGAAATAATAGGCTTATAAAACATACTTATCCAAACTCAAACTCATTTTTTATTGACTCAGGCATCCATGATTCTCATCTGCATGGGCCACAATTCAAATTCATAACAAGAATTTACTTATTAGCAACAATTTAACTTTGGGAACAAAAATGCAACCAGATCCAGGATTCATGAATTTGCTTTTTTTTTCATTAGACATTAACCGAAGTTTAGCATGAATATTTTATACACCTAAGTTGATCATAATATAAATAATTGTGGACTAAGAGCTATGTCTTGTAGCTTTTTAAAAACTGTTCTCGATCAGGGGCTCCTGGGTAGCTCAGTCGTTTGAACATCTGCTCAGGTCGTGGTCCAGAGGTCCGGGGATCCAGCCCCACATTGGTTCCCTGTCCACTGGGGGGTCTGCTTCTCCCTCTTCTTCTCCCCCTCTCCCCCTCTCCCCCCTCAGGTGTGTTCTTTCTCTCAAATAAATCAATAACATTTTTTAAAAAAATTTCCCTCTAACATATAGCAGGAAGTAAGTGGATATTAAACTGGGTTAAACTGATTAAAGAAGACAATTTCAGTGATACAAACTATTTAACTATTTCAGGGAGTGGGCAGGGTCCATTTTCAAGGGTCCAGAGAACTGCAAAATGGGGTGGAAGGCAGGAAGCTTTTATATGATAAAGAATAAGGAACAAGAAGGGGAAAACTTAAGTGGATTAGGAAAAAGGAAATAAACAGAGCCTAGCTTGGTGTTGAAGATTGGCTGACTGGATGTGCCATGTTTTTGGTCAGCACGGCAACTACAAGGGACATGAAAGTTATCAAGGTTCCCATTTGCTGGCATGGCTCCACCAGGCTCTATCTCGTGCCTAGAAATTCATTTGAATGGTTCTTTAAACTAAAAAAAGTGGGATCATTAAAAGTTTAAATTAGATCACGTTTATTAAAAAGTGGCAAAAATGTTGAAAGTTTATAGTTCAAACCAATACTGAAAGTTCACTTCACCTTCAGAGTTTCACCTTTTGTCTTAAAAGTTTTTTCTTAGTACACATTAAAATGGAAAAAGGAACAGGGAAAACTAGGGCTTGGAAAAAATGTTAAAACAGAAGAGAACATTTGGGTGTGTGTGTAAATTGCCCTCAATTCCCTCTCTCCTGGACTGATACATTCATATTGTGAAGGAACAAGAGAGGATCTCGAGACAAAGGCAAAACTGTTAATTCTGAATATTAACTCATTTAAATTCAAATCAATCATTACACTAAGAACTCATCTCTCGATTAATTGTATTTACGGTAAAATGGAACAGGGTTACTCTTAGCCTCTTCCACTTTCTTGGCCCCCTTTGCATCCTCGGATAAGATGGGCTTGATCAGAGGTAGGTTCAGGCTCTGCTTCAGGAACAAATAAGCCCTAAAGAGTGAATTGATCAACACACATGTGGGTTTATCTGCATTCACTCAAAATCCAAAAATGAACCAGGTGGCCCTCCTCCACCTTGTAACTTGCTAGGTTACTGTGTCGAAAAAGAGAGCTGAAAGTTTGCTCCAAGTGTTTGACCAGGCTTGGAAGTGCCTCATGATACCTCCTCCTCCATTCCATTTATCATAATTCGCCACATTATCTCAACCCAATGGAAGGGATGTGGAGCAGGGTGGGGCCAGCGAGAAGACATGAAGTGGGACTTAGAGTCTCTGCCACCGGAGACTTGCAAACTCCCTTAGGTGCATCCCACCTTAGCAGTCAGCTCCCTGTTTTCTCTCCTCTGAACCAAAATGCTCCAGACAAAGAAAACTTTCCAATGAGAGAGAGACAAGGAGAGATGAAATGTGAGAGCACTAGCCTTCATACCAAGCCCAAGAGCATAAAATTCAGAATGGTACCATATTTCAACATTATAGACTCCAGGTCATCTTGCACATCTCTTTTTTTTTCTTTTCCCCAGAGAGAGCATGAGCAAGGTGAGGGGCAGAGGAGGAGAAGCTGACTCCCCACTGAGCAGGGAGCGCAACGGGTTCAATCCCAGAACTCCGGGATCTTGACCTGTGCCCAAGGCATATGCTTAACCGACTAAGCCACCCAAGTGCTCCTGCACATCATTTCTTAAAGAGCAAAACAAGGAGAGAGAGAGAGAGAGAGAGAGAGAGAGCGCTATCGAAATGAGAATATGTGCTTACACTACGAATAAGAATATAAATAAGAATATACTTCTCACTCTACTTCCCTCCCTCCCGTGCAGTTATTCCCACTGTAGTCAGTATGATAAAGTGTACGTCTGGTTTCCTTATTCTAAAAACACATCAAAAACCCTAACCTTCCTTAATCTTAAGCTACTTGGTTATCAACCTTGTTTTCATTTCTTAAAGGGTAGGTACTACTGAGCTGTTTCATATTCTCCTGAATATTCGGTGACATGGCGGTCATCAGCATGAGTGACACTTTCTGGACTCATCCAACCAACATTTTGAACGTCTTCCAAGTGCCAGGCCTTGTGCCAGATTGTTCCTGAGGCTGCTCTCCTCTCCAGGAGCTCTGGTCTAGCAGCTGCCATCTGAGTCTGGACAGATACGCTACAGGAAACATAACCACTGTTTCTTGTAACCCATGCCCCAAAGGTGTGCTGCTGGGTCTGTGCTAAGCCATAGAAAGAAGACCCTCTGAGGTACCCATTGCTTAGTTACTGATCCCAAATAATCATATCCGGGATGGGATGCCACGTACATTAAGCGCAATATATTTGCTATTCTCATAGAAGTTAAGAACTGGGATTAGTTTTTCCCAAAGCAAACTTCAACTCTTTCCAAATATCTGTCAGACTTTATTTGATCATTGGGGGACAGGGGAGAGAACAGTGATCTGAACATTGCCTCTTCGTGCCCGTCTGGGGCTCACTTTTACCAGCAGAGATGCTCCTTGCTGCCCCTGATGCTGGCCCATCGTGGGTGGACGTGGAGTGGGACAGAAGCTATAAGACCAGACTCTGGGAGGTGTGCTCCCTCGACCCAGCTCCTCCACTAATTAGCTCCGGGAGGTCCTTTTGGCGTGGGCGCCTCTCCCTCCCTTCCACCTATTCCCTCAGCTCCAACCCCCCCCCATCCTTACCCCCTAAAAAAAAAAAAAAAAAAAAAAAGAATTAGCTCCGGGACTTTGGTGCAGTCCTTTGGCCCTCTGAGCTCCGGTTCTCTCGTGTGTAAAATCGAACGTTTGGACTCGACCGGGCTCTCCCAGCTGTGCCACCCTTTGGTTCTGGGCTTCTGTTTTCCTGCCTCTGTAATTGAGGTCAGCAGCCCTGTGTCATACAGGGTCTGCAGGGAGGACGTATTGGAGCCGTGTCACCAGGCTGATCACCTCAAAAGGCATTCGCTCCACAGTGACTTGCCAAGAGAAAAGCCATTAGACACATCACCTCCAGAGCTCTGGCATTGGTGGTTTTTTTTTTCTCCCACAACTTCTAGATGCTCACTGTGGTTACAGACTGAAGAAGGAAATAATCCTCCAGCCCGTAACGTCAACCAGTGGAATGGCTGGGTATCTTTGTACCCACAAATACATCACCGGACAGCCTTGCCAAAGGACACTTAGCCCATGGCTAGGGGAGAGTTCATGGGTTCATAGAGAGAAAGTCATCAAAGGCAGAGGGCTGCCTGTCACTGGGAGCACGGGTCAGCCCACGGGGACTTACCACACAATATTGTGGAGTTTTAGATCTTAGAGTTTCAGAGGCTCAGCCTCCTCCCTGCCTGTACACACATTTTGCGGACAAGAGAACGGAAGCCCAGAGAGGTTGACTAACTCAAGATGGTGAACGATGGGTAGAACTGAGATGAAACTTGTATCTTCGGACTCCTGGCTCCGAGGCCCATCCCCTTATCCCGGGCTGTGCTAGAGAATTCACTGAAACCTGAATCTGGTATCGAGAATAGTGCTATGATGACAGTGCCAATAAGGGTAATTATGCATACCATGTGTTCATACGTTATGCACATCATATGTGTTACGCATACACGCTCACATACACCTACACCGATGACTGAGTAGCCACCATCAGCCGGGCACTGTGCTAATTATTTTATATTCCTAGCTCTGTGTTGTGCCATAACTCTATAAGATATAATCCCTTTATTATTGTTCCCAACTTCTAGGTAAGAAAACTGAGGCTTAGAGAGAAGAACCGATTCATCCATTGGTGACATACAGCCCCTCATCCATCGAACCATTTTTTTTGTTTTTTAAGTCCTTACTATGTACAGGCATTAAACTAGTCACTGTGGTGGAATTTAGAGATAGATGAGGAAGGAGCTCTGCCTTCAAAGAAATAATAGTGACGTCTGACATAAGCCCTAGCCATATGTTACAGCAATATAAGGGCGAAATAGAACTGATGTCAGAAGCAAGATCTGGCTACATTTCAGGGGAATTCAGAGATCGGGATGTATTTTTTTTCATAATGAGTGGATTATTCCTCTTTCCTCTTAAGGAAGGAAAGGCAAGGGTCAGGAAGTAGCTGAACTGAACCTCAAAAGTAGGGTAGGTCCTGGGCCCTGGAATTGGGGTAGAAAGCCTTCCAGAATAGACAGAGGCACAGAGCCTGAAAAATCGAACTATGCCTGGAACCAAACGGCAAACCAGTCAGGAAGTCTTGATCTCTGACCAGTACTGGCTACAACAAAGGGGCGGTGAATGTAAATAAAGGGACCTTTAGTAAATAAAGACCCAGTGTGGCTAATCTCATGAATCACTTGCTATAAAGAAATCTTGCTTTGAGACTTTATTATACCAAGAGAAATGGGGAAAACTTGTAAACTTAGTATCTAAACTAAAAGCAAAGTGGAACTGACCCTGACATCACGAGGGACTCTCTATGGGTGAAACTACAACATTTTCCTTTGGAGTCCACGGGATGCACAGTTGTAATAGGTCGTTGATTCTCATTACAGAAATCTGAACATACCGGAGGCCTCAAATCAGCTTCCCAGAAACAGACCATCTGCAAAAGAGGAAAGCCTGATGCAACACAATTAATCTACATCACCACTTTATTATTTTTTAAAGACTTTATTCATTTATTCATGAGAGAGAGAGAGAGAGAGAGAGAGAGAAAGGCAGAGACACAGGCAGAGGGAGAAGCAGGCTCCATGCAGGGAGCCTGACATGGGACTCGATCCCGGGACCCCAGGATCATGCCCTAGGCCGAAGGCAGGTGCTAAACCGCTGGGCCACCCAGGGATGCCCTACATCACCACTTTATTTATTTATTTTTTTTAATTTAATTTATTTTTTATTGGTGTTCATACATCACCACTTTAAAGAGGAGTGGTGATTTGTCCCCACGGAAGTGAGAACAGAAGAGAAGATTGGGCTGAAACCAGCGTTGTGTCGATAAACGTTTAAACACTTAGTTCTTTTTAAAAATGTGCCTGTGTACATACTTAAGTGTATTATGAATTTTACTAATATAAAGGCAGCACACAATATACAAGCAAGGATTAAATATACAGAATTCTTTATTGTAAATCCTGTGTAGCCAATTAGTTCATGCAGGATGCTTTCGTGGGTTTTCACAAAATTCTCGGGTCTGTAGCCAACCCGTGGTTGCAATTAGTTGAAGGAGTGCGGTTCCAACGTGAATGGGGTTGATATTTTTTGCTACTTAATGAGTAAGATTTAAATGAAACAAAAAATACCTATGTTGGAACTTTATTCACGCCTCAGTAACACAAGGGACTTCTTGGCTGAATCAAAGAGTAGTTTTCAAATAATAATAGAAGCCTCGTTTTTCAATTTTATGCTATTCATTGTATAATGACTACAGACAACACACACTTTTAAGTTTAATCTGTAACATTAACATGTTCTCCATCACTTTTTAACAATCAACAGTATAATAAACCAAGTCCTAACTCATAATGTTTGCCTATTTCTGTGACAAATCCTCCCATATGGCTGGTTTCCAGCTACCGATGAGATATCACTGGGTGCAGAGTAAGGAAGACAGGCGTAATAGCAGACCTTATATGGTACATATTCTGCATATAAGAACTTTGTCGGATATGTGTTTTGCAAGTTTTTCTTTCCAGTCTGTAACCTGTCTTTTCATTCTCGTCAAGGGTTTTTGCAGCACAAAAAATTTAAATTTTGATGAAACCCAGCTTATCAATATTGTCTTTTACGGATCATGCCTTTAGTATCGTGTCTAAGAACTCCTCACATAGGTTGAGATTCTGAAGATTTTCTCCTGTCTTCTTATAAAAGTTTTAAAGCTTTACATTTTATATTTAAATCCATGATCCATTTTGAATTAATTTTATATGGTGTGAGGCTATTAAGTCAAGGTTCATTATTTTGCCCATGGATGCCCAACTGTTCCAACACCATTTGCTTAAAAGATTAACCTTTCTCCACTGAAATTTCCTTTGTTCTACATATAATTTATCCTCTTGTAAGTTTAATTGTTAATAATGGCTGTGGTTTGACATCCAGCTCGCAAACTCCCTGACCATTTGACTATGGGTTCTGGGAGCCAGGACAGGCTGGCTCCAGCACACTGTTGATTTATACTGTGTTGCATGGTTTTGATTTGGGGGAGAGGGGTGAGGTGCAGTCATAGAGATGATTCGGAACGGTGAGCATGTGCAAACACTGCAATATATAACATAAAATGTTATCAAAGCATCAAGGCCCAGTGGTGACATTAGTACCATCTTGCAGAAAATTAAAACTCAGGTTTGAAACTCACACTTTATTAGCTTTGGGGAGGGGGAGCAGGAATTGAATGTAATTCATACTATTAATTTGTAATTGCTAAATTAGTGGGTTTCTTTCATACTAATTACATAGCCAGGAAGCCTGGTGAGACACTCATGGCCTCTGTGGTCAAACGAAGCTGGGTCTCAGTCTTGGCCCTGACATTTCCCAGCCTTAAGGAAGCATTTCATTGACCTTGATTCTCCCATAGTGTTAAAATGGGAGGAAGGATCAAAAACTGTGTTAATTAATTTATTGCACAGCAGATGAGCTCTAGGCTACGTAGAAGGGCTCAAGGATATAGCAGGATATAGCAATGGGCAACGTCGTCATGATTTTTGCCCTCAAAGAACTGATGGTCCAGTGGGAAGGTGGACAATGAAAAATAAACACACTAGTAAATAAAATTGTATTACAATGATGATAAGTGTCATAAAGAAAAAAAAAAAAGCAAGTGCTATGATTCAAACACAACAAAAAATACCAACAGTTCCAGTAACAGGTTGCTAAGTGTTAGCTATTTTTAAATTAGATTTGGGTGAATTTCAGGGTGGCACAGACAGAGGTTTGGAGACCTCATTTGAGGGCCGGACTACTCTCATTTTTGCTGAGTTTTATAATGCTCACTTTGCTTGTACAGCTGAATTGGAGGTACGTAAAAGGGCCAGCTTCTCCTCTAAGAATCAGTGACCAGCTCTGTGTCAAGCAGGGATTTATTTCATTTGTTTACATTAAGGGCACAGATAAATTCAGTCAATAGGTAGTCATTAGGTCTGCTGCTAATATATATTTATGTTTTAAATAATATTTTTCTGGCACACTCCCTAGTCACAGTGCCCTTTTACAAATGGACTAAATTATGAAAAAGTACTTGGGGAGCTAGAATCTGGAACCCTGGGTCGAAGAGGTGACTGCTGAAGTGTTTACCAATTTTATTTTCAAGTATTATACACATCAGATTGTGTTTGGAAGTCCACTATTGTTAATCAATGTTTTTTTGTAATGAAGTCCATAAATCCACAGTAAGTAAACATTCAAACTTGTTGATGTGCTTTTGCTTTCCTGCTTGAATTTGTGTGTTTTCAGCAGAATTGGAGTCTTTTTGGTTTCTTTGGTTTTTCCTGGTTGTCCACAAAGCCTCCTCTGACTCACTGAACAGCCAGCCCTGGTGTCAGCTGCCTGGGCAGGCGAAGAGGAGGCCAGGGGCTGTGGAGACATCTGAGTGCTTCTGCTCTTCAGCCGGTGCTCTTATTCTTTAGAACGAGAGGATTCAGGGACGCCTCGGTGGCTCAGTGGTTGAACATCTGCCTTTGGCTCAGGTCATGAGCCTAGGGTCCTGGGATCGAGTTCCACATCAGGCTCCCTGCAGGAAGCCTGCTTTTCCCTCTGCCTGTGTCTCTGCCTCTCTCTCTGTCTCTCGTGAATGAATGAATGAATGAATGAATGAATAGATTCATCTTTCCTCTCTACCACTAGATGCATTATCTCCACTTTTCAGTAGGAAGATGGAGGACTAATAGGGACATGGTTAGTTACTTTTTTGTTTCCCTTCTTTAAGTTTGCCTGATTGACAAATTAGTGCAGCCTTATTGTAGAAAATTTGGAGAATAACAAAAACTACAGAGGAGTAAAGAAAAATTATCAGTGATTCTACTGTTTAGCAAAATTCTTGCCCTAGACCTTGAAATACCAGGCACCATAATTCCAAAATTTCAGAGTTTGACTCTTGACAAAGTCAAGTGCTTCTGTGTCTACCACAGTTTGCGACTAATGGGAGAAGCCAGGCACCTAAACCAGATCCTGATCCCAGAAACAGGTACAGCCTACACAGGGATGATGCCCTGTTGCGGGAAAGCGTCTAAGCACTTTGCGGATTCATTTCTTACAAAAATCCTGTAAGAGTCCTACGATCACTCCCATTTTTCTAGAGTCACAGAGGCAGTGGGACACATAACCTGAATTCTGACTCAGGATGACTAGTTCGAGGTCCACAGGCTAACTGACTTTCTTAGACTGAAGAAAGCAGACCTGCTCCATCTTCCCCAGCACATTCCTTTCTTTGTTTGTCTCGATCTAAGCCCAATATCGACTTTGTTCATACTTTGCCTTGTTACGTATAGCCTATCACTCCTGTGAATGGAGAATCTGTTTTGATCTTCTTTGAACCTTCCTTTCACTATGTCTACTGAAAGCCAAGTGCATTGCCATCACGTGGAATGTAACTTCTAACGCCCTCCCCAGTCCTGAACACCTGGCAGTTTTACCTAAGAGCCAAAGCCACAAAACTGCAAAACTGAGCATACATGGGGTGGGGGGGGTGGGGTGCGGTGCTTAAGCACACCTGTTAACATGGAGGTGGACAGTTTCCTGAGGTCATGGGGGCCAGCAACCCCTTATCACTATAAGGAAGACAGCAATTCCTTTGTTTTTTGTCTGTGTACATGATTTTTAAAGTTTGTTTATTTTTATTTTTTTTCCCAACTTGAGATCTTGAAATATTTCAAACCTATGGGAAAACTGAAAACATTTTCACCGAACAATTTTTGTAAAGATTTTACTTTTTAAGTGATCTCTACACCCAGTGTGGGACTCGAACTTATAGCCTCAGTGTCAAGAGTCACATGCTCTACTGACTGAGCCAGCCAGGTGTCCCTCATTAAACAATTTTTATCTTTACCCTTACCTACCTAGTTGCCCAGGACTACCATAAATATTATTAAAAGTTGAGTGACTTAAACAGCAGAAATGTATTCTCTCGTAGGTCTGGAGGCTAGGACTCCGAAATCGAGGTGTCAGAAGGGCTATGCTCCCTCTGAAGGCTCTAGGGAAGATTCTTCAGTTCCTCTTCGTAACTTCTGGTGATTGTTTGCAGTCCTTGAGACTCCTGGGCTTGTATCACTCTGCCTCCCTTGTCACAGCCTTCTCCCTGAGGGTGTCTCTGTGTGTCTCTCCTCTTCTTACGAGGACATCAGTCATATTGGATTTAAGGTCCACATGGTGTTATTGCTGTGTGCACATCTGTATCCAAATTCCAAATTTTCTCCTTTTGATATAGACCCCAATTACATGGGATTAGGGGCCCCTCCTATTCCAATATGGCCTCATTTTAATTTAACTGATGATATCTGCAAAGACTCTATTTCTTTTTTTTTTTTTTTTTTCAAATTTTTTTATTTATTTATGATAGTCACAGAGAGAGAGAGAGAGAGAGAGAGAGAGGCAGAGACACAGGAGGAGGGAGAAGCAGGCTCCATGCACCGGGAGCCCAACGTGGGATTCGATCCCGGGTCTCCAGGATCGCGCCCTGGGCCAAAGGCAGGCGCCAAACCGCTGCGCCACCCAGGGATCCCAAAGACTCTATTTCTAAATAGGGTCACATTCTGGGCTCTGGGTAGATGTGAATTTGGGGGGTGCTATTTAACCCAGTATACCTACATTCATTAATTATTAACATTTTTAGACATTTATCTTTAGCTTTATGCATGCGTGCATCCATCCATCCACACACACAGATTTTGTTGATCCATTTGAAAGTTAGCACTAGACAGGACATTTCACCCCTTAAATATTTCAGCCAGCTGGTACCTACTAAGAAAAAAAGACATTGTCCTTTATAATCACAAAATAATTATGACAATATAATAAATTTAATACTCGATATCATAATTTATCTGAGATTCAGACAATATTTAAATTTCCTATTTATTCCAAAAATATTCTTTACAGCTAATGCCTTTTTTTTTCCAAATCTGGATTGAATTAAAGGACCAGACATTGCATTTATTTATTATGTCTCTTTAGTCTCCTTTCACAAGGAAAAAACACACCCTTTTCTTTTCATGTCACTGACATTTTTTGAGAAGTCCAAATCAGTGGTCTTTGAAAACGTCCCATGTTCTAGATTTGTCTGATTACTTCTTCATGATTCGACACAGGCTAAATATTTTTGGAAAGAATACTACGTAGGCGACATCGTACACTCCTATTATATCACACTCAGGAGGTTCAGACTGTCCGTTTGTTCCATTACCGGGGATGCTAAATACGATTGCTTGACTAAGGTGCTGAGAGCCACTTCTCTTCATTGTCATGAGGTTCTTGATGATTCCTGGTTCATTTAATTCTTGTTTCATATTGTCTTCTAAAATTTCGGGCGCCTGGGTGATTCAGTTGGCTAAAGCCCCAACTCCTGATTTGGGTTCAGGTCATGATCTCAGAGTGGTGGGACGAGCCCTACATTGGTTCCGTGCTCAGCAGGCAGCTAGCTTAAGATTCTCTCCCTCTCCCTCTCCATCTGCCCCCTCCCCCCACCCACACATGGGTGTGTGCCCGCACTCTCTCAAATAAATACATCAATCTTAAAATAGATTGCACCTTCGTTGGGTATAAGGGGATGTCTGCGTCTTTTGTGATGGACCCTTAATCTCAAACACTTGCTTCCTTCTTTGACTCCACCACGTAGGCCCCAAGGACACCCCCGCACTGCCACCCAAAGAGGATGCCTTTTCAAGGCTGCCACCTCTAGACCTGTGCACTGGTAGGTTCTCCTTCTGTGTCTCCAGGAGCAGTGCCCTGATCCGGCAGGTTATAGACCTTTGTCAGTGTCTATCTTCTCAGAGCGTGACATTTTCCTGTCGGGAAGGATTTAATCTGTGCTCCATGTGCTCTCTCCTCTGCGCCGAGCATTCTCCAACCCACTGAGCTCCAGCAAGGTTTCAGTGCTCGCTCTGCGGACTCCAGATTTTTCTTACCCTATCTCTGTGTAAATTGAGATTTGTGGCTCTGTCTCCTACTAATGCTGTAGACAGGGGTTATGGGGTGATTTTATTTGCTCTCCTTATTGATCTCTGTAGGTTTGGAAGGTTTGGAAGGACATGTGTGGAGAGATCCATATTTAGTTCATGTCCAGAAACTCAAAGCCTGCATATATTTACCCTTACTTTCTTGGCGTTTCAATGTAAATATGATTGTATACTTTCTATTTTTTTTAAAACTGTCATGGTAGCAGAATTATATCTATAGTTTTCTCTTTTTTTGTGTATGGTTTGCTTTTTACATTTAACTCTGCAGCTCTTCTGGAAGTATACCTTGCTTTTGGCTTGCTTCTCTTCTGGCCTATGGGCACAGTAGAACATAAGGAATTTTGGCCTAATTTGCTTAGAAATGGAAGATGCTTAGAGAAACAAAGTGTAAACTAGAGCCTTGCCCAAATGTTGTCGATGCTTTCTGAAGCACCAAATGGACAAGGACTTGATTGTAAATTTCTTACAGAAGTTGAGTGCCAGCCTCTTGGCACTTGAGGCTCTCGTTTCTGCTGAGTTTTTTGAGGACCAACTGCCCTTCAAAGCTGGCTGCTCATCAGATTTCTCAGAATAGCTGTGTGGATTGTCACATTCTTAGTCACTTTCTTATGTCCCAAATTCTCCATTTAGGTTTCATCTTTTCATGAGCAACTATAACTTTCTCCTCTCCCAGGGCACTCAGAAGGAGTCTTGTGCAAAGCAGGTTCTCGGGGACTATTCTAACACCTTTGAAAGCCCGCATCTGCCTTGAGATCATGAGTGCTGTTACATCGAAAGAGCTTATTTTTCTTTAGAGGCTGATAAGGAAAGAAAGACACCTGAGTAGAAAGGAGTTTAGCAGCACTAGGTGCTGTGCAGCACCTCCGAGGCCAACTCTGCAACAGGCTAAGTGGTTTTTTTGGTATATTCTGCTCAAGAAGTGGAGAAAGAGGGAGGCCATCCAGGCCCCCCTTTTATGTACATGTATCTATCTCATAGGCATATATCCAACAATGACCCTCCACGTAGCTGCCTGAGCATAGCCTGAAAGCACTGTTGAAGGGACCAGGTCATAAATTCGGTTGAGAATCTGCATTGTGGGGCACCCGGGTGGTGCGTCAGTTAAGCGTCCAACTTTGTGGAATTCTATGCACATATTTCCACGGGATAGAAGTGATACACTTCAAGAACTATTCTTTGAGGAGCCGATTCCATCTCTATGCCCATTTGAAGCATAACAAACAACTCTATACCAAAAAAAGTCAGGGTGCACCTGGGTGATGCTGTCAGTTGAGCGACTGACTCTTGGTTTTGGCTCCGGTCATGATCTCAAGATTGTGAGATTGAGCCCCACGTCAGGCTGCCCAGTACAGAGTCTGCATGACTCTCTCTTTCCCTCTTGAGACTCTCTCTCTGCCCCTGCCCCACATGTGCACCTTCCCCCCAAATAAATAAATCTTTTTAAAAGAAGAATCTGTATTGTATTACAAATTCAAAAAGTCATTAGACCTCTGTGAAGCTTTGTGAGTTATCCTGTTTATAGTTGTTATTCATAGCACACACATGTCCTTGGGATATAAATAAATAAAGACAAGGGATGCTAAATAAATAAACTAAATAAAGACGGGGACACTAAAATTGAATGATGTCACCCTCCCTTGGAAAAGCCCTTCAATAGTTTTCCTTGTTTGGGGATAAGAAACAAATTCTTAGAACCTATAAGATCCTCCATTGTCTGCCCCATGCCTGCTTCTCCAGCATCATCTGCCATCCTGAAGTCCTTGCTTTCTGCCCTCCTTTCAGTTTCTCAAACAGCCCATGCCTCTTGCCACCAGAGGATGTTTGCATATGTTGTTCACACTCTCTGACTGCCCCTACTCCCTTGAAGGTACTTACACTAGCTCTTCCTTTACTAATACTTGTATATCTTTCAGATCTCAGGTCAAGTGTCACTTCTTTGTCTTTTAAGATTTCACTTATTTATTTGACACACACAGAAGGAGAGAGAGAGAGTACACATGCACAAGCAGGGTGGTGGCAGGCAGAAGGAGTGGGAGAAACAGGTTTCCTGCCTAGCAGGGAGGAGTCAGAAGCAGAACTCGATCTCAGGACTCCCAGATCATGACCTGAACAGAAGGCAGACGCTTAATCGAGGCGCCTGACCACCCCCCCAATATCACTTCTTCAGAGGAATCTTCCTGAATGTCCCATCATACATTCCCACAGTAACTTTGTACTTCCAAGTATTTCTCGCAGTTAGGATTTTATATTTTTGCAAGGTCATTTCATTAACGATGTTCGTCTCCTCTTCCAGACCATAACCTCCTCCAGTGTAGGAACAGAGGTGATTTTTGCCAACCATTGAATCCGCCATGTTTAGAACAAAGACTAGGCCACAGAAAGTGCTGGGTAAAATTTTTGTTGGATGCGTGAATTAATTGATCAATGTAAAGCAACTCACTGTCCAAAATGAAACAAATATCAAACAATCATTTAATCAGCTGGAAAGTAGGCTGATTTTTTTTAAAAACCTAGTATTTAGTAATCTCTGAAAAAGAGGCTGAAACAGCTGAACACATATGTAGCCTGAGAGACAGATGGATGAACTAAGAGAAAATTGAGGAAGAAGGTTGAAGAAAACATGATAAAAAATTCAGAGCTACTTGCTGGTTGTGTCTGAAAGCACAGTGTTCATTTCTAGTCACATCACTGCTGCAAGGAGTTTAAAGATAGAGTGAAGAGAAGAGCTTGGGCCGGGCAGCCCGGGTGATCCCAGATCAAATGTCAAGCAGCTCACGGAAAGTTTAGAGACTTACAGTGGAAAGTCAAGAGGACTTGAAGGAGATGTAATTATAGATCCAAAGCTCACTCGCTGTGTGTGATAATGTTGCCTCCTTTCATTTTAACAAAGACCTGTTTATACAATGCAGACCATAGCGTGGAGGTCCAGAAAATGCAAGGCAAATTTATGAGGTATTTTTTATTATCAGTAACGACTAAAGGATCTAAAGGCGTAGGAAAGTGTTGAGTACTGAAATTGATATCTAAGGATAAAGCACTCCTGTACCTGTGAATGAATTCTCTCCCTCTCCCTCTCTCTCACACACACACGCACACATACACGTTCATTTCAAGAAAAGTATAAAAAATAAAGGGTATAACACAGAGATGGCGTTGATTTGATCTCTTAAACCAAAATATTATATACTCCTCTTGCATTTTAATCAGCCTCTTTTTTGTCTAAAAGAAACAGAAATATGACTATTTTCATTCGTTAGTGGATTCCGCTGATTCTGAAATGGAGATTTGTAATTCCTCACTGTTTACCAAGGGCTTTGAAGGGGATAGCTGAACATTGATTAAAATAAAAAAGATTTATATTTTATTTTACAGAGATAGAGAGAGAGCATAAGGAGAAAACATCCCCAACAGACTCCAGGCTGAGTGCAGAACCCATTGCAGGTTCGATCCCAGGATCCTACGATCATGACCTGAGCCAAAACCAAGAGCCAGACACTTAACCGATTATGGCAACCAGGCTCCCCTGACTTTTTTTTATATAGAGTTGTTACACTTCAAATGGGCATAGAGAAGGAGTTGACTTCTCAAAGCATAGTTCTTGATACATGCCCCTCCCATCCTGTGAAAATTTGTACATAGAATTATTTGGGACATTCATGGGAGATCTGGTGAGAGTAGAGAGGGGAGTTAGTAGGAGACTAGGAACAGGCAGCACTGAGGAGGGACTAGGAGGATTGTGATAGTGGAGAGATATTGCCCAGTGTAGTCTCTATGTGGCGAAAGGCTTACATAGCCCTACTTTTTTTTTTTCACCTAGAAAATAGATCAGATTTAACGTGACCATCCAATGCTTTATTGATAATAGGCCAAGATCCCGCAGTGAATGCTCTGGCCAATTGGACTGCTGTGCATTTACAACCATTCCTATTAGAACTGATACAATTCTGCCTCTATGGAATTGTGCACAACCAAAAACTTCAGTTGGTGGGAATGTCTTTGACCTTGTGAATAAATGGGACCAAGGAACAAATTCAGGACAGGCCTGAACTGAAGAGTGGGGGGTCTTAATTATAGGATGGCCTAATTTAGGTGATCATCATAGAGAGAGTAGGTTAGGGATCCCTGGGTGGCGCAGCGGTTTGGCGCCTGCCTTTGCCCCAGGGCGTGATCCTGGAGACCCGGGATCGAATCCCACATCGGGCTCCCGGTGCATGGAGCCTGCTTCTCCCTCTGCCTGTGTCTCTGCCTCTCTCTCTCTCTGTATCTGTCATAAATAAATAAAATATTAAAAAAAAAAAGAGACAGTAGGTTAGAAGTCTAATTCAATAGATAGATAGAGGTTACCAGAAGCAACGAGACTGCTTCTCAAAGGCAAGTGATTACTTTGACTATGTCCTTTTCTCTCCATTTCCCCCATCTACTTCTGTGATGAAAATCCACAAAGATGTTCTAGTAAAAAGAAAGAACCTAATAGGTTCTAAAAGATATCCTATTCCCTAAGAACCTGTGAATATGTTACCTTAGAATTCCTTCCCTTACCTCACCAGAAAGGACCTTGCAGATGTGATCAAGGCAATGGACTTTGAGATGGGGAGATTATTCTGTATTACGCAGGTGAACCCAACCTAATCATATGAATTCTTCAAAGAGAGAAGCGTTTCCAGCTGAAGTCAGAGTCAAAGGGAGACGTGACTACAAAAGAATGCTGAGAGAGATGCCAGATGGCTGCTTTTGATGGTGGAAGTTGGAAGCCAGGAACCGAAGAATGGATGTGGTCTCTAGAAGCTGGAAAAGACAAAGAAACGAATTCTTTTTAGAGCATCCAGGCAGACCCACTGCCCTGCCAACAACCTTGATGTTAGCCCAGTGAAACCTGCTTTGGACTTGTGCCATACAGAATGAAAAATAATAAAATGTGTTTTTTAAGCCCCTCTGTTTATGGTACTTTGTTTCAGCAGCAGGAGGACACTAATACAATCGCCTAACCTGTGCCCCTGACAGCCCTCAGCTGAACTACAGCAGTCCCCTCCTAACTAACTGGTC